>NC_080163.1:175785526-176385526 GCF_950295315.1 Erinaceus europaeus
GAATCATGTCATACTCTTATAACTGGGTTTGCTACCTCCATCTGTCCCTCTACAAAGGTTTCAGTTAGAAAGTGGACGCTCGACCCCTTGGTTTTCCACGTCCTTCATGCTCTCACTGCCTCTGCTCTGCTCCCTAGGGCCCCTACTTTGTCCATTGCTAATCCCACTGCTATGATCACAGGTCTCTGCACTGGGGGTGACTCTACATGGACCCTGGGCAGCTCTGTTTACAGAGGCCACCACAAGAGCATCTTGGTGGCTGTGGACCAGAGGGATGACTCTAACACCACCCTCCATGATGTGGAAAGCATCAGGCAGAGCTCTGTGTTCAACCGTCTGCACAGTGCCCCCTCATGGCTGCCTCTGCTAGAGCTCACTGCCTCTGAGCTCAGTACTGAATACCTGATGGGCTGTGGGGACAGGGCCACCCACAAGCTGTCACTCTACAACTATGCCCTGAGCCACCCCATTATCCCCGTGAATCTGGCAGTGGAGGACATCATGGACTGTGTCTATCTGCTACACCAGAAGGAGAAGGCCACCATCACTCAGTTCTCCTCTATCATGTCCGTGTTGTGCACAAGCAGCCACACAGAGCTTAACAAGGAAGACAGGGAGGAGTGAGGCCCTACATCCAAGTCCCCTGATCCTGCTAGAGGTAGACGCCTCCTTCCTGACTGATGCCAGTGGTACAAAGGTGACCAGGCTCCTAGACACACCTCATCTACACCATGAGTCTGGGTGAGCTTAGGCCATGTGAGATTAATTCGAGCAACTAGTCTGTGTGAGACAAAGGTTTCTGGCTGATTAAAACAGGACAAGAGAATCACATCCCAACAATGGCAGGACTTGACTCATTGTCCTGGTGACAGCACATTCTGGGTGGAGGCTGCAGAATCTTGCTGTGTTGAGAGGAAATGTTGACTAGGTTTTAATATATTTAACTCTTCTGATAATAATTCAATTTACCTAATTGCTAGCGATAGAAATTCAGATGGGAGGGAGAGACAGTGGGGGAGAAATTGAGAGATACCTACAGCTTGGCTTTTCGGCTCCTGAAGCTTCCCCCCTGCAGGTAGGGATAGGGGCAAAAACCTAGGTCCTTTTTCACTGTGGCATGTGTGCTCACCAGGTGGGCACCACTTAGTCCTTTCATATATTTATCTCCATGGAGAAATACTCTCTTTGGCTTAACTTATTTCTTCAGGAATCAAGAAGAAGCTAGTATATGACAATGTGATTTAACTAAGACAGCTCTCTGTTTTTCATTTCAGGCATGACAGTAAGACAGACCGATAATTCCAATCCGGGAGAGTGATGCCTCCAGAAAGGCTCAGTGATGGAACATCTCAGGTCTCTCCAAATGGGATTCAGAGAGCCCCCTACCTACAACCTACTCAGCTGATAATGGCTCAGGGCTCCCCTGGCAAATCTACAATCAGTGAGGCCACCTGGGTGTCTGTTGGAATGCCTACACACAGGTTCCCCTTTCTAGAACTGACCCTTTCTTTTCCCTGTTACTTTATGATATCCAACTGAGAACAATTATTTTCTTAATCCTTTGCAGGATTTTGAGTTAGTTCTCAGTCCTGCCATTTATGTGAAAACTTCCTGGTGGAAGACATGAAGCCCTCTGACTAATGAAGTTCTTTTAAACTTTTTTCTAGTGGGGTCACAATGAAAAATGTCAACATCTCACATCCAGCTCATTTCATTTGAGGCATCTTCCTTGATCCCTTCTTACATCCTGCTTTGAAGGTCTTTTCACAGAAATCTCTTATTCCTTTCACTGTATGTATGTAGTTATAGAGTCTTTTATTGTATTTTCTTGTTGATTGTATTACTATAATAAATATCACTCCCTGACTCTGTACCTTATATGGCCCCTCTCTTTGCTCAGGGCTCATATGAAACCTTGGTGGGCTCCTCTGGGCAGCTCTGCGTTAGCTGAGGTCCCATGTGTCTGCAGGCAGCTCATAGCTCAACTGGATCTATTTTCTGTGTTGCCTGTTCCCCAAATCTCCACAGGGTGGCACCAGCTTCTTCAGTGCCGAAGAAGGGCTCCCATACCATAGCCAGACAGCCACTGAGGTCTCTGCCTGCTTCCCATTTGTCCATGTTCCATGTGCCAGAGCAAGGACATGGCTGAGTCTACAGTCAGCCCAGGAGGAGACAGTAGCAGAGACTAAGATGGCGCACTTTGGGCTTCTGGATGGCTGTTACTGTGATCAGCACATTTCACTGAAAAGTTCAAGGTGACACCTCTACTGCCATAGGCCCTCAGCTACTAGCCTTTTAAAGACTCCTTAGCCCAGCACTTCCCAGATAGTCACCAATTGTGGGGACAAATGGTCATGGAATAGCCACTCATTATGCTGACACTGGCATCTGTACACCACATGTAGATCAGAAGGTCACAGGTCAAAACTGGCATCCTGGGGAAACGAAGGTCACTGTTCAACCTGACTGCCCTTTCTCTTTTTAGGAAAACTTAGTACTACACTGCCTACTAAGAACTTTAGAAAATATAACACCCAACATTCTTTCAAGAGAAGTGACATTTTTAAACAAGCAAGTACGCATTTCCAAAATAAAAAGCACACATTTTCTAAAATATCAGAGTATGCTTTTGTCAAAATTTAAAAAAATGAAAACCTGTGTACACTAGGACCACACCTGATAATTATAAAAGTTTAAGGTCAGGAGTTGGGCAGTAGCACAGCTGGTAAAGCACAGGTGGCACAAAGCAGAAGGACCGGGGTAAGGATCCCGGTTAGACCTGCCAGCTCCCCACCTGCAGGGGAGTTGATTCACAATTGGTGAAGCAGGTCTGCAGGTGTCTATCTTTCCCTTCACGTCTCTGTCTTCCCCTCCTCTCTCCATTTCTCTCTATCCTATCTGACAAGGTCAACAACAACAATAACTATAAAAAATTAAAAAGTGCAATAATGGGAATAAATAAATTTTTAAAAGTTTAAACTCTCTGAAAGGAAAAAAAAAGATAGAAACAGGGAGTTGGGCAATAGCGCAAGGGTTAAGGGCACATGGCGTGAAATGCAAGGAGTGGCGTAAGGATCCCCAGCTACCCACATGCAGGGGAGTCACTTCACAGGCGGTGAAGCAAGTCTGCAGGTGTCTATCTTTCTCTCCACCCCTGTCTTCCCCTCCTCTCTCCTTTTCTCTCTATTCTATCTAATAACGAAGACAACAATAATTACAACAACAATAAAGACAGTAACTATTTTTCAATAGTGACCCACTTTTTTAAGCTACTTATAAATACAATCAACATTATAGTTTCTTTTGCACCTCCCTAATAACAAGTGTAATATTTTTATGTATTTATTGACTACCTGTACTTTTTCTGTACCCTATTCATAATATTTGAAAAACTCTAAAGGCCCATGTGTCGTTTTCTTTTTGATGTTTCGTTGTTGTTGCTAATGCTATGGCTCCTGCTCATTAGCTATAGGACTCTATCATCATTATCAGCTGTCATCATTTAATTTAATTTATTCATATATAATAAATATATCATTTATGTTATTTTTATTATTACCTACAGGACTCTAACATCATCATCAGCTGTCTTTATTTTATTTATTCATTTTGAATGTATGTAGAGACAAAGATGAAGAACCAAAGTGCGGAACTGTTCTACTATTTCTAAAACTTTCTGCCATCCCCACCTAGCGAGTAGGGACTGTAGCTGGAACCCGGGTCACCAACATGGCAACTTAAGTGCTCTACTGGGTGACACACTAACTGCCCACTTTTCTCAATTTTTGAGAACTTCCAATAGTCTTGAATACTCAAGATTGTCTCCAGGCATGTCACTCATCTAACTTCCTTATCTTCCACTGACCCTGCTGGGGAGCCAGCATAATGGTTCTGTATGACAAAGGCTTCCATGCCTGAGGCTCTGAAGTCCCAGGATCAATTTTCAGCTCCACCATAACCCAGAGCTGAGCAGTGCTCTGATCTTTCTCTTTTTGTATCTCTCTCATTAAAATATAAAGAATTGGGAGTTCGCTGGTAGTGCATCTGGTTAAGTGTACATGGTGCAAAGCACAAGGACAGGCATCAGGATCCCAGTTAGAGCCTCAGGCTCCCCACGTGCAGGGGGTTTGCTTCACAGGTGTGAAGCACATCTGCAGGTGTCTATCTTTCTCTCCCCCGTATCCCCCTCCTCTCTCCATTTCGCTCTGTTCTTTCCAACAATGGCTACAAGAGTAATAACTACAGCAATAAAACAAGGGCAACAAAAGGGAATAAAGAAATATTAATAAAAATATTTTAAAAATATATAAAGAATATATATATATTTTTAGGGTCCGGGCAGTGACACATCTGGTTGAGCCCACATGTTACAGTGCACATTGAACCAGGTTCAGGCCTCTGATCTCCGCCTGAGTTGGAGAAAGCTTCAAGAGTGGTGAAGCAGGGCTGCAGGTGCATATCTGACTCTCGCCTTCTCCACCTCCCCCTCCCTTCTAAATTTCTCTCTGCCCTTTCCAATAATAATAGTCTGTTAAAAACATATATATGTACTTTAATTTCTAATATTTAATTGTATGCTAGTCCCAAGACATATGCACAGCTATGTTTATATAGCTATATAGTTGGTAAGTCAAAATATGGAAGCAACCTAAACACAGACAACTAGATAACTATGTTAGAATGGGGCATGGCTGGTGATGCACACAGCTGACACTGCTCTTACCATACAGGGACCTGGGTTTGAGCCCCTACTCCCCACCAGCAGGAAGGATTTTTAATGAGTGGTGAAGTAGGTTTAAAAGTCCCCCTCTCTTTTTTTTCTTTAATTCCCCCCCCCCCGTGTAATTGCTGTGGCTCAGTGCCTATGCTACAAATCCACTGCTCCTGGAGGGTATTTTTTCCTTTTTTTGACCTTGTTTTTTATCTTTGTTGTAGTTATTATAGATTTTTATTTCTGTCATTGTTGTTGGACAGGACAGAGAGAAATTGAGAGGAGGGGAAGACAGAGGGGGGAGAGAAAGATATGATTAGTGAAGTAAATGAATAAATCAATTAACAGATTTTTCCTCTTTTTGCCTCCAGGGTTACTTATTGCTGGGGCTCAATAAGAATCCACTTTTCCTGGTGGCCTATTTTTTTCATTTTATTGGATAATACAGAAATTGAGAGGTGGGAGTCGGGCAGTAGCACAGCGGGTTAAGCGCATGTGGCTCCAAATGCAAGGACCGGTGAAAGGATCCCGGTTTGAGCCCGGCTCCCCACCTGCAGGGGACTTGCTTCACAGGTGGTGAAGCAGGTCTGCAGGTGTCTATCTTTCTCTCCTCTTCTCTGTCTTTCCCTCCTCTCTCCATTTCTCTCTGTCCTATCCAACAATGACATTGATAATAACTACAACAATAAAACATCAAGGGCAACAAAAGGGAATAAATAAGTAAATATAAAAAAATTTAAAAAAAAAAAGAAATTGAGAGGTGAGAGGAGGGAGAACGAAGGACACACTAGCAGACCTGCTTCGACTCTTGTGAAGCGACCCCCCTGAAGGTGGGGAGTGGGGTTTGAAACTTGATCCTTGCATGGGTCCTTGTTCTGAGTACTATGTGTGCTTAACCAGGTACACTGCCAGCCCCTTCAATATACATATTTAAAAATATTTTATTATCTTTGTATATTTATTGATGGGATAGACAGCCTAAAATTGAGAAGGAATGGGGGTGATATGGAGGGAGACACCAGCAGCACAGCTTTACCACTCATGAAGCTTTCCCCCTGCAGGTGGGGAACAGGGGCTTGAACCTGAGTCCTTTAGCACTGTAACATGTGCTCTCAACTAGCCTCACCACCCAGCCTCTCCCTCAAAATATTTTTTTCAAGACAGCACTTCTTGGTGAAAAAAATAGGAGACTTCACCTCTCTGGCTAACAACACCATCAAGTGTGGTTAGAGGTGCAGAGGAGCAGGTCTGAGTTTTGTTTTTTCCCTGAGAACATGTAGCTGAAAACATGGAAAATGGGATAAAAAGACACTGGGAACAGGTGAGTTTGGGACAGGGGTATTGATGCCTTTACATTGTGCAATGCCTGTTTTCTATTTTCATTATTTTAATTAAGTATTTTACCTAAAACAAATTACACTGAGATATCAAAACAAATAGAAAGACCCAGCAACTATATTGTTCCCCAGATGTACAAATCAGTATATTCTTTAGTGTACTAAAGAAAACTTTTAGCAAGGCAGGTCTGAGTTTTGTGCCACAGTAAGGGCTGGTCAGGATGGATGAAATGTGTGAAGACAATTAAGCTTAATACTAAACAGCTGCTATTGAGAGAGTTTTGAACTGATATTTTAAATCCAACCATCCCAACTTAAATATTTTGACACTCACCCATCAATGTGTCTGGGGTCTCATTTTCCTTAGAAGTCAGACACATCTGATGCTGTGCAGGAACCTTGAATAATAATTTTTAAAAAACTGGGGTCACAACCCACGTTTCACAGGATCTACTTGAAGAAAACTTGTCTTTAGCTTCCCAAAGGTTCACAAAAAATGAATCAAGTAAAAATGTAAATTCTCTTAGCTCCACAGACTTGACTACAGTTTGAGAGTAAACATTGTTGATTTCAGTAACTCTTGGACTGAGTGCATAAGAACACTATATATTTGAAACACTACTGTCAACACTGTATTTCTTCTTGCACAGTGACTGTTTCCTTGTAAATGACAGATATATATTCTAGCAAACTCAGCACTTTGTAAATCAACTTTAAATACAGATCATAGTTTCAAATACTCCCTTGCAAGGAAATATATTGTATCCATATAGCAGTTAAAGTGCTCCTTAATGTAGGGGGGAGGAGGGAAACACCTTGAAAGTGTGAGCAACTTTCAAGAATAGAGACCAACTCTCAAATGATCAAAAATTAATTAATAACTAGGAAAAATGCAGAGGTAGCAATTACTAGGAAGAGGGTCCCAGGACAGGCTGGGAGTAGGGATGAGAACATCTCCTGAGACGGAGAGAGTGCCAGATTAGGTGATCATTCCAGCCAGATAGGTTCTGTATATGCTGGGATGCTGTCTCTCTGTCTCTCAGTCCCTGCCTTTGCCTCTATCTCTGTCTCCATATATATAAAATCGGGCATGTCATGAAAAATATTTAAAAAGAGAAATATAACTCTGAACATGATCTAAAGAAATGCTTCCTGAAAAGTCCGATCAAAGTATTATTCTGAGTCTATATGAGAAATAGTCTCATTATTAGTAAGGTACACCGAAGTCATTAAAGGCAAATACTGGGGGCTGTGCCGTACACAGCGGGAGAAGCACACATGGCTCAAAGCACTAGGATGGGCATAAAGATCCCAGTTTGAGCCCCCACTTCCTTATGTGTGTGGGGAAGGTCGCTTGACTAGCAGTGAAGTAGGTCTGCAGGTGTCTGTCTTTCTCTCCCCCTCTGTCTTCCTGTCCTCTCTCAGTTTCTCTCTGTCCTGTCCAACAACAACAGGTATAGCAACAACAACAACAACAACAACAACAACAACAAGGGCAATGAAATGGTAAAAATAGCCTCCAGGAGCAGTGGATTCCTAGTGCTGCCACCAAGCCCAATGATAACTATGGAGGCAAAAAAAAAAAAAAAGACTAAAACTCATAGGGTATACATGACCTTCAGAGACAAGCACATACTCAGTGCATATAGAAAGGGAAAAGAGGAGACTTGGGTGGTAGTGCAGCTGATTATGCGCCCATGGCTCAAAGTGCAAGGATGGGGGTAATGATCCAGGTTGGAGTCCCTGGCTTCCCACCTGTAGGGGAGTTGCTTCACAAGCAGTGAAGCAGGTCTATAGGTGTCTATGTTTCTCTCCCCTCTCTGTCTTCCCCTCCTCTCCTCATTTCTTTTTTTTTTTTTCCTCCATGGTTATTGCTGTGCTCGGTGCCTCCACCATGAATCCACAGCTCCTGGAGGCCATTTTCCCCCTTTTTGTTGCCCTAGTTGTTGCAGCCTCATTGTGGTTATTATTGCCATTGTTGACATTGCTTTGTTCTTGGATAGGACAGAGAGAAATGGAGAGAGAAGGGGAAGACAGAGAGAGGGGGAGAGAAAGGTAGACACCTGCAGACCTACAACACCGCCTGTGAAGCGACTCCCCTGCAGGTGGGGGGCCGGGGGCTCGAACCAGGATCCTTACGCCAGTCCCTGCCCTTTGCGCCACGTGCGCTTAACCCACTGCGCCACCGCCCGACCCCCTCCTCTCCTCATTTCTGTCTGTCCTATCCAACAATGATGACATCAGTAACAACAACAACTACAACAGGGGATTTGGTTGGTAGTGAAGCAGGTTAAGCACAAGTGCACAAGCAGAAGGATCACCATGTGGATCCCGGTTTCAGCCCCCGGCTCCCCACCTGCAGGGGAGTCGCTTCACAGGCAGTGAAGCAGGTCTGCAGGTGTCTATCTTTCTCTCCCCCTCTCTGTCTTCCCCTCCTATCTCCATATCTCTCTGTTCCACCCAACAAAACAACAATAACTACAACAACAACAAAAAAAAAAAACCAAAGGGCAACAAAACCGAATAAATAGATATTTAAAAATAAAATAATAACAACAATAAAACAAGGGCAACAAAAGGGAATAAATAAATAATTTTTTTTAAAAAGCGGGGAAAAAGGGAACTGAGCAGTAGCGCAGCCAGTTAAGCCAAGTGGGGCAAAAACGCAAGGCCTTCTGAAGGATCAGAGTTCGAGCCCCCAGCTCCCTGCTTGTAGGGGAGTTGCTTCACAGGCAGTGAGGCAGATCTACAGTTGTCTTTCTCTCCCCGTCTGTCTTCCCCTCCTTTCTCAATTTTTCTCTGTCCTGTCTACAGGATGACATCAATACTAATAAATACAACAACAATAAAAAAGGGCAACAAAAGAGAATATATAAAAAATAATATAAAAGAAAGGCAAAACAAACACTGAAATGCCCAGCAGCATATGGCTAGCAGGCATCTCTAGGTGATACTGACAGTCACTCCAGTGAAGATGTTGTAACTAGGGTGACACAGGGGCCTTGCTGCTGTCCTGTGGTCCACTGTGGGCTCCCCGGCCCCTAAGTACTGCACAGATGGGGGGCACTGAGCTGTGCCCAGAGCCAGCATGGATGGGCCCCGCAGTATCACCAGGACCACATGCATCTGCATGAACTGGGACCGCTGCCAGGTGGCTTCTTTGCACCATGTATGCTTAACCTGTTGTGCTACCACCAGGCCCCGAAATTTGATTCCTTAATAAATCAAAGATACAGTAAGCACATTCAGTAATACTACCTTAATATCTTGGACTTCATATCCTACCCTGTGGTCAGTGACTCTATTCTGTGTAAAATTGTAGGTCTGAATTCTTTCTGACTGGGCTCCTGTTCCAACCTGTTCAGAGATAGAAAGGAATTCACATTTTAACACAATCACTATCTTTACTACAATGGAAAAGGCACTTGTAAATTTTCTTCTAAGGATTTCTATTTCTGAAGGTCAGACACATACAATTGACAAGAGCAAGAGTAGAAGGAACTTAATTGTTTAAGACCCTTGTTATCTCAGGTTTACTTATGGAGTAAGAGTGTTTCTTTTTCTTTTGCCTCCTGCACTACAAATCCACTGCTCCTGGAGGCCACCCCCCCCCCGCCCTTTGTTGTTCTTTTTGTTTATCATTGTTGCTGGATAGGACAGAGAAATTAAGGGTGGGGGGGAGACAAGGAGTAGGAGAGAAATACAGACACCTGCAGACCTGCTTCACTTCTTGTGGAGTTACATCCCTGCAGGTGGGGAGCTCAAACCAGGATCCCAACCCCTAACCTTAAGCTTTGTGCCATGGGTGCTTAACCGCTGCACTACCACCCAGCCCCCAAGAGTGCTTCTTCAGTAGTTCCAATTCCAATCAAATCCAAATTATGAGTGGTCTGGGAGAAGGAGGCAGAGTGGATAAAGTACAGGATTCTCAGGCATGAGGTCCCAAGTTCAATCCCCAGTGCCACATATACCAGAGTAACGTGCAGATTCTCCCTGCTCCTCTCTCTCTCATTAATGAATAAATAAGATCTGTAGAACAAAAGAAAAATATCTCTGAAGATGGGTAGGTAGCACCATGGAAGAAATTAGAGCTTCTAAATTGTAGGTCCTGAGTCCAATCCCAAGCACTGCATATGCTAGAGCACTGCTTCTGTGCCCCTCTACCCCTTTCTGTAGTTCATGAAATTAAAAATAATTAAAAAGCTATATTTTACCCACATTAGTCCGTTCTCCAGCAAGTTTACTAATGTGTTAACTCAAACTTCTTTCTCAAGCTGTTTCTATTCAGGATTTGTATCATAACTCTCTAAAGAGAAAATTGATTTAAAGGTCATTTTTATGAAATTTTTATGGAAATTAAGATACTTTCAAGTTGTAAAATAAAACATATTATTACATAGATTTATTACGACTCCCTGTGGGTTCAGAAATAAATAGCTCTGCCAAGACCATACTGCAAAGCGCAAGGACCAGCAGAAGGATCCTGGTTCTGGCCCCCAGCTCCCCACCTGCAGGAAAGGTACTTCACAAGCAGTGAAGCAAGTCTGCAGGTATCTGTCTTTCTCTCCCCCTCTGTCTTCCCCTCCTCTCTTCATTTCTATCTGTCCTATCCAACAACAACAACATCAATAACTACAACAATGTTAAACAAGGGCAACTAAAAAGGGAAAATAAATTAATTCATTTAAAAAACCATACTCTAATATTTTCTACTTATAGAGTCTAAGGTCAAGGGGCAAGAAAGGGTTTTTCCCCCCACTACATTTTCGATATTTCCTAGATTTTGAATTACATATGTATGTAGTTTTATTCAAATGTGTAAGTTCTACTAAAGTGTATGTATCATTTAAATAAGCAAAGTATGTATACTCTTGTTCTCTTCAGATTGTATAAATATTTTGCCTCTTAAGTAAGCAAAGTATCATAATATTTTAAATTATAAAAAAATAAAGGCTGCCACTGTCTGGGAGGTTGTGCAGTGGATAAAGCTTTGGAGTTCTTAGGTGTGAGGTCTCAAGTTTGGTCTCCAGCATCAGATGTGTCAGAGTGATGCTGTCTCCTTCTTCCTCTCCCCTATTTCTCTCATTAATAAATAAATCTTTAGAAACAAAAGTAAAACCTGAATGGTGTTGAAAGAGAATGTGGAAGCCCAAAATACCCAGATTTTTTAGTTATTTGCAATAAACCTTGTAGCATTTTAGTAAAAGTGGGTTGCATAACAGTAAGCATTATAGTAACTGTCACTAGTCACTTTGATTTAGATATCTTAGTTTTTCCTACTTTTGTCCTCTCCACTTTCACTACCCTTGTTTTATCCTGCAGTAGTGTAAGTGACAGTGCAAATGGCTCAACAGGGGTTCCAGCCAGCCAGCATGGGGCACAGCTCTGAAATGCATGTCTCTTCGAGAGAGACAGAGGCAGAGAAAACACTCCAGTTCTAGAAGTGTGAGGAGACCCCCCAACCTGGACCCACACCCCGTGCCCAGGCCTTCACCTTAGTCTGGGAGCCCGGCTCACCATGTTGCCCCAGGCCAAACTCCAGGTTCAGGATTCCAAACAGCCGTCCCCCGAGGACCTTGTCGTGGGCCACACCGAGGAAGGACAGCGGGCGCACATTTCGGATGGGCAGGCTCGCGGAAAGTTCTCTGGGCCTGGCCACTCCGGAAGCCAGGGCAGGCCGGTGGGTTCCACCGGGGTCCCCTCCTGCCCAGGCGGTTGGGGTGGGCGGGAGGCACACTGCCTGGCCTCGAGCTGTCCGGGCGGGTCCTCACCCTCAGGGCGCTGGGAGCCGCAGGCATGGACATGCTGGGCGAGGCCCTGGGACCCCAGGACCCCTCTCCTGGCTGGAAGGAAAGGGAAGGCCGGCTGCCCAGACTCTCAGACGGGGTTCCTGCGCTCGAGCTCCTGGAAGCCGAAAACAGCGGGATCTGGGGCGTGTAGCCACCCTTCCAGGGTGTCCCTGCCTGGGGTGTGGGGTCTGGGGGCTCGCGCACACCTCCCCTGGGTGCGCCCCTGCCGGGGGTGCGTATGGCCCTTATCCGGGGACCACCCCGCTCAAGGCCGCTGGGTCCTGGGGGTTGGGGGGGGCGCAGTCACCTCTTCGGGGTGTGGCGGGCCCGGGGTAAGGGGTCCGAGGGCGCTGGCGCCTCTGCGGCTATACCTCGACTTCGCCCCTCCCCCCACCCAGCACCTTCCTGGGCGGGCACGACACCCTAGCCTTCCAGGACGGGTGGCACTGGGGGCCACTTACTTGGAATTGGAGGAATGGCAGTAGATGGCCCGAGCACAATGGACATGGCCGCTGCTGTCCAGCACAGCACCGTGGTGACTCCGCAGCAGGACTTCCACTCCGCACAGTCGTGGCCTGGCGCTCAAGTTGCGGACCCGGGCCCCAGCGCTGGGGCCTATGGGTGCGACGCAACTCAACCCAATGCGGCGTGGGGGTGACGTGACGCGACGCAATGCAGCGTGGGGCTGACGTGACGTGACGCAACGTAATGCGCGTGGGGGTGACGTGACGCGACGCGACGCGACCCGCGTGGGGCGACGCTAAGCAATGCGGCGTGGAGGCGACGGGGCCTCAGGGCGCGGGCCGCAGGGCTCCATGGCGCTGCGCTGGACGCAGCTGGGACAAAGAGAAGAAGAGAAGAAGGGAAGACGGGGAGAGAAAGATAGACACCTGCAGACCTGCTTCACCTACTGTGAGGCCAGGCCCCTGCAGGTGGGGAGCTGGGGGCTCGAACCAGGATCCTTAGGCTGTGCCACCTGCGCTAAACCCGCTGCGCTACCTCCGAACTCCCTTTTTTTAAAATGTTTTATTTATAAAAAGGAAACATTGAGTAAACCATAGGATAAGAGGGGTACAACTTCCAACAACGACGACAACAATAATAACTACAACAATAAATCAACAAGGGCAACAAAAGGGAATAAATAAATAAAATATTTTTTAAAAAAAGAGGGGTACAACTCCCACTACCAGAACTCTGTATCCCATCCCCTTCCCTGATAGCTTTCTTGTTTTTTAACCCTGGGAGTATGGACCCAAGGTCATTGTGGGATGCAGAAGACGGAAGGTCTGGCTTCTGCAATTGCTTCCCCGCTGAACATGGGCGGTGACTGGTTGATCCATACTCCCAGCCTGTCTCTCCCTTGTCCTAGTGGGCAAGGGCTCTGGGGAAGCAGAGCTCCAGGACACATTGGTGGTGTTGTCTGTCCAGGGAAGTCTGGTCAGCATTATGCTAGCATCTGGAACCTGGTGGTTGAAAAGAGTTAACATACAAAGCCGAACAAATTGTTGACCAATCATGGACCTAAGCTGGAATAGTACAGATAAAGTGTTGAGGGGATTCTTAAGAAATTCTTTAATAATTTTAAAATAGGCACAGGTGGTGGTGATCTCAGTTGAGCATGCACATAACCATGACTAAGAACCCAGGCTCAAGGCCCCAGTGCCTACCTGCTAGGGGGTGGGGTTAAGCTTGACAAGCAAGCAGAGCTGTACGTGTCTTTCTCTCTCTCCATTATCTCCCTTCCTTGTATGAATTGCCTTGTTCTATCAAATCAAAATTTAATTGTAAATACAAATTCCTTAAAAATAATCTAAGCAAAGTCAGGAGGTAGCACAGTGGGTTAAGTACACCGGCTCTCAAACTGCAGGGCGTTTGCTTCACAGGCAGTGAAGCAGGTCTGCAGGTGTCTATCTTTCTCTCCCCCTCTCTGTTTTCTCCTCCTCTCTCCATTTCTCTCTGTCCTATCCAACTACAAGGACATCAATAAGAACAATAATAACTACAACAATAAAACAACAAGGGCAACAATAGGGAAAATAAATATTTTAAAAATTTAAAAATATTTTTATTATCTTTATTTATTGGATAGTAACAGCAGAAATCAAAAGGGAAAGGGGAAGTAAAGAGGGAGAAGAGAGAGAGAGAAAGACCTGCAGCACTGCTTCACCATTCACAAAGCTTTCCTCTGCAGGTGTGGTGGGGACTCAAATACAAAATAAATTTTAAGAATCTAACTCAACTCATTTTGTGTTGATGGTGTTAGGGTTTAGAGACAGACTTAAGTTTGAATAAAATCTAGAGACAGGATGTAAAGTTCAAAATCTCAGAGCCAGAAAAAGAAATAGGGCTTTGCCCAGAACCATCCCTGCTACCTGCACGTTGAGACTGGCTGAAAGAAGAACAAAGCAGTAGTAATATAATATACCTTTGGAATATATATCCCTTGGAATATAATATCCCTTTGGAATATATATCCCTTTGGAATATAACATTTTTAAAATAGGCCTACTAGCTATCTTCAAAACAGAGACCCCAAATCTTCATCTGCAATATTCCAGCCTTTAGGTTTATGATTGGTCAACAATTTGTTTGGCTTTATATGTCAACTCTTTTCTTAGCCACCAGGTTTCAGATGCTACCAAGATGCCTACTGGACTTCCCTGGACAGAAGACTCCACCAATGTGTCCTGGAGCCCCACTTCCACAGAGCTCTGCCCCACTAGGGAAAGAGAAAGACAGACTGAGAGTATGGATCCACCTGTAAACAACCATGTTCAGCATGGAAGCAGTTACAGAAGCCAGACCTTCTACCTCTGCACACCATAACGTCCCTGAGGCCATACTCCCAGAGGGTTAAAGAATAGGAAAGCCATTGGGAGGGGATGGGATACTGAGTTCTGGTGGTGGGAATTATACCCCTCTTATCCTATGGCCTTGTCAATGTTTCCATTTTATAAATAAACCTTTAAAAAATAATAGCATATATAGAGAGTTGTATGCAAAAAAAATCAGTGGAAGCTTCTTTAAAAGCAAAAAAATGGGGGCAGGTGGTGGTGCACCTGGTTAAGTGCATACATCATAGTGCACAAGGACCTGGGTTCAAGCCCCTGGCCCCATACCTGCAGGGGGAAAACTTCACAAGTGGTGAAATATAGCTACAGGTGTCTCTATCTCTTTCCCTTTCTATATGCTCCTCCCTTATCAATATCTCTTTCTATCTAATCAATAAGTCAATCCAGACATAGATAATTAAAAAAAAAGAGGCATCACATGCAGAGAAACTCCCCTCTCCCTCTAAGCTGAGGGGAGACATTTGCAGAGTTTCTTCTGCCCTAAACAAAGTGCTGGGTGAAGATTTTGCCTCTTATTTTGTATTTCCTCTCACCTATAAAGGAATGCAAATGGGAGGGTGGGGTATGTGGGGGTTCACTGGGTTTAGTGCACATAGTATAAAAGCACAAAGACCCATGCGATGATCTTGGTTGGAGGCCCTGGCTCCTCACCCGCAGAAGGACACTTCACAAGCAGAGAAACAGGTCTCTATCCCTCTCTATATACCCCTGCCCCTCTCAGTTTCTCTCTGTCTTAGCCAAAATAAATAAATAAATGAATCAATATATATATGGCTGCCAGCACCAGTGGATTCATAGTGCTGGCCCTGAAACCTGGTGATAAGCCCAAAAGAAAAAAAAAAAAAGAAAGAAAGGAAAAATAAACAAAGAAAGAAAAGCCAAGAGAAAAAAGGGGGGAGTCAGGCAGTGGTATACTTGGTTAAACACACAACAATGGAGAGGGACCTGGATTCAAGCCCCTGATCCTCACTGCAGGAGGAAAGCTTCAAAAGTGACTAAGCAGGGCTGCAAGTGTCTCTGTCTCTCCCTCCCTCTCTCTCCCCCTTCCATCTCATCTCAAGTTCTGGCTGTCTCTATCCAATAAATAAAGATAGTTTAAAAAGAAAAGAAAATTAAAGAAAGGAAAAAGTTAAGCTACTAAAAACAGGCTTTCTAGAAGCAGTTTGTTTCCACTCATGTGCTCTGTAACAGGGGACCTCAAAAAAGAGCTTTCTTATTTCAAATGCCAATTTGATGTAGACTTCTGTCATGTAAATTAATTTTTCTATTATTATCTTTATTTATTTAATGGATAGAAACAGCCATAAATTCAGAGGGAAGGTAGGTGATAGGGAAAGAAACAGAGACACCTGCAACATGGCTTCACCACTCAAAAAGTTTTCCCCTTGCAGATGGGGCCCAGGGGCTTGAACTTGGATCCTTGTGCACTGTAACATGTGTGCTCAACCAGGTGTACCACAATCAGGACCCCAGGACTATTTAAAATAGTATCCTGCCAAAAAGCAGTTAGCAGTCACACTCCAACGAGACTGTTCTAGCATCAGGAAACACTTGTAAACACCCCCCCACACACACACACATGCACAGACAGGCTCCAGGGGGCAGAGAAAGCCAGTCTGACCTGGGAGTGAAGTGGGCAGGGCATACATGTGGCCCTGGATCCTTCCACCTCAGTGGGCCCCCTCCCCTCCTCTTTCAACCTTCTCAGTTCAGATGACAGATTTGCAAGCAAGATAAAGGGACCAAGCCAAGAAGGAAAGGAAGATAATAGAATATTAACAGGGGTTGGGCTGTAGCACAGTGGGTTAAGCACAGGTGGTGCAAAGCACAAGGATCAGCCTAAGGATACCGGCTAGAGCCCCCAAATTTGATTCCTTAATAAACCAGGCCCCCAAATTCCTTAATAAACCAGGCCCCCAAATTTGATTCCTTAATAAACCAGGCCCCAAAATTTGATTCCTTAATAAATCAAAGATACAGTAAGCACATTCAGTAATATTACCTTAATATCATGGACTTCATATCCTACCCTGTGGTCAGTGACACTATTGTGGGTGAAATTGTAGGTCTGGATTCTTTCTGACTAGGTTCTTTTTCCAACCTGTGCAGAGATAGAAAGGAATTCACATTTTAATATAATTACTATCTTTACTACAATGGAAAAGGCACCGCAAATTCTTTTCTAAGGATTTCTATTTCTGAATGTCAGGCACATACAATTGACAAAGAGCAAGAGTGGAAGGAATTTAATTGTTTAAGACTCTTGTTATATCAGGTTTACTTATGGAGTTAGAGTGTTTCTTTTTCTTTTTTTTTCTTCCTGCACTACAAATCCACTGCTCCTGCAGGCCATCACCCCCCCCCCGCCTTTTGTTGTTCTTTTTGTTTATCATTGTTGCTGGATAGGACAGAGAAATTGAGGGTCGGGGGAGAGACAATGAGTGGGAGAGAAAGACAGACACCTGCAAACCTGCTTCACCACTTGTGAAGTGACATCCCTGCAGGTGGAGAGCTCAAACTAGGATCCCAACCCCTATTCTTGAGTTCTGTGCCATGTGTGCTTAACCAGCTCGCTGCACTACCACCCAGCACCCAATAGTGCTACTTCAGTAGTTCCAATTCCAATCAAAGCCAAATTATCAGTGGTACTGGGAGGAAGAGGCAGAGTGGATAAAGTATAGGATTCTCAGGCATGAGGTCCCAAGTTCAATCCCCAGTGCCACATATACCAGAGTAACATGCAGATCCTCCCTGCTCCTCTCTCTCTCATTAATGAATAAATAAGATCTTTAGAACAAAACAAAAGAAAAATATCTCTGAAGATGGGTAGGTAGCACCATGGAAGAAATTAGAGCTTCTAAATTTTAGGTCCTGAGTCCAATCCCAAGCACTGCATATGCTAGAGTGCTGCTTCTGTGCCCCTTTACCACCTTCTGTAATTCATGAAATTAAAATAATTAAAAAACTATATTTTACCCTCATCAGTCCGTTCTCCAGCAAGTTTACTAATGTGTTAACTCAAATTTCTTCCTCAAGCTATTTCTATTCAGGATTTGTATCATAACTGTCTAAAGAGAAAATTGGTTTAAAGGTCATTTTAATGAAATTTTTTATGGAAATTAAGATACTTTCAAGTTTTAAAATGAAACATATTATTACAAAAATTTATTACAAATCCCTATGGGTTCAGAAATAAATATCTCTGCCAAAACCATACTGCAAAGTGCAAGGACCAGCGGAAGGATCCTGGTTCTGGCCCCAGCTCCCCAGACCTGCAGGAAAGGTACTTCACAAGCAGTGAAGCAGGTCTGCAGGTATCTGTCTTTCTCTCCCCCTCTGTCTTCCCCTGCTATCTCCATTTCTCTCTGTCCTATCCAACAACAACAACATCAATAACTACAACAATGTTAAACAAGGGCAACTAAAAAGGGAAAATAAATTCATTTAAAAACACCATACTGTAATATTCTCTACTGATAGAGTCTAAGGTCGAGGGTCAGGAAAGGGTTTTCCCCCCACTTCATTTTTCTCTATTTCCTAGATTTTGAATTACATATGTATGTAGTTTTATTCAAATGTGTAAGTTCTACTAAAGTGTATGTATCATTTAAATAAGCAAAGTATGTATACTCTTGTTCTCTTCAGATTGTATAAATCTTTTGCCTCTTAAGTAAGCAAAGTATCATAATATTTTAAATTATAAAAAAGTAAAGGCTGCCAGGACTCGGGCTGTAGCGCAGCAGGTTAAGCGCAGGTGGCGCAAAGCACAAGGACCGGCATAAGAATCCTGGTTCGAACCCCGGCTCCCCACCTGCAAGGGAGTCACTTCACAGGCGGTGAAGCAGATCTGCAGGTGTCTATCTCTCCTCCTCTCTGTCTTCCCCTCCTCTCTCCATTTCTCTCTGTCCTATCCAACAACGACAACAACAATAATAACTACAACAATAAATCAACAATGGCAACAAAAGGGAATAAATAAATAAAATAAATATAAAAAAAGAAAAATAAAGGCTGCCACTGTCTGGGAGGTTGTGCAGTGAATAATGCTTTGGGGTTCTTAGGTGTGAGGTCTCAAGATTGATCTCCGGCATCAGATGTGTCAGAGTGATGCTGTGGTTCTCCTTCTTCCTCTCCCCTATCTCTCTCATTAATAAATAAATCTTTACAAACAAAACTAAAACCTGAATGGGGTTGAAAGAGAATTTTGGAATTGGAAGCCCAATTGGAAGCCCAAAATAGCCATGTTTTTGAGTTATTTGCAGTAAACCTTGTAGCATTTTAGGAAAAGTGGGCTGCATAACAGTAAGCATTATAATAACTGTCACAAGTCACTTTGATTTAGATATCTTAGCTTTCCCTACTTTTGGCCTTTCCACTTTCCCTACGCTTGTTTTAGCCTGCAGTAGTGTAAGTGACAGTGCAAATAATATATTTATCCCTTGCCTGTGATGGTCTCAGATTGCAGAGGAGCATCAGTAGGTAGACTTGAAGATAGGAATTTGCATTTAAAAACCACTACTTCTTAGCAAACCCCTTCTGGCACAGACACAGAGAGCCTAAACATTCAAGTTATTTATTATTCACAGCGGAGTATATTTTCTATATGTCCTGAGATTTTTACTTGGTCAAGAATAATGAAAAAACATTTTTAATATAAAGAAACCTTTAAAAAAGTTTGTTTTTCTTTTTTCTTGGTAAGAAAGAAAGAAATGGAGATGGAAAGGGGAGATAGAGTGGAAAAAGAAACTGAGACACATTAAGATACTGTTTCACTGCTTGTGAAGCTTCCACCTGCAAGTGGGGATCAGGGGCTTGAACCTTGGTCCTCTCACACTATAACATGTGCACTCACAAAGTGACCTTTAAAAAAAGATGAATATATTGATGTATTTTAGTACGCCAGAGTTTCATACTTACACCAGAGTTTCATACTTACATAATTCTACTGTTGTCAACAGTTGTTTTCTCCTTTTAAATTTAAAAATGAAAAAATGGGGTCCAGGAGGTGGTATAACCAGTGGAGTGCACATGTTACAATGCACAAGGACTGAGGTTCAAGCCCAAGATACAACCAGCTGAGGAGAAGCTTCACAAGTGGTGAGGTAGCACTGCAGGTGTCTCTCTTTGTCTCCCCTTCTAGATCTTCTGTTCCCTCTCAATTTCTATCCAGGAAATAATAAATGAATAAAATATACAGGGGGCCAGCAGTGGTGCATCTGGTTAAGCACACAAATTACAGTGCATAAGGAACCAGGTTCAAGCCCTTGGTCCTAAGCTGCAGGGGGTAGGGGAAGCTTCACAAGTGGTAAAGCAAGGCTGTAGGTGGTTCTCTGTCTCTCTCCTGTTCTATCTCCCCCTCCCCTCCGTATTTCTCTGTCTCTGTCCAATAATAAATAAATATATTAATATATATATAAATGAAAATTGACTTTAAAATTTTTAAAAAATGAAATAGAAAAAGTGGGAGAAAGAGCATGTGAGAAACATCACAGAACCTGCCATCATGCCTGGTGCTCCCATGTTGTGTTAGGGCTCAACACCAAGTCTGCAAGCATGGTGATGTGATGTGCACTCTACTGGGGGAGCAAGCTCTGGACCCCTTCCTTTATTTATTTTTATGGATAGAGCACTACTCAGAACTTCTGTATGCTGGGGATCAATCTTGGGGCCTTATGCATGTGCAGTATGCAATTTACCAATAAGCTACCTCTCAGTTCAATGCTTATGATTTTGAGATAGAGACCTAAGCATAGATCTACCATCCACTGAACTTGGCTTGCTGTGTCTGTGTTGCTGTTCAGTGGTGCCAGGAATCAATCCGAGGGACTCCCATATGTAAGGCATGTGCAGAATGACTCTTCGAACAGTTGTTAAGTGATTCTACTAAATAAATCTTATCTGCAGTGTCCTGAGAGGTGGTGCAGTGAATAAGACATTGGACTCTCAAGCATGAAGTTCTGAGTTTAATCTCTGGCATTCCATAGGTCACAGTGATGCTCTAGTTCTTCCCTCACACCTTCTCATTAATAAATAAATCATTTTTTTCCTTTCCATTTTGTTGCACTTGTTGTTTTATAATTATTATGGTTATTATAATCGTTATTGATGTCATTGTGGATAGGACAGACAGAAATCGAGAGAGGAGGGGAACATAGAGGGTGAGAGAAAGATAAGACATCTGCAAACCTGATTCACCACTTATGAAGAGACAACCTGCAGGTGGGGAGCCAGGAACTCAACCCAGGTTCCTTGCACCAATCCTTGTGATTTGCATCACCTGCACTCAACCTCCTGCACTACCACCTGACCCCCACCTTTCTTTTTTTCTTTTATTTAAATGTATATATATATATATATATTATATATATATATAATATATATATAATATATATAATATAATATATAATATATATATTATATATATATAATATATATATATATATTACCTGCATTCTTCTGTTATTTTGCTGTCGACACGTCTTTCTCTATAATCTTCTGGTAAAGCCTATCTCGAAGCACATGCACAGCGATTTCTTTTTTTATCTGGGAGCGTCCTTGCTGGCATTCAACTACAAGCCCTGGAAAATTACCAAGACCAAAGACAGATGGGACTTCCCACAAGGCAAACTAAAACAGAACCAAGATATTTAAGACAAGCAAACATGAATCAGGAAATTACTACAAAAGATTAAGAACATTTTAGATTTAACAGGCTTTAGAAATGATACCTAAGGGAGGCAGAAGGTAGCACAGTGGGCTAAGCCCACATGGCACAAAGAGCAAGGACCGTTTAGGATCCTGGTTCAAGCCCCCTGCTCCCCACCTGCAGTGGAGTCACTTCACAGGTAGTAAAGCAGGTCTGCAGGTGTCTCTCTGTCTCTATTCCTCTCTATCTCCCCCTTCTCTCTCAATTTCTCTTTGTCGCTATCCAATAACAAAAAAAAAAAAAGAAAGAAAAGAAATGATACATAGATTGCTATATGGAAAACTGGGAATTGTTATGCAAATACAAACTATTGTATTTAATGTGGAATGTAAAACATTAATTCCCCAATAAAGAAATTAAAAAGAAAAAGAGAGAAAGAAAGGAAGAAATGATACCTAGCTTAAGATCGTAATAACTGTTGACTCACCTGTAAAGAAGGAAGCTTCACAGGCGGTTAAGCAGTGCTGTTGGTGTCTTTCTCTCTACCTCCCCCTACGATCTCAGTTTCTCTGTCTTTATTCAATAAACAAGTAAAGTAAAATAAATCTTGAAAAAAATACTTGTAAATGGTTGCTCTGATACTGATATCTTGAGGTGTTTCCTATATGAAGGCTGAATGTAGCAACACCTATGGATGAGGATGATTCTTTCTCCAAGTTCTGCCTCCCAATCCCACCCCAGCACATTCATTTACTTTCAAAGATCAACATACAGCAGGGTATTGTGACCCAAATGTAGATACACACATTGTCTGTCTCAAGGAGAACTAAGTCAGCTTGACCCACTTCAATCATCAATACAGAGATGGTGAAAATAACATGTTTATATAGAGAGACCAATGCAAAGAAGCTACCCAGTGTCTTAAAAAAATTATAGTGACTGTTCTTTCCTTTGCCTTGGTTCTAAATTTGTTGAATTTGGATTTTAAATGGGCCTGGCCTACTGTTGAGTCCAGTTACCCGCCTAAATCTAGGCGCAGGTTGTCTGTTTCTTAAAAAGAAAACATAGCATAGCATGTGGCTGGGGGTCTGATCCTCCACACTGCAAGTGAAAACACAGGCAGGCAATGGGCGGGACTCCTTGCATAGAGGAGCAGTGCTTTGCATGTCTCCCTCTCTTGAAGGATACAGAATGGAGACTGGCAGGGAGGCTTCTCAGCTGTCCCATGCAGGTGCAAGGTTCTGGGTGGGATTGATCCCCAGGCACAATATTTGAGAAAAAATTTTAAAAAGACTTTGTATTATTTAAAAGATGTACAGTTAAGAGAACAATATTACCATGACTTTATTCAAAAAAGCCAATCTGCAGTCCTGGAGGCTGGCAGAGTGGTTGGAGTTTTGGACTCAAGCATGAGGTCCTGAATTCTACCTCCAGCATCACATGTTCCAGACTGATGCTATAGTGTTTTTCCTCTCTCTCTCTCTCTCTCTCCTCCCTTTCTCCCTCACTGATTAATAAATCTTTTAAAAGAGCTTCAGCATATGTAGAACCAGAGTTCAGACAGACCTGGGATCCCACACATACAAAAGATCTCTTGCCACTGAACCGCCTCCCAGGTTGCATTAACTGGCTCTTTAAAATATTATAATTACTTATATGTGTGTACATATATTTTATAATCCTTTTTTTGAAAAAATATGGTATGCCTCATGAATCTGTGTGTAATCCTTGAGCAGGGGCCATGCTAATCTTCTATGTATCATGCCAATTTTAGTATATGTACTACGGAAGCTAGGACTATATTATAATCTTATTTAAAAAGTGTTAAGAGATGGAGACAGTTGGAGTCAGGCAGTGGCACAGCGGGTTAAGCGCACATGGCGCAAAGCTCATGGACCAGAGGAAAGATCGCGGTTCTAGCCCCTGGCTCCCCACCTGCCCGGGAGTCCCTTCACAGGTGGTGAAGCAGGTCTGCAGGTGTCTGTCTTTCTCTCCCCCTCTATGTCTTCCCCTCTTCTCTCCATTTCTCTCTGTCCTATCCAACAACAACGACATTAATCACCACACAATGTTAAGCAACAAGGGCAACAAAATGGAAAAATAAATAAAAATAAAAAAGAGTGGAAAAGAATAGACAAGAAAAAAAGAAAGGGAGACAATGAGACCTTGGTGACAACAACAACAACAAAAATAAAATAACCTATTTATACTCTAGAATTGCAGAATGGCTAGGGCAATGGCTCTGTACGAATTAAGTCCTGAATTCAATCCCCAGATTTGCATGTGCCATAGTCATGCTCTGCTTCTCTTTTTTGTATTAATAAATAACATTTTTCCTTTTTTTAATTTCCTTTTTTTTTTAAATTTTTTATTTAAGAAAGGATTAGTGAACAAAGGCATAAGGTAGGAGGGGTACAACTCCACACAATTCCCACCACCCAATCCCCATAACCCACCCTCTCCCATGATAGCCTTCCCATTCTCTAGCCCTCTGGGAGCATGGACCCAGGGTCGTTGAGGGTTGCAGAAGGTAGAGGGTCTGGCTTCTGTAATTGCTTCCCCGCTGAACATGGGCGTTGACTGGTGGGTCCATACTCCCAGTCTGCCTCTCTCTTTCCCTAGTAAGGTGTGTCTCTGGGGAATCTGAGCTCCAGGACACATTGGTGGGGTCTTCAATCCAGGGAAGCCTAGTCAGCATCCTGGTGGCATCTGGAACCTGGTGATTGAAAAGAGAGTTAACATACAAAGCAAAACAATTTGTTGAGCAATCATGGATCCCAAACTTGGAATAGTGGAGAGGAAGTGTTAGGGAGGTACTCACTGCAAACTCTAGTGTAATCCTGCTTTCAGGTATATATTTTGCAGTAGTTTATGGATACGTGTGTACATAAGCTCTCTCTCACAGAAACTGTTGTATGTCTAGGTTATGGGACTTTGTTAGAAAGTGAACTACCTGAGATGAAATTAGAGTGTACTATTAAAGGAAAGGTCTCACCCGAGTAATGAAGCTGAAGGGTTGTCATTCCACACGTGAAGTCTCTGGATACAGTCTGAGGTGAAGCATGTTGAGATGGCAATCGTTGCTTTGGTTAGGTTGTGATCGGCGGATGCAATATTATTTGGTTTGGATTGGGAGATGCATACGGGAAAGTGGGCCCTATCCAAGGGTACCAGGACTGAGGGAAGTAGGGGCTCTATAGTGAAGATGTGAGGTTCCTGCTGTCTTAGGGTTCAAAAAGACAATCAATAGTTAATATTATCATCACATTATTTGTTAATAGGGTTAACTTTGAAAAGTCCCTTTGTTATGGTTTGCTGTACAGTACCCAGTATCTTCTATAAAGCTGTGCTATTGGAAGCTTCTAATCTACTTGGTCTAGGCTTTTGAGAGAGTCTGCATATCAAATATGTAGCCTATCTATTTAAAAGATTCAAGTTTGTCTTTTGAGAACCTTTGAGACATACAATTGATTTCCCCCTCTCATATTAATTAACTACTGATTTATATGTCTACATTTTGCTAGGAGTGTACATAAACACCATTCCCATCACCAAAGGACCGTGACCCATCCCTCCCGCCCACTCCCACCCCCCACTGGCCCAGGAAGCTACATGTCTACCCCTCACCACTGGGTTTTTACTTTGGTGCCCTACTTACAATTTGATCAGGTCCTGCTTTTAGTTTCCCTTTCAGATCTTCTAAGTCAGCTTCTGTTGATGAGTGGGATCATCCCATACTCATCTTTAACTTTCTGACTTAGTTCACTTAACATAATTCCTTCTAGCTCTGTCCAAGATGGGTCAGAGAAGGTGGGTTCATTGTTCTTGATAGCTGCATAGTATTCCATTGTGTATATATACCACAGCTTTCTCAGCCATTCATCTGTTGTTGGGCACCTGGGTTGCTTCCAGGTTTTAGCTATTATGAATTGTGCTGCTATGAACATAGGAGTACACACCTCTTTTTGGTTGGGTGTTATGGAGTCCTTGGGGTATAACCCCAGGAGAGGAATTATTGGGTCATATGGAAGGTCCATGTCTAGCCTTCTGAGAGTTATGTGCCATAGTCATGCTCTGCTTCTCTTTTTTGTATTAATAAATAACATTTTTCCTTTTTTTAATTTCCTTTAAAAAAAAAAAAAACCGCGGTTCCTGCCAGGTTCCTACCCAGCTCCAAGATCGGCTGCTGCCTGGCTCTGTGGGGCTCCTAGTGCAGTTCCCACCTGCCAGCATCCTGGCTGCCCCATTGTGTGAGTAGGCAGACTGCAGTCTCCCCAGGACTGTCCCCACAGACACAAGAGCCCCAGGCGACCCCCGCCCACCCCCCACCACACACGGAGCCCTGCCAGGCCCAGGCCACAGGGACGAGGGGGGTTGGGGGTGGGTGTTGGCAGTGCCCTCCAGGACCAGCAGGTTGCAAAGTGCCAGACCTTCAGCCCAGACCCAATCCACAGCCCAGGCCCAGGGCTCAACAAGGGTTGGAGCCAGCTGGCTTGGGGCACCCCTCTGAAATGCATGTCTCTTCTGAGAGAGACAGAGGCAGAGAAAACACTCCAGTTCTAGTAGTGCGAGGAGACCCCCAACCTGGACCCGCACCCCGTGCCCCAGCCTCCTTCACCCTAATTTGGGAGCTTGGCTCGCCATGTTGCCCCAGATCAAACTCGAAGTTCAGGATTCCAAACAGCCGTCCCCCAAGGACCATGTCGTGGGCCACACCGAGAGGAAGGACAGCGGGTGCACATTTCGGGTGGGCGGACACACGGAAAGTTTTCTGTGCCTGGCTACTCCTGAAGCCAGGTCGGTGGGTTCCGGGGTCCCCACCTGCCAGGGCGTTTGTGGTGGGCGGGAGGCGCACTGCCTGGACTCCAGCTGTGCTGGCGGATCCTCACCCTCGGGGCACTTGGAGCCACCAGCACTGACACCCTGGATGAGGCCCAGGGACCTAAGACCCCTCTCCAGGCAGGAAGGAAAGGGAAGGCCGGCTGGCCAGACTCTCCGGCAGGGTCCCTATGCTCGCGCCCACGGAAGCCAAAAGCAGCACGATCTGGGGGCACACAGCCACCCTTCCAGGGTGTCCCTGCCAGGGGTGCGGGGTCTGGGGGCTCGCGGACACCTCCCCTGGGTGCGCCCGTGCCGGGGGTGCGCATGGCTCCATCTCGGGGAGCGCCCTGCTCAAGGCCACTGGGTGCTGGAGGTTTGGGGGGTGCGCAGCCACCTCTAAGGGGTGCGCCTGTCCCGGGGTACTGGGTCCGGGGGCGCTGGCCCCTCTGCGGCTGTACCCTGACTTCGCCCCTCACCCCACCCAGCACCTTCCCAGGGGGGCACAACAACCCAGCCTTCAAGGGCACAGGAACCAAGGGCCACTTACTTGGAATTGGAGGAATCTCACTAGATGAGCTCCAGCACTATGGACCTGGCCACTGGCTGCTGTCTGGCACAGCACCTTGGGGAGTCCCCAGCAGTACTTCCACATGGGGCCTCCGCACAGTTCTTGCTGGGCGTTCAGGGCACAGGGCCGAGGCCCCAGCGCTGGGGCCTATGGGTGCAACACAAGGTGGCATGGCTCAATGCTGCCTGGGGGTGATGCGATGCTATGCTACTCAATGTGACAGGGGGCGACAGGGTCTCAGGGCGCGGGCCTCAGGGCTCCATGGTGCTGCTGTGGATGCAGCTGGGACAAAGGGAAGAAGAGAAGAATGGAAGACAGGGGGAGAGAAAGATAGACACCTGCAGACCTGCTTCACTGCCTATCTTTCTCTCCCCCTCTCTGTCTTCCCCTCCTCTCTCCATTTCTCTCTGTCCTATCCAACTACAAGGACATCAATAACAACAATAATAACTACAACAATAAAACAACAAGGGTAACAAAAGGGAAAATAAATATTTTAAAAATTAAAAAATAAAAATATTTTTATTATCTTTGTTTATTGGATAGTAACAGAAGAAATCAAAAAGGAAATGGGAAGTAAAGAGGGAGAAGAGAGAGAGAGAGAAAGAGAGAGAGAGAGAGATACCTGCAGCACTGCTTCACCATTCACAAATCTTTTCCTCTGCAGGTGTGGTGGGGACTCAAATCCAAAATAAATTTTAAGAATCTAACTCAACTCATTTTGTGTTGATGGTGTTAGGGTTTAGAGACAGACTTAAGTTTGAATAAAATCTAGAGACAGGATGTAAAGTTCAAAATCTCAGAGCCAGAAAAAGAAATAGGGCTTTGCCCAGACCCATCCCTGCTACCTGCACGATGAGACTGCATGAGAGGAGGAAAAAGCAGTAGGAATATAATGTCCCTTTGGAATATATATCCCTTGGAATATAATATCCCTTTGGAATATATGTCCCTTTGGAATATAATATCCCATTGGAATATATATACCTTTGGAATACAACTAAAATAGGCCTACTAGCTATCTTCAAAATGGAGACCCCAAATCTTCATCTGCAATATTCCAGCCTTTAGGTTCATGATTGGTCAACAATTTGTTTGGCTTTATATATTAACTATTTTTTCAGCCACCAGGTTTCAGATGCTACCAAGATGCCTACCGGACTTCCCTGGTCGGACGACTCCACCAATGTGTCCTGGAGCCCCACTTCCCCAGAGCTCTGCCCAACTAGGGAAAGAGAAAGACAGGCTGAGAGTATGGATCCACCTGTAAACACCCATGTTCAGCATGGAAGCAGTTACAGAAGCCAGACCTTCTACATTCTGCACACCATAATGTCCCTAAGTCCATACACCCAGAGGGATAAAAAATAAGAAAGCTTTCAGGAGGGGATGGCATGCAGAGTTCTGGTGGTGGGAATTGTACCCCTCTTATCCTATGGCCTTGTCAATGTTTCCATTTTATAAATAAAACTTTAAAAAAGAATAGCGGGGTTCCCGGAACATGGTGGACTGAGAAGCTGCTAGTGGTTTGAGCTCTGACCACATTGTCTGGAAATGGTAGGATTTTCTGCCTTCAGTACGCCAGTCAATAAGGGGTCCTAGCGATGACACCAAGGAGGTGACTATAACTTAATTTGGGTTAAAAATAGAGTAGAAAAAAAGGAAAAAAATTTTTTTCTTTTAAATTATTATTCCCAAAGCGAACCTCCTCCCCCTCACCCCCCCCCTAACCAATCCCGGGGGACCACCTCCTAGCAGGCTCCTCTGCTGAGCTTTCTTTACCAAGATTCCTGTCCCATCAGGGAGTACCATTCATTCTAAGTCTATTCCCTTCTGAAACCTCTGGCCTTTTTTCTTTCTAAGTAGCCACCACCCCCCGCATAGCTAATTAAATAATAAAAAATAAACAAATAAAAACCTCTTTCCTTTAACTGCTCTTTTATTACTGTTCTTTTTCTTGTCTTTTTCTTTTTTTTCTTTCTCTCTCTTTTTTGTGGCTTCCAAACCACAGGCCCCATCCCCAACATCACCAAACAGTGTGCTTTCACTGAATTCACTGATACACGTTTGGGAATTATTTTGGGGATGAAATCTGACTCAGAGTGGACTCTCACTACGAGTATCTCTGATCAACTTCCCTTCCTCCTTTAGCTACCCCTAGAATATACAGTGGATAATAGATTTGAATAATTGTCTATCCCAGCTATCCTTGTCTAGTCCTGAGGTTTTTTTAAGTTTTTTTTTCTTCTTCTTTCTTAACAATCAGCTACCTCTGCTCACGAGGTTTGAGGTAATCTGGGACAGGGTGTTTTCTTTGCCCTGCTCTATTTTATTATTACTATTATGTAAAGGCATATATCTTCCCCCCCTTTAGGTTGATCAGAATTAACTCTTAGGGTATCTTTCATTGCTAGGGTAGTGGGCATCTTATCTATTGCGGGAGGAACTTGTCTCATTACTCCTACCTCCTCTACAGACTCTCGCCTTCCTCCTCCTAGCTAATTAAAAATATTAAATTAAAAATAAAGTAATCAAAAAAACTTTCCTTTCACTGCTCTTTAATTACAGCTCTTTTTTATCTTTTCTCTTTTATCTCTCTTGTTTCTTTTTTTCTCTTGTCATACATTTCTTCCTTCCTTCTTCTTTGCCTTTATGAATTTGTGAATTATTTTGGGGAAGAAATCTGACTCAGAGTGGACTCTCTATGTGTCTATCTCTGCTCTAGTTCCCTTTCCCCTCTTGTTACCCCTAGAATATACAGTGGATAGTAGATTTGCATAACTGTCTATTCTTGCTATCCCTTTTTTTTACTCTTTCTTCTTCACTGGGATTTGGTTACTATTTTTTCACAGACTGGAGATATTGTTTGGCTAACTGGTAGTGATTAAACTGCTTCAATACTTGCTACAGTTGCTATTGTAATTCCTGAGGTTGGTGAGTGCAATTGTCATAAAGGTATTTAGTACAGTGTTAATTGTACTGAAGACACAACAAAAGAGGAATAACAGAGCATAAAAAAAGAAACACATTAAAATGGGTAGATCAAAAACAAATAAAACTGCTACTCCAATGAATGAAGACAAGAGCCCAGAAGAAACTACAAATCAGCCAGAAGTAACCATAGATAAGAAAAGGATACAAGCAATAATAAACTTATTAATAACAGAAATGAAAACAACTTTGGAGGAAAGGAATGGCACTATTAGGAAAACAAGTTGAGACCCCCCAAGGAAAATACTGATTATCTTGAGGCAATTAGAGAACTGAAACCTCAAATAGCTCTAATGAAGAAAGAAGCTGAGGCAAGGGAAAGCAGAATAACAGAAGCAGAAAACAGAATTAGTCAGACAGAGGATAAGTTAGAGAAAACTAAGAAAGAGGTGAAAGAGCTCAAAAAGAGACTGAGAGACACTGGAAACAACAACAGAGACATATGGGATGATCTCAAAAGAAGTAACATTCGTTTAATTGGCCTGCCAGAAGAAGAAAGAGAGGAAGGGGAAGCAAACATTCTAGAGGAAATAATAGAAGAAAACTTACCAGACCTGAATAACAGAAAGGACATCGAGATTCAAGAGGCCCAGAGAGTTTCAAACAGATACAACCCAGACCTGAAGACACTAAGACACATCATAGTCACTATGAGAATAAGTAAGGATAAACAAAGGATCCTAAAGGCTGCAAGAGAGAAACAAAAAGTCACATACAGGGGAAATGCCATAAGATTATCTGCAGACTTCTGCAATCAAACTCTAAAAGCCAGAAGAGAATGGCAAGATATCTATTGAGCCCTGAATGAAAAAGTGTTTCAACCAAGGATAATATATCCTGCTAGACTTTCATTCAAACTAGATGGAGGGATCAAAACCTTCTTAGACAAACAACAGTTAAAGGAGGCAACCATCACCAAGCCGGCCCTGAAAGAGGTTCTAAAAGACGTCTTATAAACAAGAACATCACTATAAATACTTGCAATATATCAGAGCAAACAAAGATTTTTATTTGCACAATGGCACTACAATACATTAAATCCATAATATCAATAAATGTCAATGGTTTAAACTCACCCATCAAAAGGCACAGAGTGGGGGAATGGATCAGAAAGCATAACCCAACCATATGCTGCTTGCACGAATCCCATCTGTCACAACAAGATAAACACAGACTTAAAGTGAAAGGATGGAAAACTATCATACAGGCTAACGGACCGCAAAAAAGGGCAGGAACAGCCATTCTCATCTCAGACACTATAGATTTTAGGTTAAAAAAAGTAACAAAAGATAGGCAAGGAAATTACATAATGATTAGAGGATCAATCAGCCAAGAAGACATAACAATTATTAACATCTATGCACCCAGTGAGGGGCCATCTAAATACGTCAAGCGCTTACTGAAAGAATTTCAATAATACATCAATAATAATATAGTAATAGTGGGAGACTTCAATACCCCACTCTCACACTTAGACAGATCAACAAAGCAGAGAACCAACAAAGATACAAGAGAACTGAATGAAGAGATAGACTAGACCTCTTGGACATTTTCAGAGTCCTTCACCCCAAAAAACTGGCATACACCTTCTTTTCAAATCCACATAATACATACTCAAGGACAGACCACATATTAGGCCACAAAGACAGCATCAATAAATTCAAGAGCATCAAAATCATGCCACGTATCTTTCAGACCACAGTGGAGTAAAACTAACATTTAACAACAAACAGAAGATTATTAAAAGTCACAGAAGTTGGAAACTAAACAACATTCTCCTTAAAACTTTCAGGAAACAGTTAGTACCCATACTTCTTAAGCTTTTCCATAAGATTGAAGAAACAGGTATACTCCCTTCCACCTTCTATGAAGCCAACATCACCCTGATACCAAAAGCTGATAGGGACAGAACAAAAAAGGAAAACTACAGACCAATATCTCTGATGAACATAGATGCCAAAATATTAAACAAGATCTTTGCTAAGATTTGCTAATGAGCTAAACTTGGATGGGAAAGGATGGGAAATTGAAAACCATAGTAAATATTAAAAAGAAATGTTTCTGAGTGGAGCCAGACATGTTCATTCCTACTAGAACCTGGTTTAAAAATGACAAGCAGGGGGTCCGGCGGTGGCGCAGTGGGTTAAGCGCATGTGGCGCAAAGCACAGGGACCAGCGTAAGGATCCCGGTTCGAGCCCCCGGCTCCCCACCTGCAGGGGAGTCGCTTCACAGGCGGTGAAGCAGGTCTGCAGGTGTCTATCTTTCTCTCCCCTTTTCTGTCTTCCCCTCCTCTCTCCATTTCTCTCTGTCCTATCCAACAACGAATTGCATCAACAAGGGCAATAATAATAACCACAACAAAGCTACAACAAGGGCAACAAAAGGGGAAAAAAATGGCCTCCAGGAGCGGTGGATTCATGGTGCAGGCACCGAGCTCAGCAATACCCCTGGAGGAGGAAAAAAAAAGTGACAAGCTGATAGCGGACCCCAGAGAGCCCTGAGCAGCCCCACCGCCACAGCCTCCTAGTTACCATCACACCCTGGGAGGAGCTGCAGCTGCAGCAGCTGGCCCCAGTCACCATCATGGCAACCATGAGCAGAGTGGCCTAGACCCAGCACCCGCAGGCCGCCCCCACCCTCAGCACCACCGACACCAAGCCTGGTGCCACAGGTAGTGGCACAGGGAGTGGCTGCCCAGGCAGCCTCACATCGGTGGCGCCTGCTGGCAGGGACAAGAAGATCAAGGCAACGAAGGTTATGGGAACAGTAAAATGGTCAATGTAAGGAGAGGATATGGTTTCAACAACAGGAATGAGCTGAAGACCTTAAGTGCTTGCTTTTTGCCCCTTGACCAGATAACCAGAACTATCTGCATTATCTATGCAGCAAGGGGGTTTTTATTATTTTTACCTAAAGATGTCTCTTTTTGGTAATGTCAAACATGTTTTTTGTTTATTTGTTTTTTTAAAAAGGCCTGGTTTTTCTCAATACACCTTTAAAGGTTTTTAAATTGTTTCATATCTGGTCAAGTTGAGATTTTTAAGAACCTCATTTTGAATTTGTAATAAAAGTTTACAACTTGATTTTTTTTAAAAAAAAAAAGGCAACAAGCTGCAGCATCTGTTAATAAAGGTCTTAAATTAAAAAAAAATGACAAGCCATCTTCTGTTTCCCAAGGAGAAGACTGCAAAAGAGACCTTGGTTTTACATTTTTACTAACTTTGCCATATAAACATTTAATTATATATAGATGAATTAATTTAAAAATTTACTTTAATCTTAAATATGCTAAGTATAGAAACTAAAAATCATGTATTAATAATCACACTATGAATCCCAAAGTATGTGTTTTCACATTTATTGAAAATATTTTATTAAAGATGTCCAGAGGGGAGTCAACACCATAGCAGTCTATCAAAAAACAAACAATGCATACATATCATTCCTGGCTTCCATTGCTGCTATAAAACAATAGTAATTAAAAAGTTATAGTACTGTAACAAAACCAATTTATAGACCAACAAAACAAAATTGAAATTCCATAAATAAACCCCTATGTGTGTACTAATAAAGGACTAAAACCTTTTCAGTGGGGGAAAAGAAGGCCTCTTCAATAGCTGATACTGGGTAGTCAATTGCAGAAAAATGAATCTGCACCAGCCTTTAACACCATATGCCAAATTAACTCAAAATGGACCAAAGACCTTGTTGTTAGAACTGAGACTAAAAAATATAGAGGAGAAAACATTGACAGCGGGGGTGGGGATAAAGATAGACACCTGCAGACCTGCTTCACCATCTGTGAAGGACTCCCCTGCAGGTGGGGAACCTGGGGCTCAAACAGGGATCCTTAGGCTGGTCCTCGTGCTTCGTGCCACCTGCTTTTAACCTGCTGCACTACCGCCCAGCTCCTCCAGATTCTTTTAACTGTTTTTCTCTCAACATCATTGTTTATTTATTTATTTTTTTTTTATGTTCTGTGTTTTGTTTTCCTCACCAGGGTTATTTCTGGGTATTGGTGCACAAGGAATCTATAATATTTTACATATTAATTTGCTTTTGTTACAAAAGGCTTGGTTATAAAATCCTGCGCCTGGTAGCGCCTTGCTTAGCAACCACCCCTAAAAAAGCCTGGCGGGCTAGCTGGCACTTGGAGAGCAGGGCATCAGCCATCCCCTGCTGGCTCACGCCTTCCCCCCACCCCAGTAGCTGCAGCTGAGGCCACCCCGCACCAGCGACCCCACACCTCTCCTTTCTCAAGGGTCCCAGAGAGCGTCACCACACGGAATTGACCAAGGAGGTTGGGGGGGTGCAATGTGCTGCCACCGCCACCGCCACCGCCACCGCCACCACCACCACCACCACCACCACCGAGGCTGCCCCTCCAGCGCCAGAACCCGAGTCCCAGTCAGCATGCAGCCCTCTCGCTGGTCAGCCCCTCCATGGGTCTCCCGGCTACTGGGCTCACAGGGCCGAGGAGGGACCATCGCACCTCCACGGTGCCCCACTAGGCGCCCTCCGTGTGTTAGGGTCCGGTAATCCACAGAAATCACCAAGAGACCAGAGCGATGTAAAATCAACAGAGTCTTTATTAGCTGGCGCCAGGGACGAACACACTGAGCCACCACGCAGTGGTGGTCAGAAATGCTTGACCCCCTCTATAGTTTCTATTGAGATTATATAGGGTTTAGGGCAGGGGGGCTACATGCAAGCATCCTGTTAGTTTAGTTAAAAAAAAAAGTGTTCCCACGCCATAGTAGGAGGAAGCAGGGGGGTAGGGGTTGCGACTTTTGGTTATCTTCCCTTCAGCCTGGTCAGCAGGATGTTGCAGGTTGGGGAGTTGCCTTTGTTAATTGTCTCCCCTCAGCAGGAAATGTTTCCTTAACTGATTCTTGTCAAAACAAGTAGTTTACTGGCCTTTCCAGGGGGCCCATTTTCTCCAGTTTTACTTTTTTAACCCTTTTATCTCTGGAACAATGTTTTACCTTCTAACACATGCACCCCAGAGCCGGGGACCCAGGGACCCTCCATGGTGGAGGACGCGCGCGCTGGCTCGGGGCACTCAGTGCCGCCGGGGCGCGGGGCCACGCTGCCAACTCCGGGTCCCACGCACAGGTGCCAGGGGACCTAGCTCTGGCTCAGGAGCAGCGACCTACGCGTTCCCGCCCCCATGCAGTCTCGCGCAGGGTCCTCCGCCACACCCGCATGCTCCTCAGGGACCCTTCCCGCCACCCGCCACCCCCCTCCCCCAATGGCGCCCACGCCCCGCCCAGACCCGGCCCCGCAGTCGCACCTTCCTCAGCGTGGACATCCTCGAGTGTCCCAGGCTCAGCAGGTGCCAGGCCACATGGCAAGCGGGCCCCTAGGCGGGCATCGTAGTCCCATTCTCTCTGTCCTATCCAACAATGACGACAACAACAATAATAACTACAACAATAAAAAACAACAAGGGCAACAAAAGGGAATAAATAAAATAAAATAAAATATTTTTAAAAATCCAACACTCATTCATGCTCAAAACTCTACAAAAAATGGGAATAGATGGGAAATTCCTCAAGATAGTTGATTCTATATATAGCAAAACTACAGCCAACATCATACTCAATGGACAGAAGCTGAAAGCATTCCTCCTCAGATCAGGGACTAGACAGGGCTGTACACTGTCACCGTTATTCTTCAACATAGAATTGGAAGTTCTTGCCATAGCAATCAGGCAAGAGAAAGAAATCAAAGGAAAACAGATTGGAAGGGAAGAAGTCAAGCTCTCACTATTTGCAGATGATATGATAGTATACATAGAAAAACCTAAAGAATCCAGCAGAAAACTACTGGAAGTTATTAGGCAATATAGCAAGGTATCAGGCTACAAAATCAATGTACAAAAATCAGTGGCATTTCTTTATGCAAACACTAAATCTGAAAAAGAAGACATCCAGAAATCACTCCCATTTACTGTTTCAGCAAAATCAATCAAATACCTAGGAATAAAGTTGACCAAAGAAGTGAAAGACTTGTCTTTTTGAACCCTAAGATAGCAGGAACCTCACATCTCCACTATAGAGCCTCTACTTCCCCCAGTCCTGGAACCATTGGATAGGGCCCACTTTCCCGTATGCTTCTCCTAATCCATATCAAATAATATTCCATCTGCCAATCACAACCTAACCAACACAAAGATTGACACCTCAACATGCTTCACTTCAGACTGTGTCCAGAGACTACACGTGTGGAATGACAACCCTTCAGCTTCATTACTTGGGTGAGACCTTTCCTTTCATAGTATACTCTAATTCCATCTCAGGTGGTTCACTTTCTAACAAAGTCCCAAAACCTAGATATACACCAGTTTCTGTGAGAGAGAGCATATGTTCACACATATCCGTAAACTACTGCAAAATATATGCCTGAAAGCAGAAGTACACTAGAGTTTGCAGTGAGTATCCCCCTAACACTTCCTCTCCACTATTCCAAGCTTTGGGTCCATGATTGCTCAACAACTTGTTTGGCTTCGTATGTTAACTCTCTTTTCAGTCACCAGGTTCCAGATGTCATCAGGATGCCGGCCAGGCTTCCCTGGACTGAAGACCCCACCAATGTGTCCTGGAGCTCAGCTTCCCCAGAGACCCACCCTAATAGGGAAAGAGAGAGGCAGACTGGGAGTATGGACCAACCAGTCAACGCCCATGTTCAGCAGGGAAGCAATTACAGAAGCCAGACCTTCTACCTTCTGCAACCCACAATGACCCTGGGTCCATGCTCCCAGAGGGATAGAGAATGGGAAAGCTATCAGAGGAGGGGGTGGGATATGGAGAATGGGTGGTGGGAATTGTGTGGAATTGTACCCCTCCTACCCTATGGTTTTGTTAATTAATACTTTCTTAAAAAAATGTCATCCCAGAGTGTTAAAACTCCAGAGGTGATGGAAAAGAAAGAAAAATAGATAAAAATTATTGGTACCAGAGACAGGCCAAGGGATAATAGGAGAAAAGTGGTCGAAAAATAAAGATTCCTGTCTGAGATCAGACATTCTGATGACCCATTGTGGTGATCACAGTGAACACTGTAGTATGGAAGATAACAGAGCTTTTGGGAGAGTAAATCTTCAGTATTCTTACCACAAGGAGAAAAAAATCTATTTTGGTATCCCATTGAAAGATGTTAAGTAAACATACTATAATCATTTCATAACATGTAAGTCATTATGCTGTACCTTAAACTTAGTGTTGCATGTCTACTATGTCTTAATAAAACTGGGGAAGGGACTGGAAAATAGAGGTTTAAAAAATCACCATAAGGTTCCTGGGATCATTTTATTGTGAATTTCAGAGTAGACTTGAATAAAGGTGAGAATGTTGAAGAGAATGACAAGTTCAAGGCGAACCCAATCAAATATAACTTTATCGTGTATTTCTTCTCTCTCCTGCATTATTCATTTTTTAAAATAAAAATTTTAGGGAAGTGTATAGTTCACAGCAAAACTGAGCTGAAGGCACAAAGATCTTTATATACCTTTGGTGTTCCCAATATGCCCAATTATGCACACCCTGCCAGATGGAACATTTGTTACAACTGGTGAACCTATACCTGGGACATGCTGTTATTACACAGAGGCTATAGTTCCTATCAAGGCACTCTTAGTGTTGAACTTCCTGTGGGTTAAGGTAAATGTATAATGACATTTGTCCATTATAGCATATTACATTATCACTGACCTAAAACTCTCTGTGTTCAGCCTATTCATTACTTTTCTAATGCCCTGGCAAAATTTTTATTATATCTCTTGTTTTCCCTTCTCCAGAATGTCCTATAGTTGGAATTGTACAGTGTGTAACCTTTTCAGAGGAACTTCTTTCACTTAGTAATGAGTGTTTAAGGTCCCTCAGTGTCTTTTCATGACTAGCTCATTTCTTTTTTAGTGCTAACATTCCTCTTTTTGGATGGACCATAGCTTATTTCTTCAGCTACTGAAAGGCATCTTTATTGCTTCCAAATTGTGGTGATCATGAAAAAAAACTGTATAATCATTTTTGTGCATGTGTTTGTGTGGAACCATTTGGGTTAAAAGCCCATGGAGAACAATTTCTGGATCATATAAGTGTTTAGTATTAACAAGAAAATATTAAACTGTCCTCCAAAGTATCTGTACTCCCATTAGCAGGGACCAGAGTTTCTGTTGCTCCATGTCTTCACCAGCAGTGATCATTCTGAATGTTTTTTGCAATTTTCTATGGTGAGCTGTCTATGGTCTTTTGCCTTTCTCCTTTCACCTATTTTTAAATTATAGTGTTTGTCTCTAGTACTTATTTTTCAGTCTCAACTTGATTAGGTCCTTCAGAACATGCATGGGATGTGTGCTCCTTTGATTATATGTGGTATGTGTGTATCCTTCCTTTGACTGTAAACGGCTTATTTATGTGCCTAATTTTCTTTCATATATGGGGTGTGTCCCTCCTTTAATTATTTATAGGTAGTATGCACATGTTCCTATTTTGACTATATGTGGGGAGTGTATCTTGATTTTAGAAACCCTCCAGCCACTAACCTGTCTAGTCTCTGTGGAGAGTGGTCTGCAGTTAATGGCTTCAATTTCCCTCTTGCAAATCTCACTATTGAATTGCCAGCAAGTTTTGCATCTAACCCTTCAACAAAATCACCCTAGTCAAGATTACTAAAGTCTGCTATGACAAAATCAGTTGTCTGAGATGAGCTCATCTTCACCCACTTACCTCATCTGAAACTAATGACTTCTTTGATTGGCTTTGAGCCTCTCACTTCTTTCATCTCCTCCTTGCCCATTCCATGTCATATTCCAGGCCTTGCACCTTCTGTCTCCACTCTGGTTGGAGTACCTGGATTAGAAGGGGCTGGGTGGTGGCACAACCAATTGAGCACACACATTAGTATGCAAAAGTGTCTGGGCATAAGCCTGAAGCCCCACCTGTGACAGGAAGCTTCACAAGTGGTGAAGAAGTGCTGCAAGTGTCTCTTTCTCTCTATTCCCCCAACCCCTAGTTTATCTCTGTCCTATCAAATAAAAATAAGTTTGGTTTTTTTTTTTTTTTCCAGATAGTACCTAGTTAAAAGTTTGGTTCTGGACCACTCTTCTTTTCTTTCTCTTTCTTTCTTTCTTTCTTTCTTTCTTTCTTTCTTTCTTTCTTTCTTTTTACTAGTGGTTTAATAATGATTCACAAGAATGTGGGATAAGAAAGGTAGAATTCCATACAATTCCCACCACCAGAGTTCTGTAACCCATCCCCTCCATTGGAAACTTCCCTATTCTTTACCCTCTAGGAGTATGGACCAAAGAACTTTATGAGGTGCAGAAGGTGGAAGATCTGGCTTCTATAATTGCTTCTCTGCTGGACATGGGCATTGGCAGTTTGATCCGCACACCCTGTCTGTTTCTATCTCTCCCAAGTGAGGTAGGGGCCTGGGGAGGGGCCCACTCTTTTCATGACTAGTCTGACAGATTCAGGTGCTGCCATAGGCATATGTCCCTGCTGGGCATTTTTGCTGAACTCTGAAGTCACTCTCAATTGCCCACAATGACACAGCTAACCTGCATTTCACATTCAATCCAAGGCACCTCCTCTCTCATTACACCACCAGTCTTTTGGTAAAGAACAACTGTGGGGATATGCTGTAGTTCTTTTTCTCTGTCAGAGCCTGCACTTGTTCAATCCGAAAATCCCTTGCTTTGTCTTCAGACATATCCAGATTTCACTACCTCTTCCCACCAGTTCCACTGCCTTCTTACTGCTTGCCATTCAAAGGATTCTCCAGGCCTCCTCCACTATACCTCCTTTCAGCACAGTGAAGAGATGACATCTTTTCATAAATCTGCTCTGGCGAGTTTCCATCTTGCTCCTTGCAAGATACCTACCACAGTAAGATGAGAGATCATACTCATGTGTTAACAATTGTACTGTAATCCATTCCAAATCTGCCCAGAAAAGGAAACAAAAGATACTATTTATATGGTGCCAGGAAACAAACCCAGGACTTTGTATGATAACCCCAGGCCCAATTTTTATTCTTTATTTGAGCCACTCCTCGATCAACCCTGAACTTTGAATGTGCTTGTACATCTCTAGCACACTGAATAAAAGAAAGGAGAAGGAATACCTCTCTGACAACATGATTCAGCCCTGAGTGAACCAGCTCTTCTCTCCTCATTCTCTGGTTGGCATTTCGGTCAGCACTGGTTGTTGGTCAGGGGTTCCTTCTAGAAGGTCCTGCTGGTATCTTACCCCCTGAGGAAAACAACACCAGAAGGCTCTCTGGCTTACAATTCTAAGATGTTCTCTAAGTTTAACTGAAAACTCTTAAAAGTCTCCCAGATGCTTTGGAATCTATTTCTGAGGGAGAGAAAAATAAGCAGTATGACAGGAAATCAGGAAGAAACTTTTCTGAGTTTCCACAGATCATTCAATGAAGCTACTGTCCAGGAGCTAAGTCACAACCCTGACAGTTATTTAATCTCACTTAGCACCATCTGACATCCTTAGAAAGAGGATCCTTAAGAGAAAGCCACTTAACTGTGGACTTCAAATTGTGTTTCTGTGTTTGTATACATTCTCATAGTTAGTACTGATGAGTGACTTCGTAGGCATTTTCAACATAATCCTTTGTATACTATGAACAAGCCCTTAATCATGGATACTGAGCACAATAGCAGCTGCAATGAAGGTGGGACTTGGAAGCCTTTTGTGAAAGAGGAATCACGCTATAATTTGTCAGCTGCACGTGATCAAGTTATGCAAAGATGCAAGCACCTTCTGGCTTGTCTGTATATTCTCCTATTAAGTGACTTTGAAAAATGAACACACCCATGTTGTTATTCCTCTAGTTTAGGTAATAATATCCCTCCTTTGCAAAGTTAAATACTCAAGTATGAACTTGTAGGGGTCAAGAAAACCTAGCCCCTTTGTACACAGGCAGGTGCAGTGAAGGCACCAATCTCTGCATGTTGGACTCTATTCCCTGATAACAGGTGTGGTCCACCTCCTCTGGTGGATAATTAACTGGAAAAAATCCATAATCTAAGGTGACATCCTTCCCTGAATGCTAAAATTCACTCCATCGTCCACCTCGAAGGAAATGTCAGATACATCGATGAAGTGGATTAACCCTGGATGAAAACAAATTCTCAATGCCTAGGTCCTTGTTCTTAAGTCGTACCTAGGTCAAATAAACTCTGATACGAAGAGTCAGCATCTGCTTAGACAATGCTCACAGTCTGAGCAACTCTCTCACATGGTGGGAGGGGAATATTCTCATGTAGATCTACTTTATTGGAGGAGGAAAGGAAGAGAGTTTTCAGAGAAGTATAGATGTACCAAGTCAATAAATTTCAGGGACCAAGGTCATAGGAAGACACCCAAATAGAGTACCATGAGCACAGAAAAATTTATTTAAAAAAAATAGACATTTGACCATGTGATGAGAAGGGTCTGGTGACTCCCACTCCTGGAACCAAGTGTCAGGGCTCTCCAACAAGAGAATAAGCACAGGAGCAACTCTCATGGAAAGGAGAAGAAAAGTGATAGGAAGGTGCTTTCACTGGGAGGAGTGGGAGGAGTGTGTTTGGGAAGAGTTTGTGGGAAGGCCTCTGGGTCAGAGTGTAATGACAGGGATCTTTGGTTTCTGACCTTCTCCCCCAACTCTGTCCTGGTGAGAATGGGCTGTATATCTGGTCCCTCCCATCTCTGTGGAAGGAATGGGGGCAGGAAAAGCCTAGGGTTCCTGTGCTGACCCACATGTGAGCCAGCTATGGGCAGGCCAAAGCTGCATTCAACCGCAGAGAATGTTTCTCTTGTCACCTCAGTGACACACGTGAAACCTCACAAGAAACTGTCCTGTAACAGAGACTCTTGACTCAAGGCTTGCAGGAATTACCACAAGAAATCCATTCCCACTTACAAACAAAAGTATTTTAAGGGAGTCAGGCTGTAGCGCAGTAGGTTAAGCGCAGGTGGCACAAAGCACAAGGACCGGCATAAGGATCCCGGTTCGAACCCCGGCTCCCCACCTGCAGGGGAGTCGCTTCACAGGTGGTGAAGCAGGTCTGCAGGTGTCTATCTTTCTCTCCTCCTCTCTGTCTTCCCCTCTTCTCTCCATTTCTCTCTGTCCTATCCAACAACAACAACAACAATAAAAACTACAACAATAAAACAACAAGGGCAAAAAAAGGGAATAAATAAATAAAATAAATATTTTTAAAAAAGAAAAGTATTTTAAGATTTGGTGGCATTTTAAATCACAGTTTTATGTGTTAATTTTTGTTGTTGTTGTTCAGCCATCTGAAGTTATCATGATCCCATAAAACTACAATTGCATATACAAATATTCTCTAGAACATGATTTTCCAGAACATGATTAATTACTTTAAAAGTTTGAGCTGTATGTCACTAGAATACTACCAGTTATGCTAAAACCTTACAATACTGCATATCAGTTCTCCTTATTTCATGACTTTGTACAGTCTGGTATAATATATTTAAAAGTGCAGAAAAGAGAGTCAGGCGGTAACGCAGCGGGTTAAGCGCACGTGGTGCAAAGTGCAAGGACCGGTGTAAGGATCCTGGTTCGAGCCCCTGGCTCCCCACCTTCAGGGGAGTCGCTTCACAGGTGGTGAAGCAGGTCTGCAGGTGTCTATCTTTCTCTCCCCCTCTCTGTCTTCCCTCTCCTCCTCTCTCCATTTTTCTCTGTCCTGTCCAACAACGACATCAATATCAACAATTTTTTAAAAGGGCAACAACAGGGAAAATACATAAATATAAAAAAGCGCAGAAAAACACTAAAATTGTAAAAAAAAATTCATAAAAAACTAATGAGTCAGGGGGTCGGGTGGTAGCGCAGTGGGCTGAGTGAACATGGTGCAGAGTGAAAGGACTGGCATGTAAGGATCCTGGTTTAAGCCCCCGGCTCCTTACCTGCAGGGGAGTCGCTTCACAGGCGGTGAAGCAGGTCTGCAGGTGTCTATCTTTCTCTCCCCCTCTGTCTCCCCTCTCCTCTCCATTTCTCTCTGTCCTATCTAAAAACGACATCAACAACAATAATAACCACAACAAGGGCAACAAAAGGGGAAAAATAGCCTCTAGGAGCAGTGGATTCATGGTGCAGGCACCAAGCCCTAGCAGTAACCCTGAAGGCAAAAAAAAAAAAAAAAAAAAAAAAAAAACCCAAAAACTAATGAGTCAGAATTTGAAGTGACTAATTTTTGTTTTTATCTATTGTTCTGAGTTTTAACAACTAACATTCACTTCTTTATCAAAATCTTAATCCTGACTTTTCTAAATATTTAATAATTTCTGGAATGTATATGTTAAGTAGCAAGACAGACTAGGGTCTTGTTTCATTGATCAATCTGAATGAAAAAAATGAAGACTCCTTAATACCAAAGCACCTGTGAGGGTTAGACCAGTGGTCTCCTATCCCATCCTACTGCCAAATAGTCACACCCACACAGGTAATTTTCTCCAGAGACCCAAGTACCAGAGAATTAATGCATTTACTCCTTTTCCCATTACAACAGGCACATTTTTCTCTTTGAAAATATCCTTGCTATAAAATCTGAGAAATAAAAATTCTCATATTTCTGGGCTCAAAATTAGTTTAAAACCCTGTTCCTAAAAGCAAAAAGAATTTCTGATGAAACAAAATACACCTCTCCCCACGACTAAATCAGCTATCCTTCCTATTGGTTCTCTATAGCAGACTTGTTATTTCTATATCAGATCTCTAAGTAAATAGAGCTAGCAGCACATAGAACCATCTAGGTCCCACCCTATACATCCCAGGAGAAAGAACACTGCTGGCATTTTCACCTTTAAAGGGAACAAGTGTCCACATGCAGTACTATACTCATTATGTGGCTTCCAGATAAGTGAGTTGGCATGATATTTGGCTAGACAAACATTCTCCCTCTGGGATATAAATAGGCCAGCTGACCAAGAGGGACTGTGGTATCTAGCAAAATTGATCATGACCTGTCATATTAAAGGGCAGCTGGAAATAACAGTTTTGTCTTCACTCCATCTCAGTTCCCACAGTGCCACCACCATCCGGCCCCAGCAGTGGTGTTTCAGTCTATCACTATATCTTCCGCCCAGGAAGACGTACCTGCGAACAAGCCCTGGCCCTCTCAACTTACATTGAAAATGGATTCCAGAAGAATTTAAAGATGGGTGCTGTCTTTGTTGATCTCACAGCAGCCTATGACACGGTCTGGCACAGTGGTCTCCTAGTCAAGATCTCAAGATGCCTGCCTCCATGGGTGGCCAACACTATATCGTTTCTTCTCCAAAACAGAAGATTCCGGGTGCATCTGGGTGACAAGTCTAGCAGATGGAGACTTGTCTCAAGTGGCCTCCCCCAGGGCTCTGTTCTGGCTCCTACGCTATTTAATATTTACATCAATGACCTCCCAGAAACTTCTTCAAAGAAGTTCATCTATGCCGATGACATCTGCTGTGCAACTCAGGCATCCAAGTTCAACATCCTCATCCTCGAGGAAACAGTCACGAAAGACATGTCTCTGATATCTGATTACTGTAAAAAATGGCGACTAATCCCTAGCACTGCAAAAACGGTATCATCTGTTTTCCATCTACACCATGCCTCAGCCTCGCGTGAGCTTAATGTGCAGCTTGGTGATACGAGAATCCAGCATGAAGCCCAGCCAGTCTATCTTGGCGTTACTCTCGATCGCACTCTGTCATTTCACGAACATCTCATAAAAACTGCAGCAAAGGTGGGCGTGAGGAATAACATCATTGCAAGACTGGCCAGGTCCTCATGGGGCGCAAGCACTTCCACACTACATTCATCATCTCTGGCATTATACTATTCCACTGCAGAATACTGTGCCCCAGTATGGTTCTGTAACCCCCATGTCCACTTGGTTGATTCCAAATTATATTCCTGCATGAGGATAATTTCTGGAACCATCCGTTCCACTCCGGTTCCATGGCTGCCAGTTCTTAGCAACATCACCTCGCCAGATATTCGTCAGGATGCGGCATCATCTAAGTTCATTTCCCACGTCTACGCTCGACCGGACCTGCCAATATACGCAGATATCTTCGCCCACCCTGTCCAACGTTTGACGTCTCGTCACCCAATATGGTCCCCTATGCTTACACTGAACTTCTCTATTCCAGTCTCTTGGAAACAGAGTTGGCAGTCAGCTGAGGTAAAGAACAAACACCTCATCACAGACCCCTGCAATTGTCAACCCGGCTTTGACCTAGCACGTTATGATTGGGCCCTCCTCAATCACTATCAAACAGGCCATGGTGCGCCACTATGTTCCATCACTGGGGAGCCAGAGACGACCCGAACTGCCCCTGCAGCTACAGACAGACTATGACCCACATAGTCAATGACTGCCTCCTCTCCAGATGCAAAGGATGTCTCGAAACTTTACATCAGGCTCAACCTGACGCTGTTGACTGGCTACAGAAGAAGGGCAAACACTAGAAGAAGAAATATATGAATGGGCAACATCAGCCAGGGTGAAGACACATACTTAAGGAGAAAGGCACCAGCAAACAACGCCCATCTCTCACACAAGCAGTGCTGGCACAGACGCCAAGACCTGGCACATCCAAGTTCAGTGTCACAAAGGCAAGCCCAGGGCTCTTCCTGCTGAGCCACTGCCCAGAAACAAGGACAACCCCACCCAAACCCCCTTTCAGCCAACCCCTTCACACTGCCCTGGGGATGTCAGTTGTTTTTTCTCATACCCTCCAGTTTCATGCTGTGCTGCCTCTGCATCTGCTGCCTGCAACTCTCAAAGATAGTTCTCGCCCAACTGCCCAAATCCACCTCAGTCCTTAACCATCCAGCTTAGTGTTCCTGCCACCAAAAAGGAACCCACTGCCAGAAGCTTTTCTACTCAAGGGCTAAGCTTTCTGCTTTCCACAACATCTGCCACTTGACCAAGTGGCTTCCTCCCCCAGCAGACTGAGGCCATGCCTTCCTGGGGTCACATCTGGGAAAACACCAGATACCACAGGCTTCCAGCAGGTTCAGTGACCTCACTGGTCTGGTTGGCCACAGGTGGAATACTAGGGCAATGCATATCAAGCGCATGAAGGAGCACCACCACATCAGCAAACTGGACATCCAGGTAGGCCTCTCCCGGGGAGGAGAACCATGTTCGCCTACCTGTCTGCAGCCTCTTCTCTGGGCTCGCATCTCCCAGCACTGTGCCGGCCTGGCTGCGGCTGCACTTCTGTCCCAGGCCCTGCTGGCGCAGTCACTCCGGGATGTGGATGGAGGGAAAGGTTGTCACAGGGTGAGGATGAACAAGAGTCTGGTGTGTGACCCACAGGAAGGGCATTGGGGACTCTGCTCTGGGCCCAAGGAGCAGGCCAGGGGTGAAGGCTTTTGTCCCCCATCACTAGCAGAAGGGCCCAGCTCCACCCAGCGCCCTGCATTTTATCAAGTGAGTTCTTCCTGCATAGTAGGAATATTGATATTTTAGTGCAAAGTCTACAGGATTTTCTCTAAAGGGAATTATTTCAGGAAGCTCAGGAGCCTTGTACCTGCCGGAAGCCAGCACAAGGTGATGTCAGGAGCTGCAGGCCGGTCCTGTGCAAAAGCTGAAGGTCTGGCTTCAGCTGGAGGCTGTTAAGGACCCTGAAGTTGGCCACAGAGGCTGAGGTTGGCCTCGCAGTCACCACAGTCACCGATGGGGAATGTCCAGATTTTAGCCCCTGCACTGCTTGTAGTTTGTGCTTATAATCTGGCTGTGATGCATGTGTAAGTGGGCCGCAACACAGGACAGAAAGACTGAAAATATAGGGGGGCGTGCAGCAGGTTAAGCCCATATGGCACGAAGCTCAAGGATCCCACTGCAGGGATCCCGGTTCGAGCCCCTGGCTCCCCACCTGCAGGGGAGTCGCATCACAGGCAGTTAAGCAGGTCTGTAGGTGTCTGTCTTTCTCTCCCCCTCTCTGTCTTCCCCTACTCTCTCAATTTCACTGTCCTATCCAACAACAACAATGACAGCACTGACAACAATTATAACAATGATAACCAACAAGGGCAACAAAAGGGAAATTCTACTTTCAGAATTCTACTTTCTTTTTCCTCTTTCTTTCTAAGATATTTTATTTATTTTAATGAGAGAGATGCAGAATAATATACACATATAGAACTCAGCTCTGTCTGCTGGGGATTAAGCCTAAGACCTCAGAGTTTCTGGCATGAAAGTATTTTGCAGAAAGTATTTTACTGTCACCCCAGTTTTCTTTTTTTAAAAAGAGATTTCTTTTTATTTTTGGCTAGGGATGTGATTCAGTGGGTAGAGAGTTGACTCTCAAGCATGGGGTCCTGCCTGAGTTTGATCTCAAGCATCACAAAAGCTACAGTGATGCTTTGCTGTATCTCTCTCTCTCTCTCACACACACACACACACACACACACACAAACACACAAGCATTTACAGAATTAAATTCTCTTGTCAGCTTACAACCCAGGAAACATCTTACGCAAGGACCACTTTTAAATGTAAACATCATACATCATACATGTAGCAACCCTATCTTGCAGTCTCCCCAGGAAGGAGGGAGCCTACAGCAGTGGGCCCCTTCCCCTAAACTGTCTCAAAGATATAAGAAATTGCCCCCTATCTCAAAGATATAAGAATGGGCCCATTGCCTTTAGGTAAAGCTCATGAGCAAGCACAGATGACTAAGGACCTCCTTTTAGCCCCAAATTGAACCCTCCTTATTGTTTTGTTCTGTTGAATGTAAAAATTAATCCCCAAATTAAGAAATTTAAAAAATCCCCCACCCTCTGTTTTGTCAGCAGAAGTGAGCTCAGGCCCAGTTCTTCCTTTTATTCTTTTTAAACATTTTTTATTAATGAGAGGGATGGGGCAGAGGGAGACAGAGCATCACTCTCTCACAAGCAATGTTGGAGACCAAGCTTGGGATCTCGCGATTCAGAGCTTAGCACCTTACTTAGCCACTGTGCCACTTCCAGAGCCCCACAGTTCTGTTCTTCTTCACCTTCTCCTCCTCATGCTTTAAAGGCTTATTTGTACTTTTTTTTTAAGATTTCCTTTTTGGGTTTTTATTTCATTTTTTTTTTTGACAGGACAAAGAAAATTGGGGAGGTAGGGCCGGGTCGAGGTGAGCGGGCTGGAGGCACCGGGGTGAGGCATGAGGGCTGCGACCACACTGGCCAGGCCACTATGGGTGGCTCAGGCTCAGGCTCCTGGGGCAGGGGCGCCTCGGTGGGGGGGACCTGGCCGGGTCGTCGCGGCCCGCGCTTGGCTGTGGGGCCAGGTGTTGTCAGGTGAGAAAAAAAAAAAAGAAAATTGGGGAGGTAGTGGGGAGACAGAGAAGGAGAGAGACAGAAGATACCTGCACACCTACTTCAATGCTCATGCAACTTCCCCTCTGCAGGTGGGGACTGGGGGCTTGAACCTGGGTCCTTGTGAATTGTAACATGTGCTCCACCACCTGGACTTTGAAAATAATTACTCAGTTATTTGACAGATTTAAGGATCAAACTCTGGACTTTACCCAGGCAAGTCCTGTGCTCTATCACTGAGTCACCTCCTTTTCTTGAGGACCAGTTCTTGCATGTACACACTTCTCTCTTGCTCTATCTTTAAATACCTTTGAATCAAGTCTTCCTCCTCTGTTTAGTTTTCCAGGACAGGGTTTTATCTCTTTTGCTCCCCAATACATCCCATACTTTCAGATTGGGTGCTTGGTAACTCTGGCCAGTTTTGCACCTGGGTGTCATGGGTCAAGGCTTCCTGGCTTTCTGCAGGTGTGGAGGCTAGGAGTTCATTTTTACCTCCTTTGTTCTGACAAAATTTCCCTGCTGTTTGAAGGGAGTTCCAAGGTGTGGGAAGCCTATAGGGGGAAAAATGGCCTCCAGGAGCATTGGATTCATGGTGCAGGCACTGAGCCCAGCAATAACCCTGGAGGAGGGAAAAAATGTCTTCTCTCTAAAAGAAAGGCAAGGAAACTAGGCTCTGATATATATTTTTTTTCTGATATTTTTTTAATTGTCAAACAATTAAAAAAGTGCTAAGTGCCCTCCAGCGGCAGCTCCTCTCTTAGCAATGGGGGAAAAAATTGCTAAAATGAACAACCTTAGTCTTGGCCAACAGCCAAATAGGCAACAGGTGATGTGCAACTTAAAAGGAAATGTAGTAATTTGATGTGTTACTCGGTATTTTTGCCTTTCCTGGTGCAGTTCTTTTTTATTCTCCTTAGAGAATCATTTCCTCCATTCCATAAATATACCAGTGTTTGTAACAGTGTTTCCATTTTATAAATAAATATATTAAAATAATAATAAAAATAAATTACAATCAACCGTTTTTTAAAAAAAACACTGAAAAACGAGTCTAACATGTCAAGAAAATAATTCACCAAGTACAAGTGGGATTCATCCCTGAGAAACAGGAATGGAACAATATCTGAAAGTCAATAAATAACATCTATCATACCAGAAAGAGAGAGAGAGACAGAGAGAGAAGAGAGAAGGAAAAGAAAAAAAATCACACTGTCATATCAACTAATGGTGAAAAATAATTTGATATGATCCATTAGCCATTTATAATAAAGATACTCAAGAAATTGAGAAAAGAAGGACATTTACTCAACCTAGTAACACCATTAAGACAAACCCACTGCTAACATCATTCTCAATGGGGAAAACCAAACAAGGATGTCCACTACCTCCACTGTTATTCACTATAGTCACTGAGGTCCTCACCACTGCAACCAGACAAGAAAGAGATATCAAATATATGCAAATTAGAAAGAAAAATTAAACTAGCACTGTTTGCTACTGACTGATAACATATCTGGAGAACCTCAAGGCTCTACGGACAAACTACTGAATTATTTAATAAATTTCATAAAGTAACAGGATATAAAGTCAATACTCATAAGTCTGTGGCATTTCTGTATACAAAAAAGTTAGAAGAGAGTAAAATAAAAGACTCAAGTACATTTACAATCAAAACCAAAAACATAAAATACCTTGGGATGGTCTCACAAAGGAGGTTAAAAAAATAAACCACACAAACACATAAAGGAAAACTTTGGGCACTGTTAAAAGAAATAGAGAATGTCTTTTCACACAAGAATTGAAGAACATTCCTCATCCCTGGATTGGAAGAATAAACAATACTAAATGTTATTTCTACCAAAACTAATCTACAATTACAATGCAACCCCTATCAAGACTCAGTGGCATATTTCAAGAAAATTGAACAACTTGTCTAAAAGTTTTGAATGTAATCAGATTTTTCTGAATGCACAGTAATATTCCCATATATATATATATATATATATATATATATATATATATATATATATATAATATATATATAATATATATCCCATAACTCCATACAGGCATTTATCCAAAGTACACTCAAATGTGAAGGGACATAGACACTCTTATGTTCATAGCTGCATTATTCACAATAGTCAAAGAGTGGAAGCAGCCTAAATGCCATCATCAGAAGACTGGCTAAAGAAGTTATGGGATATATATTCAGTGGAATATTACTTGCCAATCAAAAAGATGCTATTGTGTGTTTCAGGACAAAATGGATAGAACTGGAAATGATTTTGTTTCTAGATATAAATAAAGGCATTAAAGACAACTCTCAGATGGTTTCACTCATGTGGAATATAGAGAACTGAAACATATGAACTTGAAAAAACAAAACAGAATCAAGCAAAGTGTAATACTTGTGAGAACTCTAGTGGTCATCTTTGGGTAGTGGAGTGGTTGGGATTCAGGACTCTCGTGCTGGGTGTGAGATGGCAGTATACACTGGAATTTTACAATCTAATCAAAATTTAAAAACACAAGAATCAGATAAAAATGAAATAATAAGTGAAGAAAGAGGACTGGAGATGTATTCCATCAGGCAGGACAAGAACCTTGCCACGCACGTGGTCCAGATTCAGGTTCTAGTACCATAGTGAGGTACCACAGCACCAGAGCAAGTTTCAGAGAGTGGTCTTTCTTTCTTTCTCTTTCTTTCTTTCTTTCTATCTTTCTTTCTTTCTTTCTTTCTCTTTCTTTATTCCTTGCTTCCTTTCTCCCTCACTCCCTCTCTCTACCTCTCTGTTCCCTCTTTCTCTATTGTTATTGCTATTGTCGATGTTGGTAAAGTCAGAGAGAGATCCAGAAAAGAGTGGGAGACAGAGATGGAAGAGAAAGAAAGACACCTGTAGACCTAATTCACCACCTGTCAAGTGAACCCCCTGCAGGTGAGAAGCCAGGTGCTGGAACCTGGAGCCTTATGCCAGTCCTTGCGCTTCGTTCCTTGTGTACTTAACCCGCTGCGCCACCACCCAGGTCCCTCATTCTTCCTTTCTTTCATCTTTATATGTTGGATAGAAATAACCAGAAATTGAAAGGGGGGATACAGAGGGAGAGAGACAGAGCAACACCTGTAGCCCTGCTTCACCACTGGTGAAGCTTTTCCCCCACCCCTGCAGATGCGGCCTGGTGGCTTGACCCCGTGTCCTTGCACATTGTAACATATGAGCCACCATCTGACCCAGCAGTGGTGTTTCAGTCTATCACTATATGAATGGGCAACGTCAGCCAGAGTGACGAGACACGGTAGACACCTTAGGTCCTCCCCACCCTGCCAAACAAAAGGTGAGGAAGACGAAACTAAAACTCTTGGAGCAGCAAAACTTCCTGAGATGGGGACGAGGAACGTTCCCATTCAAACCAGGTGGTGCAGCAAGTTTTGGGAGTTGAGCTGATGAAAAGGACTGTTGAAGAGGTCAGGCAACAGCACTGAGGCCTCCACCAGGAGGAAACAGTGCACAGCAGGAACATGTAAGGAGGCTGAGCAGTCAGTCTTCAAGGCCTAGATCAGATCAAAGCAGAATGAAAACTCAGAAACTTCAAAGATGGTGTCCCAAAGAAGAAGCTGTTGAATAAAACCCTTGAATATCACCTGAAACTTAAATAAAAACAAAACAAAACAGGGCACTGAGTCTATTCTGTAACACAGCCTGTAGTGAACATGGACATCCACATTAAAAGAGGTCTGAACAGCAGAAGCAGCAATATGCAGGTGAAAAAACTCGCCAGCCAGGGAAGAGACCAGGGGGTGCTCCGTGGATCTTTGGAGACAAGCAAGAGGACCGAGTTTAACTGAATTTGGCGTTGTTCCTACATGTGATTTGAAAGGGTCACCTGTCCCCTAGTTAATACACACTTGGGTAAATTAAGCATGAGTGTGACAGACACTCTTCCAAGACTTCATGCAAAGTCTCCGTACAGGTCCAGAGGTATGGCGTTCACATAAATCTTCACTGAGACTGGACGCCCAGCTGGTGAGTGAGTCAACCCTGGGGGCTTTTTGGAAGTTATTTATTGCTCCTCATTATCATTGTCCTTCACCCTGGTTTTAGTCAAGTATCAAAGAAACTAGATTCATTAACACTAGAATGTGTACAATGAGAGGAAAGGCTATGTAACTAAAAAGACTACTAACCACATTCTAGAAACAATTTTATTTTTCATTATCTACTGCAATTCACGTCTAGACCATCCCCCAACAGCACTGCTGTTTTTTCTGATGTCTGCACACTGACTTATATATAGTGTCTACAAGGATATGTGGGCTGACTTGTTACTGTTTACCTGTTTGCTTTAGATTTAAAGATTCTTTTAACTTCTTTATCTCAACATAATTTTTTTTTAGTTTTGTTGTTGTTATTATTATTGTTTTTTTCATCACCAGGGTTATTGCTGGGGATTGGTGCCTGCACAAGGAATCCATCATACTTTACATATTAATTTGCTTTTGTTGCTTAAGATGGAGTCTGTAATAAATATCCAAACCTACAGAATTATGCTACTACATTATTTTGATAATTGAATACAAAATTCTGCCATTTTCAGATTCTATTTTTCCACCAGGGTTATCATTTGGGGCTTGGTGCTTCCACAATGAATCCACTGACCCTAGTGATCATTCATTTTTCCTTCCCTTTTTTTTTGGTTTTTGTTTCCTTATATTTGACAGGACAGAAAGAAACTGACAGGGGTTGGGGAGAAAGAAGGAGAGAGACAGAGACATGCCTGCATCCTGGCTTCACTGCCCATGAAGCTTCTTCCCTGCAGATGGAGGCCTAGGGCTTGAAACTGGGTCCTTGCACATGTCAATATGTGCACTCAACTGGGAGTGCCACTGCCTGAACACAGATGATTCAAGTTTTGAAAGGTTTTTATTAGGGGCTTAATACTGATTTACAAAATTATGAGACAACAGAAGTACAATGCCATTCCTTCTCTGTCCCTTCACTGGGAACTGCAGTGGTTCTCCCAAGGTTAAAGATATGAGTTGACTTATTCCTTCTGTAAATAGTCATTTTCAAGTCACCTTCCCATAACATTTCTCCTCCCTCTGGGAGTATGGACCAGAATTCCTTTTGGGGTGCAGAAGGTAAGAATTCTGCCTTCTGTAACTACTTCTCCTCTAAACATGGGAGTTGGCATGTTGATCCATACACCCAGCCCATTTGTGTCTTTCCTTTGTGTCTTTCCTCAGTTTTCTAAAAAAAACATATATACATATACATATGTATATGTATATATATTTTAAAATTTTATTATCTTAATTTATTGGACAGAGACATTCAGACATTGAGAGGAATGGGAAGTTAGAGAGGAAGACAGAGAGACACCTGCAGCCCTGCTTCACATTTTGAAAAGCTTTCCCCCTGAAGCTGGGGGGGGTTAGGAGCCTCAACCTGGGTCTTTCAGCATTGTAACATGTGTGCTCAAACAGGTGTACTACCACCCAGCCCCAGATACACTTATTTCTAACACACACACACACACACACACACCAGACTGAACCTGCGTTTTTATGCATCTATGTTCTGTGCTCTGCTTATGAGTTATCTTCCTGGAACTTAAAAATTTTTTCTTTCAGCTTTTATTTATTGAGTAATGAGAAATTATAGGAGACAGAGCGAGAACCAGACATCACTCTGGTACATGTCCTGCCAGGGATTGAACTTAGGACCTCATGCTTGAGAGTCCAATGCGTAATCCACTGCACCACCTCCCAGTCCACAGAACTTAACATTTTTTAAACCAGTTTCTCTTTGTCTATTTGTCTCTGAAGTACCAGGATGTGTATAATGAATTTTGGAGCAAAGGCCCAGTGATTTCCTTGGGACAAGTTTTTTAAAGTATATTCTTATTCAAAGAGTCTATGTATTTTCTTTTTTTTTTTACAACTCTTTATTAATATTTTACTTCTTTGTTTAAAAGAGACAAAAAATCAATATGGAAAGAGATATTGAGAGAGAACAGGAGATAGCAATAGAGATAGATAGATAGATAGATAGATAGATAGATAGATAGATAGATAGATAGAGATAGATCTCCTTCCCTGCTTCACCACTTGTAAAGCTTTTTCCCACAGGTGGAGACTGGAGTCCTGGCCAGGGGTCCTTGCAGATGTCATGTCTGCGCTCAACCAGGGATGCCACTGCCCGGCTCCAAAGCCCATGTGATTTTTTCAGTTTAACAACCATTTGAGAAAATTTTCTCCTGAAAATGTGCATCAATTTGCAACCAACTCAGCAATGCTGGCAAGAATGTCACTTCCCCAGCCTCACTGACACTGAATAGAATCACTGATTTCGAAAACTAACTAACCTGTGAGTCAAACAGTAATAAATTGTAATTTTGTATAAGGGACAGGCCAGAGCACCATTCACTCCAGGACAGGACATGCTGCGGTGGATAGGAAGCTAAGTTTTCAGTGCTGTGCTGTGCTCCAACTCAGTAGTGAACCTTCAGATCCTACCAGTATGTTACACATCAGACTGATCCAATGAGCCTTAGAATACAGTTGGCTTTACACTACTGAGAAAATATTAATAAGCCTATGAATGCCTACTTGGCACATGCCAGTCACCAGATTTTTGATGTACCTTTCTAAGTCAGAATCTACAGAAAGTCTAAGAGGTGAGTGCAATCAACTTCAATGTCAGCAAGAGCAGCTCTGCCAATTACATGAATGCAATCTGTAATTAGCTAGTGGTCACATTTCTTCAGTGTCTGATTAGTTAAAAACATATCTCTAGCTGCAAATTCAACTATAAATTGGAATGATAATGATAATAGCTGTATCACAAGATTAAAGTCAGGACCACCTTACTTATTGGACAGTGGCAATCATAACAAAAACCATACTTTATTATGTATTTTATTTGTTTATTCCCTTTTGTTGCCCTTGTTGTTTTATTGTTGTAGTTATTATTGTTGTTGTTGGATAGGACTGAGAGAAATGGAGAGAGGAGGGGAAGACAGAGAGGAGGAGAGAAAGATAGACACCTGCAGACCTGCTTCACCGCCTGTGAAGCGACTCCCCTGCAGGTGGGGAGCCGGGGTTTGAACCGGGATCCTTATGCCATCCTTGTGCTTTGCGCCACCTGCACTTAACCCGCTGTGCTACACTCCGCATGTTAACTATTATGTCATCTGCAAATAAGGAGAGTTTGACTTCTTCTCTTCCAATCTGTATCCCTTTAATTCCTTGCTCCTGCCTGATTGCCTGATTGCTATGGCAAGAACTACAATACTATGTTGACTAGTAATGGTGATAGTGGGCATCCCTGTCTAGTGCCTGATCTGAGTGGAAATGCTTCCAGTTTTATACCATTGAGTATGATGTTGGCTGTAGGTTTGCTATATATAGACTCCACTATCTTCAGGAATTTTCTATCTATTCCCATTTTTGTAGTGTTTTTATCATAAAGGGATGTTGTATTTTGTCAAAGGCTTTCTCTGCATCTATTGATATGACCATGTGTTTTTTGGTCTTGCTTTTGTTGATGTGGTGGATCACACTGTTTGATTTACATATATTAAACCAACCTTGCATGCCTGGGATAAACCCCACTTGGTCATGATCAACAATCTTTTTGATTTACTGTTGTATCCGGTTGGGTAGAATTTTGGTGAATATTTTCGCATCTATGTTCATCAGAGATATTGGTCTGTAGTTTTCTTTTTTGGTTGTGTCCCTGTCTGCTTTTGGTATTAGAGGGATGTGGGCTTTATAGAAGCTAGCAGGGAGTATTCCAGTGTCTTCAATCTTCTGGAAGACTTTTAAAAGTAGAGGTATTAGTTCTTCTTTGAAGGTTTTGTAGAATTCATTTGTAAAGCCATCTGGTCCAGGACTTGTATTTTTGGGGAGATTTTTGATAACTGTTTCAATTTCATTAGCTGTGATGGGCCTGTTCGTGTTACCCACTTCCTCTTGACTTAGTTTTGGAAGTTGGTAGGTATCTAGGAAATCATCCATTTCTTCCAGGTTCTCTAGCTTGGTGGCATATAGTTGTTCATAGAAGTCTCGCATGACATGCTGAATTTCTGCAGTGTCTGCTGTGCTCTTTCATTTACTATCCAATTTACTTGGGTCTTCTCCCTTTTTTGTTTTGTGATTCTGGCTAAAGTTTTGTCTATTTTGTTCACTCTTTTGTAGAGCCAACATTTACTTTCGTTGATCTTTTGTATGGTTTTCTTATTCTCAATGTTATTTATTTCTGCCCTAACTTTAGTGATTTACGTCCTTCTGGTTGCTTTAGGGTTCCTTTCTTCTTCTTCTTCTTCTTCTTCTTCTTCTTCTTCTTCTTCTTCTTCTTCTTCTTCTTCTTCTTCTTCTTCTTCTCCTTCTCCTTCTCCTTCTCCTTCTTCTTCTTCTTCTTCTTCATCTTTAAGATGTGCAATCAGGCTGTTTATTTGTGCTTTTTCTTTTTTCCTAATGTGTGCTTGTATAGCTATGAACTTCCCTCTTAGGACTGCTTTAGCTGTGTCCCAAATATTTTGATAGCTTGTGTCTTCATTTTCATTGAACTCTCGAAACATTTTGATTTCTTCCTTGATTTCCTCTTTGACCCAGAAGTTGTTAAGAAGTGTACTGTTGAGCTTCCACATTTTGGCACTGTTACTAATCTTTTGTTGATTGTTAAGTGTTAGTTTAATTCCACTGTGGTCTGAGAAGATGCTTGGGATGATTTCAATGCTCTTGAATTGGCTGATGCTGTCTTTGTGGTCTAATGTATGGTCTATCTTTGACAATGACCCATGTGGATTTGAGTAAAATGTGTATTACAGTTTCTTGGGATGAATGACTCTTCAAATGTCCAATAGTTCTAGTTTATCTATCTCTTCATTTAGCTCCCTTATGTCTTTATTGATTTTCTGCCTGGATGATCTGTCAAGTTGAGAGAATGGGGTGTTGAACTCCCCTATGATTGTGTTGCTGTTAATATATTGCTGTAGCTCTTTCAGTAGAAATTTGATGTATTTAGATGGCTTCTCACTGGGTGCATAGATGTTAATAATTGTTCAGTCCTCTTGATTGACTGATCCTCTGAGCATTAAGTAGTGTCCATTCCTATCTTTTTTAATCTTATCTATTTTAAAGTCTATCGTGTCAGATATGAGTATAGCTGTTCCTGCACTTTTTTCTTGGCCATTGTCTTGTATGATAGTTTTCCATCCTTTCACTTTAAGTCTGTGTTTGTCTTGTTGAGTTCGGTGGGTTTCCTGTAGACAGCATATTGTTGGGTTGTGTTTTCTGATCCATCTTCCTACTCTGTGTCTTTTAATAGGTGAATTCAGGCCATTTACATTTATTGATATCAATTATTGAAGATATTTTAATGTCATTCTTGTAGAGTTTTGGAATGTTTTGATATATGTCCTATATGTGGTGGTCTGATTGTTTATAGGAGACCTTTCAGAACTTCTTTCAGGGCAGGCTTGTTGATAGTTGATTCCTTCAACTATTGCTTGTCTGAGAAGGTTTTGATGCCTCCATCTAGTCTGAATGACATTTTAGCAGGATATAGTATTCTTGGTTGAAAGCCTTTCTCATTGACCACTCGATAGATATCTTGCCATTCTCTTCTGGCCTGTAGTGTTTGTGTGGAGAAGTCTGCTGCTAATCTTATGGGTTTTCCTTTGTAGGTGACTCTTTGTATTTCCCTTGCAGCCTTCAGGATCCTTTCTTGTTTTTTTTTTCCTCCAGGGTTTTGCTGGGCTCGGTGCCTGCACCATGAATCCACCGCTCCTGGAGGCCATTTTCCCCCCTTTTTGTTGCCCTAGTTGTTGCAGCCTCATTGCGGTTATTATTGCCATTGTTGACGTTGCTTTGTTGTTGGATAGGACAGAGACAAATGGAGAGAGGAGGGGAAGACAGAGAAAGAGGGGAGAGAAAGATAGACACCTGCAGACCTCCTTCACTGCCCGTGAAGCGACTCCCCTGCAGGTGGGGAGCCGGGGGCTCGAACCGGGATCCTTACGCCAGTCCCCGCACTTTGTACCACGTGCGCTTAACCCACTGTGCCACCGCCCGACTCCCAGGATCCTTTCTTTATCTTTATTCCTTTCCATTCTAAGTATGATATGTCTTGGTGTCTTTAGGTCTGGGTTAATTCTGTTTGGGACCCTCTGGGCTTCTTGAATCTTTATGTCTTTGATGTTATCTAGACTAGAGAAGTTTTCAACTACTATGGCCTGGAAAATGCTTTCTTCCTCTCCTGCTCTTTCTTCCTCTGGTATGCCAATAATGCATATATTGTTTCTTTTGAAGTCATGCCATAGGACTCTGTTGTTGTTTTCAGCATCTATTTATCTCTTTTTGAGATCTCTTACTTCTTTGTTAGTTGTCTCTAATTCATCCTCAATCTTGCTAATTCTGTCTTCAGTCTCAAAGGTTCTATTCTCTCTGCCCTCTACTGTTTTCTGGAGTTCATCTATTTTGTTTCCCTGTTCTGATACTGTTTAGCTTGTTCAGCTAGTTGCGTTCTTAGCTCAGCAATTTCAGCTTTCAGCTCTCTAATAACCATGAGATAATTAGTATTTTCTTCCATAGACCCATTTGTTGTTCCTGTATTTCTGATTACAATTTTTTCAAATTCTTTACTCACTCCTGTTATTATTTCCTTAGCTAATGTTTGGATGTTGAACTCATTATTTTGTGCTTCACCCTCTGAAGGACATTTAGCTTGACTCCTGGCCTGGTTCGATTCTCTAGTATTTCTTCTTGTTGTTTTAACCATTTTATATATTATGTTTTGAGTTCCCTTTATCAGTACTTTTTAAATTACTGATCACTATTGCCTGGATTGACCTGTGTCTAAGTAAGTTAATTAAAGGGTTCACAGTGGTGGAAGTTACCAGTTGTTTCAATAGTTTTTTTATCCCTGAGTTGGAGCTCAGTGGTTTAAAAGCCTCTTTTTTTCCCTTGCCTGTAGGCTATGGGAGACTGAGGGCTTTTGAAATATCAGTAGGCTTCTTAGCTTAATCACTGACTCCTGACCAAGAGATAAAGCAGGGTGTGGCAGAGGTAATCCAGTGGTTATGCAAAGAGACTTTCACAGCCCCTCATATATGCCACGGAGGTATAGGTCTTCTTCTGAGTTTCCTGGTTAGATCTCTGTCCCCTGGTGTCCCTCCCTGTCGCTGCTCCAGATGCTGAGGGCAGTAGCAATGGAGACTCAGAGTTGCACTTGGTGAGTCTCTGGGGAGTCCTCTCCTCCCTTCAGCTGTCCCCTTGTTCGTGGAGCAGACTGGAGGTGGTGTCTCAACTGATAAACTGCTGGACTGTTAGCAGTCACTTCATCTCTCCTTTCGCTCCTCTCTCCTCTCTGTCACCAGCCACACGTGTTTGTACTCACCGGTGATTTAGTGGGTTCCTGTGTTCATTCTAGTCCTGTCTTGTTCAGTCCCGGGTGGTCTTTCTTATTCCTAGTTGATCCGGGAGAGGGGAGGAGAGGAGAGAATGCGATATGCTGCTGCTCATAGCTCTGATCCGGAAGTCTCCTTTCCTTTCTTTTTCTCCTCTCTCTCTGGGGCTCTTGCTGCACTACAAATCAACTGCTCCTATGGCTATTTATTTGATTTTTCTTTTTTTTATAGGAAAGAGAGAAATTGAGAGAGGAGGGGAAGATACTTGAAAGAGAAAGAGAAACTGCAGATTTGCTTCACCACTTGTGAAGTGACCCCCATGCAGATCAGGAGCAGGGGCTTGAACCAGGATCCTTATGTAGATCCTTGCACTTTGTACTATGTACGCTTAACCTGTTGTGCCATAACCCACCTCTCCCCTCTCAAGAGAGATAGACACCTGCAGACCTGCTTCACCTCTCAGGAATCCTCCCCAATACAGGTAGGGAGTGAGGGTTCAGCCCTGGGTTCTTGCACTTGGTAAGGTGTGTGCCTAACCAGCTGCACCACCTCCTAGCCTGCTTTCCTTTTTTTATTCCTTCTTTCACATAATTTGAGCTTATGCATCATGTCAGGGTTGGCCTTCATTCTGCAGCACTGATGACACTTTCCTGCTTCTTCATACACCAGGAAATGCTTCTCCTCAAGTAGGGGAAAATGTGCATTTTTTTCTTTCAAACCATTTGATTAGATAGTTGATATTTTTAATTACAAATTAATCAACTAGGAATTACCTGTGTGTATATCCTGTGACTAGAGAGCAAGCAAGAAGAAATCCATATATCCTTGTCAACACACTTCTGAACATGCACTGAAAACCCAAGGATTCACTTAAATCTACAGTGTAGACTCTAAACCACAGTCACCCCCAGGGGTGAAATAGCTTTGATCCTGGACACAGGGCTCTCTCTCTCTGAGGAAACAGAGCTGCTGGAAAATGTGTTCTTCCACTGTTCACTCCAAAGGCTTGTTGTGACCCTGCCTTCCTTCTCTTCCAGGATGCGAATTCCAGTCTGGAAGAAACCACAGAGCCACCTGCAGGTGAGTGTCAGGGTAATCTGAGAAGAGGCTGATTGGAGTGAGACATTAACTGCAAAGACTCAAAGTAAATGGTTTCCGGCTTCGCTTCAATACCTTCTGACAGGGAAAAGCACAGGCAATAGGCCTGCATGCATTCAATAGACAGTAACCAACTCACTGCTCTGTAAAAGGCTCCAGTTACAGTCCTTGCTTCTCTACTTCTTTCTCTGTGGCAGATTTGCTCTGTAGCTCTCTTCCTCATGAGGAATTCATGGCATTCCAGGCACAGGAATCCATAAGAGCATTTTCCTCTTTATTTTTTCAACTCTTTCCTTGGGCACATGCGAGGGCAGGGTCTCCTGTCAGGTTCAGAGACACAGAGACACAGAGACACGGCCTTCTTTGCACAGAGGTCCAGGAGAAGGCCCGTGTGTCACACTTACAGTGAGGTGAGTCTCTTCATGGTCAGCCTGGACCTAGACTGAAGTTCTCTCCATCTAGGTGGCAAACATCTGCAGGAGCATGAAGTGGGCCAAATGCCAGCCACTGAGGAGCTTCCACAGGAAGCACAGGAGTCGCCCCAGCCTCGCATGTGAAGACCAGCAGGGGAGAGGGGACCCCCTGGATGCCTGTGTATGCCTTGAGACAGATCTGATCTTCCTTCCTGAAACAAGCTCATGACACTGAAAACCAATCCCATGGGAGGGAGGGCAGGATTGGCATATACCTAGAAGCCCCCGGAAACCAAGCGCATCTCCACTGAGTCTGGTAGAGGTGGAGTTGCAGTGCAGCTCAGAGTTGCAGGGATGGACTGGACTCTATTCTGAGCTTGTATTGGAGAAGCCTTGGGGTTCCTGCTACAGTGAAACTCTCAATTCCACCCCCAGAGCAGACTCATTTCCCAAGTCGTCTTCAGGTCCAGATGAGCAAGAAACTAGACTGAAAGTCTGTGTGTTATCAGGTGTATTTAAAATGGTCGTTCTAGCCAGTCCCTCCCCCTTCCCCAATATAATGCTAAAACTCTCCCACCAATCTTTGTGCCTTGTAAGAAAAGGCCTAGCTGGCATTTTTTTGGATCAGAATAGAATGGATTAAAATATTTTTAATATGATAATGCGAATCCAGAAGAACTGACTTACACTTTCAAGGTTGTATTCATACCCCATCAACCCTGAGGTATTTATAAAACAAATCTTGCCTAAACACTGACGACAGATCATTTTAATAAGCTAGCCTGTTTAGTCATCCCACTCAGCCCCCATTGATAGAGCATCTCTCTTGTTTGGTCACTGAGGGAACATGAACTCTTCCTCTAAATAATGCCCAGCACAGAAGGACCAGGCCTGACAGGGTGACACAGGACTCTGTTTCTCTGCTGCTGCCTGTGCTCAGCCTCAGAGGACTCTCTGGGTGTAGAGTGAGTGTAAGGAGATGTGGCATTCTTCCTCAAGGCGTTCTCTCTGCTGAGACTCCATATTGAATTTATCTGGATTCTAGTTACAAATATTAAGTTCAGTAAAACATAACGTCACATACCTCAACTCCTCATAAAACATTTTCCTGCTAATATGCCGGGATCATGTCTTCTAGATTTAAGACTGGGTTTGCTCTCCCCTTCTGTCCCTTTACAATGGTTTCAGTGAGGAAGTGGGCCCTCAGCCCCTTGGTTCTCCAAGCCCTTCATACTCTCACTGCCTCTGCTCTGCTCCCCAAGGCTCCTCGTTTGTCCATTGCTAAACCCACTGCTATGTTCATAGGTCTCTGCGCTGGGGGTGACTCTACCTGGACCCTGGGAAGCTCTATTGACAGAGACAAGAACAAGAGTCTGTCAGTGGCTGTGGAGCAGAGGAGTGAGGACAACACTGCCTTCCGTGACATGGAAAGCACTAGGCAGTGCTCCATGTTCATTCATTGGCACAGGGCTCCGACACGGCCACCTGTATTGACACAGACTGCCCTGGAGCCTAACACTGAGTTTCTGATGGGCTCTGGGGACAGGGCCACCCACAACGCACCAGTCACCAACACTGCTCTGGCCCTTTACAAGCCCCGTTATCCCATTAATAGTGTCATATATTGGTATACAGTCATTTGTTGTATTTTTCTGTTTATTGATATAATAAAATTTATCCTATAATTCTGTACTTATTCAATCTCTATTTTTTGTTAAAGGCTCACATTAGCTCCTTGCTGAGGCCTCACCTGGGCAGTTCTGGAATCAGCCGAGATCATGTGTGTCTCTGCTTAAATTTTATGAACTTCAGTGTAAATTTGGTTGTGTTCTAAGTCTGTCTTGTACATGCCTGTTAGCAAGCATCTCTTTCCTTACGATGTCAGAATTTTTTGGAAACCTGTTCCATACATACCAAATTTCACATTTCTGAATCATAGGCTAATGTCTTTTAGAGCTTACTAATGCCTGGGATGGGTGCTGTCTTTGTTGATCTCACAGCAGCCTATGACACGGTCTGGCACAGTGGTCTCCTAGTTAAGATCTCAAGATGCCTGCCTCCATGGGTGGCCAACACTATATCGTTTCTTCTCCAAAACAGAAGATTCCGGGTGCATCTGGGTGACAAGTCTAGCAGATGGAGACTTGTCTCAAGTGGCCTCCCCCAGGGCTCTGTTCTGGCTCCTACGCTATTTAATATTTACATCAATGACCTCCCAGAAACTTCTTCAAGGAAGTTCATCTATGCCGATGACATCTGCTGTGCAACCCAGCCATCCAAGTTTGACATCCTTGAGGAAACACTCACGAAACACATGTCTCTGATATCTGATTACTGTAAAAAATGGCGACTAATCCCTAGCACTGCAAAAACGGTATCATCTGTTTTCCATCTACACCATGCCTTGGCCTCGCATGAGCTTAATGTGCAGCTTGGCGATACGAGAATCCGGCATGAAGCCCAGCCAGTATATCTTGGCGTTACTCTCGATCGCACTCTGTCATTTCACAAACATCTCATAAAAACTGCAGCAAAGGTGGGCGCGAGGAATAACATCATTGCAAGACTGGCCAGCTCCTCATGGGGCGCGAGCGCTTCCACACTACGATCATCATCTCTGGCATTATGCTATTCCACTGCAGAATACTGTGCCCCAGTATGGTTCCGTAGCCCCCATGTCACCTGGTCGATTCCAAATTATATTCCTCCATGAGGATAATTTCTGGAACCATCCGTTCCACCCCGGTTCCATGGCTGCCAGTTCTTAGCAACATCGCCCCGCCAGATATTCGTCGGGATGCGGCATCATCTAAGTTCATTTTCCACGTCTATGCTCGACCAGACCTGCCAATATACGTGGATATCTTCTCCCACCCTGTACAATGCTTGACGTCTCATCACCCAATCTGGTCCCCTACGCCTACACTGAACTTCTCTGTTCAAGACTCTTGGAAACAGAGTTGGCAGTCAGCTGAGGTCAAGAACAAACACCTCATCACAGACCCCTGCAAGCGCCAACCCGGCTTTGACCTAGCACGTTATAATTGGGCCCTCCTCAATCGCTATGGAACAGCCATGGCCGGTGCGCTACTATGTTCCATCACTGGGGAGCCAGAGACGACCCGAACTGCCCCTGCAGCTACAGACAATGACCCACATAGTCAACGACTGCCACCTCTACAGATTCAAAGGAGGTCTCGAAACTTTACATCAGGCTCAACCTGACGCTGTTGACTGGCTACGAAAGAAGGGCAAATGCTAGAAGAAGAAGAAATGCCTGGGATTTTTATTATTATTTTTATTGTTGAAGTTACTGTTGTTGATATCATCGTTGTCATTGGATAGGACAGAGAGAAATGGAGAGAGGCTGCAAGGGGGGTCACTTCACAGGTGGTGAAGCAGGTCTGCAGGTGTCTATCTTTCTCTCCGTCTCTGTCTTCCCCTCCTCTCTCCATTTCTCTCTGTCCTATCTAACAATGATGACATCAATAACAACAACAATAATAACTATAACAATAAAAAGCAAGGGCAGAAAGGGAAAATAAACCCACATGTGCATACATAATAAAAAACTAAAACCTTTTCAGTGGGGGGGAAAGAAGTCCTGTTCAATAGCTGAGGCTGGGTAGTTAATTGGAGAAAAATGAAACTGCACCAGCAATTAACACCATATGCCAAATTAACTCAAAATGGGTCAAAGATCTGGTTATTGGAACTGAGAACAAAAAATATAGAGAAAACATTGGTGAAAAATATCCACAATTTAACATCAGGCTCTATTTGGAGACTCATTGCTATGAGTAAGCAAAACTAAAACAAGGATAAATTACTTGGAGTACGTCAAATATATAAGGGAGTCGGGCTGTAGCTCAGCGGGTTAAGTGCAGGTGGCACAAAGCACAAGGTCGGCATAAGGATCCAGGTTCGAGCCCCCCGCTCCCCACCTGCAGGGGAGTTGCTTCACAAGTGGTGAAGCAGGTCTACAGGTGTCTATCTTTATCTGCCCCTCTGTCTTCCCCTCCTCTCTCCATTTCTCTCTGTCCTATCTAACAATGACAACATCAATAACAATAATAACTACAACAACAACAAAAACAACAAGGACAACAAAAGAGAAAATAAATAAAATATTTTTTAAAAAAATTACTGGGATTACATCAAATATATCAGCTTCTACGAATTTAACAGCTTCTTCTAAAATAAACAGACACACCCAGAATTTGGCAGAAGATACCTGGATGTCATACAACTGACAAGAAATGGATAACAAATGATAATAAACAAATCATATGACTCAACAATAACAACAGAACAGACTCATTATTAAATCACTAATAAAAATAGAAAAAAACAATCAATGTTCCTCCCTCACCAAGTGTATAGAGAACATGTTTTCTTTAGTATTTGTGTTAAGCTAGCTAGGCTAAACTCTTTTCTAAATATACTACAGAATGGATGTAGAGCCTCAGAAAGTTACTAAGAAGGCACCTAGCAGATAGTGTGCTTCTTTGTTTTTATAGAATTTTTTCTCTTGCTTTCTTTAAATTAGTGATTCAATAATGATTAAGAAGATTGTGGGATAAGAGAAGTACAATCCCATACAATTCCAGTCACTGGAGTTCCCTATACCCTCCCCTCCACTGGAAGGTTCCCTAATCTTTATCCCTCTGCGAGAATGGACAAAAGATTCCTTTTTTTTTTTCCTCCAGGGTTACAGCTGTGGCTTGGTGCCTGCACTACAGTCCACTGCTTCTGGAGGTCATTATTTTCCATTCTTTTGTTGTTACTGCTGTGGTTATTGTTGCCATTGCTATTGTTGTTGGATAAGACAGAAAGAAATCCAGACAGGATGGGAAGACAGAGGTGGGGAGATAAAGACAGATACCTGCATACCTGCTTCACCACTTATGAAGTGCCCACTCAGCAGTTGTGGAACTGGGGGCTCAAACTGGGATCCTTACTCCAATCCTGGAGCTTTGTGCCATGTGCGCTTAACCCACTGCCCTAACACCCAGCCCCTGGACCAAAGATTTTATGGGGTGCAGAAAGTAGAGTTGTGACTTCTGTAATTCCTTCTCCACTGGAAATGGTCATGGACAGGTAAGTCCATACCCCCAACCTGTTTCTGTCTTTCCCTAGTGAGGCAGCAGGGCTTTGGGGAGATAAGAGTTATATCTTTTTTTCAGTCTCCTATGATTTCACATGAAAAATGTTGATTTTTTTAAACTTCTGGGGTTATTGCTGGGGCTCAGTGCCTGCACTATAATCCACTGCTCCTGGAGGCTATTTTCCCTTTTGTTGCTAATCATTGTTGTTATTAACACTGTTGTCACTGTTGTTGGATAGGACAGAGAGAATCTGAAAGAGGACAGGAAGACAGAGACGGGGAAAGAGAGAGAGACACCTACAGTCCTGCTTTACCTCTTGTGAAGTGACCCCCCTGCAGGTGGGGAGCAAGGGTCTCCAACTGGGACTCTTAGGCAGTCTTTGAGATTTGCACCATGTGTGCTTAAACCACTGCACTGCCGCCTGGTCCTTGATTTTTTTTTCTTTTATAATATACTTGTTAATTTTTTTACAAGATGCTTTCAAATTCTTTTTTAATTTTATTTATTTATTTTCCCTTTTGCTGCCCTTGTTGTTTCTAATTCTTTATAACAGCTGACTATCTTTTCAAATAGTCTCTGAGTAAAGAATATTTCATGCTCCTAAGGAAGGCTGGACAACATACCCTATGTTCCACCTGAGGATGATGGATCCTGAAATTGGGGCAGCTTGGAACATTCGTACTCATGACCACAGAATGTGAACTCAGATCTATAGGGATGCAGAGGTCATATAGGCTCCTAAGATGAATATGGGCATCAAATCAGATCAAATTTATGGGGCTTACAGTCATCAATATTTATACACCTTTCCCACATTTGGGAGCTACTCTCTTCCCTGATTCAGCTTTCTGGTCCTTTTACCAGCCATGATATCATCTTCAGGATCTTCCCCCATAATCTACCTCTTGAATTACCGACTTTTATAATCAATCCGAAATTTAATTTTAGATCTACTAGTGGGTGGCATTTCTTTTTAGAAAACTTAGTTGAAGAGTTAGATGAGAATACAGAAACGACTGTTTATATTCATTAAAATTAGGCACCAAGAATGATCACGGGAATGTAGGGCTCAAAGACATCTCATTAACTTATTAACTAATCATATCTCTGCACATATTTGCAGGGATTTTTACATGAACTGTCTGTCACAAGGTGATAGTTAAATCTCTGATTTGTGCAGAATGTAGGGAAGAGATGATCTGGCAGGAGGGAGATGACACACTCCATATTGTTAAAGAGATTACAAAAATTAACAAAAACCATGCACTTGAATTAAGTGAGGAAGAAAAGAAGCAACAATCTACATGAGAGACAAATAGTTAAAAGCCCTCAAAGATCTACTGTTTAACATTATGTTTTAAAGCACTGACATGATGGAGAAAAGGAATCATTTAGGTTTTTCAATCAATTTGTATTTTTTTCAGGTAAATAAAGTGTTTTTATTTCTAGGGAGGTGCTAAAATCAGTGAGAAAACAACATAAAATTGAAACCAATAATCAATGCTATAGTCTATAGAATTCTTAGTGAGATGCTTTTTCAGCTGAATTATCTAATTCATTCTTATTCTTTGAGTTCATCTGGAAGTATTATTACTATTTATTAGTATTCTGGCCATTTCTCATAGATGTCCCAGTTTTGTCCTTCTGACCAAGTAGTTATGATCTCACAGAAAACATGTTTACTTATGGCAGCTGCAGTTGATCTTGAGCAAGGGAGAAAAGCTTAAACTAAGTATGAACAGGTGATGTGTAACTTAAAAGGAAATGCATGAATTTGATGTGTTACTCGGTGTTTTTGCCTTTTCTGGTGCAGTTCTTTTTTTATAATCCTTAGAGAATCATTTCCTCCATTCCATAAATATACAAGTGTTTGTAAAAGTGTTTCCATTTTTTAAAATAAATACATTAAAAAATAATGAAAAAGAAATTGCAATTTGTTTTTTTAAAAAACACAGAAAATGAGTCTAAGATATCAAGAAAATAATTCACCAAGTAAAATGGGATTCATCCCTGAGAAACAAGAATGGATCAATATGTGAAATCCAATCAATAAAATCTATCATACCAGAAAAAGGGGGAGGGAGAGAGAGAGAGAGAGAGAGAGAGAGAGAGAGAAGGAAAAGAAAAAATCACAACCTAGTAAACACCATTAAGACAAACCCACAGCTAACATCATTCTCAATGGGGAAAACCAAACAAGGATGTCCACTACCTCCACTGTTATTCACTACAGTCACTGAGGTCCTCACCACTGCAACTAGACAAGAAAGAGATATCAAGTATATGCAAATTAGAAAGAAAAATTAAACTAGTACTATTTGCTAATGACTGATAACATATCTGGAGAACCTCAAGGCTCTACGGACAAACTACTAAAGTATTTAATAAATTTCATAAAGAAACAGGATATAAAGTCAATACTCATAAGTCTGTGGCATTTCTGTATACAAAAAATTTAGAAGAGAGTAAAATAAAAGACTCAAGTACATTTACAATCAAAACCAAAAATATAAAATACCTTGGGATGGTCTCACAAAGGAGGTTAAAAAAATAAACCACACAAACACATAAAGGAAAACTATTGGGCACTGTTAAAAGAAATAGAGAATGTCTTTTCACACAAGAATTGAAGAACATTCCTTGTCCCTGGATTGGAAGAATAAACAATATTAAATGGTCTTTCTACCAAAACTAATCTACAATTACAGTGCAACCCCTATCAAGACTCAGTGGCATATTTCAAGAAAATTGAACAACTTGTCTAAAAGTTTTGTACGTAATCATATTTTTCTGAATGCACAGTAATATTCCCATATATATAATATATATCCAATAACTCCATACAGGCATTTATCCAAAGTACACTCAAATGTGAAGGGACATAGACACTCTTATGTTCATAGCTGCATTATTCACAATAGTCAAAGAGTGGAAGCAGCCTAAATGCCATCATCAGAAGACTGGCTAAAGAAGTTATGGGATATATATTCAGTGGAATGCTACTCTGCAGTCAAAGAGAGATGCTATTGTGTATTTCAGGACAAAATGGATAGAACTGGAGATGATTTTGTTTATAGATATAAATAAAGGCATTAAAGACAACTCTCAGATGGTTTCACTCATGTGGAATATAGAGAACTGATACATATGAACTTGAAAAAACAAAACAGAATCAAGCAAAGTGTAAGACTTGTGAGAACTCTAGTGGTCATCTCTGGGTAGTGGAGTGGTTGGGATTCAGGACTCTGGTGGTGGGTGTGAGATGGCAGTATACACTGGAATTTTACAATCTAATCATAAAATTTAAAAACACAAGAATCAGATAAAAATGAAATAAAAAGTGAAGAAAGAGGACTGGAGATGTATTCCATCAGGCAGGACAAGAACCTTGCCACGCACGTGGTCCAGATTCAGGTTCTAGTACCATAGTGAGGTACCACAGCACCAGAGCAAGTTTCAGAGAGAGTGGTCTTTCTTCCTTCCTTCCTTCCTTCCTTCCTTCCTTCCTTCCTTCCTTCCTTCCTTCCTTCCTTTCTTTCTCTTTCTTTATTCCTTGCTTCCTTTCTCCCTCAATCCCTCTACCTCTCTCTTCCCTCTCTATTGTTATTCCTATTGTCGATGTTGTTAAAGTCAGAGAGAGAGATCCAGAAAAGAGGGGGAGACAGAGATGGAAGAGAAAGAAAGACACCTGTAGACCTAATTCACCACCTACCAAGTGAACCCCCTGCAGGTGAGGAGCCAGGTGCTGGAACCTGGAGCCTTATGCCAGTCCTTGCGCTTCATCCCTTTCGCGCTTAACCCGCTGCACCACTACCCAGGTCCCTCAATCTTCCTTTCTTTCATCTTTATATGTTGGATAGAAATATCCAGAAATTGAAAGGGGGAGATACAGAGGGAGAGAGACAGAGAGACACCTGCAGCCCTGCTTCACCACTGGTGAAGCTTCTCCCCCACCCCTGCAGATGGGGCTGGTGGCTTGACCCTGGGTCCTTGCACATTGTAACATGTGCCACCATCTGGCCCCAGCAGTGGTGTTTCAGTCTATCACTATATGAATGGGAAAAGCCAGCCAGAGTGACGAGACATGCTAGAAACCTGAGGTCCTACCCACCCAGCCAAACAAAAGGAGAGGAAGAGGAAACTGAAACTCTTGGAGCAGCAAAACTTCCTGGAAAATAGATGGGGATGATGGACATAACCATTCAAACCAGGTGGTGTAGCAAGTTCTGGGAGTTGAGCTGAAGAAAAGGACTGTTGAAGAGGTCAGGCAACAGCACCGAGGCCTCCACCAGGAGGAAACAGTGCACAGCAGGAACATGTAAGGAGGCTGAGCAGTCAGTCTTCAAGGCCTAGTTTAGCAGATCAAAGCAGAAGGAAAACTCAGAAACTTCAAAGATGGTGTCTCAAAGAAGAAGCTGTTGAATAAAACCTTTGAATATCACCTGAAATTTAAATAAAAACAAAACAAAACAGGGCACTGAGTCTATTCTGCAACACAACCTGTAGTGAACATGGACATCCACATTAAAAGAGGTCTGAACAGCAGAAGCAGCAATATGCAGGTGAAAAAACTCGCCAGCCAGGGAAGAGACCAGGGGGTTCTCAGTGGATCTTTGGAGACAAGCAAGAGGACCGAGTTTAACTGAATTTGGAGTTGTTCCTACATGTGATTTGAAAGGGTCACCTGTCCCCTAGTTAATCCACACTTGGGTACATTAAGCATGAGTGTGACAGACACTCTTCCAAGACTTCATGCAAAGTCTCCGTACAGGTCCAGAGGTATGGTGTTCACATGAATCTTCACTGAGACTGGCCGCCCAGCTGGTGAGTGAGTCAACCCTGGGGGCTTTTTGGAAGTTATTTATTGCTCCTCATCATCACTGTACTTCGCTCTTGGTTTTAATCAAGTATCAAAGAAATTAGATTCATTACATTTCAAATGTGTACAATGAAAGGAAAGGCTATGTAACTAAAAAGACTACTAATCACATTCTAGAAACAATTTTATTTTTCATTATCTACTGCAATTCACGTCTAGACCATCCCCCAACAGCACTGTTGTTTTATCTGATGTCTGCACACTGTCTTCTATATAGAGTCTACAAGGATATGTGGGCTGGCTTGTTACTGTTTACCTGTTTGCTTTAGATTTAAAGATTCTTTTAACTTCTTTATCTCAACATCATTTTTTTTTTCAGTTTTGTTGTTGTTGTTATTGTTTGCTTTCGTCATCAGGGTTATTGCTGGGGATTGGTGCCTGCACAAGGAATCCATCATACTTTACATATTATTTTGCTTTTGTTGTTTAAGATGGCATCTTTAATCTATTTCCAAACTTAAAAAATTATGCTACTACATTATTTTGATAATTAAATACAAAATTCTACCATTTTCAGATTTTCTTTTTCCACCAGGGTTATCATTTGGGACTTGGTGCTTCCACAATGAATCCACTGACCCTAGTGAGCATTCATTTTTCCTTCCCTTTTTTTTGGTTTTTGTTTCCTTCATATTTGACAGGACAGAAAGAAACTGACAGGGGTTGGGGAGAAAGAAGGAGAGAGACAGAGACATGCCTGCATCCTGGCTTCACTGCTTATGAAGCTTCTTCCCTGCAGATGGAGGCCAAGGGCTTGACACTGGGTCCTTGCACATGTCAATATGTGCACTCAACTGGGAGTGCCACTGCCTGAACACAGATGATTCAAGTTTTTAAAGGTTTTTATTAGTGGCTTAATATTGATTTACAAAATTATGAGACAACAGAAGTACAATTCCATTCATTTTCTGCCCCTTCACTGGAAACTGCAGTGGTTATCCCAAGATTAAATATTTGAGTTGACCTATTCCTTCTGTAAATAGTCATCTTCAAGTCACCTTCCCATAACATTTCTCCTCCCTCTGGGAGTATGGACCAGAATTCCTTTTGCGGTGCAGAAGTTGAGAGTTCTGCTTTCCGTAACTGCTTCTCCTCTAAACATGGGAGTTGGCATGTTGATCCATACACCCAGCCCATTTGTACCTGGTAGAGTGCACATGTCACCATGCAAGAGGACCTGGGTTCAAGTCCCTGGGTCCTACTTGCAGCAAGGGAGACTTGGGAGCAAGCAGGAAGAAATCTACATATCCTTGTCAATAAACTTCTGAAAATGCACTGAAAACCCAAGGATTCACTCAAATCTACAGTGTAGACTCTAAACCACTCACCCCACCACCCCCTGGGGGTGAAGCAGCTTTGCTACTGACACAGGGCTCTCTCTGGGGAAACAGAGCTGCTGGGAAATGTGTTCTACCACTGTTCACTGCAATGATTATTGTGACCCTGACTTCTTTCTCTTCCAGGACTCTGAGAAAGATGATCAGGGATCTGTGAGTTCCAGGATGGAGGAAACCACAGAGCCTCCTGCCGTTGAGTGTCAGAGCAATCTGAGAAGAAGCTGATTGGAGTGAGATATTAACTGCAAAGATTCAGAGTAAATAAATGATTCCCAGCTTCACTTCAATACCATCTGACAGGGAAAAGCACAGGCAACAGGCCTCCATGCATTCAGTAGACAGTGACCAACTCACTGCTCTGTAACAGGCTCTAGGGAGAGTCCTTGCTTCTCTACTTCTTTCTCTGTGGCAGATTGGGCTGCTCTGTAGAGCTCTTCCTCATGAGGAATTCATGGCATTCCAGGCACAGGAATGTATAAGAGCATCTTCCTCTTTATTTTATCAACTCTTTTCTTGGGCACATGGGAGGACAGGGAGGGTCTCCTGACAGTTTCAGGGACACAGAGACACAGCCTTCTTAGCACAGAAGGTCCAGGAGAAGGCCCGTGTGTCATATTCTATATGAGGTGAGTCTCTTCATGGTCAGCCTGGACCTAGACTGAGGTTTCTCTCCATCTAGATGGCAAACATCTGCAGGAGCATGAAGTGGGCCAAATGCCGGCCACTGAGGAGCTTCCACTTGAAGTTGATGACTCCCCCAGCCTGGCATGTGGAGACCATCAGGGAAGAGGGGACCCCCTGGGTTCCTGTAAATTCCTCCTACCAGGTCAGATTTTCCTTCCTGAAACAAACTCATGACCCTGAAAACCAATTCCATGGGGGGACGATGGACTGGAAGGAACCCAGTAGCCCCTAGAAACCATGCACGTCTCCAAGAAAAACATAGCTCCCTTGCTAAGCTGTGGGCACATTCTGAGATCACAATGGGCTCATCATGGCACCTCAGCCTGAACCTATGCTTGGATTTCTCTCCACACAGACTGTGACTATCACCATGAAAATGGAGTGGCACCACCGCCCGTGACTGAGGACCTGTCACAGGAACAGGAAGACTCCAGCTCAGTTTCCAGCTGCCAGGAGTCCTTCCTTTTGGAACAGCTACTAGAGGACACCCCAGGTCAGCTCCTCCTCAAGCCCAGGTCCCCAGGTCAGGTCAGCAGGGGAGAGGGGAACTGCACCCTTTGCTGCAAGTGCCACCTCTCTGGCCATCTATCCCCTCCTGAAAACAAGCTCAGGACACTGAAAACCAAACTCCCTGCGGAAATGGGACCATAATATACACCAGAATTAACAATGACCCAGCATGATAACTTCCAGTTCCAAGTTTACAGAAACCTCTTAAGTTCTCAATTAAAAAGCCAACTCTAGTTTCACACCTTCAAATTCAGTAAAAATTAGTGAATCCTGGTCTCCTGTCTCAACTCCTCATTAAACATTTTCCTGCTGATATGCAGGAATCATCTCCTAGATTTAAGCCTGGGTTTGCTCTCCCCATCAGTCCCTCTGCAATGGTGTCAGTGAGGTAGTGGACCCTTGGACCCTTGGTTCTCCAAGTCCTTCATCCTCTCACTGCCTCTGCTCTGCTCTCTGGGGTGCCTCCTTTGTCCATTGCTAAACCCACTGCTATGTTCACAGGATTCTGCGCTGGAGGTGACTCTACCTGGACCCTGGGCAGCTCTGTTGGCAGAGGCCACCAGAAGGGCATCTTGCTGGCTGTGGAACAGAGGAGTGACACTGTCACTGCCCTCCATGATGTGGAAAGCATCTGGCAGAGCTCCGTGTCCACCCGTCTGCACGGGGCCCTATCATGGCTGCCTCTGCTGGACCTCACCGCCTATGAGCCCAGGGTTGACTATCTGATGGGCTATGGGGACAGGGCCACCCACAAGGTGTCACTCTACAACTATGCCCTGGGCAACCCCATCATCCCCGTGAACCTGGCAGTGGAGGATATCAGGGACTGTGTCCATCTGGTCCACCAGAAGGAGGAGGCCACCCGCACTCAGTTCTCCTGCCTCATGGCAGTGCTGTGCACCCACAACCATACAGGGATTAACGAGGAGGAGAGGGAGGAGTGAGGCCCTCCATCCTGGTCCCTGTTCTGCTAGAGGTAGGCGCCTTCTTCCTCACTGATGCTAGTTGTACAAAGGCGACCAGGATGCTGGACACTCCTCATCTACACCATGAGTCTGGGTGATCCTAGGCCATGTGAGGTTAGTGTAGCAACCAGTCTGTGTGAGATACACGGTGTTCTGGTTGTTTAAAACAGGACAAGAGAATCACATCCCAACAATGGCAGGACTTCATTCTTCTGGCAGCACAGTCTTGGTGGAGGCTGCAGATTTTTGCTGTATTGATTTGAGAGGAAAGGTTTCTACTATGTGCTGTCTAGGTTTTAATATATTTAACTCCTGATAATGATTCAATTTACCTAATGGCTAGAGACAAATTAAAATGGGAGGGAAAGACAGAGGGGAGAGAAGGAGAGATGCCTACAGATCTGCTCTCCAGCTCCTGAAGCTTTCCCTTTTTCTAGGTGGGCACAGGGTCAAGAACCCAGGTCCTTGCTCACTGTGGCAGGTGTGCTCACCAGGTGGGCAATACTCAGCCCCTTCATGCATTTATCTCCTTGGAAAAATTCTCTCCTGGGATAATTCATTTCTTCAGGAATCAAGAGGAAGCTAGTATCTGAGAATGTGACTTGACTAAGACAGCTCTCTGTGTTTCATTTCAGACATGACAATAAGACAGCCTCCTAATTCCAAGATGGGAGAGTGACACATACAGAAAGGCGCAGTGATGGACCATCTCAGACCTCTCTGAGCGGGGTCCAGGCAGCACCCTGTCTACACCCTGCTCAGCTGCTAAGGAGCTCAGGGCTCCTCTCAGCACCTTGCTGGGGGCTCCTCTGGCAGGTCTGCAATCAGTGAGGCCACCTGGGTGTCTGCTGGAATGCCTACAGCCAGCCTTCCCCTTCCTAGAATTGACCCTTTCTTTTTCCTGTTAGTTTATGATATACGATTGAGAACAATTATATGCTAATACTTTGCAGGATTTTGCACTGTTCCTCAGTCCTGCCATCCATGTGTAAACTTTCTGGTGGAAGACTTGAAGCCCTTTGACTAAGACTTTTAAACTCTTTGTCTAGTGGGGTCACAATGGAAAATGTCAGCATTCCATATTTAGATCATTTCATTTGAGTCTTCTTCCTTAATCCCTTACTCCCTGGTCTTTTCACAGAAATTTCTCGCTTATTATTCCTTTCATGGTATATATATAGTCTTTTACTGTATTTTCTTGCTTATTGCTATAATAAAGATCACTCCTTGACTCTGTGCCTTAGATGACCCCTCTCTTTGCTCGGGGATCAGATCAGCCCTTGGTGGGCTCCTCAGGGCAGCTCTGCATCAGCTGAGGTCATGTGTGTCTGCAGGCAGCTAACAGCTCCACTGGAGCTACTATGTGTGTCTTGCCTGTTCCCCAGGCCTCCGCAGGGTGGCACCTAGCTTCCTCAGTGGTAGAAGAAGGGCTCCCCACAGCCAGACAGGCACTGAGGACTCTGCCTGATTCCCACCTGTCAATGTCCTGGGGGCCACAGCAAGTACATGGCTGAGTACAGTAGCAGAGACTAGAGATGGTGCACTTCTGATTTCTGGATGGCTGTTACTGTCATCAGCACACTTCACAGCAAAGCTCAAGGTGACTCCTCTCCCACACTAGTCCCTCAGCTACTAGCCTTTTACTCCTTAGCCAGCACTTCCCAGACAGAGGCCAAGTGTGGGGACAATAGTTCATGGATAGTCACTCATTCTGCTGACATTGGCCCCTGTGCACCACATGCAGGTCAGAAGGTCACAGGTCAAAACTGGCATTCTGGGAAAATGAAGGGCACTTTCCTAATTGTCCTTTCTCTAATCTCATCATCTCCTGCTTCCCTCTCAATTTCTGTCTCTACCCAGGAAATAGATAAGTAAACAGAATATTAAAAATAAACATTTCCCCCAAAGAAGACATTTAAAATTAAACTTGGGGTTCTCTGTGTGTGTCTCTCCATTCTTTCAAAAATAATATTAATAAAAAAAAGAAAATTGAGGTCTTCAATCCAGGGAAGCCTGGCCGGCATCCTGATGACACCTGGATTGAAGACCCCACCAATGTGTCCTGGAGCTCCGCTCTCCCAGAGACCCACCCTACTAGGGAAAGAGAGAGGCAGGCTGGGAGTATGGACCGACCAGTCAACGCCCATATTTTGCGGGGAAGCAATTACAGAAGCCAGACCTTCTACCTTCTGCAACCCTCAAGGACCCTGGGTCCATGCTCCCAGAGGGATAGAGAATGGGAAAGCTACTGGGGAGGGGGTAGGATATGGAGATTGGGTGGTAGGAATTGTGTGGAGTTGTACCCCTCCTACCCTATGGTTTTGTTAATTAATCCTTTCTTAAATAAAAAAAAATTTAAAAAAAAACAAGGGCAACAAAAGGAAAAAATAAATATAAAAAAATTTCACTGCAGACAAAAAAAAAAGAAAATTGAGAAATTTAAACAAATAAATAAAATTTCCTCACACATAAACTCAGCAAAAAATGAAGAGAAAGCATGCTTTTCAGGGATTTTTAGACACCTGCACATTGGGAGTACATTGGCCAAGTGAGTAAAAAAAGGAAGGGAAAAAAAAGACTAAATATGAATGTTCTATAGTGTTCAAACAAGAAATTATCTTCTACCCATCAGAGTTCTTCAGATACTGCTTAAGTAGGCATTAGAAAGACGGATTAGAGAAAAATAAAGGGTGATTAATAACATGCACACCACCTTCACATATGAGAGTCAGATATGGTGAGGAACTCACCATGTGTTCTTCGACGCCATCTTTAATAGCTTAGTTAACACAGAGGACATTGTGAGGGGGTAACAGAAGGCCAGCTCATAAGCTTAGCAAGAAGAGACATGGTGAATAAAAGGACATGACTACACATAAAATTCTGCTTTCCTCACTGGTCAACTTTTCCCAAGAAGTTGGCCTTATCTCTAAAAAGGAATCTCCATTATTCTCCTCCCTTGAAATTATTTTTCCCCCAAAGACATACTTTTGAGGGTGGTAGATTTATTTTTTATTTAAATTCTTTATTTTGTTTTATTTTATTTTTATTTTTTTTAATTTTTTATTTTATTTATTTTATGTATTTATTCCTTTTTGTTGCCCTTGTTTTATTGTTGTAGTTATTATTGTTGTTGTCGTTGTTGGATAGGACAGAGATAAATGGAGAGAGGAGGGGAAGACAGAGAGGAGTAGAGAAAGATAGACACCTGCAGACCCGCTTCACCGCCTGTGAAGCGACTCCCCTGCAGGTGGGGAGCCGGGGTTTGAACCAGGATCCTTATGCCAGTCCTTGTGCTTTGCGCCACCTGCGCTTAACCCGCTGCACTACAGCCCGACTCCCGTTTTATTTTATTTTTATTTTACCATAGCACTGCTCAACTGTGGCTTACGGTGGTATGGCAGATTGAACCTGGAACTTCAGTGCCTTTTTGAAATTTTTCACAGGTGTGTGCCTTTGGATTTTAATGGAGAGGCAGCTTTAAATATGGTCCTGGAGGAGAACTAATTTACCTAATTCTATTTACAAAGAAAGTAGTCAAATAGTGAGTCAGGTGGTAGCACAACGGATTAAGCGCAGGTGGCGCAAAGCTCAAGGACCAGTGTAAGGATCCCGGTTCAAGCCCCTGGCTCCCCACATGCAGGGGAGTCGCTTGACAGGAGGTGAAGCAGGTCTGCAGGTGTCTATCTTTCTCTCTGCCTCTCTGTCTTCCCCTCCTCTTCCCTCTGTCCTATCCAACAACGATAGCATCAATAACAACAATAATTACAATAACAATAACAAGGGCAACAAAAGGGAATAATAAATATTAAAAATAAAGATAATTAAAAAAGAAAGTAGTCAAGTCATTACTTGAATAATTGGGCTTAGGAATTTACTAATTAACAAAAGGTTGAAAAGAACCCCTGGGCAACAGCTTACCCTCTGGCCTTGAATTCTAGCTATTTCTTCATTAATCATAAGAAAAATAATCACCTACACTAGAAGAAATAAATACCTGTCTTTTCACTGAATCTTCAGGCTTTTGGAAGTAAAAGACATGATCATTTTCTCTTGAAAATTTCATTCAAGACTTGCTACTGGATTTGCTAATGAGCTGAACTTGGATGGGAAACGATGGGAAATTGAAAGCCATATTAAATATTAAAAAGAAATGTTTCAGAGTGGAAACATTTGGGTTATATTAAGGAATAAGATAACCCAATCCAATAGCCCCAAATTCCACAATTATTTTGGTTTTTCTTACCATGGAAAATTTATATACATCTTTGTGTGTGTGTGTGTGTGTGTGTGTGTGTGTGTGTGTGTGTGTGTGTGTGTGTAAAAGTCATCTTATTACAACATGTCATCCATTTCACAAATAAGGATGGATTTTTTTTAGAACAAAACTTTAGGTCACAAAGGGTTAGAGCATTGGCAAACTGAAAGCTACCAATGCACCAGCAGACCCTGGTCTACTTACTGTGTCTTTGGTGCACATGCTTGATCTCAGCAAGACCTATGGGGCCCCAGGGGGGAAACTAGCAGATGTGTTCTACTAATGAAAGCTAACAGCTGCTGAATCAGGCAGAATATCCCCAACAAGGAGAGTGGACTGGCAAGAGGATTCCCAGGGGCAACTGACCATCAATAGAAGCCTAGAAGGCAGGATAGCAGTTGAAATTCATTGACTCCTGACCCAGCAAATTCTGGAGACTTTCAAGTTTTTCTGGCTGTTTTCTTCTCTTAGTGAATTTGCCCAATAAAGAAACCTCCAGACTGTACACAGTTTAAACAGATATCACATTTTTAGACAAATACAAATATGGAGAGACATATCTACACCATTGACCACTATATTTACAACATCTGTTTATAATCTTTAAAGACCATTTGATGAATGTTTGTATGTGTGTGTATAAGTACCTAACTTACCTATAACCTTAGCCCGATAGATCAAAACCGATTGGCCCTGTCAGTATCTAAGATTCTGTTATTAGCAGACAGCCTTAAACAGCAGAAAGCATAGTGAGGTCAAGTATATTACAGTGAATCCAAATCACTGGAATTTCAAAGAAAAACAAGCTCAGCTAAATCAACACTACCTGAGCCACCAGGCCACTAGGCACTGCTGCTGACTTGTTACCGTGGATTGTCTCCACAGACACCATGTCTGAGATGTCAACCTCCCATCTCCTCTTATGGTGAGATCTTTCCTCACACATGAGACCACCTAGTTCCATTTCAAGGGCATGTTTTCTAACAAAGTTACAGAGTAGACATAGGCTGGGGCCTAGGATGCTGGGCACAGGTGTACATGTCCCCCTAAGTAAGGGCAATTACATGCCTCAGACAAGAGTCCTTCATAGTCATTCTCGATTAGACTCAGACCTCACAAGCCTGGAATTTAGTGGAAGGGTCTAAAGAAGGCATCACAAGTACTTGAGGGTTCTTATTCATTAAATGTTTTGTCCTGCTTCCCATCTTTCTGACTTTCAGTCACCAAGTTCCAGGTGCTACTGTCTTACCCTCCTGACTTTCCTGGGCAGACAACCTCACCAACATGACCCAGAATACAGCTCTCCAGAACCCTGCCCCACCAGGGAAACATAAATACAGACTAGGGGTATGGATCAACTTGCCAATATCTATGTCCAGTGGAGAAGCAATTACAGATGCCAGAACTCCCACCTTCTGCACCCCATAATGATCTTTGGTCCAGACTCCCAGAGGGATTTATGGGAGGAGAAGTGAACCAGGGGGCTCTGTACCACTATTCCACCAGGATCCAAACTTTTTGTCACCAGGAAGCTTGTTTTTTATAGCATCAATGAAAGGGAAGCGAATTCGGAAAACACCAGAGGAAGCTTTGCACAGTTTCACTTATCTGAGAGAGAAGGGGGGGAAAGCCTCCTGGAAGTAGTAACAGATGCCAGGGGGTGAACTAGAAAGTGGGTAAAGGCAGGACCACTATAAAAATTGGGGACAGGATATATATATATATATATATATATATACATATATATATACATATATATATACATATATACATACACACACATACAGATAGATTAGTCATAGAATCAGCCTATATTGGTGATCTTGGGAGAAGTTTTCTCTCAGATAAGTGAAACTATGCATAGTTTCCTCTGGTGTTTTGCACATTAGCTTCCCTCTCATTGAAGCTATAAAAACAAGATTCATGGTGACAAACACTCCCAACATCACCCAGGTGAAATGGAGGAGTCAGGACACTGAATTCTGGTGATGAGAACTGTGTGGAACTGTACCCCTATTACCTTACAGTTTTTTGAATGAATATTAACTATCTAATAAAAAATTTTAAATATATTTTAAAAGTAAGTAAGAAAGATGAGAACTGTCTGGCAGTTAGTATGTTGAAGTGTTATAAAATGAGGTAAAAGCTAGAATAGAGGTAGGAAAGACCCTTCAGGAACAGCAAGATGGCCGAACCAGTCAGTTGCCTGCTTTGCCCTGTGCATCACCTGGGCTCAGGTCTGGGTCTTACCACACTGTAGAAGACGGCAGTGCTGAGAGCTTCCCCCTCGCTCTGTCCTTATCTGAGAGAGAGAAAAAAAACAGCCCTGGAGGAGTGAAGTCCTAGGTATGATAAACACAGAGATATTATGGAAGAAAGAAAGAGAGAGAGAGAGAGAGAGAGAGAGAGAGAAAGAGTGGTACTTCCTTGAGTACCTTTGTATCCACAGGCCAACAACCTAGTTGGTGGAAGCAACAATTTCCTACACAGAGTTCATCCTAATATTTAGTTGTATTGATACCTCTTCAATATAACACATTTAATTGTCATATGAAGTCTGATTTTATAAAATTTTAAATGCATTTATTTCTTCATTTTTGGCACATGGGTTTTCTATGGGGGTTGCTGTCTGTGTGATACATTTAATGCTCCCAGCGGCCAGCTTTCCTTTCATTGTTTTTTACTCATTATCTTTTTATGACAGAGACAGAGAGAAATAGGCTGAGAGAGTGTGAGATAGAAGGTACAGGGAAGGAGAAACAGAACTCTCACTGCTGGCCTGAGAGTGAGGCAGCTTCCACTGTGAAGGACACAAGGGACGAGGCCTGCCTGCTGCCAGCCTGCTGTGTGTGTCTGTGTGTCTGTCTGTGTGTGTCTCACACCTGGGCAGTCACCCACCACAGTGCACAAATTGCCCTTGATTTGTGCAAACAGAGGAATCAGTGCAAAGACCAGGCCCCAGTTGGTGGCTCAGCTGGAAGAGTGCACGTGTTACCACCACATTGCAGCTGCGTTCAAGTCCCGGGTCCCTATGTGTGTTTGTGTGTGCGTGTGCGTGTGCGTGTGCGTGTGTGTGTGTGTATGAAAGAGAGAGAGAGAGAGAGAGAGAGAGAGAGAGAGAAGGCTTTATGATCTGATGAGCAGTGCTGGAAGGGTCTCATATTTCATGAGTTGAGTGAGGAAAGCACTGTTCAAACATTACATTGTATTTTCTTTCAAATAGCTTCTGAGATACTAAGGAAAAGGTAAGAAAGAAAGAGAAGTCTGAGGAACCCCTCAGCCTGGTCAAGCACTCAGATCATGCAGCAGGGCAGTGAGAACATGCTTCTCCCCATCTCTTCCCCACACAGGCAGACACAGACACAAACACACCTGTCTGGGGCTCAGCACTCTGAATGTTCTGACCAGTGACTCTCTCACTGATGTTAATCTGTATGTTTCTTGTCTGTGATCAGATGGAGTGCATCTTACCAGAGCTGTTTAAGACAAGAAGTGCTGGAGGGGTGGAGCAGAGTGGGGCGCACCTGACTCAGAGCACTAGTTACAAGCTGCTGGGTTCAAGACACTGGTCCCCCTGAAGAGGAAGAGCTTCACAAGCAGTTGAAGCAGTGCAGCAGGTGTCTCTCCTCCTTCTCTATCTCTCCATCTGCTCATTCACTCTCACTTTCTCTGTCCCTGTCCAGTGAACTATAGTAAAATGATTATTAAAAAGAAAATGAAAGAGTGGACGCCGCCTAGATTCCCATCATCAGATGACTTGACTGAATAAGGACTCATGGGATAGATGTTCCATGAAATACTACTCTGCAATCAAAAAAGACAAAATGGATGGAACTGAAGTGATCATACTTACCAAAATAAGTGAAGATATGAAACACAACCACCAGATGGTTTCACTCATATGTGGAATCTGGAGATTTGATTTACAAACTTGTCAAAAAAAATTCAAACAAAACAGAAGCAAGCAAACTGTGAGACTTGTGAGAACTCTGGGGTTGTCTTTGGGAGAGAGGGGATACAGTACTCTGGTGGTGCGGAACTGTGCACTGTGATCACAATCTTGTAACAAAATTAATAGCAAATTAAAAAGTAAATGAAAGACGTAATAACAAAAAACAGAAAAATATAGCAAAAAGCTAAGGCATCTATCTATTCTAGGCTACATCAAGTCCTCTAGTGGTTACTCGGATGTGAATCTTTATACTAGAGTTGAAGGACATCATAGAATATGTACAACTTGAACCTGAACTGGAATTGGCGTATTGCACCAAAGTAAAAGACTGGGGTGGGTGGAGGGGATAATAAAGGTCCAAAAAGGATAACAGATGACCTAAGGTAGAGTCTGTTCACATGCCCTGTGTGACCGGCAGAGCAGGAGGAGGGCAGTACCAGGACGTGCTCTGTGTGATGCCCACTGACAGAATCCTCAGCTTCAGCCCTGGTCTCATGAACAGTTACTTGTACTCATGAGATTCCCTCCTGCTGATGCCAGAGAGCAGACTTGACCTGCTAGGATCAGAGTCCTGTGGGCTTACTCAGGGCACAGCCACAAATAGCTTTGTACTTCCTTGAGTTGAGAAACATTTGGATGTTTGATTTATTATTTGCTGATTGTGGGATTCCTGCCCCCCTCAACCCCAAAGTGAAGACTGACTTAAAGATTAGAGTCAGTTTTCAATAATCCTGTTATCTAAGTGTGTATGTTAATGTGAGACCACAATGGAATGACCTCTTCACACTCTTGGAGTCCATGCAATCTGACCTCTATAGGTCCCACGTATATCTGTTTAAAATTATTTTTATGACATAGGAAGAGAGACAGAGAAGATAAGAGAAAAGAAGCAAAGAGGAATGAAAAGGGGGAGAGGAATGGGTAGAGAGAGAAGCAGAGTCACAGAGGCAAAAACTGCAGATGATACTTGGGGTTGATGATTTTCCCACAGCACTCTAGACACTGTGCTGCCTTTAGGCCTTGGCCCTGAGCTGGTTCTTTGAAACATTTCTCATCCTCTCTCCTTTTATTTTTTATTCTTATATTGGGGGCCAGTGTTAATTCACTACAGTGCGGATTGTTGACACAGGTAAGTTTTCTCATCTCCCCATGAGAGGGATCTGCAGAACACTTTCACCCCTCACTCAGCTCCTTCCCCAGCACCAAGCACCAGGACCCCAATCCTCACTCCCACTCACTCCCTCTTAGTGTCTCCTTTCTCCCAGGTCCAGTGACTTGGCTGTTTCCTTGTCCCCTGACACTAAAGTGACAGTCCCTATGTCCTGTCCTTCAAGCTGCCCTCCATTTCCACTGGCCCTCAGTGACCTCAACTCTCATAGGAGCTCTTTGTAGCTCAGGACTCCTGAGTGGGGGTGCTGAGTCCTTCTGGGGGACTGAGATTCCTCTGTAATGCTGTGAGTACTGGCATCAGCATGAGCCACTATGTCCCGAATGCCCACTGACATGCTGCCCTGTGGGTCTGCTGCGTTGCAGGACTTCGGTGGAGGAGAGTGGCCCTCAAGAGGAGAACATCCCAGTGATGCCTCGTGGCTGCATCCTGCTTTTCGGCCCTGCCAAATTCCAGAAGGGGCGGAAGTGGCAGAAATGACAAATGATCTTATATTCCAACGTGCTGCTCATCTCCAACACGAAGTACATACCTGCTCCCCCTGCTCCTTATCCCACAGCTGCTGCTTCTCTGCTGCCCTGAGGACAGAAGAGGTGGCTTTTCTACAAGGTTTCTGTCCAGCACTGGGAAGGCAGCAGAGGGGAAGCAGGGAGACTGGGCAGGGCCCCGAGTTCTGAGGAAGGGCAGCCAGGGTGGAGAAGGTGAAGGAGATGCAGAGTCAGAGGCCAGCAGGGACCCAGCCTGGAGGACCCACCACTGGCCTGCTCTTCCAACTGGGCACAAGGGAGACAGGACAAGCCACAGCCAGACATGCTTCCCAGGACTCACAGACACTCACACTGAATTTCTGCAAAGTGTTTCCATTCACAGCCTGCACATGGTGAAGGGGACCTGGGAATGAGGAAATGAGTAATTCATTAACTGAATTTATTTTGTGTGACACAGGCAATGAATTCAGTCAGTGGACAACACTGTTGAGCAAAGTCCTCTTCAAATTTCTTTTGAAAGTACCTGAGAGACAAGAGAAGGATATGGGGAAGGGAACTGAGAGGAGAGACACCCAGTGACAGCTCCCACTATGCAGTTCCCTTTGCTCGTGCACAAGGTCCTTTTCATGGTACATGAGCCTCTGCCTGGCTTTATGATGGGCACAGCATTCAGGCAGCTTTTTACGTTTGGCCAGACTTTAAGTGAAACATTATGAATAAAACACTAAGAAAGCAAGTTTGAAATAACTTGACTTTTTATCTTTTAAACTAATAGTATTGTAGGTTTATGGTTTAGTACAGTTCTTGACACAAAGGTAATCTTTACATTGCACCTTGATAGGTATCTGCAAAACACTCTCTTCACTGACTTAGGTCCTTTCCCATCATGCTCCAGGACTCCACAATCACCCCCTGTCCCCCAACCCCAACCTAGCCCTCTCCCTGCCCTCCCTCCCTAGAGTCCTTTCCTTTGGCTCAATACACCAAACCAGTCCACGTTTTGTTACACGTTTCTCCTTTCTGTTGTTGAACCTTATGTTCTGCCTACAAGTGAGATCATCTCTACTCATCCTTCCCCTTTTGGCTTATCTCACATGATTCCTTTACATTTCTAGGCTGCACTCATTTCAGGACCAGTCTTCCTCCAGTGGCAGAGTATGTTGAGCCAACCTCCCTTTGGAGAGTGGCGCAGTCCCTACCATTGCTGTTCCACATTGAGGGCAAGGTCCTGTAGAGGCCCACAAGAGGTTTATGGTGTTGCTCCTGATGGATATGACCAGTGACAGTGCAGAAAGGTCTCTGTCAGAGGTCTAGGCCCACCGAGTCTATGTGGGAATCCCAGGGTTCCCTGACTTGGGCCCCAGATGATGGGGTGGCCTGGTGGTGACCAAGAGAGCCATTACTGAAGTCTGCTGGTCTCTTGCCCTTATTCAGCTTTTGTTGTCCTTACTTTGTCTGACAAGTTTAGCCTTAGTGTGATTAAGGAAGTGAAATAGGAAGTGGGTGAAGAGGTATCTAGGTCTAAGTATAAACTATTTGATTCAATATTTTATGGTGTCTTTACTTTTCTTTCTACTTGCTTGCTGCACTTATTGACTCATTGTAAACATGTGCACGCTTTCTTTGAGGTAAATATTTTCCCTCTAACTTATGGAAAGGTATGCAAAGCCCTTAGAAACTGAGACTGGGTGGCTGGCTGGTGGCACACCTGGTTCAGTGTGCATACTTATTACCATGCCCAAGGTTCTAGGTTCAATCCCCACTCCTCATCTGCATAGGAAGCTTCATAAGCAGTTAGCAGGGCTGCAGATTCATTCCTCTCTTCAACTCAGTCTCCCACCCTCTCAATTTCTCTCGGTCCTCTCAAAAACAAGCACACAGAAACAGGGGAATGATCAGTAACAACAGTGGATTCATCAGGCAGCCACTGTGATAACCCCAGTGGCAATTAAAATAAAGTGACATGGAAAATATATCTTAACTCTTTCAGTCTCATAGAAAATATATTTAACTGAACTTATAATGCATGACTTATTTCATTAGTATCCTCAAGCACTTTCAGGGTGACAATAATTACCTAATAAGTTAATTACAATTTTCATACAATTAGTAAGGGAAATATGATCATGGATCATTATGATTAACAAAGAAGACACTACATGGAAAGATGCTAAATGAGTGCAAGGTTCTCTTAACGAGCTCATAAATATAGGGGGGATATCTAATTGTTCTATAATGTTCAGGAAAACGGCTGTTTTTCTCCCACTGGTAAGGAGTGTTCAGGGACATCCTGGGCTGGGCTCCAGTCAGCACACAGCATTCAGGCCCCAGCCCTCCCTCTGCTGTGCTCTCAAGGCTCAGCTCAGAGGGCAAGGAGAAACCCAGCTGCTCCCAGAATGCTGGAGATGCAAGCTAACTGTACTGTGCTCTGTTCCCTCTCCAGGTTCAAGGGTCACTTCAGAATCAAGTACTGGGTGCCCCTGCTGGACATTTGGGTGGCACCCAACATGAAAACCCAAGAAAGTCTCAAGAATCTGCCCATCGCTGGTCTTGGGCTGGGCTGACCGCAGCTTCGTTGTCTCTTTTAAGTAAGACTGCAGCCCGGCATCTCTCTCCTCATGACTCTCAAGGGGGAGCACAGCTCCATCTGGGGGTCTATTAGCCAAACGTGTGCTGACCCCCTCAAAAACATCTGTGTGCTGTCAGCTGTCCCCAATGGATCAGATTCAGGCAAACACATACAACTGCTATGCCCTCTGAAGGTGGGGACCAGGGGCTTGAACCCACATCCTTGTGCATGGTAACATGTGCAGTTAACCACCAATATAACTGCCCAACCCCCAACACAATTTATCCTCCATCTAGAATTTTTTCTTTCCAACCCAGCAAGCTGTCTGTCAAAGAGCAGGGCCCTCACCACCCAGTAGCAGGACAGGCCTCGAGACTCACACAGTACCACCAATAACCACCATGTCAATGTTTACACTGGCTGGCAATCACAATATGTTTGTGTGAATTTTATGCATTCTAACTTTCTTTCTCCTCTTGGATTTCAGATCAGCTGAGAGGATGGAGCAATGGTATAAGGAGCTTTGTAGGTATGTCATTAGTTCACATATTTCAAATCATTTCTTAAGAATATTCTGTTTATTTTATCAATGAGAAAGGAAGAGAGAGAGAGAGAAAGAACCAGGTATCAGTCTGGTACATGTGCTTCTGGGGATTGAACTCAGGACCTCATGCTTGAGAGTCTAATACTTTATCCATTGTGCCATCTCCCAGGCCATGGTACTTCAAATCTTCAAGTTCTCAGAATGCAGAGTCCTAGCAGTCAGTGCTTCTCCCTCTTGTCCCCCTTCTCTCCATGCTGTGATGGGAGCTAACATCACCCCGGACCATGTATTAAACTGCCATGTCTTAAGGGCAGGTTTGTCTGTAGGGTGGTTGTCAAAGCAAATGCATCTGCCAGCTCTACAGGCCAGTAAGGTTCTGGCCTGGACTCCAGGCAGGAAAGCTGTGAGGATGGGATCTACAGCCCTGGTCTTAGTGACCTGACAACATAGCTTTTTTTTTCTTTTTCTGGTATCTGTCCATTCTCCAAAAATACATTTGCATACTGTTTCTCTCATTAGATCTTGCATATATCTTTAAAAAGTTGATATCTTGAAAAAGTAGCGGAAAATACTGAAGTAATCAGCCAAAACATAAGTTGATTAGAAAACAAGCTAACAGCTATTCTTCTTCTGTTTTGGGTCACTGTGGACTTGATTAGCAACATTTACAGTGAGAACATGGACTATGTGGACGCCATCTTGGAGTATGCGAAGGCGACATCAGTGTAAGTGTGTCTAAGACTAGAATGTACATGTACATTCCAAGCTCCTGCCTTGTACAGAAATAGGTCTAGAGATGAGGGAAGAATCCAGAATGTACATGACAGGAAAGTGTATTTCCTGCAGACACAGAAAAGGAAGCTGGGACTATATGCAACAATAATTAATTTGACTTAAACCTGGAGAGAACATGGCACCTGAAATGTCACGATTTTTTCCAGAAGGCTTCTTGTGTCAATCCTTGATGTCTCTTGTACTGAACTGTTTTCAAGAGACAGCTTTTCTATTCGCATGGATTTTTTGCATATACAGAGTGTTCTGTGTCGTTTCCAGTAGATTATTTACCCCTGGACAGGGTGATACTTTTAAGTGAAGAGGAAATATTGACCCCAGTTTTCTTTATTCAACTGGAAAAAAGCAAGAAAGGGTGTGGGGGGAGACAGTGGTGCACCTGGCAGAGTGCACATGTCACCATGCAAGAGGACCTGGGTTCAAGTCCCTTGGTCCTACTTGCAGCAGGGGAGCTTCCTGAGTGGTGAAGCAGTACTGCAGGTGTCTGTCTAGTCCTCTGCCCCTTTCTCCCCCTTGTTTCCTCTCTATAAAATAAAATGAAAAAGAAGACGACGATGGCAGCCAGGAGCAGTGGAGTCATGATGCAGCCGCCAAGCCCTGGTGGCAATATAGTTCTTTGTGTATTATTTGATTTCTAGAATTGCAGTGCTGTAACCAAGATATTTATAATGAAGAACAAAGATTTTTTTTTTTAGTCGCCAAGGTTATAGCTGGGACTAAGTACCAGCACTAAAAATCTACTGCTCCTGGAATCGGTATTTTTTCTCCATTTTACTGGATAGGACAGACAGAAATTGAGAGTGGGGAGGAGAGAGACAACCGCAGACCTTCTTTGTTGCTAGTGAAGCAATCCACCTACAACTAGGGAGTTAGTGCCTTGAACCCAAGTCCTTGCGCTGGTCCTTGTGTTTAATACTACATGTGCTGAACCAGGTGTGCCACTGCCTGGCCCTCCAAAAACATTCTCTTGCCTACATTTTCACTAGTGACTGAATAATAGTTAATAAGCTCACATAAATATAGGGGTAGATTTCCATGCTCACCCCACTCCAAAGCTCTGTGTCTCCCATAACAAATAACTCCATAGTTCTCACAAACATTGAGATAATTTGACACTTCAATTTGGGGGAGGGGGACTGAACGTGATTAAGCTTAGTGAAATGAAAAGGTTAAAGCTAGTAGGTGGCTTCACACAATTATGGAATATAGAGAAATGAGTCATGTGAACTTGAGCATAGAAACTTTGAGTATCTGTCTCAAATGTGTCGATTTACTTCTCTCACTGAGTTAGGATCCTTAGTCATTATGAGCTCAGGTAGTTCTTCTTCCCTGTTTTCTGTATTGTTCTCATGAGATCTGCTTACAGATATATTAGACCCTTTGATAATGCATGCAGGTTCCTTGGGCACTGTGTGCTCTTTGTTCAATTCTCTATCGCCTTTATGGTGGAATGATTTATACTGATCTATTATAAAACCAATTCCTCCTCCACTCTTGTCTCCACTAGCAACTTAGTGTGTCAAGAATATGCCTTCCACGCACCTGTTTGAGTTCACAGATTATAATGTGTAAGGACCTGGGTACCAGCCCTCTTCCCCACATGCAGGGAAAAAGCTTTGTGAGTGGTGAAGCAGAGCTGCAGTTCTCTCTCTCTCTTTTCCCCCCTTTCTCCCCCCCTTTTACCCCATACCTAATTCTGGATGTCTCTAATAAATAAATTAAATTAATTAAATTAAGAATAAGACTTTCCAGCTGGGTGGTTAACACAGCGGGTTGAACACACAAGTCCTCATCTACAGTGACCCAGAGGGGAGACATCACAAGCCTGGAAGCAGTCATGCAGGTGTCTCTCTCTGTCTCTTCTCCCTCTATGTCCCCCTCCTCTCTCAATTTCTCTCTGTCCTATCAAATAAAATAGAAAGGAAAAAATGGCTACTGGCAGTGGTGCCTGCCTAAAGCTCCAGTAATAATGCTAGTGGAAATAAATAAGGACTGAATATATGTGACTTTCAGATATTTTTTAAGCTACTAAATGATTGGTTTTAAATTACTTCAATTTCTTCGCTAATTTTTATCCATCATGAACATATTTCTGTTTATATCATGTCAATAGGTAGAGTAGAAGTTTGTGGTTTTTTTCTTTTTTCTTTTACATAATTTGAGCATCTGCATCATGTCAGGGTTGGCCTTCACTCTGCAGCATTGATGACACTTTCCTGCTTCTTCATATACCAGGCAATGCTTCTCATCACGTTTGGGGAATTGTGGGTTTTTTCTTTCCAATAATTTGATTAGATAGCTGACATATTTTTTACAGTTTAATTTTTTTAATATTTATTTATTCCATTTGTTGCTCTTGTTATATGTCTGTAGTTATGATTGTTGTTGTCATCGTAATTGGATAGGACAGAGAGAAATGGAGAGAGGAGGGGAAGACAGAGAGGGGGAAAGAAAGATAGACACCTGCAGACCTGCTTCACTGCTTGTGAAGTGGCTCCTCTACAGGTGGGAGCCCGAGAATCGAGTCGGGATCCTTACACCAGTCCTTGTGATTAGTGCCAAGTGTGCTTAACCTGCGGCATAATACATGGGATAATACATTTCTTCAGGAATCAAGAGGAAGCTAGTGTCTGAGAATGTGACTTAACTAAGACAGCTTTCTGTTTTTCATTTCAGGCATGACCATAAGACAGCCTCCTAATTCCAAGATGGGAGAGTGACACCTACAGAAAGGCGCAGTGATGGACCATCTCAGACCTCTCTGAGCGGGGTCCAGGCAGCATCCTGTCTACACCCTTCTCAGCTGCTAAGGAGCTCAGGGCTCCTCTCAGCACCTTGCTGGGGGCTCCCCTAGCATGTCTGCAATCAGTGAGGCCACCTGGGTATCTGCTGGAATGCCTACAGCCAGCCTTCCCCTCCAAGAACTGACCCTTTTTTTCCTATTAGAATGATATACAATTGAGAACAATTATATTCTAATACTTTGCAGAATTTTCAATTATTCCTCAGTTCTGCCATCTATGTGTATAATTCCTGGTGGAAGACATGAAGCCATCTGACTAAGACACTTCTTTTAAACTTTTTGTCTAGTGGGGTCACAATGGAAAATGTCAACATTCCATATCCAGCTCATTTCATTTGAGTCATTTTCCTTGATCCCTTACACCCTGGTCTTTTCACAGAAATTTCTCACTTATTATTCTTTTCATGGTATATATGTAGTTATATAGTCTTTTACTGTATTTTCTTGCTTATTGCTATAATAAATATCACTTACTGACTCTGTGCCTTGGATGACCCCTCTCTTTGCTCAGGGTCAGATCAGTCCTTGGTGGGCTCCTCAGGGCAACTCTGCATCAGCTGAGGTCATGTGTGTCTGCAGGCAGCTAACAGCTCCACTGGAGCTACTATGTGTGTCTTGCCTGTTCCCCAGGCCTCCACAGGGTGGCACCTAGCTTCCTCAGTGGTGGAAGAAGGGCTCCCCACAGCCAGACAGGCACTGAGGACTCTGCCTGATTCCCACCTGTCAATGTCCCGGGGGCCACAGCAAGTACATGGCTGAGTCTGAAGTCAGCACAGGAGGAGTCAGTAGCAGAGACTAGAGATGGTGCACTTCTGATTTCTGGATGGCTGTTACTGTCATCAGCACACTTCACAGCAAAGCTCAAGGTGAAGTCTCTCCCACACTAGTCCCTCAGTTACTAGCCTTTTACTCCTTAGCCAGCACTTCCCAGACAGAAGCCAAGTGTGGGGACATTAGTTCATGGAATAGTCACTCATTCTGCTGACACTGGCACCTGCACACCACATGCAGGTCAGAAGTTCACAGGCCAAAATTGGCATCCTGGGAAAATGAAGGGCACTTTCCTAATTGTCCTTTCTCTAATCTCACCATCTCCTGCTTCCCTCTCAATTTCTGTCTCTACCCAGGTAATAGATAAGTAAATAGAATATTAAAAAGAAACATTTCTGAAAAAAAGACATTTAAAATTAAATATGGGTTTATCTTGTGTGTGTCTCTGCATCTCTTTCAAAAATAAAATTTATAAAAAAGAAAACAGACATTTAAAATAATATATTTCTTCACACATAAACTCAGCAAAAAATGAAGAGAAAGCATGATTTTAAGGGATTTTAAACACCTGCACATTGGGAGTACATGGGCCAATGAATGAGTGAGAGAAAGAAGGGGAAAAAAAGATTAAATATGAATGTTCTGTGGTGTCCAAACAGGTAATATTATCCTCTACCCATTTGAGTTCTTCAGATACTGCTTAAGTAGGCATTAGAAAGACGGATTAGAGAAAAATAAGTGGCGATTAGTAACATGCACACCACCTTCACATATGAGACTATGAAATGGTGAGGAACTCACCATGTGTTCTTCGATGCCATCTTTAAATAGCTTAGTTAACACCGAGGACATTGTGAAGGGGTAACAGAAGGCCAGCTAGGATGTTAGCCAGAAGAGTCACGGTGAAAAAAAAAAACATGTCTACACATAAAATTCTGCTTCCTCACTGGTCAAATTTTCCCAAGAAGTTGTCCTTATCTCTCAAAAGGAATCTCCATTTTTCTCCTCCCATGAATTTATTTTTCCCCCAAAGACATACTTTGAGGATGGTAGATTTATTTTTTATTTAGATTATTATTATTATTTTTTTTTACCAGAGCACAGCTCAACTCTGGCTTAGGGTGGTATGGTGGATTAAACCTAGAACTTGGAAGCCTTTTCTGCCATTTTCCACAGATGTGTGCCTTTGGATTTTGATGGAGATTCAGCTTTAAATATGGTCCTGGAGGAGAACTAATTTACCTAAATCTATTTACAAAGAAAATATTCAAATCATTACTTGACTAATTGGGCTCAGGAATCTCCTAATTAACAAAATGTTGAACAGAACCCCTGGGCAACAGCTTACCCTCTGGCCCTTGAATTGTAGCTACTTCTTTATTAATCATAAGACAATCACCTACGCTAGAAGGAATAAATACCTCTGTCTTTCCACTGAATCTTTAGGCTTTTGGAAGTAGGAGAGAAGATCATTTTCTCTTGAAAATTTCATTCTAGACTTGGTACAGGATTTGCTAATGAGCTGAACTTGGATGGGAAAGGATGGGAAATTGAAAGCCATAGTAAATATTAAAAAGAAATGTTTCTGAGTGGAGTCAGACATGTTCATTCCTACTAGAACCTGGCTTAAAAATGACAAGCTGAGAGCTGACCCCAGAGAGCCCTGAGCAGCCCCACCGCCACCGCCGCCTAGTTACCATCACACCCTGGGAGGAGCTGCAGCTGCAGCAGCCGGCCCCAGTCACCATCACCACAACCATGAGCAGGGTGGCCTAGACCCAGCAGCTGCCAGCTGCCCCTGCCCTCAGCACCACCGACACCAAGCCCGGTACAATGGCAGTGGCGCAGGGAGCGGCTGCCCAGGCAGCTTCACATCCATGGTGCCTGCTGGCAGGGACAAGAAGGTCAAGGCAACAAAGGTTAATGGTAACAGTAAAATGGTTCAATGTAAGGAACGAATATGGTTTCAACAACAGGAATGAGCTGAAGACCTTAAGTGCTTGCTTTTTGCCCCTTGAGCAGATAACCAGACTATTTGCATTATCTATGCAGCATGGGGTTTTTATTATTTTAACCTAAAGATGTCTCTTTTTGGTAATGACAAACTTGTATTTTTTTTTTTAAAGGCCTGGTTTTTCTCAGTACACCTTTAAAGGTTTTTAAGTTGTTTCATATCTGGTCAAGTTGAGATTTTTAAGAACCTCATTTTTAATTTGTAATAAAAGTTTACAACTTGATTTAAAAAAAAAAAGTCAACAAGCTGCAAGTATCTGTTAATAAAGGTCAAATAAAAAAATGACAAGGGGGCCGGGCGGTGGCGCAGTGGGTTAAGGGCATGTGGCACAAAGCGCAGGAACCGGCCTAAGGATCCCGGTTCGAGCCCCCGGCTCCCCACCTGCAGGGGAGTCCCTTCACAGGCTGTGAAGCAGGTCTGCAGGTGTCTATCTTTCTCTCCCCTTCTCTGTCTTCCCCTCCTCTATCCATTTCTCTCTGTCCTATCTGTATTCTACCTGCTGAGTCACCTCCGGAGCTTCTCTAAATACTGTATGCTGTACAGCCACAGTTTCACTTCATCCTTGTGACAATCCTATCAAATCAGCATAGATTCTGTCCCCTTTTGAGTATTAGGATCAGAACTCAGTGATACCACTTGAACTGTCACCCCAGGGGGGCTCCAATTCATCCTCATGCAGGAGAGCAGGACAACTTTTCATGACAGACAAGGGGATGATGACATCTTGGCTGGCTTAACATATATACTTACAGGTTCTGGTGGATTAGTTCAGTACTTTTTTCTTTTGTGCAGAGTATAGTACATCATTTTAAAGGTAATGCCTACCTAAACTTAAAAAGTTACTGTTAACATATTTTCTATGATTTTAAGGAAAGGCTGGTTGCAAATGTTCCTTTTTAGCAATCACTCATTAAAAGTTTTCTTTTTTTGTTGTTCTATGACTACACTAGATGAGAATATCCGCTGAAGACTGAAAATCAGGCTCTTCAGTAATTTTCATGTAATTATTATTATTATTATTATTAGAAAAACTCATACAGTACTGTGGTTGCCATGGACAGACAACCAGATTCTTGCCTGAATTCACATTAAAGTGGCCATGTTGCTCTGTGTACAGACAGTCACCACCTAAGCTGTTGACACCCAGCAACAATTCTAGGCCCCACTTCCTTTCAGCCTTCCTCCAAAGGATTCCCTCTGCTCAAAAGGCATGTTTCTGTCTCAGCTCAAAAATAAATAAATAAATGTCATGTTATCTTATCCCTGGATACCAAAATTCTCAAACAGGAAGGGTTCTCATTAGACAAAGCAGAACCCATTTTGAAAATAGCAAGACTCTCAGAAAGGCAAATATAATAGTCCAAGGAAATTTACATGCAAATGTATATGGAGGGCCAATCACAAGGGCAAGAGTGTAGGACAACTTCTTCTAGCAGGAAAGAGAGTTTAAGAATAAAAGCTGGAGGCATCCATCATGGAAAAATGACTGGGAATAATTCAGGAGACGCACATTTTCTCAAGAGTGAGCCCTATAATGTTCTCTCTGAGAAATGACAGATCAGCCCAAGAGGACTGTCACTCCAAGGGACTGAATGTGAGGACCAGGAGCTGCTGACTGAGAAGCATCTCCACAGCATAGGGGCAGAAAGTAATGGCTGAAAAAGCAGAGCAGTGGTTACTGAACTCCAGCTGCCATGGACAGCTCAGTCCATTCCTTGTCACTACTGTTCAGGCTAGAAGGCAGGGTAAGTGCTCCTATCTGTGTCTGGCACACTACAAGACAGAGCTGAGACTTGGCCTTTCAAAAGGAGAGCCCTGACAACACACACACACACACACACACACACACACACACACACACACACACACACCATCTTACACACTCCAGAGCCCAGACAAAGAAAATGCCAGTCTTCTGGGAATGGACTGTTTGATAAAAACAGCATTAAGTAAAACTATGTTGGATCAAGAATGACTTTTCTTTTTTATGGGCAGAAGTAGAAAGAGTGAGAGAGACCGGAGCGCTGAGACTTTCTTCAATGCTATGGGGGCCCGGGCTCAAACTTGGGTCACACACATGGCAAAGCTCTGCATTATCCAAGTGAGCAACTTCGTCAGTCTTACAAGTGATTTAACTGCACAAGAACACTCTGCTTGCTGACTTCCTGCTTATTTATTTGTTTTAATGTAGTGCCAGAAATGAGCTCTGAGCCTTGTACATATGCAACATCAATTTATGGCTTCATGCGTGGCAGATAACACTACTGAGAGACCTCTTTGGCCCTTTTTCTTTCTTCACTATCTGGGGGACAGGAGAGAAGAGGAGTATCACATCATCATTCTGCCTCATCAGGGGAGCTACCCCAGTGCTATCCATGGTACTCCCATGTGGTGCCCAGACTCAAACTCATGGTAAGGTATATGTGCTGCCCACTGACTCATCTTGTCCTTACGACTGACTTCCTGAACACAACTCTTCATAACCAATGTACTGGCAGTGCTGACACAGGACTCCCTTCTGCCCAGGGCACAAAGGCATAGTTATTTTTATTGTGTCCAGTGAAAGACCAGGGCAAATCTATTCTGTATGTCAATAAAATATATTTAATTAACACTCCTTTAAAATCTGTAGTCAAAGTGCCTATTATTCAATAACTTGGGCAACTGAGAAACTATGACTTCCATGTTTTCTTAAATCAATATTATATACTTACTTTATTGCCACCAGTGTCTGCAACAATCAACCACTCCAAGTAGACTATTTTCTCTCTCTTTTTTTTCATACAGAGGATGGAATATAGAAAGGGGTAGAGAGAGAGAGAGTGAGAGAGAGACAGAAAGAGAGAGGTGGGAGAGAGGGTGGAGAAACACCACAGCACTACTTTACCAATCATGGAATTTCCCCTCTGCATGGTGCTCCTATGAATACTTAGCATGGCAAAGTGTGTGCTCTACTAAGTGAGCTTTCTCCTAGTTGTCACCTCAATGTTGTTTTAAAAAACAAAAGCATCAAGGCATCTCTTCACCCTATGTGCATTTCATGAAAGAGACTCTGTTAAGAGCAATAACAGATCCTCTAACAATTAAAAAAAAGCCCCATTATAATCCTTTACTTTCAAAACTGGTCAGGTTCTAGGTACCTGGAATACAATGTATTTAAATTCTGCAAAGCACTTTTTTTATAGCATAGGACAGAGTGAATTTTTTTATTATTTATTTTTCCCTTTTGTTGCCCTTGTTGGTTTTTATTATTGTTGTTATTGATGTCATCGTTGTTAAGATAGGACAGACAGAAATGGAGAGAGAAGGGGAAGACAGAGAGGGTGAAGAGAAAAAGAGACACCTGAGACATGCTTCACCACTTGTGAAGCAACTCCTCTCCAGGTGAGGAGCCAGGGGCTCGAACTGGGATTCTTATGACAGTCCTTGCACTTTGCGCCACATGTGCTTAACACACTGCGCTACCACCCAACTCCCTTTTTTATCTTTATTGATTTACTTATTGGATAGAGACAGCCAAAATCAAGAGGGAAGAGGGTGATAGAGAGGGAGAGAGACAGAGAGATACCTGCAGCCCTGCTTCACAACTTGTGAAGCTTTCCCCCTGCAGGTGGGGACCGGGCTCGAACCTGGGTCCTTGCACATTGTGACATGTGCACTCAACCAGGTGTGCCACCATCTGGTCCCAGGACAGAGTGAAATTGAGAGAGGAAGGGAAGATAGGGGAAGAGAAAGAGATGACTGCAGACCTGGTTCACTACCTGTGAAGCAACTCCCCTGTAGGTAGGGAGCTGGGGCTTGAACTGGGATACTTTCACAGGTCCTTGTACTTCGTACTATGTATGCTTAACCGTAAGCACTACTGCCAGCCCCCCAAAGGACTTTTTCTATTGAGTATTATTATTAATTGCTATTATTTATTTTGTAACTTATACCATTTTAAAAAACCTAACAACAGAGAGCTACAGGATATATATGTCAAAGGGGAGAAATACCAATGTAATCCGAATTCTATAGAAGGGTTTTACATGTTAAATTTCATTTCCACCACAAGTAACCTATAACATTCAGAAATATTGGAAAGTAGAATACATGTTTATTTTTTGTCTCAAACAGTACCACTTAGGATAATTATACTATAAGTGCAAAGTTCTTTCGAAGAAGGAGGAATAAATGATTAAGAGTTTGAAACAATGACTTAGAATGCTGAACTGAGAACCTTTATTTCATCTGCTTGGGTTACTGGACATACTACTCATTTTGCTCACTCAAGTTACCACTTAGTCTCAAGTGCAATACACAAGTTTGACATGACAAGTGACATAGATGACATCTGTGGCTTATATGAACTCTTAACCAAGAACAGAGAAACCTGGAGGAAAGAGTTAATAAAGGGAACTGAGTGATTTGAATGTATAAAGTGCAGTTCCCTTGAAGAACTTTTACTGAGAAGAACCCTCAGGTCTGCTGAACTACTGACAGAGGATAAATTGACTGTAAATGTTGGTGGAGAAGATAGTGTCTTTGGTGTGTGTAGTTCCTGTTCCTGTCCTTGCAGGCCTGCAAGGCCCTACCTCTCAGTCCAAATGTACCCACGTACACCATACACTCTGAATCCCACTAGCCATAATGCCAGATGTGGGGTACAAAATAATTCTCATTTGTTCTCTTGCAGGCAATGAAAAAGTCACCCCATCTAAAGGAAATGGTGAACACTCTACAATTATTATTAGAGCCAAAATCTCTGAGTCGCAGCCACCTGCACAAGACAATTTGGCTACTGGAAAATTCTGATTAATGACATTTTTTGAAAAACCAGAGTAACAACTTGACCTGCCAAAAATTAGCATGCTTTCATCATTTTACTTTTTTTTTTTTGCCTTGGTTACCTATTACCTTTCTTTCACCAGGAAAATAAAGCAGGTAAACTGAAAATTGTGTTGTAATGCAACTCAACCTCAAATCTAAAAGTGTCACTCCCAGGGGTGAAAGTGGAGCTAAAAGGGGGTCTGTTGCTAACTGGGCTTTGGAATCTCTGAATGTGCCACAGGGACACTCTCTGACTGTGCTGAGAAGAGTCTTCAAGTCTTGGGAGACTAAAGTCCCTGAGTGTCAATCAGAGGCACACGCTTCCCCGCCCCCAAATTGATGACTGGGTGAGAAAAGAGATGTCCCCCTGCTGGTAACCCCTCTCACCCCCAGTCCAGTGGCAGGTGAGGTGGCCTCCCCCAAGCACTCCAGCCAAAGGTGATGGAGAGGCTACAGCACTTCAATCTCCCTAAGGCAGCCCAGGCAGAATCAATCAACACTGAAGATGGTTCTGCAGGCAATGGCAGTATTGTTAATCCATACAAGATTGCCACCGCTGATAAATCATGGATTCCGAATCCCAAGACCTTCACAGAGAGCGACAGGCTGGTGGGGTTCCCTAGCCAGGAGGAGCCCAGAGTTTCCTGGGCCAGTGCAGGCAGGTCCCCTCTGCTTGCCACCTCGCCTGACCTCGCCACCCCCTCCCCACCTCTTGCAACTCTTCTCTCCTTTAGGCTCCCCAAGTCTAGCAGCGCGGGTGGGTGGGGCGAGGCAGTGGACAGCGGCCCCCCTACACACACACCCCAGCCAGCCCACCTGGCCGCACCCGCTGCACCCTGGCCGAGGCACGCAGGGCTGTGCTCATCACATCATTATTTCTCCAGCAAGAGAGCAAAGGGGCGTGAGCGGTGACAGCAGCTGCCAGGGGAGGCTTGGTTACAAAATCCTGCGCTGGGTAGCGCCTTGCTTAGCAACCACCCCTAAAAAAGCCCAGCATGCTCTCTCACTCTTGGAGAGCAGGGCATCGGCCACCCCCTGCTGGCGCACGCCTTCCCCACACCCCAGTCTCCACAGCCTAGGCCACCCCGCACCAGTGACCCCACACCTCTCCTTTCCCGTGGGTCCCAGAGAGCGTCACTGGCTCCGGGCACTCAGCAGGTGCCAGGCCACAAGGCAAGCGGGCCCCTAGGCGGGCGCGGTAGTCCTGTTGCCTCCAAGACTGGAGCCTCCGTTGGTCAGTCAGTCAGGGTTCCTGTTCGTCCAGGGCTGCCTCTACTGCTGCCGCCTCGCACTCTGACTGGGCTCTAGCCATATTTCAGTCCTGCCATCGGTTGGCGCCTGCGCACTCAGCGCCCAGGGTGGCACCTGCGCACTGGGGGGCGGCCAGTGCTTGCTCCACCCGGAGGGGCCAGCCCCCCGCACGCCTAGGGGGGCGCTCAGCCCCTGTTGTGTCACACCACGCGCCCCAGCCCAGGCCCCTGGCCCGCCCTCCTTCACCCCCACCCCAGTCCCTCCAAACAGACAACTGCTGCGCTGGGACCCGCGGGGCAAGTGGGGACATGGGGACCAGGGAGGGCAAGTCCCTCGGGGGTTGCGGCCTCCACCACAGTGCGCTGGAGCCCAGCCCCTGGAAAAAATCCATCAAGAAGGGCATCTTGTCGGCCCTCCTATGACCTTGTCTTCACCATAAAGCAGTGACTGTAGGGATAGCCCCAGTCTCCAAAGGGAGGCTGGGGTATCCTGCCCTGCCACTCAGAAAACACTGTGTCCTGAAGTGAGTGCAGCCTGCAATGTTCCCAGCTGTGACCATGAGCTGTGAGCTCAGACCAATAGGGACTTAGAGGTTACACAGGTTCTGGTGCTAAATATAAATATAAGTATATTATAAATATAAGTATAAATGTAAATATAAAGTATAAGTACAAATATGTATGGGCCCTCGGTCAGATGGATGGAGATAGTTCATTTTATCCATCATTTGCCTTAATCCAACTTTTTAGCCCTTTTCTCTACTCTGACACCATTTTTTTTCTGGGATTTCTTCTTTTTTATTTGCTTTTTTTTTAATTTAAGAAAGGGAGACATAAACAAAATCATAGGATAGGAGGGGTACAACTCCACACAATTCCCACCACCCAATCTCCATATCTCATTCCCTCCCCTGATAACTTTCCCATTCTCTATCCCTCTGGGAGTATGGACTCAGGGTCACTATGGGGTGCAGAAGGTGGAAGGTCTGGCTTCTGTAACTGCTTCCCTGCTGAACATGGGCATTGACTAGTGGATCCATACTCCCAGTCTGCCTCTCTCTTTCCCTAGTAGGGTGGGTCTCTGGGGAAGCGGGCTCCAGGACACATTGGTGGGGTTGTCCTTCAGTCTAGGGAAGTCTGGTGGACATCATGCTGTCATCTGGAACCTGACACCATTCTTTCAGACAATATTCATTCTAACTTCAGGCTAGCTATCAAACTCAAGCAAAACTACCGTAAGTTGTGTGCCCCCAGAACATGCCTATATGGTCTTCCTAGCTTTATTCTACCCTAAAATCCCTAATCTCATCTGCTCTAATCCTACCTTTTTGGTTCCTGTTCAATAACTAGTTTGTCTCAATTTAGGTCACGCCACCTTCCAGATACCAAGTTACAGATGCTACCATGACTTCATCCTGACTTCTCTGGGCAGACGACCTCACCAATGTGTCCTGGATGCTCCCACCTCCAGAGCTCTGGTCCACTATGGAAAGATAGGTACAGGCTGGGAGTATGGATCGACCTGTCAGTGACTGTGTTCAGCAGAGAAGCAATTACAGAAGCCAGAACCCCTACCTTCTGCACCCCCAAAACAAGCCTGATCTGTACTCCCAGTGGGGAAGAAGTGGTAAGATGAAGATAAGAGGATTCTGAACTCCATCTCCATCAGCACCCAGAGAGAAATAAGGAAAAGGAGAGGGGCATATGGAGGTAGTTATTTTGTCATGAAGGGCTTGGAGAGGAACAGAGATTTGAATCAGGAGAAAATGGGGGAAATCATGTATAAATGGAGACAGATGGTTGTAGAGATGATGGTTAGCGCATGTCTACAACCTTAGGGGAACTATAGTGGATTGCAGTGAAGAGACTGAAGATTCAGAACTCTGGTGGTAGGCATGGTGTGGATTCAAACCGCTGTTGACATATAATTTTATAAAATTAATTTTTAAAAAGAAACTGGAAGTGAGAAGTGTTGCAAGTAGAACACATGGTATTATTTTTTTTTCTGGCTGGGTTATAAAGGGAGAGAGGAAGCAGAGGAGTGCACGAAGTACCCAAGCCTGACTGCGATTGGGTGAGTGGTGCTCTGGAGGACTGTGGCAAGAATACGGATCACTGTGACACAGCAGGCCTAGGGGATTTAGTGGAGAAGACAGATGGAACAACCTAGTCCTCTGAAGATGACAAAAATGAAAACTGGCTGTGATACCAGTTCCTTCCAGAGCTTTAGATATAAAAGCAGGTTTCTATGTGATTGCATGATCTGATTTATATTTAGAATCTAAGACACACACACCCCACTACCACCACCCACCACCAGACTCTTAGGAGAAGAGATCAGATTTGGTTGGCAGTAGCTCACTTGTATATTGTGCTGTTTGTCATGTGTGACACCCAGGTTTGAGCTCAGCCCCACTGAATTAAAGGAAACTTCAGTATGTGGCCACCAACTTGCTCTTTCTGTCTGAAAAAGTCATCCCAGAGTGTTAAAGCTCCAGAGGTGATGGAAATGAAAGAAAAATAGATAAAAAATTATTGGTACCAGAGACAGGGCAAGGGAAAATAGGAGAAAAGTGGTCGAAAAATAAAGATTCCTGTCGGAGATCAGACATTCTGATGAATTTTATCAAATGGTGTTTCTGTGTCTACTTATATGATGGTGTGACTTTTCTTCTCTACTGTTAGTGATATAGATCATAATAATTTTCTTTTTTTATTAGTTATTTAATATCGGTTTACAAAATTACAAGATAAAGGGAATCACTTATTCAAATGCTAGCCCTACTTGTAAAAGGCAAGGATAGCCCTTTGACTACAAAAATGACACTGAAAAATCCATTGGGAAAGTGAATTAGGACCACTGTGGCCTGACAGATGCTCTCCTCACAGAACCCACACCCTATGGAAAAGTACCACAGACTTGCTCCTTCCTCTGCATCTCCAGAAAATTGTTAGGTTGATATACCAGCTCCATGTTTGAAATCAGAATCTAGAACAGATAACAGCTAATATTTTCATGTCCTCAGAGAGTTGGGTACAGACAGCTTTAATGAACAGAATGCAATGGGACATGTAAAATCCTTACAATCCCCCATTCTCATAAAAAGGGAGAGAAGTAACAAAACAGAATGGAAGAATAACCATGAAAAAATTATTCCCATTCCCATATAGGCAAGGATAAATGTGCACTAAAAACATCAAGAAAACTAAAATTAACCATTAGTAGTAGCTTTGTCTCAAAGGAGAGTTTGGGAAGAGCTTTTCCTTCCTGTGTCACTACACATCCTGTTATACTTGGATTCGTACATTACGCGGTGGTAAATGGAATGTATGTGTACAAAATAAAAAGCATCTGAGATTGAAATATCAGCTTTAAGGAAGATCGTCTTCTTCCTGGTGCTTATAACTCTGGGAACATGCAGCTCAAGCAAGGAGAAGGCAGAGGGTAGGCAGATGTTGAGATGTCCTGAACTTGGAATGGTCCCAGTGCCCTCCTCCAAGTATTCCCCATGATAGTCAAGAGTGCCTGGAAGGTTGAGCACACATATTACCCCATGATAGTCAAGGATGTCTTTTTTTTTTTTTAACCAGAGCACTGCTCAGCCCTAGGTTATGGTGGTGAGGGTGATTGAACCTGGGACTTCGGAGCTTCCGGTATGAGAGCCTCCCTTGGCATAACCATTATGCTATCTACCCCCACACTAGAATGTCATTGTGTACCCATTAATTAAATGCTCTCTGGAGACACATCTGGGTTTCCAAGCATTCTGGCTATAGACACATGTGTACTGAATCTTCCAGCTGCTGAAGCCACCAGGAAAGGGAGACCTGTAGCATCTGCGTGGCCCATCTAAGTTCCTTGCAATCTCTAAACCAGGTATATGTTGGGCCTGAATTATCCTCAGTCCTGCTCTCAGTCTGTTCCACCAGCATGCTCACAGTGAGTGAGAACTGGTCTTCTGAATGTGGTCCTGCTAACAGCCCTCAAAGCAGCTGAAGTCTGTGAGAGTCCCCATGTGACGAAAAGAGATGAAAATAAGAACCAGGGAGCCCGTTTACAAAATGTGGATTCCCTTAGGAATCACCTTCACCTTTCAGAGATGCAAAGATCAAATCAGTTTCATAGTAGTGGTCAGACAATTGGCCTTTCACTCCTTGGCATTGCTCTGGCAGTGCAAGAGTGCAGAAGTGATTATGAGCAAACCCAGGGTGTCCTCTCAATGAAGGTCACACTAAAAAGTCTTTGATAAGCATTCACAACTGAAACTATTAATTTCATTAAATCTCAACCCATGAGTACATCTTTTTACTATTCTAAGTGACAGACCAAGTGGAAAGTACATGAAGCTACATTTGCTATGTTACAAACTAAAGTTCCCCTTACAACCACCATAAGCTAGAGCAGAGCAGTGTGCTGGTTTAAAAAAATATGAATAAAAACTAAAATCCCTGATTTTTTTTGGTAAGTGGGTCACTTTTTCCCATGGAGCTCTATTTCTGCTTGAGACTAACAGAGTTTGGTTATTTGTACATAAGACATTTTCTCAAAATAAATTCATTAAAAAGCCTGTTACTTTCAGTTAAACAACTCACAGTGCTTGGTACCAATAATCAAATTGGAGCTTTTAAGAGAAATCAGAATTTTGAAAATTTTGTATCCACTCCTGTGACCTTCACAGCTTTTCAAAATATTATTTAAAACTTTCTGATTAAATTGGTGGTAATGTTAACTAGTGAGATTTCTAGGTACTGTAGAAGGTGTATCAACATTTTCAAAACCTATATAACTCAATGATCTAATAGTTTCCAAATTACCAAAGCATGATGCTACAAAGTGATATACAGGTAAATGAGTTTTCAACATACAAAATATCTGAAGTTTTATAGTATTTTAAACTGATGTTAAGCCATTAAACTAAAGGCAAAACACATCAGTATGTTTTTAATGTATGAAAGGTCAGAGTATTTACTGATGTAGATGATAACTAATTTTCTCCAGATACTGAACATAAAGAACACATTACAACAGGTCAAAGATGCAAACATAGGATATTATATGCTTATATGATACCAGAAGTTCAAGTGGCACTGAAACAGTTAAGTTTCTAGGGAGGAAATGCTGAGTTACAGGGTAGGTACATCTGAAGTTCATAAGCTGGTGTGAGACCAAGGACCAAGGTTACTCTTTTTTAAAAGATATTTATTTATTTATTCCCTTTTGATGCCCTTGTTTATTGTTGTAGTTATTATTGTTGTTGTTATTGATGTCATCGTTGTTGGATAGGACACAGAGAAATGGAGATAGGAGGGGAAGACAGAGAAGGGGAGAGAAAGATAGACACTTGCAGACCTGCTTCATCGCCTGTGAAGTGACCCCCTGCAGGTGGGGTGCTGGAGGCTCAAACCAGGATCCTTACACTCCTCTTTGCCTTTTGCGCTACCTGCGCTTAACCCGCTGCACTACCACCTGACTCCTGACCAAGGTTATTCTTAGTCACGCTTGGAGTTCATACTCCTCCATACATGGGAAGAAAGCAGAGCAAGCTAAATAAGCAACAGACAAGTGTGTGTGTGTGAGAGAGAGAGACAGAGAGAGAGAGAGAAACAGAGAGAGTATGTGTGTGTTTGAGAGAGAGTATGGGTGTGTTTGAGAAAGGGAGTAAGGGAGGGAGGGAAGGCATGAGAGTGAGAGTGTGTATGCACACTGGGAGAGTACAGTGATCAAATTGGAGTTGGTGACCCACAGTTGAACTCAACATCTGGAAGTATCTCTTTGATTCCTGAAAAATGACTTGTTTCTAAGTGGTCCCAATGATTCTACCAGGACTTTGAAATGGTTTCTCTTATGGGCAAATAATAGAAGGTGCAAGAAAAGGAAACTTAGAAAAAGACATGTACTTAAGGAGAAAGGCACCAGCAAACAACACCCATCTCTCACACAAGCAGTGCTGGCACAGAAGCCAAGACCTGGCACATCCAAGTTCAGTGTCACAAAGGCAAGCCCGGGGCTCTTCCTGCTGAGCCACCGCCCAGAAACAAGGACAAACCCCCTTTCAGCCAACCCCTTCACACTGCCCTGGGGATGTCAGTTGTTTCTTCTCACACCCTCCAGTTTCATGCTGTGCTGCCTCTGCATCTGCTGCCTGCAACTCTCAAAGATAGTTCTCGCCCAACTGCCCAAATTCACCTCAGTCCTTAACCATCCAGCTCAGTGCTCCTGCCGCCAAAAAGGAACCTGCTGCCAGAAGCTTTTCTCCTCAAGTACTAAGCTTTCTGCTTTCCACAACATCTGCCACTTGACCAAGTGGCTTCCTCCCCCAGCAGACTGAGGCCATGCCTTCCTGGGGTCACATCTGGGAAAACACCAGATACCGCAGGCTTCCAGCAGGTTCCTCACTGGTCTGGTGGGTCACAGGCGGAGTACTAGGGGAATGCATATCAAGTGCGTGAAGGAGCACCGCCACATCAGCAAACTGGACAGAGTCAGGTGGGCTCTCCCGGGCAGGAGAACCATGTTCGCCTACCTGTCTGCAGCCTCTTCTCTGGGCTCACATCTCCCAGCGCTGTGCAGGCCTAGCTGCGTCTGCACTTCTTCCCAGGCCCTGCTGGCGCAGTCACTCCGGGCTGTGGATGGAGGGAAAGGTTGTCACAGGGTGAGGATGAACAAGAGTTGGGTGTGTGACCCACAGGAAGGGCATTGGGGACTCTGCTCTGGGCCCAAGGAGCAGGCCAGGGGTGAGGGCTTTTGTCCTCCATCACCCTCACTAGCAGAAGGGCCCAGCTCCACCCAGCGCCCTGCATTTTATCAAGTGAGTTCTTCCTGCATAGTAGGAATAATGATATTTTAGTGCAAAGTCTACAGGATTTTCTCTAAAGGGATTTATTTCAGGAAGCCCAGGAGCTTTGAACCTGCCGGAAGCCAGGAAGCACGAGGTGATGTCAGGAGCTGCAGGCCGGTCCTGTGCAAAAGCTGAAGGTCTGGCCTCAGCTGGGGACCATTAAGGACCCTGAAGTTGGCCACAGAGGCTGAGGTCGGCCTCGCAGTCACCACAGTCACCAATGGGGAATGTCCAGATTTTAGCCCCTGCACTGCTTGTAGTTTGTGCTTATAATCTGGCTGTGATGCATTTGTGAGTGGGCCACAACACAGGACAGAAAGACTGAAAATATAGGGGGCCATGCAGTCATGCAGCAGGTTAAGCCCATATGGCACGAAGCTCAAGGATCCCGCTGCAGGGATCCGGGTTCGAGCCCCTGGCTCCCCACCTGCAGGGGAGTCGCATCACAGGCAGTTAAGCAGGTCTGCAGGTGTCTGTCTTTCTCTCCCCCTCTTTGTCTTCCCCTACTCTCAAGATTTCTCTGTCCTATCCAACAACAACAATGACAGCACTGACAACAACAATTATAACAATGATAAACAACAAGGGCAATTCTACAAAAGGGAAATTCTACTTTCTTTTTCCTCTTTCTTTCTAAGATATTTTATTTATTTTAATGAGAGAGATGCAGAATGATATACACATATAGAACAGAGCACTACTCAGCTCTGTCTGATAATGGTGCTGGGGAGTAAGCATAATACCTCAGAGTTTCTGGCATGAAAGTATTTTGCAGAAAGTATTTTACTGTCACCCCAGTTTTCTTTATTTTTTAAAAGATTTCTTATTATTTTTGGCTAGGGATGTGATTCAGTGGGTAGAGAGCTGACTCTCAAGCATGGGGTCCTGCCCGAGTTTGATCTCAAGCATCAAAGGCTACAGTGGTGCTTTGCTGTATCTCTCTCTCTCTCACTCTTTCTCTCTCTCTCTCTCTCTGTCTCTCTCTCTCACACACACACATACCCACACACAAACACACAAGCATTTACAGAATTAAATTCTCTTGTCAGCTTACAACCCAGGAAACATCTTACGCAAGGACCACTTTTAAATGTAAGCATCAGAAGAGACAGCAACCCTATCTTGCAGTCTCCCCAGGAAGGAGGGAGCCTACAGCTGTGGGCCCCTTCCCCTAAACTGTCTCAAAGATATAAGAAATTGCCTCCTGTCTCAAAGATATAAGAATGGGCCCATTGCCTTTAGGTAAAGCTCATGAGCAAGCACAGATGACTAAGGACCTCCTTTTAGCCCCAAATTGAACCCCCTTATCATTTTGTTCTGTTGAATATAAAAATTAATCCCCCAATTAAGAAATTTAAAAAAAATCCCCCACCCTCTGTTTTGTCAGCAGAAGTGAGCTCAGGCCCAGTTCTTGCTTTTATTCTTTTTAAACATTTATTTATTAATGAGAGGGATGGGGCAGAGGGAGCCAGAGCATCACTCTTTCACAAGCAATGTTGGAGACCAAGCCTGGGATCTCGTGATTCAGAGCCTAGCACCTTACTAGCCACTGTGCCACTTCCAGGGCCCCACACTTCTTTTCTTCTCCTTCTCCTTCTCCTCCTCCTGCTTTAAAGGCTTATTTGTACTTTTTTTTAAGGATTCGTTTTTGGGTTTTTATTTCATTTATTTTTTTGACAGGACAAAGAAAATTGGGGAGGTAGGGCCGGGTCGAGGTGAGCGGGCCTGAGGTGCCGGGGTGGGGCGTGGGGGCGGCAGCCGCGCTGGCCAGGCTGTGATGGGTGGCACCGGCTCCCGGGGAAGGGGCGCTGCGGCGGGGGGACCTGGCCGGTTGTCGCGGCCCTGCGCGGGGCTGCCGGGCCAGGTGCGGTCAGGTGAGAAAAAAAAAGAAAATTGGGGAGGTAGTGGGGAGACAGAGAAGGAGAGAGACAGAAGATACCTGCACAGCTACTTAATGCTCATGCAACTTCCCCTCTGCAGGTGGGGACTGGGGGCTTGAACCTGGGTCCTTGTGAATTATAACATGTGCTCCACCACCTGGACTTTAAAAATAATTACTCAGTTATTTGACAGATTTAAGGATCAAACTCTGGACTTTACCCAGGCAAGTCCTGTGCTCTATCACTGAGCCACCTCCTTTTCTTGAGGACCAGTTCTTGCATGTACACACTTCTCTCATGCTCTATCTTTAAATACCTTTGAATCAAGTCTTCCTCCTCTGTTTAGTTTTCCAGGAGAGGGTTATATCTCTTTTCCTCCCCAATACGCCCCATACTTTCAGATTGGGTGCTTGGTAACTCTGACCAGTTTTGCATCTGGGTGTCATGGGTCAGGGCTTCCTGGCTTTCTGCAGGTGTGGGGGCTGGGAGTTCATTTTTACCTCCTCTGTTCTGACAAAATCTTTCCCTGCTGTTTGAAGGGAGTTCCAAGGTGTGGGAAGCCTATAGGGGGAAAAATGGCCTCCAGGAGCATTGGATTCATGGTGCAGGCACTGAGCCCAGCAATAACCCTGGAGGAGGAAAAAGTCTTCTCTCTAAAAGAATGGCAAGGAAACTAGGCTCTGGTATTTTTTTAATTGTCAAACAATTAAAAAAGTGCTAAGTGCCCTCCAGCGGCAGCTCCTCTCTTAGCAATGGGGGAAAAAAAAATCCTAAACTGAACAACCTTAGTCTTGGCCAACAGCCAAACAGGCGACAGGTGATGTGCAACTTAAAAGGAAATGCATGAATTTGATGTGTTACTCGGTATTTTTGCCTTTCCTGGTGCAGTTCTTTTTTATTCTCCTTAGAAAATCATTTCCTCCATTCCATAAATATACCAGTGTTTGTAACAGTGTTTTGATTTTATAAATAAATACATTGAAATAATAATAAAAAAGAAATTACAATCAATTTGTTTTTTAAAAAAACACTGAAAAACGAGTCTAACATGTCAAGAAAATAATTCACCAAGTACAAGTGGGATTCATCCCTGAGAAACAGGAATGGAACAATATCTGAAAGCCAATCAATAAAATCTATCATACCAGAAAGAGAGAGAGAGAAGAGAGAAGGAAAAGAAAAAAATCACACTGTCATATCAACTAATGGTGAAAAATAATTTGACATGATCCATTAGCCAATTTTAATAAAGACACTCCAGAAATTGAGAAAAGAAGGACATTTACTCAACCTAGTAAACACCATTAAGACAAACCCACAGCTAACATCATTCTCAATGGGGAAAACCAAACAAGGATGTCCACTACCTCCACTGTTATTCACTACAGTCACTGAGGTCCTCACCACTGCAACCAGATAAGAAAGAAATATCAAATATATGCAAATTAGAAAGAAAAATTATACTAGCACTATTTGCTAATGACTGATAACATATCTGGAGAACCTCAAGGCTCTATGGACAAACTACTGAAGTATTTAATAAATTTCATAAAGTAACAGGATATAAAGTCAATACTCATAAGTCTGTGGCATTTCTGTATACAAAAAAGTTAGAAGAGAGTAAAATAAAAGACTCAAGTACATTTACAATCAAAACCAAAAACATAAAATACCTTGGGATGGTCTCACAAAGGAGGTTAAAAATATAAACCACACAAACACATAAAGGAAAACTATTGGGCACTGTTAAAAGAAATAGAGAATGTCTTTTCACACAAGAATTGAAGAACATTCCTCGTCCCTGGATTGGAAGAATAAACAATATTAAATGGTCTTTCAACCAAAACTAATGTACAATTACAATGCAACCCCTATCAAGACTCAGTGGCATATTTCAAGAAAACTGAACAACTTGTCTAAAAGTTTTGTATGTAATCAGATTTTTCTGAATGCACAGTAATATTCCACGGAATATATATATCCCATAACTCCATACAGGCATTTATCCAAAGTACACTCAAACACTAATGTGAAGGGACATAGACACTCTTATGTTCATAGCTGCATTATTCACAATAGTCAAAGAGAGGAAGCAGCCTAAATGCCCATCATTAGAAGACTGGCAGGAGGTGGGGGAGGGAGTCGTTCCAGGACTGTAAAATAATTGGGGGCGGGTAAATGGCATAATGGTTATGCCTAAGGCTTCCAAGTCCCAGGTTCAATCCCTGACACCCTTGTAAGCAAGGGAGGGGGGAGAATAGATATATTTGTATTGATTTATTTTGCCATCAGGGTTACCCCTGGAGCTCAGTGTCTGCGCAGTGATTCCACTGCCTTTTGCTACCTGCTAAGAGAGAGAAGGACAGAGACAAGCAGACACCCGTCCTGCTCTGCTCATGAAACTTCTCGGCAGGTGGGGACTGGGGATTTGAACCAGGTCCTTGCACATGGCGATGGGGTTGCCCCACTGGGTGAGCTACCATCTTGGCCCGGGTTCTGGCACTTCTGTGGCAGGGCCCTAGAGACTGTGGCGTGGGTAGTCGGGGCTGGCTTTGAGGCCGCGCTTGTGCGCCTTGCCTGGTGACCTCGCCTCTGGCCCACTGTGCAGGCCTCAGAATCCCTGAGATGCCCACCGAAGGGCAGATGGGGTCTTTGAAACCAGCACCCCACAGGGACTGGGCTACTTGCTTCACATGGGAGTTTTGCTCTTTTGTTCTTTGCTTTCTTTCTCTCACTCTCTGTCTTTTTAAATATTGTCTTTATTTATTGGATAGAGACAGCCATAAATCGAGGGGGAAGAGGGTGACAGAGGGAGAGAGACAGAGCAGCCTTGCAGCCCTGCTTCACCTCTCATGAAGCTTTCCCCCTGCAGGTGGGGACTGGGGGCTTGAACCCGGGTCCTTGTAACATGTATGCACTCAACCAGGTACACCACTACCCTTCTCTCTTTCTCCTTTCCTCCCTTCCCTCCTTTTTCTTTCTTTTTTTATTTAAGAAAGGATAAATTAACAAAACCATAGGGTAGGAGGGGTGCAATTCCACACAATTCCCACCACCCAGTCTCCATATCCCACCCCCTCCCCTGATAGCTTTCCCATCTTTTTTTTTAAATTAAAATAAATTATTTTTTCTTGGCTCTAGAGTTATCGCTGGGCTCAGTGCCTGCACTAGGAGTCCACTGCTCCTGGAGGCCACTTTTCCCATTTTGTTGCCCTTGCTATTGTTGTTGTTGCTATTGCTGTTGTTGGATAGGACAGAGAGAAATGGAGAGAGGAGGGGAAGACAGGGAGGGGGAGAAAAAGACAGACACCTGCAGACCTGCTTCACCAACTGTGAAGCAACTCCCCTGCAGGTGGGGAGCCGGGAGCTCGAACCGGGATCCTCATGCCGGTCCTTGTGCTTTGCACCATGTGTGCTTAACCCATTGTGCTACTGCCCCACTCTGTTTAAATTTTTGTAAAAATATCTTTATTTATTGAACAGAGACAGCCAGAAATTGAGAGGAAAGGAGGTGACAGAGAGGGAGAGACAGACACTGGGGCGGGGGTAGATAGCATAATGGTTCTGCAAAGAGACTCTCATGCCTGGGCCTCCAAAGTCCCAGGTTCAATCCCATGCACCACCATAAACCAGAGCTGAGCAGTGCTCTGGTTAAAAAAAAGAGACACCTGCAGCTCTCCATCACTCACAAAGCTTTCCCCTTCAAGGTGGGGACTAGGGGCTCGAACCCGGGTCCTTATGCATTGTAACAGGCGCACCACCACCCAGCCCCCTTTATTTTTAGAAGATTTTATAAAAAAAAAAGAAGACTGGCTAAAGAAGTTATGGGATATATATTCAGAGGAATACTACTCGGCAATCAAAAAGATGATATTGTGTCTTTCAGGACAAAATGGATAGAACTGGAGATGATTTTGTTTCTAGAAATAAATAAAGGCACTAAAGTCAACTCTCAGATGGTTTCACTCATGTGGAATATAGAGAACTGAAACATATGAACTTGAAAAAACAAAACAAAATCAAGCAAAGTGTAAGACTTGTGAGAACTCTAGTGGTCATCTTTGGGTAGTGAAGTGGTTGGGATTCAGGACTCTGGTGGTGGGTGTGACACAGCACTATACACTGGAATTTTACAATCTAATCATAAAATTTAAAAACACAAGAATCAGATAAAATGAAATAAAAAGTGAAGAAAGAGGACTGGAGATGTATTCCATCAGGCAGGACAAGAACCTTGCCACGCACGTGGTCCACATTCAAGTTCTAGTACCATAGTGAGGGACCACAGCACCAGAGCAAGTTTCAGAGAGTGGTCTTTCTTTCTTTCCCTCTTTCTTGCTTTCTCTTTCTTTATTCCTTGCTTCCTTTCTCCCCCACTCCCTCTCTCTACCTCTCTCTTCCCTCTTTCTCTATTGTTATTGCTATTGTTGATGTTGGTAAAGTCAGAGACAGATCCAGAGAAGAGGGGGAGACAGAGATGGAAGAGAAAGAAAGACACCTGTAGACCTAATTCACGACCTGTCAAGTGAACCCCCTGCAGGTGAGGAGCCAGGTGCTGGAACCTGGAGCCTTATGCCAGTCCTTGCGCTTCCTCCCTTGTGTGCTTAACCCGCTGCACCACCACCCAGGTCCCTCATTCTTCCTTTCTTTCATCTTTATTTGTTGGATAGAAATAGCCAGAAATTGGAAGGGGGAGATACAGAGGGAGAGAGACAGAGCGACACCTGCAGCCCTGCTTCACCACTGGTGATGCTTGTCCCCCACCCCTGCAGATGGGGCCTGGTGGCTTGACCCCAGGTCCTTGCACATTGTAACATGTGCCACCATCTGGCCCCAGCAGTGGTGTTTCAGTCTATCACTATATGAATGGGCAACGTCAGCCAGCATGAGGAGACACGCTAGAAACCTGAGGTCCTCCCCACACTGCCAAACAAAAGGTGAGGAAGAGGAAACTAAAATTCTTGGAGCAGCAAAACTTCCTGAAATGGGGACGAGGAACATTACCATTCAAACCAGGAGGTGCAGGAAGTTGTGGGAGTTGAGCTGATGAAAAGGACTGTTGAAGAGGTCAGGCAACAGCACTGAGGCCTCCACCAGGAGGAAACAGTGCACAGCAGGAACATGTAAGGAGGCTGAACAGTCCGTCTTTAAGGCTTAGTTTATCAGATCAAAGCAGAAGGAAAACTCAGAAACTTCAAAGATGGTGTCCCAAAGAAGAAGCTGTTGAATAAAACACTTGAAGATCACCTGAAACTTAAATAAAAAAAACAAAAACAAACAGGGAACTGAGTCTATTCTGCAACACAGCCTGTAGTGAACATGGACATCCACATTAAAAGAGGTCTGAACAGCAGAAGCAGCAACAGGCGGGTGAAAAAACTCGCCAGCCAGGGAAGAGACCAGGGGGTGCTCCGTGAATGTCCTGGAGACAAGCAAGAGGACCGAGTTTAACTGAATTTGGAGTTGTTCCTATATGTGATTTGAAAGGGTCACCTGTCCCCTAGTTAATCCACACTTGGGTACATTAAGCATGAGTGTGACAGACACTCTTCCAAGACTTCATGCAAAGTCTCCGTACAGGTCCAGAGGTATGGTGTTCACATGAATCTTCACTGAGACTGGCCACCCAGCTGGTGAGTGAGTCAACCCTGGGGGCTTTTTGGAAGTTATTTATTGTTCCTCATTATCACTGTCCTTCACCCTTGGTTTTAATCAAGTATCAAAGAAACTAGATTTATTAACACTAGAATGTGTACAATGAGAGGAAATGCTATGTAACTAAAAAGACTACTAATCACATTCTAGAAACAATTTTATTTTTCATTATCTACTGCAATTCACGTCTAGACCATCCCCCAACAGCACTGTTGTTTTATCTGATGTCTGCACACTGCCTTCTATATAGTGTCTACAAGGATATGTGGGCTGACTTGTTACTGTTTACCTGTTTGCTTTAGATTTAAAGATTCTTTTAACTTCTTTATCTCAACATCATTTTTGTTGTTGTTGTTGTTGTTGTTATTATTGTTTGTTTTTTTCATCACCAGGGTTATTGCTGGGGATTGGTGCCTGCACAAGGAATCCATCATACTTTACATATTAATTTGCTTTTGTTGCTTAAGATAGAGTCTATAATAAATTTCCAAACCTACAAAATTATGCTACTACATTATTTTGATAATTGAATACAAAATTCTACCATTTTTAGATTTTCTTTTTCCACCAGGGTTATCATTTGGGGCTTGGTGCTTCCACAATGAATCCACTGACCCTAGTGACCATTCATTTTTCCTTCCTTTTTTTTTTTTGGTTTTTGTTTCCTTCATATTTGACAGGACAGAAAGAAACTGACAGGGGTTGGGGAGAAAGAAGGAGAGAGACAGAGACTTGCCTGCATCCTGGCTTCACTGCTCATGAAGCTTCTTCCCTGCAGATGGAGGCCAAGGGCTTGAACCTGGGTCCTTGCACATATCAATATGTGCACTCAACTGGGAGTGCCACTGCCTGAACACAGATGATTCAAGTTTTTAAAGGTTTTTATTAGTGGCTTAATACTGATTTACAAAATTATGAGACAACAGAAGTACAATTCCATTCCTTTTCTGCCCCTTCACTGGGAACTGCAGTGGTTCTCCCAAGGTTAAAGATATGAGTTGACTTATTCCTTCTGTAAATAGTTATCTTCAAGTCACCTTCCCATAACATTTCTCCTCCCTCTGGGAGTATGGACCAGAATTCCTTTTGGGGCGCAGAAGGTAAGAATTCTGCCTTCTGTAACTGCTTCTCCTCTAAACATGGGAGTTGGCATGTTGATCCATACACCCAGCCCATTTGTGTCTTTCCTTTGTGTCTTTCCTCAGTTTTTTTAAAAAATATATATACATATATATGTATATATACATATATATTTTAAAAATTTATTATCTTAATTTATTGGACAGAGACATCCAGACATTGAGAGGAAAGGAAAGTTAGAGAGGAAGACAGAGAGACACTTGCAGCCCTGCTTCATCTTTTGCAAAGCTATCCCCCTGAAACTGGGGGTTAGGAGCCTCAACCCGGGTCCTTCAGCATTGTAACATGTGTGCTCAAACAGGTGTGCTACCACCCAGCTCCAGATACACTTATTTCTAACACAGACACACACACACACACACACACACACACACACACACACACACACACCAGACTGAACCTGCGTTTTTATGCATCTATGTTCTGTGCTCTGCTTATGAGTTATCTTCCTGGAACTTAAAAATTTTTCTTTCAGCTTTTATTTATTGAGTAATGAGAAATTATAGGAGACAGAGCGAGAACCAGACATCACTCTGGTACATGTGCTGCCAGGGATTGAATTTAGGACCTCATGCTTGAGAGTCCAATGCCTTATCCACTGCACCACCTCCCAGTCCATAGAACTTAACGTTTTTAAACCATTTCTTATTTGTCTATTTTTCTCTGAAGTACCAGGATCTGTGTAATGATTTTTGGAGCAAAGGCCCAGTGATTTTCTTGGGACAAGTTTTTTAAAGTATATTCTTATTCAAAGAGTCTATGTATTTTCTTTTTTTTTACAACTCTTTATTAATATTTTACTTCTTTGTTTAATAGAGACAGAAAAATCAATATGGAAAGAGATATTGAGAGAGAACAGGAGATAGCAATAGAGATAGAGATAGATAGATAGATAGATAGATAGATAGATAGATAGATAGAGATAGATAGATCTCCTGCCCTGCTTCACCACTTGTAAAGCTTTTTCCCACAGGTGGAGACTGGAGTCCTGACCAGGGGTCCTTGCAGATGTCATGTCTGCGCTCAACCAGGGGTGCTACTGCCCGGCTCCCAAGCCCATGTGATTTTTTTCAGTTTAACAATCATTTGAGAAATTTTTCTCCTGAAAGTGTGCATCAATTTGCAACCAACTCAGCAATGCTGGTAAGAATGTCACTTCCTCAGCCTCACTGACACTGAATAGAATCACCGATTTCAAAAACTAACTAACCTGTGAGTCAAACAGTAATAAGTTGTAATTTTGTATAAGGGACAGGCCAGAGCAACATTCACTCCAGGACAGGACATGCTGTGGTGGGTAGGAAGCTAAGTCGTCAAGCACACACTATGCTGTGCTCCAACTCATCTGTGAACCTTCAGGTCCTACCAGTATGGTACACATCTGACTGACTGATCCAATGAGCCTCAGAATACAGGTGGCTTTACACTACTGAGAAAATATTAATAAGCCTATGAATCCCTACTTGGCACATAGCAGTCACCAGAGTTTTGATGTACCTTTCTAAGTCAGAATCTACAGAAAGTCTAAGAGGTGAGTGCAATCAACTTCAGTGTCAGCAAGAGCAGCTCTGCCAATTACATAAACACGATCTATAATTAGCTAGTGGTCACATTTCTTCGGTGTCTGATTAGTTAAAAACATATCTCTAGCTGCAAATTCAACTGTAAATTGGAATGATAGTGATAATAGCTGTATCACAAGATTAAAGTCAGGACCACCTTACTGATTGGACAGTGGCAATCATAACAAAAACCATACTTTAATTTTAGTTAAAGACAAAAGGCCAGGCCAGGTGGTGGTTCACCAGGTTAATCGCACATAGTACAAAGTGCAAGGACCTGTGCTAGGATCCCAGTTCAAGCCCCTGGCTCTCCTCCTGCAGAGGGGTTGCTTCACAAGCAGCAAAGCAGGTCTGCAGGTGTCTATCTTTCTCTCCTTCTCTCTATCTGCCCCTCCTCTCTCTCAATTTCTCTCTGCCCTGCCTAATAAAATAGAAAAAATGCCTGCAGGAGTAGTAGATTCCTGGTGCAGGCACTGAGCCCCAGAAATAACACTGGAGGCAAAAAAAAGAGGAAGAGCCAAATGAAACACAAGTGCAAATAGTATATAAATACAATTATTATTCATCTCCAGGCATGAGTTTTAATCATTTTAAATTCAGACATTTTGTATTTTTAAATTGAGCACTCATTATAAAAATAGCATGTAAGCATTCCCATATCCATACCCATATGCAAGGAAAACCTTAAAACTAGAAAATAGAGGCTAGGCAGTAGCAGTGCAGTGGGTTAAGCACACATGGCATGAAACACAAGGACCTGCATAAGGATCCAAAAAAGTTCAAGCCCCTGGCTCCCCACCTCTAGGGGAGTCGCTTCACAGGCAGTGAAGCAGGTCTGCAGGTGTCATACTTTCTCTCCCCCTCTATGTCTTCTGCTTCTCTCTCGACTTCTCTCTGCCCTGTCCAGCAGCAACAACAACAGCAATGGGAACAATAAAAATAAAACAACAATGGCATCAACAAAGGCAGCAAAAATGTGGGGAATGGTCTCCAGAAGCAGTAGATTCGCAGTGCAGGCACGGATATATATATATATAACAGGGTTATTGAAATAGACAACTTTAGGATGAAATAGATAACTTTAGGATGAAATAGACAACTTTAGGATGCAGGAAAGATGAAAGATTTGGAGCAATCCAAAGAAGTCCTTGTGGGCAGTGAAAGAAATCTTGTTGTGTAAGCTCTCTAGAAAGAGTGTATCCCATTCATACAGGCACAAGGAAGCCTCTCAAAACCAGACTCACAGTAACACCTGAGGCATCATTCCTTTATTAATTATCTGAGTGCTGAAGACAAGGCAGTTTAAGTCAGAAAGCAGCAGATACAGAGACTCCGGTTTCCTAAATAACTCGTAGGTGAAATCACTGGGGTTCACGGGGGGGGGGGGGGGGTTAGAAGAGGTGAGTTCTATGGACTGCAAAGACTAGAGACAAAAAAAACAGTGAAATAACCTCAGAGGTCAAACTCATGCAGTTGAATGAGAAGATAACTGTATCTGTGCTGTTGGATTTAAAATGTCTTCTCTCTGAAAGAAAGGCAAGGATACTAGGCATTGATTTTTTTTTAATTGTCTAACACTGCCCTCCAGCGGCAGCTCCTCTCTTAGCACTGGGGGGAAAAAAGTCCTAAACTGAACAACCTCACTCTTGGCCAATAGCCAAACAGCCAACAGCCCCAATACCACAAATATTTTGGTTTTCCGTAAGGTACATCTTATAGGTCTATGGATTTTTGTGCATATGTGTATGTAACCTATAAGGCACAAGATAACCAAATCCAATAGCCCCAAATTCTAGAATTATTTTGGTTTTCTTGCCATGGAAAATTTACATACATCTTTGTGTGTGTGTGTGTGTGTGTGTGTGTAAAAGTCATTTTATTAAAACATGTCATACATTTAACAAATAAGGATGGATTTTTTTTCCTCCAGGGTTATTGCTGGGCTCGGTGCCTGCACCATGAATCCACAGCTCCTGGAGGCCATTTTTCCCCTTTTTGTTGCCCTAGTTGTTGCAGCCTCGTTTCGGTCATTATTGCCATTGTTGACGTTGCTTTGTTGTTGGATAGGACAGAGAGAAATGGAGAGAGGAGGGGAAGACAGAGAGAGAGGGGAGAGAAAGATAGACACCTGCAGACCTGCTTCACCGCCCGTGAACCGACTCCCCTGTAGGTCGGGAGCCGGGGACTCGAACCGGGATCCTTACGCCGGTCCCTGCGCTTTGCGCCATGTGTGCTTAACCCACTGCGCCACTGCCAGACTCCCAAGGATGGATTTTTTTAGAACAAAACTTTAGGTTACAAAGGGATAGAGCATTGGCAAACTGAAAGCTACCAATGCATCAGCAGACCCTGGTCTACTTACTGTGTCTTTGGTGCACATGCTTGATCTCAGCAAGACCTACTGACATCTATGGGGCCCCAGGGGGAAAACTAGCAGATGTGTTCTACTAATGAAAGCTAACAGCTGCTGAATCAGGCAGAATATCCCCAACAAGGAGAGTGGACCAGCAAGAGGATCCCCAAGGAGCAACTGACCATCAATAGAAGCCTAGAAGGCAGGATAGCAGTTGAAAATCATTGACTCCTGACCCAGCAAACTATGGAGACTTTCAACTTTTTCTGGGTGTTTTCTGCTCTTAGTGAATTTGCACAATAAAGCCATCTCCAGACTGTACACAATTTAAACGGATATCACATATTTAGACAATTACAAGGTATTGAGAGACATATCTACACCATTGACCACTATATTTACAACATCTGTTTATAATCTTTAAAGACCATTTGATGAATGTGTGTATGTGTGTGTATAAGTACCTAACTTACCTATAACCTTAGCCCGATAGATCAAAATCGATTGGCCCTGTCAGTATCTAAGATACTGTTATTAGCAGACAGCCTTAAACAGCAGAAAGCATAGTGAGGTCAAGTATATTATGGTAAATCCCAACCACTGGAATTTCAAAGAAAAACAAGCTCAGCTCAATCAACACTACCTGAGCCACCAGGCCACTATGTGCTGCTGCTGACTTGTTACCGTGGATTGTCTCCAGACACCAAGTCGGAGATGTCAACATCCCATCTCCTCTTATGGTGAGGTCTTTCCTCACACATGAGACCACCTAGTTCCATTTCAAGGGCACGTTTTCTAACAAAGTTACAGAGTAGACATAGGCTGGGGCCTAGGATGCTGGGCACAGGTGTACATGTCCCCCTAAGTAAGGGGCAATTACATGCCTCAGACAAGAGTCCTTCATAGTCCTTCCCAATTAGACTCAGACCTCACAAGCCTGGAATTCTAGTGGAAGGGTCTAAAGAAGGCATCACACGTACTCGAGGGTTCTTATTCATTAAATGTTTTGTCCTGATTCCCATCTTTCTGACTTTCAGTCACCAAGTTCCAGGTGCTACTGTCTTACCCTCCTGACTTTCCTGGGCAGACAACCTCACCAACATGACCCAGAATACAGCTCTCCAGAACCCTGCCCCACCAGGGAAAGATAAATATAGACTAGGGGTATGTATCAATCTGCCAATATCTATGTCCAGTGGAGAAGCAATTACAGATGCCAGAACTCCCACCTTCTGCACCCCATAATGATCTTTGGTCCAGACTCCCAGAGGGATTTATGGGAGCGAAAGTGAACCAGAGGGCTCTGTACCACTATTCCACCAGGATCCAAACTTTTTGTCACCAGGAAGCTTGTTTTTATAGCATCAATGAAAGGGAAGCGAATTGAAAAACACCAGAGGAAGCTTTGCACAGTTTCACTTATCTGAGAAGGGTGGCGGAGAAAGACTCCTGGAAGTAGTAATAGATGCCAGGGGGTGAACTGGAAAGGGGGTAAAGGCAGGACCACTATAAAAATTTGGGACAGGGGTACACACACCCACACCCACACACACACACACACACACACAGATTAGTTATAGAATCAGCCTATATTGGTGATCTTGGGAGAACTTTTCTCTCAGATAAGTGAAACTGTGCATAGCTTCCTCTGGTGTTTTGCACATTAGCTTCCCTCTCATTGAAGCTATAAAAACAATATTCCTGGTGACAAACACTCCCAACATCACCCAGGTGAAATGGAGGAGTGAGGACACTGATTTCTGGTGGTGAGAACCGTGTGGAACTGTACCCCTATTACCTTACAGTTTTGTGAATGGATATTAACTCTCTAATGGCAAATGCTAGAAGAAGAACTCTCTAATAAAAAAAAGTAAAAATAAATTTAAAAGTAAATAAGAAAGAGATGAGAACTGTCTGGCAGTTAGTATGTTGAAGTGTTATTAAATGAGGTAAAAGCTAGAATAGAGGTAGGAAAGACCCTTCAGGACCAGCAAGATGGCTGAGCCAGACAGTTGCCCACTTTGCCCTGTGCACCACCTGGGCTCAGGCCTGGGCCTCACCACACTGTAGAAGATGGTAGGCAGTGCTGAGAGCTTTCCTCTCTCTCTGTCCTTATCTGGGAAAAACAAAACAAAACAAAACAAAACAGCTTTGGAGGAGTGAAACCCTAGGCATGAAAAAATAGAGATATTATGAAAGAAAGGAAGGAAAGAAGGAAGAAAGGAAAGAAACAAATAAAGGAAGAAGGAAGGAAGGGAGGGAGGGAGGGAGAGAGGGAGCAAAGTACTTCCTTGAGTACCTTTGTATCCACAGGCCAACAACCTAGTTGGTGGAGGCAACAATTTCCTACACAGAGTTCATCCTAATATTTAGTTGTATTGATACCTCTTCAATATAACACATTTAGTTATCATATGAAGTCTGATTTTATAAAAATGTAAATGCATTTCTTCATTTTTGCTGCAGGGGTTTTCTACGGTGGTTGCTGTCTGTGTGATACATTTAATGCTCCCAGCGGCCAGCTTTCCTTTCATTGTTTGTTACTCATTATCTTTTTATGACAGAGACAGAGAGAAATAGGCTGAGAGAGGGCGAGATAGAAGGTACAGGGAAGGAGAAACAGAGCTCTCACTGCAGGCCTGAGAGTGAGGCAGCTTCCACTGGGGAGGACACGGGACGAGGCCTGCCAGCTGCCTGCCTGCTGTGTGTGTCTGTGCGTCTGTCTGTGTGTATCTCACACCCGGGCGGTCACCCACCACAGTGCACAAACTGCCCTTGGTGTGTGCAAACAGAGGGCTCAGTGGAAAGACCAGGCCCTAGGTGGTGGCTCAGCTGGAAGAGTGCACGTGTTACCACCACAGTGCAGCTGCGGTTCAAGTCCTGGGTCCGTGTGTGTGTGTGTGTGTGTGTGTGTGTGTGTGTGTGAGAGAGAGAGAGAGAGAGAGAGAGATATTTATGAGCTGATGAGCAGTGCTCCAAGGGTCTCTCCCCTTTGTCTTCTCTCCCTGTCTCTGTGTCACCATCAAAAGAAAAATGGAAAAAAAAAAGAAAGAGAATAAAAAAAATAAAAAGGTCTCCAGGAAAGGTGGAGTCCGGCAGGCAATGAGCCTCAGCGATAACTGTGGTATGGAAAGAGCAGGAAGAAAAGGCCACTTCATGCTAAACATCTAATGAAATTAAAGGTGTGCTGTGTTCACCTTACTATTGCCTACCATGTGCTATTTTTTAATTAATTGATTCATTTTTTAATTTTACAAAATAGCCTGTTGACAGGGCTTTGAATTTACACCATTCCCAGCACTAGAGCTCTGACTCCTCAGTCTCCCCACTGCAAGCCACCTCAGTTCCCCTAAGGTTGTAGACATGGGCCAACCTCCATCTCTACAGGCTTTTTTTTTTTCATTATCTTACAGGGGGCTTCATGGTTCACAGTTCATTCACTGACACACAGGCACAATCCCACCTGCCCTCCCTGTAACCTATGGAGATTCCTGGGTCCCCGGTCCTCAGAAAGCAGAGGAGAAGCTCCTGTAAGCTACAAGGGGAGGCAGTGACATGGCCTTGTGGCTGAGGTTTCAGGACCCCACCACCGAGCACATCTGCACTCAGCTACCCTGCTACTCTGCTACCCTGGAGGGCAGCAGCTCCTGCAGGACCCGGGGTGCAGTGGCCCAACCCCAGGTCCCTGCACATCTTTTCAGGGCAGCAGTGCAAGAGCAGGAGGCCGAGGCTCAGTGAGAGCAGGGACAGAGTTCCCCTGGATATGCCACAGGGGTGAGGAGGAGGGGGGCTGTGAGTCTCAGTAGGAACAGGAAGGGGACAGAGCAGGGCCCAGCAAGGCCACTTTACTCAGGTGGCCTGGACTGTGTCCTCCTGGTCATGGTCACAGGGAAGACTGAGGGGCTGCAGCAGCTAAAGCAAATCTCCCTGGACCTTTTAGAGGTGGTTTTCCAACGAGTCACTGGGAGATGGAAGCAGATGAAAAAAACCAGGGGCACCTGACTGTGCTTTACCCATTTCCCAGCAGCACAGGGGAAACCCATGATGTGTGCTTCAATTGCTCTTGTTCTTAATCTTTGTCTTTTTTTTTTTTTTTTTTTTTTACTTATTTTTTTTTTTTTTTATTTATTTAAATTTTTAATTTAAGAAAGGATTAGTGAACAAAGGCATAAGGTAGGAGGGGTACAACTCCACACAATTCCCACCACCCAATCCCCATAACCCACCCTCTCCCATGATAGCCTTCCCATTCTCTAGCCCTCTGGGAGCATGGACCCAGGGTCGTTGAGGGTTGCAGAAGGTAGAAGGTCTGGCTTCTGTAATTGCTTCCCTGCTGAACATGGGTGTTGACTGGTCGGTCCATACTCCCAGTCTGCCTCTCTCTTTCCCTAGTAAGGTGTGTCTCTGGGGAAGCTGAGCTCCAGGACACATTGGTGGGGTCCTCAATCCAGGGAAGCCTAGCCAGCATCCTGGTGGCATCTGGAACCTGGTGATTGAAAAGAGAGTTAACATACAAAGCCAATCAATTTGTTGAGCAAACATGGATCCCAAGATTGGAATAGTGGAGAGGAAGTGTTGGGGAGGTACTCACTGCAAACTCTAGTGTAATGCTGCTTTCAGGTATATATTTTGCAGTAGTTTATGGATACGTGTGCACATACGCTCTCTCTCACAGAAACTGGTATATGTCTAGGTTATGGGACTTTGTTAGAAAGTGAACTACCTGAGATGAAATTAGAGTGTACTATAAAAGGAAAGGTCTCACCCGAGTAATGAAGCTGAAGGGTTGTCACTCCACACGTGAAGTCTCTGGATACACTCTGAGGTGAAGCATGTTGAGATGGCAATCGTTGCTTTGGTTAGGTTGTGATCGGCGGATGCAATATTATTTGGTATGGAATGGGAGAAGCATACGGGAAAGTGAGCCCTATCCAAGGGTGCCAGGACTGGGGGAAGTAGGGGCTCTATAGTGAAGATGTGAGGTTCCTGCTGTCTTAGGGTTCAAAAAGACAATCAATAGTTAATATTACCCACACATTATTTGTTAATTGGGTTAACTTTGAAAAGTCCCTTTGTTATGGTTTGCTGTACAGTACCCAGTATCTTGTATATAGCTGTGCTATTGGAAGCTTCTAATCTACTTGGTCTAGGCTTTTGAGAGAGTCCGCATATCAAATACGTAGCCTATCTATTAAAAAGATTCAGTTTGTCTTTTGAGAACCTTTGAGACATACAATTGATTTCCCCCTCTCATATTAATTAACTACTGATTTATATGACTACATTTTGCTAGGAGTGTACATAAACACCATTCCCATCACCAAAGGACCGTGACCCATCCCTCCCGCCCATTCCCACCCCCCACTGGCCCAGGAAGCTACATGTCTACTCCTCACCACTGGGTTTTTACTTTGGTGCCCTACTTACAATTTGATCAGGTCCTGCTTTTAGTTTCCCTTTCAAATCTTCTAAGTCAGCTTCTGTTGATGAGTGGGATCATCCCATACTCATCTTTAACTTTCTGACTTAGTCCACTTAACATAATTCCTTCTAGCTCTGTCCAAGATGGGTCAGAGAAGGTGAGTTCATTGTTCTTGATAGCTGCATAGTATTCCATTGTGTATATATACCACAGCTTTCTCAGCCATTCATCTGTTGTTGGGCACCTGGGTTGCTTCCAGGTTTTAGCTATTATGAATTGTGCTGCTATGAACATAGGAGTACACACCTCTTTTTGGTTGGGTGTTATGGAGTCCTTGGGGTATAACCCCAGGAGAGGAATTATTGGGTCATATGGAAGGTCCATGTCTAGCCTTCTGAGGGTTTTCCAGACTGCTCTCCACAGAGGCTGTACCAATTTACATTCCCACCAGCAATGTAAAAGGGTTCCTCTGTCCCCACATCCTCTCCAGCATTTGTTGCTGCTGTCCTTTTTGATGTATGCCATTCTTACAGGAGTGAGGTGGTATCTTAGTGTTGTCTTAATTTGCATTTCTCTGACAATCAGTGACCTAGAGCAGTTTTTCATATGTTTGTTAGCCTTTTGGATCTCCTCTGTGGTGAGTGTTTTGTTCATTTCCTCTGCCCATTTTTGGATGGGGTCATTTGCTTTTTTGTGGCTAAGTTTGCTGAGCTCTTTATATATTTTGGTGATTAGTTTCTTGTCTGATGTCTGGCATGTAAAGATCTTCTCCCATTCTGTGAGGGGTCTCTCTGTTTGTTTAATAGTTTCTTTGGATGTGCAGAAGCTTTTCAATTTGATGTAGTCCCATTGGTTTGTTTCTGCTTTGGTCTTCCTTGCAATTGGGTTTGATTCATCGAAGATATCCTTGAGGTGTAGATGGGAAAGTGTTTTACCAATGTTTTCCTCTAAGTATTTGATTGTTTCTGGTCTGACATCTAGGTCTTTGATTCATTTGGAGTTGATTTTTGTTTCTGGTGAGATAAAGTAGTTCAATCTCATTCTTCTGCATGTTTCAACCCAGTTTTCCCAGCACCATTTATTGAAGAGAGCCTCCTTCTTCCATTTAATCCTTTGGGCCCCCTTATCAAAGATTAGATGCCCATAGGTGTTGGGATTTACTTCTGGGCTTTCAATTCTGTTCCACTGGTCTGTGTGCCTATTTTTGTTCCAGTACCATGCTGTTTTGATGATGATGGCTTTATAATATAGTTTAAGGTCTGGGAGTGTGATGCCTCCATTTCTGTTTCTTTTCCTCAAGATGGTTTTGGCAATTCTAGGTGTTTTCAGGTTCCAGATAAATGATTGTAGTGTTTGTTCTATTCTCTTAAAGAAGCTTGGTGGAACTTTGATGGGTATTGCATTAAATTTGTATATGGCTCTGGGGAGAATGTTCATTTTGATGATATTTATTCTTCCAATCCATGAGCATGGGATATCTTTCCATTTCTTGGTATCAGTTTCTATCTCCTTGAGTAGCGACTCATAGTTTTCAGCATACAAGTCTTTCACTTCTTTGGTCAACTTTATTCCTAGGTATTTGATTGATTTTGCTGAAACAGTGAATGGGAGTGATTTCTGGATGTCTTCTTCTTCAGATTTAGTGTTTGCATAAAGAAATGCCACTGATTTTTGTACATTGATTTTGTAGCCTGATACCTTGCTATATTGCCTAACAACTTCCAGTAATTTTCTACTGGATTCTTTAGGTCTTTCTATGTATACTATCATATCATCTGCAAATAGTGAGAGCTTGACTTCTTCCCTTCCAATCTGTATCCCTTTGATTTCTTTCTCTTGCCTGATTGCTATGGCAAGAACTTCCAATACTATGTTGAAGAGTAACGGTGACAGTGGGCAGCCCTGTCTAGTCCCTGATCTGAGGGGGAATGCTTTCAGCTTCTCTCCATTGAGTATGATGTTGGCTGTAGGTTTGCTATATATAGACTCCACTATCTTGAGGAATTTCCCATCTATTCCCATTTTTTGTAGAGTTTTGAGCATGAATGGGTGTTGGATTTTGTCAAAGGCTTTCTCTGCATCTATTGAGATAATCATGTGGTTTTTGGCTTTGCTTTTATTGATGTGATGAATGACATTGATTGATTTACGGATGTTGAACCAGCCTTGCATTCCTGGAATGAATCCCACTTGGTCATGATGAACAATCTTTTTGATGTGTTGCTGTATCCGGTTGGCCAAGATCTTGTTTAATATTTTGGCATCTATGTTCATCAGAGATATTGGTCTGTAGTTTTCCTTTTTTGTTCTGTCCCTATCAGCTTTTGGTATCAGGGTGATGTTGGCTTCATAAAAGGTGGAAGGGAGTATTCCTGTTTCTTCAATCTTATGGAATAGCTTAAGAAGTATGGGTATTAACTGTTTCCTGAAAGTTTTGTAGAATTCGTTTGTGAAGCCATCAGGTCCAGGACTTTTGTTGTTGGGGAGATTCTTAATAACGGTTTCAATTTCTTTGTCTGTGATTGATGCATTTAGATTTTGTAGTTCTTCTTGGTTCAGTTTTGGAAGTGCATAGGTTTCTAGGAATTGTTCCATTTCTTCCAGATTCTCTAGCTTGGTGGCATATAGTTCTTTATAGAAGTTTCGCAGAATTCTCTGGATTTCTGTGGTGTCAGTTGTGATATCTCCTGTATCGTTGACAATTCTATTAATTTGAGTCTTCTCTCTTTTTTGTTTGGTGAGTCTGGCTAGGGGTTTGTCAATTTTGTTTAATCTTTCAAAGAACCAACATTTGGCTTCATTGATCTTTTGTATGGTTCTTTTATTTTCGATGTTGTTTATTTCTGCTCTAACTTTAGTGATTTCTGTCCTTCTGGTTGCTTTAGGGTTCCTTTGTTCCTCTTCCTCTAAGTCCTTGAGGTGTGTAGTAAGTTCGTTCATTTGGGCTTCTTCTTGGTGTTTAATATGTGATTGTATAGCTATAAGTTTCCCTCTCAGTACTGCTTTAGCTGTGTCCCAAATATTTTGATAGGTTGTGTCTTCATTTTCATTAGTTTCCAGGAACATTTGAATTTCCTGTTTGAGTGAGTGTCTGACCCAGTGGTTCTTAAGGAGCGTGTTGTTTAGTTTCCAAATTCTATGTCTTTTAATAATTTTCCGTTTGTTGTTAAAAGTTAGTTTTACTCCACTGTGGTCTGAGAAGATACTTGGGATGATTTCAATGCTCTTGAATTTATTGATGCTGTCTTTGTGGCCTAACATGTGGTCTATCCTTGAGTATGTGTTATGTGGATTTGAAAAGAAGGTGTATTCCAGTTTTTTGGGGTGGAGGAGTCTGAAAATGTCCAAGAGGTCTAGTCTGTCAATCTCTTCATTCAATTCTCTTATATCTTTATTGGTTCTCTTCTTTGTTGATCTGTCTAAGTGTGAGAGTGGGGTATTGAAGTCTCCCACTATTATTGTATTACTATTGATGTATTTTTGAAATTGTTTCAATAGGTGTTTAATGTATTTAGATGGTCCCTCGTTGGGTGCATAGATGTTAATAATTGTTAAGTCTTCTTGGCTGATTGATCCTCTTATCATTATGTAATGTCCTTGCCTATCTTTTATTACTTTATTTAATTTAAAATCTATCGTGTCTGAGATGAGAATGGCTGTTCCTGCCCTTTTTTGTGGACCGTTAGCCTGTATGATAGTTTTCCATCCTTTCACTTTAAGTCTGTGTTTATCTTGTTGTGACAGATGTGATTCTTGCAAGCAGCATATGGTTGGGTTATGTTTTCTGATCCATCCCCCCACCCTGTGCCTTTTGATGGGTGAGTTTAAGCCATTGACATTTATTGATATTATGGATTTAATGTATTGTAGTGCCATTGTTCTAAGAAACAATTTGTTTGCTCTGATATATTACAAGTATTATAGTGATGTTCTTGTTTATAAGAGGTCTTTTAATACCTCTTTCAGGGCCGGCTTGGTGATAGTTGCCTCCTTTAACTGTTGTTTGTCTAAGAAGGTTTTGATCCCTCCATCTAGCTTGAATGAAAGTCTAGCAGGATATATAATCCTTGGTTGAAACCCTTTTTCATTCAGGGCTCGATAGATATCTTGCCACTCCCTTCTGGCTTTTAGAGTTTGAGTTGAAAAATCTGCAGAAAGTCTTATGGGTTTTCCCCTGTATGTGACTTTTTGTTTCTCTCTTGCAGCCTTTAGGATCCTTTCTTTATCCTTACTTCTTCTCATTGTGACTATGATGTGTCTTGGTGTTTTCAGGTCTGGGTTGATTCTGTTTGGTACTCTCTGGGCCTCTTGCACCTTGATATCCTTTCTGTTATTCAGGTCTGGGAAATTTTCTTGTATTATTTCCTCTAGGATGTTTGCTTCCCCTTCCTCTCTTTCTTCCTCTGGCAGGCCAATTATACGAATGTTACTTCTTTTGAGATCATCCCATATGTCTCTGTTGTTGTTTTCAGTGTCTCTCAATCTCTTTTTAAGCTCTTTCACCTCTTTCTTAGTTTTCTCTAACTCATCCTCTGTCTGACTAATTCTGTTTTCTGCTTCTGTTAGTCTGCTTTCCCTTGCCTCAGCTTCTTTCTTCATTACAGCTATTTCAGCTTTCAGTTCTCTAATTGTCTCAAGATAATCAGTATTTTCCTTGGGGGTCTCAACTGTTGTTTCCCTAATACTGCCATTTCTTTCCTCCAATGTTGTTTTCATTTCTGTGATTAATAAGTTTATTATTGCTTGCATACTTTTCTTATCTATGGTTACTTCTGACTGATTTGTGGTTTCTTCTGGGCTCTTGTCTTCATTCATTGGGGTAGCAGTTTTATTTGTTTTTAATCTACCCATTTTTTTTTTAATTTATGTGTTTCTCTCTTTTTTTTTTTTTTTTAATGTTCTGTTGTTCCTCAGTTGTTGTGTTTTGAGCACAAGTAACACTGTACTAAATACCTTTATGACAATTGCACTCACCAACCTCCGGAATAACCGTAGCAACTGAAGTAAGTATTGAAGGAGTTTAATCGTTACCAGTTAGCCAAACAATTTCTCCAGTCCGTGAAAAAATAGTAACCAAATCCCAGTGAAGAAAGAGAAAAGGAAGAGAGGATAGCAAGAATAGACAGTTATGCAAATCTACTATCCAGTGTATATTCTAAGGGTAACAAGAGTGTAAAGGGAACTAGAGCAGAGATACACACATAGAGAGTCCACTCTGGGTCAGATTTCTTCCCCAAAGTAATTCAGAAATTCAGAAAGGCAAAGAAGAAAGAAGTGTATGACAAGATTAAAAAAAAAAAAAAAAAAAAAAAAAAAGAGAGAGATTGAGAGAGATAAGAGAGAGAAAAGGGAGAAGATAGGAAGAAGAGTTGTACTTAAAGAGCAGTGCGAGGAACTTCCCAAATGTGTATCAGTGAATTAAAAAAAAAAAAAAAAAGGAAAAAGGAAAAAAAAAAAAAAAAAAAAAAAAAAAAAACCCTGTTTGGTGGTATGGGGTATCCTGCTAGTAGCTGGTCCCAGGCACTGCTTATGGGGGGAGGGGGGGCGGCGGGAAGGATGTATGCTTGAAAATTAAAAGGAAGAAAAAAGAATTTTTTCCCCTACTCTAATTCTTAACCCAAATTAAGTTATAGAAACATCCTTGGTATGACCGTTATGGCCCCTTATTGGATGGCCTGCTAAAGGCAGAAAATCCTATTGTTTACACGAGATGTGTCCGGAGCTCAAAGGCTAACCGCTTCTGCTTCTCCGGGCGCCATCTTCCGGGAAACCCCGCCCTCCAGACTTTTTTAAAGGATTTCTCAAAAATGAACACTAGCTCCAAGTCCTTTGATCCAATGAGAGCTATACTCAAGAAGTCTTTGGATCCACCCTCAGGGTCGCGGTGGACCCTGGCAACTCCCAAGAGGCAGCCCCCGAGCTAAAGTGCTCTCTCCGGGTCCTCTGCCCGCCGCGCTCTGCAACCGGCGGAGGAGCCGCCTTCCCGGGCGGGCGGAGGACAATGCCCGGCGCACTTGCCTTGCCTGGCGCCGCCTGGGAATTCTGGAGCCCCGCTAGTCCGTGTCACCTTTGCTCTAATTGTTAACCCAAATTAAACTGTAATAACTTCTTTGGTGCCCTCCCCCTTATTGACTGGCCTGCTAAAGGCAGAAAATCCTACCTTTGCCGGCGATGCTATCAGAGCACTCGCTGTTAAGCGACTTCTCAGGCCGTCGCCATCTTACCTCTCCCCAGTTCAATCTTTGTCTTAAGGACACAAAACATCTGTCTCATATTTCATGACTTGAGTGAGGAAAGCACTGTTCAAGCATCACATCGTATTTTCTTTCAAATAGTTTACAGGATACTAAGGAAAAGGTAAGAAAGAAAGAGAAGTCTGAGGAACCCCAGCCTGGTCAAGCACTCAGATGATGCAGCAGGGCAGTGAGAACAGGCTTCTCCCCACCTCTCCCCACACAAGCAGACACAGACACAAACACACCTGTCTGGGGCTCAGCACCCTGATTGTTCTGACCAGTGACTCTCTCACTGATGTTAATCTGTATGTTTCTTGTCTGTGATCAGATGGAGTGCATCTTACCAGAGCTGTTTAAGAAAGAAGTGCTGGAGGGGTGGAGGAGAGGGGCACACCTGACTCAGAGCACTAGTTACAAGCTGCTGGGTTCAAGACACTGGTCCCGGTCCCCCTGAAGAGGAAGAGCTTCACAAGCAGTTGAAGCAGTGCAGCAGGTGTCTCTCCTTCTCCTTCTCTATCTCTCCATCTGCTCATTCACTCTCACTTTCTCTGTCCCTGTCCAGTGAACTATAATAAAATGATTATTAAAAAGAAAATGAAAAAGAGTGGAAGTCACCTAGATTCCCATCATCAGATGACTTGACTGAATAAGGAGTCATGGGATAGATGCTCCATGAAATACTACTCTGCAATCAAAAATGACAAAATGGATGGAACTGAAGTGATTATACTTACCAAAATAAGTGAAGATATGAAACACAACTACCAGATGGTTTCACTCATATGTGGAATCTGGAGATATGATTCACTGAACTTGAAAAAAAAAATCCAAACAAAACAGAAGCAAGCAAACTGTGAGACTTGTGAGAACTCTGGTGGTTGTCTTTGGGAGAGAGGGGATACAGTACTCTGGTGGTGTGAAACTGTACAATGTGATCACAATCTTGTAACAAAATTAATAGCAAATTAAAAAGAAAATGAAAAACCTAATAATAAAAAAAAGAGAAAAGATATAGCAAAAAGCTAAGGCATCTATTCTAGGCTAATTCAAGTCCTCTAGTGGTTACTCAGATGTGTATCTTTATACTAGAGTTGAAGGACATCATAGAATATGTGCAACTTGAACCTGAACTGGAATTGGTGTATTGCACCAAAGTAAAAGACTGGGGTGGGTGGAGGGGAGAATACAGGTCCAAAAAGGATAACAGAGGACCTAATGGGGGTTGTACTGTTATATGGAAAACTGGAAAATGTTATGCATGTACAAACTATTGCATTTACTGTAGAGTGTAAAACATTAATTCCCCAATAAATAAATTTAGATAAATAATAAATAAACTAAAGAAAGGAATATCTACAACTCATTTGCTACTGGATTGTTTATTTTTAAAATGGGTTTATGGAGATAACAATGCCATTATGTACACACACACACACACACACACACACACACACACACACACTACTTATGCTCCTGGAAATAGTGTGTCTCTGACAGCACCCATGTGAATATCTGGCTGTGATATTTACTGTTTAGAATTATATAATGATATAACTACTGTGTGAAATGGGGCAAGGCTTGTGACATTTCTATTATTTCTAGTAAAAGCCTGAAAGTCTACAGTCATCTCAAAAGAAAACTTTTAATAATGAAGAGTGGTGGTATAACAATGCTTCAGGGAGTCAGTCATGCTGTCAGCTGGTCAGTTATGACACTGACCTTTGACCGATGACATCACAGCCCAGGGGCCTTGGCTACAGCGGAATCTTCAGTCTTGAAGACTGAGCTGACAGTGCAAGCAGTTCTGTGTCCAGCTCTCTCTTTAGCATCAAGGAGTGAAGAATAGAGGATGTCTGAGTCTACCAGAAAGTCTTCGCGGCTTTCAGGGTGTCTGGGCTGTCTGTCCTGCTTCAGGTAGAGTCTGTTCACATGCCCTGTGTGACCGGCAGAGCAGGAGGAGGGCAGTCCCAGGATGTGCTCTGTGTCATTCCCACTTACAGAATCCTCAGCTTCAGCCCTGGTCTCATGAGATTCCCTCCTGCTGATGCCAGAGAGCAGACTTGACCTGCTAGGATCAGAGTCCTGTGGGCTTACTCAGGGCACAGCCACAAATAGCTTTGTACTTCCTTGAGTTGAGAAACATTTGGATGTTTGATTTATTATTTGATGATTGTGGGATTCCTGCCTCCCTCACCCCCAAAGTGAAGACTGCCTTAAAGAAGATTAGAGTCAGTTTTCAATAATTCTGTTATCTAAGTGTGTATGTTAATGTGAGACCACAATGGAATGACCTCTTCACACTCTTGGAGTCCATGCAATCTGACCTCTGTAGGTCCCACGTATATCTGTTTAAAATTATTTTTATGACATAGGAAGAGAGAAGGAGAAGATAAGAGAAATGAAGCAAAGAGGAAAGAAAAGAGGGAGAGGAATGGGTGAAGAAAGCAGCAGAGTCACAGAGGCAAAAACTGCAGATGATACTTGGGGTTGATGATTTTCCCACCACACTCTAGACACTGTGCTGCCTTTAGGCCTTGGCCCTGAGCTGGTTCTTTGAAACATTTCTCATCCTCTCTCCTTTGATCTCTAGCATCCCCTTACTTTTTTTTTAAATTCTTATATTGGGGGTCAGTGATAATTCACTACAGTGCGGATTGTTGACACAGGTAAGATTTCTCATCTCCCCATGAGCGGGATCTGCAGAACACTTTCACCCCTCACTCAGCTCCTTCCCCAGCACCAAGCACCAGGACCCCAACCCTCACTTCCCCTCACTCCCTCTTAGTGTCTCCTTTCTCCCAGGTCCAGTGACTCTGCTGCTTCCTTGTCCCCTGACACTAACGTGACAGTCCCTGTGTCCTGTCCTTCAAGCTGCCCTCCATCTCCACTGGCCCTGAGTGACCTCAACTCTCATAGGAGCTCTTTGTAGCTCAGGACTCCTGAGTGGGGGTGCTGAGTCCTTCTGGGGGACTGAGATTCCTCTGTAATGCTGTGAGTGCTGGCATCAGCATGAGCCCCTGTGTCCTGAATGCCTGCTGACAAGCTGCCCTGTGGGTCTGCTGTGTTGCAGGACTTCTGTGGAGGAGAGTGGCCCTCAAGAGGAGAACATCCCAGTGATGCCTCGTGGCCGCATACTGCTCTTTGGCCCTGCCAAATTCCAGAAGGGGCGGAAGTGGCAGAAAAGACAAATGATCTTATATTCCAACATGCTGCTCATCTCCAACACGAAGTGCGTACCTGCTCCCCCTGCTCCTTACCCCACAGCTGCTGCTTCTCTGCTGCCCTGAGGACAGAAGAGGTGGCTTTTCTACAAGGTTTCTGTCCAGCACTGGGAAGGCAGCAGAGGGGAAGCAGGGAGACTGGGCAGGGCCCCGAGTTCTGAGGAAGGGAAGCCAGGGTGGAGAAGGTGAAGGAGATGCAGAGTCAGAGGCCAGCAGGGACCCAGCCTGGAGGACCCACCACTGGCCTGCTCTTCCAACTGGGCACGAGGGAGACAGGACAAGCTACAGCCAGACATGCTTCCCGGGACTCACAGACACTAACACTGAATTTCTGCAAAGTGTTTCCATTCACAGCCTGCACCTGGTGACGGGGACCTGGGAATGAGGGAATGAGTAAATCATTAACTGAATTTATTTTGTGTGACACATGGAAATGAATTCAGTCAGTGGACAACACTGTTGAGCAAAGTCCTCTTCAAATTTCTTTTGAAAGTACCTGAGAAACAAGAGAAGGATATGGGGAAGGGAACAGAGATGAGAGACACCCAGTGGCAGCTCCCACTATGGAGTTCCCTTTGCTCATGCACAAGGTCCTTTTCATGGCACATGAGCCTCTGCCTGGCTTTATGATGGGCACAGCATTTAGGCAGCTTTTTACGTTTGGCCAGACTTTAAGTGAAATATTATGAATAAAACACTAAGAAAGCAAGTTTGAAATAACAACTTTTATCTTTTAAACTAATATTATTGTAGGTTTACGGTTTTGTACAGTTCTTGACACAAAGGTAATCTTGACATTGCACCTTGATAGGTATCTGCAAAACACTCTCTTCACTGACTTTGGTCCTTTCCCATCATGCTCCAGACTCCACAATCATCCCCTGTCCCCCACACCCAACCTAGCCCTCTCCCTGCCCTCCCTCCCTAGAGTCCTTTCCTTTGGCTCAATACACCAAACCAGTCCATGTTCTGTTATGTGTTTCTCCTTTCTGTTGTTGAACCTTATGTTCTGCCTACAAGTGAGATCATCTCTACTCATCCTTCCCCTTTTAGCTTATCTCACATGATTCCTTTACGTTTCTAGGCTGCACTCATTTCAGGACCAGTCTTCCTCCAGTGGCAGAGTATGTTGACCCAGTCTCCCTTTGGAGAGTGGGGCAGTCCCTACCATTTCTGTCCCACATTGAGGGCAAGGTCCTGTAGAGGCCCACAAGAGGTTTATGGTGTTGCTCCTGATGGAGATGACCAGTGACAGTGCAGACAGGTCTCTGTCAGAGGTCTAGGCCCATCGTGTCTATGTGGGAATCCCAGGATTTCCTGACTTGGGTCCCAGATGATGGGGTGGCCTGGTGGTGACCGAGAGCCATCATTGAAGTCTGCTGGTCTCTTGCCCTTATTCAGCTTTTGTTGTCCTTACTTTGTCTGACAAGTTTAGCCTTAGTGTGATCGAGGAAGTGAAATAGGAAGTGGGTGAAGAGGTATCTAGGTCTAAGTATAAACTATTTGATTCAATATTTTATGGTGTCTTTACTTTTCTTTCTACTTGCTTGCTGCACTTAATGACTCATTGTAAACATGTGCACGCTTTCTTTGAGGTAAATATTTTCCCTCTAACTTATGGAAAGGTATGCAAAGCCCTTAGAAACTGAGACTGGGTGGCTGGCTGGTGGCACACCTGGTTCAGTGTGCATACTTATTACCATGCCCAAGGTTCTAGGTTCAATCCCCACTCCTCATCTGCAGGGGAAGCTTCATAAGCAGTTAGCAGGGCTGCAGATTCATTCCTCTCTTCAACTCAGTTTCCCACCCTCTCATTTCTCTCGGTCCTCTCAAAAACAAACACACAGAAACTGGGGAATGATCAGTAACAACAGTGGATTCATCAGGCAGCCACTGTGATAACCCCAGTGGCTATTAAAACGAAGTGACATGGAAAATACATCTTAATTCTTTCAGTCTCATAGAAAATATATTTAACTGAACTTATAATGCATGACTTATTTCATTAGTATCCTCAAGCACTTTCAGGGTGACAATAATTACCTAATAAGTTAATTACAATTTTCATACAATTAATAAGGGAAATATGATCATGGATCATTATGATTAACAAAGAAGACACTACATGGATAGATGCTAAATGAGTGAAAGGTTCTCTTAGTGAGCTCATAAATATAGGGGGGTTATCTAATTGTTCTACAATGTTCAGGAAAATGGCTGCTTTTCTCCCACTGGTAAGGAGTGTTCAGGGACATCCTGGGCCGGGCTCCAGTCAGCAACATCACTCAGGCCCCAGCCCTCCCTCTGTTGTGCTCCCAAGGCTCTGCTCAGAGGGGAAGGAGCCACAGAAACACACCTACCATCTCCCCAGGAGAAACCCAGCTGCTCCCAGAATGCTGGAGATGCCAGCTGACTGCTCTGTGCTCTGTTCCCTCTCCAGGTTCAAGAGTCACTTCAGAATCAAGTACTGGGTGCCCCTGCTGGACATTTGGGTGGCACCCAACATGAAGAAACCCAAGAAAGTCTCAAGAATCCGCCCATCGCTTGTCTTGGGCTGGGCTGACCGCAGCTTCATTGTCTCTTTTAAGTAAGACTGCAGCCCGGCATCTCTCTCCTCATGACTCTCAAGGGGGAGAACTGCTCCACCTGTGGGTCTACTAGCCAAAAGTGCGCTGACCCCCTCAAAAACATCTGTGTGCTGTCAACTGTCCCCATAGGCTCAGATTCAGGCAAACACGTGCAACTGCTATGCCCTCTGAAGGTGGGGACCAGGGGCTTGAACCCACATCCTTGTGCATGGTAACATGTGCAGTTAACCACCAGTATAACTGCCCAACCCCCAACACAATTTATCCTCCATCTAGAATTTTTTTCTTTCCAACCCAGCATGCTGTCTGTCAAAGAGCAGGGCCCTCACCACCCAGTAGCAGGACAGGCCTCCAGACTCACACAGTCCCACCAATAACCACCACGTTGATGTTTATACTGGCCGGCAATCACAATATGTTTGTGTGAATTTTATGCATTCTAACTTTCTTTCTCCTCTTGGATTTCAGATCAGCTGAGAGGATGGAGCAATGGTATAAGGAGCTTTGTAGGTATGCCATTAGTTCACATATTTCAAATCATTTCTTAAGAATATTCTGTTTATTTTATCAATGAGAGAGAGAGAGAGACAGAGAGAGAGACAGAGAGAAAGAACCAGGTATCAGTCTGGTACATGTGCTTCTGGGGATTGAACTCAGGACCTCATGCTTGAGAGTCTAATACTTTATCCATTGTGCCATCTCCCAGACCATGGTACTTCAAATCTTCAAGTTCTCAGAATGCAGAGTCCTAGCAGTCAGTGCTTCTCCCTCTTGTCCCCCTTCTCTCCATGCTGTGATGGGAGCTAACATCACCCCGGACCATGTATTAAACTGCCGTGTCTTAAGGGCAGGTTTGTCTGTGGGGTGGTTCTCAAAGAAAATGCATCTGCCAGCCCTACAGGCCAGGGAGGTTCTGGCCTGGACTCCAGGCAGGAAAGCTGTGAGGACAGGATCTGAAGCCCTGGTCTCAGTGACCTGACAAAATAGTTTTTTTTTTCTTTTCCTGGTATCTCTCCATTCTCCAAAAATACATTTGCATACAGTTTCTCTCATTAGATCTTGCATATATCTTTTAAAAGTTGCTATCTTGAAAAAGTAGTAGAAAATACTGAAGTAATCAGCCAAAACAAAAGTTGATTAGAAAACAAGCTAACAGCTATTCTTCTTCTGTTTTGGGTCACTGTGGACTTGATTAGCAACATTTACAGTGAGAACATGGACTATGTGGACGCCATGCTGGAGTATGCGGAGGATGACATCAGTGTAAGTGTGTCTAAGACTAGAACATACATTCCAAGCTCCTGCCTTGGACAGAAATAGGTCTAGAGATGAGGGAAGAATCCAGAATGTACCAGACAGGAAAGTGTATTTTCCTACAGACACACAGGTCTGTGTATACACAGAAAAGGAAGCTGGGACTATATGCAACAATAATTAATTTGACTTAAACCTGGAGAGAACATGGCACATGAAATGTCACAATTTTTTCCAGAAGGCTTCTTGTGTCAATCCTTGATGTCTCTTGTACTGAACTGTTTTCAAGAGACAGCTTTTCTATTCACATGGAGGTTTTCCCCAGTTGACTGTTGCGTATACAGAATTGTCTGTGTCGTTTCCAGTAGATTATTAACCCCTGGACAGGGTGACACTTTTAAGTGAAGAGAAAATATTGACCCCAGCATTCTTTATTCAACTGGAAAAAAGCAAGAAAGGGTGTGGAGTGAGAGAGTGGTGCACCTGGTAGAGTGCACATGTCACCATGCAAGAGGACCTGGGTTCAAGTCCCTGGGTCCTACTTGCAGCAGGGGAGCTTCCTGTGAGGTGAAGCAGTACTGCAGGTGTCTGTCTAGTCCTCTGCCCCTTTCTCCCCCTTGTTTCCTCTCTATGAAATAAAATGAAAAAAGAAGATGACGATGGCAGCCAGGAGCAGTGGAGTCATGATGCAGCCACCAAGCCCTGGTGGCAATATAGTTCTTTGTGTATTATTTGATTTCTGGAATTGCAGTGCTGTAACCAAGATATTTATAATGAAGAACAAAGATTTTTTTTTTTTAGTCTCCAAGGTTATAGCTGGGACTAAGTACCAGCATTAAAATTCTACTGCTCCTGGAATCGGTATTTTTTTCTCCATTTTACTGGATAGGACAGACAGAAATTGAGAGTGGGGAGGAGAGAGACAACCGCAGACCTTCTTTGTTGCTAGTGAAGCAATCCACCTACAACTAGGGAGTCAGTGCCTTGAATCCGAGTCCTTGTGCTGGTCCTTGTGTTTAATACTACATGTGCTGAACCAGGTGTGCCACTGCCTGGCCCTCCAAAGACATTCTCTTGCCTACATTTTCACTAGTGACTGAATAATGGTTAATAAGCTCACATAAATATAGGGGTATATTTCCATGCTCACCCCACTCCAAAGCTTTGTGTCTCCCATAACAAATAACTCCATAGTTCTCATAAACATTGAGATAATTTGACACTTAAATTTGGGGGGGGTAGAATGAATGTGATTATGCTTAGTGAAGTGAGGAGGTGAAAGCTATTAGGTGGCTTCACACATTTATAGAATATAGAGAAATGAGTCATGTGAACTTGAGCATAGAAACTTTGAGTATCTGTCTCAAATGTGTTGATTGACTTCTCTCACTGAGTTAGGAACCTTAGTCGTTATGAGCTCAGGTAGTTCTTCTTCCCTGTTTTCTGTATTGTTCTCATAAGATATGCTTACAGATATATTAGACCCTTTGATAATGCATGCAGGTTCCTTGGGCACTGTGTGCTCTTTGTTCAATTCTCTATCGCCTTTATGGTGGAATGATTTATACTGATCTATTATAAAACCAATTCCTCCTTCCACTCTTGTCTCCACTAGCAACTTAGTGTGTCAAGAATATGCCTTCCATGCACCTGTTTGAGTTCACAGATTATAATGTGTAAGGACCTGGGTACCAGCCCTCTTCCCCACGTGCAGGGAAAAAGCTTTGTGAGTGGTGAAGCAGAGAGGCAATTCTCCCTCTCTTCCCCCCCCCTCTCCTCCCCCTCTCTTTTACCCCATACCTCTCTTATTTCTGGATGTCTCTAATAAACTAAATAAAATAAAATAAAATTAAATTAAATAAAGAATAAGCCTTTCCAGCTGGGCGGTTAACACAGTGGGTTGAACACACAAGTCCTCATCTACAGTGACCCAGAGGGGAGACATCACAAGCCTGGAAGCAGTCATGAAGGTGTCTCTCTCTGTCTCTTCTCTCTCTCTCAGTCCCCCTCCTCTCTCAATTTCTCTCTGTCCTATCAAATAAAATAGAAAGGAAAAAATGGCCACTGGCAGTGGTGCCTGCCAAAGCTCCAGTAATAATGCTGGTGGGACTAAATAAGGACTGAATATATGTGACTTTCAGATATTTTTTAAGCTACTAAATGATTGGTTTTAAATTACTTCAATTTCTTCGCTAATTTTTATCCATCATGAACATATTTCTGTTTATATCATGTCAATAGGTGGAGTAGAAGTTTGTGGTTTTTTTCTTTTTTCTTTTGCATAATTTGAGCATCTGCATCATGTCAGGGTTGGCCTTCACTCTGCAGCATTGATGACACTTTCCTGCTTCTTCATATACCAGGCAATGCTTCTCATCACGTTGGGGGAATTGTGGGTTTTTTCTTTCCAATAATTTGATTAGATAGTTGACATTTTTTTTTACAGTTTTTAAATTTTTAAAAATATTTATTTATTCCTTTTGTTGCTCTTGTTATGTGTCTGTAGTTATGATTGATGTTGTCATCGTAATTGGATAGGACAGAGAGAAATGGGGAGAGGAGGGAAAGACAGAGAGGGGGGAAGAAAGATAGACACCTGCATACCTGCTTCACTTCTTGTGAAGTGACTCCTCTCCAGGTGGGAGACCAAGACTTGAGTCAGGATCCTTACACCAGTCCTTGTGCTTTGTGCCATGTGTACTTAACCTGCGACGCTAAGGCCAGACTCCCAAGATAGTTGACACTTCAAATTACAAATTACTCACTCAACTGGGAGTTACCTGTGTGTATATCCTGAGACTAGAGAGCAAGCAGGAAGAAATCCACATATCCTTGTCAACACACTTCTGAACATGCACTGAAAACCCAAGGAATCACTAAACTCTAGTGTCAACTCTAAACCACAGTCACCCCCATGGTTCAAGTCGCTTTGCTGCTGGACACAGGGCTCTCTCTCTCTCTCTGGGGAAACAGAGCAGCTGGGAAATGTGTTCTTCCAGAGCTCATCCCAAGGTTTATTGTAACCCTGACTTCTTTCTCTTCCAGGACTCTGAGGAAGATGATCAGGGACCTGTGAGTTTCAGAATGGAAGAAACCACAGAGCCACCTGCAGGTGAGTGCCAGGGCAATCTGAGAAGAGGCTGATTGGAGTGAGACATTAACTGCAAAGACTCAGAGTAAATGGTTTCCAGCTTCGCTTCAATACCTTCTGACAGGGAAAAGCGCAGGCAACAGGCCTCCATACATTCAGTAGACAGCTCACTGCCTCTGTAACAGGCTCTAGGGGCAGTCCTTGCTTCTCTACTTCTTTCTCTGTGGCAGATTGGGCTGCTCTGTAGAGCTCTTCCTCATGAGGAATTCATGGCATTCCAGGGACAGGAATGTATAAGAGCATCTTCCTCTTTATTTTGTCAACACTTTTCTTGGGCACATGTGAGTGCCGGGTCTCCTGTCAGATTCAGGGATACAGAGACACAGAGACACAGCCTTCTTAGCAAAGAAGGTCCAGGAGAAGGTCCGTGTGTCATATTCTACATGACGTGAGTCTCTTCATGGTCAGCCTGGACCTAGACTGAGGTTTCTCTCCATCTAGATGGCAAACATCTGCAGGAGCATGAAATGGGCCAAATGCCGGCCACTGAGGAGTTTCCACTTGAAGTCGATGACTCCCCCAGCCTGGCATGTGGAGACCATCAGGGGAGAGGGGACACCCTGGGTTACTGTAAATGCCTTCCTGAAACAAGCTCATGACCCTGAAAACCAATCCCATGGGGGGACACAGGATTGGCAGGAACCCAGTAGCCCCCAGAAACCATGCATGTCTCCCTGAAAAAACACAGCTCCCTTGCCATGCTGTGGGCACACTATGTGGTCATGATGGGCTCATCTCGGCACCTCAGCCTGAACCTATGCTTGGATTTCTCTCCTCACAGACTGTGACTACCACCGTGAAAATGGAATGGCACCACCACACGTGACTGAGGACCTGCCACAGGAACAGGAAGACTCCAGCTCAGCTTCCAGCCACCAGGAGTCCTTCCTTTTGGAGCAGCTACTAAAGAACACCCCAGGTCAGCTCCTCCTCAAGCCCAGGTCCCCAGGTCAGGTCAGCAGGGGAGAGGGGAACTGCACCCTTTTCTGCAAGTGCCACCTCTCTGGCCATCTATCCCCTCCTGAAAACAAGCTCAGGACACTGAAAACCAAACTCCCTAGGGAAATGGGACCAGAATATACACCAGAATTAACAATGACCCAGCATGATACTTCCAGTGTCAAGTTTACAGAAACCTCTTAAGTTCTCAATTAAAAAGCCAACTCCAGTTCCACAACTTCAAACTCAGTAAAAATTAGGGAGTCCTGTTCTCTTGTCTCAACTCTCATTAAACATTTTCCTGCTGACATGCAGGACTCGTCTCCTAGATTTAAGCCTGGGTTTGCTCTCCCCATCAGTCCCTCTGCAATGGTGTCAGTGAGGTAGTGGACCCTTGGCCCCTTGGTTCTCTGAGTCCTTCATCCTCTCACTGCCTCTGCTCTGCTGCCTGGGGTGCCTCCTTTGTCCATTGCTAAACCCACTGCTATGTTCACAGGACTCTGTGCTGGAGGTGACTCTACCTGGACCCTGGGCAGCTCTGTTGGCAGAGGCCACCAGAAGAGCATCTTGGTGGCTGTGGACCAGAGGGGTAACACTGTCACCGCCCTCCATGATGTGGAAAGCATCTGGCAGAGCTCCATGTCCACCCGTCTGCACGGGGCCCTCTCATGGCTGCCTCTGCTGGACCTCACCGCCTCTGAGCCCAGGGTTGACTATCTGATGGGCTATGGGGACAGGGCCACCCACAAGGTGTCACTCTACAATTATGCCCTGGGCAACCCCATCATCCCCGTGAACCTGGCAGTGGAGGATATCAGGGACTGTGTCCATCTGGTCCACCAGAAGGAGGAGGCTACCTGCACTCCGTTCTCCTGCCTCATGGCCGTGCTGTGCACCCACAACCATACAGAGCTTAACGAGGAGGAGAGCGAGGAGTGAGGCCCTCCATCCTGGTCCCTGTTCTGCTAGAGGTAGGCGCCTTCTTCCTGACTGATGCCAGTGGTACAAAGGTGACCAGGCTCCTGGACACTGCTCATCTACAACATGATTCTGGGTGAGCCTAGGCCATGTGAGATTAGTCTAGCAACCAGTCTGTGTGAGACACATGGTGTTCTGGTTGTTTAAAACAGGACAAGAGAATCACATCCCAACAATGGCAGGACTTCATTCTTCTGTCAGCACAGTCTGGGTGGAGGCTGCAGAAATTTGCTGTATTGTGTTAAAAGGAAAGGTTTCTACTCTGTGCTGACTAGGTTTTAATATATTTAACTCTTTTGTTAATGGTTCAATTTACCTAATGGCTAGAGACAGTAATTAAAATGGGCGGGAGAGACAGAGAAGGAGAGAAGGAGAGACACCTACAGCTCTGCTTTCCAGCTCCTGAAGCTTTCCTTTTCTGCAGGTGGGTACAGGCATATTCCCCAGGACCTTACTCACTGTGGCATGTGTGCTCACCAGGTGTGCACCACACAGCCCCTTGATGCATTTATCTCCTTGGAGAAATTTTCTCCTGGGATAATACATTTCTTCAGGAATCAAGAGGAAGCTACTATCTGAGAATGTGACTTATCTAAGACAGCTCTCTGTGTTTCATTTCAGGCATGACAATAAGACAGCCTCCTAATTTCAAGCTGGGAGAGTGACACCTACAGAAAGGCGCAGTGATGGACCATCTCAGACCTCTCTGTGCGGGGTCCAGGAAGCTCCCTGTCTACACCGTGCTCAGCTGCTAAGGAGCTCAGGGCTCCTCTCAGCACCTTTCTGGGGGCGCCCCTGGCAGGTCTGTAATCAGTGACGCCACCTGGGTGTCTGCTGGAATGCCTACAGCCAGCCTTCCCCTTCCTAGAACTGACCCTTTCTTTTTCCTAGTAGTATGATATACAATATACAATTGAGAACAATTATATTCTAATACTTTGCAGGATTTTGAATTGTTCCTCAGTCCTGCCATCTATGTGTAAACTTCCTGGTGGAAGACATGAAGCCCTCTGACTAAGACAGTTCTTTTAAACTTTTTGTCTAGTGGGTGGTAACGAGCAAAATCAAACCACCATCCACTGCAAGGAAGCAAAAGATCTTTATTCACGAACTCGAGTTCGGGCCAAGTGGCAGTTAGTAACAGCCTACCAGCTCGACCCCGAACCGGGCTCAAACCACACAATTTATAGGAATTCAAAATACACTCAGGGAGGGGGAACACACCATCTTAACAATCTATATCCAATTACATCATATGGAAAGCACGGAATCCAATTATTTCAAACCAAGCAAAAAGCGGGATCCATTCAAAGCAAAGCGCGGGCAAATTTTAAACCTTGCAAAACCACACAACCAATGGGACTTAACCAGGGTCTAGGTCCCCACGTTCCCCTACCATGTGGCCATACCATCTGGAGACCAGTATACCTCTAATCTGTGCAAAGGTCCTCATAAGGCTAGCCCTCATGCAGAACTCTGCAAAAACACCTGATGGCCTCCACTGATTAGTCCTGTTTTTCAAAGGGAAAAGGGCAAGAGACTTTTCACTCCACTCAGCAAACAACTTAACTTCTAAGAGAAAAGTGGAACTTAAAACTTAAGACCTAAAACTAAAATGGGAACTTAAAATCTACTTAGATGCATCTCAGAGAGGGGTTTTTTATTGTAACCACTTGTTACCGCCTGTCACATTCCCCACTAGTCTTAGCTGACAATCAAATCCTTGATTTTCCGGATCATAGAGACCAGAGTAATAATTGGTTTCAGAGGTCCGATAGGGTTCTAGGTACATGGTAGCACTTGCAACTGGATAGTAAAAAATGCACCGGGGTCCTTCCTGGTAAATATCAATCGGACGCCCCACACCCTTCCCTTTACCCAAAGGTCAGTCTCATACCAAGTCTTAACTTTTACCTCCACAGGGTTACACTCCCATGTAGAGCTGCAGATGGGGGTGGTCGGATATCTCGCCCTTGAGAATGTTATGTGATTGTCATTGTTCATCTCAGAGGATATAGTCAAACATTCTCCCCACTGGCCACAAAAGAAGTGGGATTCTCCCTGGCATTTGGTGTCCTGAACCCAGTCCTCTTTGGGGCAGACATAGAAGGGTAGCTTCTGAAGGCAGGTCTCTCAGTCGATGGTGTCACACCCTCCATTATTCATAATTCCCCATTGACTGGTCCAGTTCCTCCCTTTCCGGACAAGGGGCCATTTCTGCACGTCCCAGTCTGCTCCAAACAGGTCACATAGGTCAAAAGTGAGTATCGGTTGTCCTGCAGTCAGCTGGAAGGCCACCACCTTTCCATTCTCATTCACCACCTTCCATACATACAGAGAGGACACTTGAGAACTCCAGGCAAAGCAAAGCAGGAACACCAGGACTAGCCCGAGACCAGTCAGATCTTCATTTGGTCCGCAGTAGACACAGCGTGCCATCCTCTCCGGCCGTCTGCCTCTGGGGGGTCCACAGCAAACTTGTCCAAGCGTGTGTGGTGAATCCAACATCACTTCCCAGCGACCTTTGCAGTGGTTGGTGTGCTTAGGACCACGGTGCACGGTCCTTCCCACCGGGCCTCAAGATGATCAGGATGCAACTTCTCCACCAACACGGAATCACCAGGATTGAACAAGGGGGGCCGATCCGGTCCCGGCCTTCCTCCCTCTGGGTTCCAGGCTTCACGTTCCGGATGGCGAGGCTGGCCTTTCTTTGCTCCACTTGCAAAGCCTGTAGGGACTCTAGGAAATTACCTCGTGCCACCTCGGCCAATTTCTCGGCCCCTACCCTGGGCACAAGAGTAGGCAATTTGTCATACACAATTTCAAATGGGGTAAATCCAGAAACATATGGGGTATTTATACTTTTTAACAATGCAAAGGTTAAAAGGGAAACCCAGTTCCCGCCAGCCTCTATTTTTAATTTTGTTAAACTTTCCTTAAGTGTCCTATTCATCGTTTCTACTTGCCCTGAGCTCTGGGGGCGATAAATGCAATGCAGTTTCCATTTAATTTGCCAAGTTTCAGCCAATTGTTGGGTGACCTTGGCGATGAATGCCGGGCCACTGTCTGACCCCAGAGAATAAGGAAGTCCAAACCTTGGAATAATTTCAAAGACCAATTACTTTACTACTACCTGGGAAGTCTCTTTCCTAGTGGGGAAGGCTTCAGCCCATCCTGAAAAAGTGTCTACCATGACTAAGAGATACTTAGAGCCTCCTGGAGCCGCAGGCATCTCAGTGAAGTCCAATTCCCAGTGCTCTCCGGGTTCCTCCCCTCGCCACTGGGTTCCAGATCCCTTAACCTGGACGGGGCTGGCATTGACCCTGGCGCATGTGGCACAGTGGCTTGCCACACTTCAGGAGATCCTATGTAAACCTACCATCAAATAAAATTTATTGATTAATTCAGCCAGTTTGTCTCCCCCGGTATGAGTGCTTCCATGTGCCAGCGTTACCACCTGTGTTCCCACTTGTTGGGGAAGCAGAATCCTCTCTTCAGGGAGGATGATCTATCCATCTTCACTCGGTTTTCCTCTGAGCCTTTTACCCAATTCTTCCTCTTGTCCTGAATATCCTGGTTTCTATTCTTTTAGTATCTCCTCTGGCGAGGACACCACTAGCTGAGCATGGGTCCCCACTAGTCTTTGGGCTGCCTCCCAAGCGGTTTTATCAGCGAACTGATTACCCCGTGCAACATCAGAGTCATCTTTTTTTGGTGCCCTTTGCAGTGAATCACAGCAACCTTCTCCAGTCCCCATATAGCCGCCAGCAGGGCTAATATTTCTTGAGCATGCTTGATAGCTTTTCCCCCTGCAGTCAACAATCCCCTTTCTTGATATAGTGTCCTATGAACATGAACAGTGGCAAAGGCATACCTGCTGTCAGTGTACACATTTATCTTCTTCCCTGCTCCTCATTTGAGTGCTTTCGTGAGAGCTATCAGCTCTGCCTTTTGTGCTGAAGTCCCTTGTGGCAACGATGCAGCCCACAGGACCTTCTGGTTTGTGACTATGGCAGCCCCTGCATACCGTACACCGTCCTGTGCATCCAGCAGTGGAACCTCCGTCAGATCAGCTCTCAGCGAGGTCAGGGTTTCCAGGATCTCTCCACGGTCATGGGTGACTTCCTCCTCCGGGTTGGGGAGCAGGGTGGCAGGATTCAAAGCCTCAGTCTGCTTAAAAGTGGTACAGGGCGGATCCAGTAACAGCACCTGGTAATGGGTGACCTGAGAGTTAGTCATCCACCAGCCAGGGGGAGAGTGAAGTAGGCTGGCCAGATTGTGGGTAGTTACAATCTCCAGAGTTTGTCCAAAAGTCAATTTAGTAGTCTTTTTCATCAGTAGGGCAGCGGCTGCTCTCCCCCTTCCGAGAGTTTTTCCCTGGGCTCCCAGGGGTTGAGGGAGCCCCGACCCTCCTAATCTAGGACCAGGAGGGGTGCTTCTTCTTCTCTGCTAGGCCCCTTCCCTTTTTCTCTGCTCTGGGCACTTATCCTTCCAGTGTCCTTCTTTCTTACAAAATGCACACTGATCTTTTCCTAGGAACTTGGCCCTTCCTGGTTTCCTTGTTAGTCCCCAACCTTTTTCTCCTCCTGTTTCCCTTGCCAACAGGACACGGGTCATCTTCTTATGTAGTTACACCGTGGCCTTCGCCGGATCCTCCCTATTTTCAAAAACCTTCTGGGATATTGCCAATAATTCAGAGAGAGATGTCCCTTGAAAACCCTCTAACTTCTGCAGCTTCTTTCTAATATCTGTGGTGGATTCGGCTACGAAGTGGAGGATGACAGCCTGCACATTCTGGGTGGCTTTAGGATCTATGGGGGTCCAGGTTTGATACACCTGGTAAAGCCTCTCTAGGAAAGCAGTTGGGCTCTCATTCGCACCCTGTATACACTCGGTCACCTTAGACAAATTAGTAGGCTTTCGGCCTGCGGCCTGAATGCCTCTCAATACAGTCTGGCGGTACCTAGCAAGGGCTTCAGATCCGGCGCTTGTGTTGGGGTCCCACTTGGGGCGGGTCTGGGGGAACACCTCCTCCACCATGTCCTGGTTTGTAGGTGGTTCTCCTCGGTGGTCCCGGACCTGTTCCTTTCCCTCCTGCTTAATTCTTTCCCTTTCCTCCATGGTGAACAAAGTATTTAACAGCTGCTGACAATCGACCCAAGTGGGTTGATGAGTATAAAAGACGGACTCCAGCAGGGTAGCCACTCCCTCTGGATCCGCTGAAAAAGGAGGATTCTGGTTCTTCCAGTTACACAAGTCAGAGGTGGTGAAAGGGACACACACCCTCAGCAGCCTCCCCCTGGCATCCGACTCCCCTGCCTCCCTTAAAGGAAAAGTTGCCGCTGGTGCTGTCCATAGGTCATTCCCGCTCTGGTGTGGGGCGGACTTAAGAGACGCGACGGGACCCCAGATGTAGAATCTGGCTCAGGAGCAGTGGCCCTAAGGGAACCAGAATATGGAGTGGGATTTCCATTCCTCCATCTTCTCAGTCTTGGGGGAGTTTCAGGGAGAACAGGACAGGTGGGTCTCCTAAGAGTCCCATTTCTCCTGTCCCCCCGGGCCATGTACACTCCTGGCTTGCTTTTCTCATTGGGGTTCCTCTGACATTCCTGTAAATACTTAGGCTGGTCATGGATAATACCCATCCAGACTTTGATATACGGCATCTGATCCGGGTGCCCAGGGTCCCCGAAAATCACATCTTGCACGGCCGCACATGTTTCTCAATCCAGGCTTCCTTCCTCTGGCCAACCTACTCCAAAGGTGGGCCATTCTCTTGCACAAAACTTCCTCAATGTGAAGGCATCTACCTGAACCCTGAATCTAGAGGCCCTTCTGGAGAAATCTGGGAAATTTTTAATCAGATATTCCAAAGGGGTGAAGTGAGCTGGTTTTGGACAGCCTGTCCCATTTCCTTGTCAAAATGGAAAAGTAAGAAAACAAACAAGGTAACACTGAACAAGGCAGTCACGCCAAGGACCACCTTCACCCTTCCACTCACACGCTGGCCAGCACACAAAATGCTCTCATACGTTCTTTCACTCTCGGGAGTCGGGCGGTAGCACAGTGGGTTAAGCACAGGTGGTGCAAAGCGCAATGACCGGCATAAGGATCCGGGTTCCAGCCCCCGGCTCCCCACCAGCAGGGGAGTCGCTTCACAGGCGGTGAACCTTCACAGGTCTGCAGGTGTCTATCTTTCTTTCCCCCCTCTGTCTTCTCCTCCTCTCTCAATTTCTCTCTGTCCTATCCAATAACAACCACATCAAAACAACAACAATAATAACCACAACAACAATAAAAAAGACAACAAGGACAACAAAAGGGAAAATAATAAAATTTAAAAAAATAGAAGTCACAGGTCAAAACTCGCATCCTGGGAAAATGAAGGGCACTTTCCTAATTGTCCTTTCTCTCTTCTCATCATCTCCTGCTTCCCTCTCAATTTCTGTCTCTACCCAGGAAATAGATATATAAATATTAAAAATAAACATTTCCCTAAAGAAGACATTTAAAATTAAATATGGGTTTCTCTGTGTGTGTCTCTGCATCTCTTTGAAAAATACTATTAATTAAAAAAGTAAATTGAGAAATTTAAATAAATAAATAAAATTTCCTCACACATAATCTCAGCAAAAAAATGAAGAGAAAGCATGCTTTTCAGGAATTTTAAACACCTGCACACTGTCTCTGAAACGCGGAGGTGGAAATGAACATAAAAGGAAAGGAAATTTTCCATCATTTTCTGAAGCTGTCTCTAGATGTGATTTATCTGAGGCAACTCCCATTTTAAACACAGTGCTGTCAATGGAGCTTATGGTAATATTCCCAATGGATGTGACCAATGGTGTTAGAGAGAGGGAACTCCTAGAGGTCTTGCCCCACAACATCTGTGGGGGAGTCTTATGATCCTATGGATAGGACCCTAGGTGATAAGAGTGGCTTGAAACTGGCTAAAGAGACCATCATTGAGTGAGCCAGTCTCCTGCCCTTATCCAGATTTTGGAGTCCCTTCTTTATCAGACAAGCTTAGACTTTCTCCCAGTTATTAAAGTGTTGAGTGGCTTTTCTAGCCAGTATTAGGTTTGTGAGATCTGTCCTCAAGCTAAGAAGGAAATAGAGCTAGGATTTTAATAGAATTTTAGCATCCCTTTTTTCAGCATTTACTTATTTGATGATTCTAATAAAGGTTGTCATGAGGACAATAATTGTCCTTGAAAAATACAGTATTTTACTGTCTCTATATAGATACATTTATTTACTTATTTATTATTTATTTATTTTACTAGAGCACTCATTAGCTCTGGTTTTTGTGGTATGGAGGATTGAACCTGGGACTTCGGGACCTCAGGCATGGGAGTCTCCCTGCATAACCATTATGTTATCTATCCTGGCCCTGATACTTTTATAATTGACACTTGTACTTCATGATTTGGTTCACAAAAATAATCAAATCTTTTTTTACCCCAATATCATGTTATTGAAGAAACATTGTTTACAGGGTTGTTAATTATGGGCCCCAGATCACATCAAATTGATGGGGTTTACAGTAATATTTATACCCCTTTCCCATATTAGGAAGCTACTCTCTTCCCTCATCCAGCTGTCTTTCCCTTTTCCAGACATGACATCGTCTCCCCAGACAATAATTAGGATCCACCTGCATATCAGATTTCAAGCTCATGCAAAAAACAAAAACAAAAACAAAAAAACACTAGTATAGCTACAGGGCCTTTGAAATATAATTAAAATATGCCTATTAGCTATCTACAAAATGGAGGACCCATCAACACTTCATCTGCACTATTACAGCCTTTAGGTCTATGATTGTTCAACAATTTGTTTGGCTTTGTGTATTAACTCACTCTTTTCAGCCACCAGGTTCCAGATGCTAGCAGGATGTGACCAGACTTCTCTGGACAGACAACCCCACCAATGTGACTTGGAGCTCCACTCTCCCCAGAGCCCTTCCCCACTAGGGAAAGAGAGAGACAGGCTGGGAGTATGGATCAGCATCCATGTTCAGCAGGGAAGCAATTAGAGAAGCCAGAACTTCCAGTAGACTTCTGCATCCCACAATGATCTTGGATCCATACTCCCAGAGGGTTAAAGAATAGGAAAGCTATCAGGGGAGGGGATGGTATACGGAGGTCTGGTAGTGGTAAATGTGCAAAGCTGTACCTCTTTTATCCTATGGTTTAGTCAATGTTCCTTTTTATAAATATAAAATTTAAAAAAATAACACCAACAAAGGCAGCAAAAATGGGGAAAATGGCCTCCAGGAGCAGTGGATTTGTAGTGCAGGCACCAAGCCTCAGATATAACCCTGGATATATATATATATTTCCAGCTGGGATAAATAGACAATTTTAGGATCCAGGAAAGATTTGGAAGCAATCCAAAGAAGTCCTTGTGGGCAGTGAAAGAAATCTTGTTGTGTATTCTCTCTAAAAAGAGTGTATCTCATTCATACAGTCACAAGGAAGCCTCTCAAAACCAGACTCACAGTAACACCTGAGGCAGCATTCCTCTATTAATTATCTGAGTGCTGAAGACAAGGCAGTTCAAGTCAGAAAGCAGCAGATACAGAGACTCGGGTTTCCTAAATAACCTGTAGGTGAAATCACTGGGGCTCATGGGGGGATTTCTTAGATCATCTGAGTTCTATGGACTACAAAGACTAGAGACAAAGAAAAGAGTTAAATACCCTCCCCGGGGAAACCCAGGCAGTTGAATGAGAAGATAACTGTCTCTGTACTGTTGGCAAAATGTCTTCTCTCTGAAATAAAGCCAAGGGTACTAGGCTCTGATTTTTTTAATTGTCAAACACTACCCTCCAGGGGTAGCTCGTCTCTTAGCAGTGGAGAAAAAAATCCTAAACTTTGAGCAACTCTGGTCTCGTCTTTAACCCCAACCCAACAGCCCCAAATTCTACAATTATTTTAATTTTTCTGAAGGTGGAAAATTTACACAGATATTATAGTTATCTGTGAGGTTTGTGCATGTGTGTATGTAACTTATAAGGCATAAGATACTTCATTCTGCTTCTGAGATATCTGGGGCAAATAATGAGAATTAAGGATGCCATAAATCAAATAAGATTGCAACTACATCTCAATTTTTTTAGGTTAAATGATATTTTTTATTTAAAATAATTAAGATCATCTAAGGAGATTTCTATGGATTCATTAATCTGACTCTTAATACATCTATAAAGTCACAAATGGATCACTGCTTTTTCATTTAATCATTATTATTTTTAAAATTCTTGAATGGGGGAGATGGGATAATAGTTATAAAAAAGACTGACATGCTGAGGATTCAAGGTCTCAGGTAAACTTCCTTAGCACCTCCATAAGACAGAGCCAAGGAGTCTTTCTCTTCATAGCTCTGACACATCTTGGACAGAGCTAGAAGGAATTATCTTAAGTAAGCTAAGTCAGAAAGATAAAGATGAGTATGTATGGGATGATCCCACTCATCAACAGAAGTTAACTAAGAAGATCTGAAAGGGAAACTAAAAGCAGGACCTGACCAAATTGTAAGTAGGGCACCTGGTGAGGGGTAGACATGCAGCTTCCTGGGACAGTGGGGGGTGGGAGTGGGTGGGAGGGATGGGTCACAGTCTTTTGGTGGTGGGAATGGTGTTTATGTACACTCCTAGCAAAATGTAGACATATAAATCAGTAGTTAATTAATATGAGAGGGGGAAAATCAATTGTATGTCTCAAGTTTTTCAAAACACAAACTGAATCTTTTTAATATATAGGCTGTGTATTTGATACACGGACTCTCTCAAAAGACTAGACCAAGTAGATTAGAAGCATCCAATAGCACAGCTATATACAAGATACTGGATACTGTACAGCAAACCATAAAAAAAGGACTTTTCAAAGTTAACCCAATTACCAAATAATGTGATGATAACATTAACTATCGATTGTCTTTTTGAACCCTAAGACAGCAGGAACCTCACATCTCCACTATAGAGCCTCTACTTCCCCCAGTCCTGGAACCCTTGGATAGGGCCCACTTTCCCGTATGCCTCTCCCAATCCATACCAAATAATATTGCATCTGCCGATCACAACCTAACCAACGCAACGATTGCCACCTCAACATGCTTCACCTCAGACTGCGTCCAGAGACTTCACGTGTGGATTGACAACCCTTCAGCTTCAGTACTCGGGTGAGACCTTTCCTTTTATAGTACACTATAATTTAATCTCAGGTGGTTCACTTTCTAACAAAGTCCCATAACCTAGATATACACCAGTTTCTGTGAGAGAGAGCTTATGTTCACAGGTATCCATAAACTACTGCAAAATATATACCTGAAAGCAGAAGTACACTAGAGTTTGCAGTGAGTACCTCCCTAACACTTCCTCTCCACTGTTCCAAGCTTTGGGTCCATGATTGCTCAACAATTTGTTTGGCTTCATATGTTAACTCTCTTTTCAATCACCAGGTTCCAGATGCCACCAGGATGCTGGCCAGGCTTCCCTGGATTGAAGACCCCACCAATGTGTCCTGGAGCTCAGCTTCCCCAGAGACACACCCTACTAGGGAAAGAGAGAGACAGTCTGGGTGTATGGACCAACCAGTCAAAGCCCATGTTCAGCGGGGAAGCAATTACAGAAGCCAGACCTTCTACCTTCTGCAACCCTCAATGACCCTGGGTCCATGCTCCAAGAGAGATAGAGAATGGGAAAGCTATCAGGGAAGGGAATGGGTTATGGAGATTGGGTGGTGGGAATTGTGTGGAGTTGTACCCCTCCTACCCTATGGTTTTGTTAATTAATCCTTTCTTAAATAAAAAAAAGAAAAGAAAAAGACTGACATGCTGAGGATTCAAGCTTTCAGGTTCATTTCCTTAGCACCTCCATAAGCCAGAGCCAAGGAGTCTTTCTCTTCATAGCTCTACCCCCCACTCACTAAAATAAAATTAATAAATAAGTAAAATCACTCTGCCAAATCCCCAGTATCAGAAACAGCAGTTGTTGGTGAGGGTATGAAATAAAAAAGGATCCTTGTACACTGTGCGGAGACATGTAAACTGGTCCAGGCTCTAGATAAAGCAAATGGAAGTTCCTCAAAGTATCAAAAATGAAAGGCAGGGTGGTGGCACAGCCAGTTGAGAGCACACATTACAGTGCACAAGGACCCAGGTTCAAGCCCCTGGCCACAACCTGCAGGGAGCAAGCTTCACATGTGGTGAAACAGAGCTGAGGGTGTCTTTCTGTCTCTCTCCCTCTCTACCTCTCCCACCCCTCTCAATTTTTCTGTCTCTATCCAGTAATAAAGATAATAAAAAATTTAAAAAATAAAAAATGTATATGGTTCTGGATAGCATATTCATTTTGATGATGTTAATTCTTCCAATTCTTTTTCTATTTCCTTGAATATTGACTCATAATTCCCAGTATACAAATCTTTCACTTCTTTTTTTAGGTTTATTCCTACATATTTTATTGTTTTCATTGCTACAGTAAAAGGGATTGATTTGTGGATTTCTCCTTCTGTTAATTCAGTGTTTCCATAGAGGTATGCCACTGACTTATATATGTTAATTTTGTAGCCTGACACCTTAGTATATTGCTTGATAATTTCCAAGAGCTTACTGCTGGATTCTTTAAGCTTTTCTATGCATACTATCATATCATCTGCAAACAGTGAGAGTTGACTTCTCTTCCACCATGCTAGCTGTGAGCTTGCCATAAGTTGCCTTTATTATATTATCACTTCAATCTTTCAAGAAAAATCTTACTATCACAAGAGAAGACAACTGAGAGGCTTTATCCACACTGAGAGGTGACAGTCCTTACCTTTCAGAACATGACACATCTGGATGCAGCACTGCAAACACCTTAGTTCACTACAATGCCCAGGTGTCTAGGGGTAGACTTCCACCATGAAAAAGCATCCAGGAGGAAGATCCCCCCTAGAAGTAGCCTTTGACAAAAGCTTCTGTTCTGTCTCTAAGAAAACTCTAGAGGCAAGCTTAGAGGAATAGTTTATTTATTTATTTATTTATTTATTTATTCCTTTTGTTGCCCTTTTTTTGTAGTTACTATTTTCATAGTTGTTGGATAGGACAAAGAGAAGTGGAGAGAGGAGGGGAAGACGGAGAGAAGGAGAGAAAGATAGACAACTGCAGACCTGCTTCACTGCCTGTGAAGCTACTCCACTACAGGTGGGGAGCCTGGGGCTTGACCATGTGCTTAACCCAGTGCTCCTTGGCCTGGCCTCTATTTTTAATTTTTTTTAAAGCAATTTACTTTTTCCAGCCAGGATTATCACTGGGGCTTGCTGCATGGACTATGAACCCACCAATCCCTGAGGCCATTTTTTTTCTTTTTTTTCCTTGTATTTTATAGGACAGAGAGAAGCTGAGAGGAGGTGGATAGAGAGAGGGAGAGTGCTGGGGAGACAGAAGAATGGTTCTGCAAAAAGCCTTTCAAGGCTGAGGCTCTTCATTCTATCTCTTTTACTAAAAAATAATTCAGAAAACTATGATTTTACCATTTAGCTTTCATGGATGGAGGCCTACCGACCAGTTTTGAGAAGCAAATACTGGTATTTGCAAGCTGGGTATTTTGAAAGGAGGCGCTGCTGGTCTGCTTCTATATGCTCTGTGCAGCTCCACCTGCAGGTCAGTATCTGAAGAGAGAACATCAGATCACCCAGGCAAAGAGTTGCAAGAAGGTGTCAGGTGCCGGCACTGCTAGTTACAGAGAACCATTAGCTCTACGAGATTTGATTTCAATTTGTTTAAAGCCCCCTCATGGCTACCTCTACAGAATATTATTTAATTTAGTTTTGTTTGCTTGTTTGTTGTTGTTGTTGCTTTGTACACTACTGTTAAAATTCAGTGGCTCTAGCTGGCCAGGCTAGTTCACGGGCGGGTAACAGAGACAACCAGAGACATACGGCTGGGCAGGGAAGCTGTATTTCTGTATTCAGGAACAACGATTCATAAACTAAACCAAACTAATCACCAAACAGAACTCTGCTGTCTCTTTACCCCCGCGGCGGCGCCAAGCACTCTCGAATGAACTCTGGAACTCTGGAACCCTGTTGGGGTCCCTAGGGGCGGGGCCAAGGGGGCTGCGAAACTAACAGGACTGATTCAATTTTCTTGGCGGGGGAGAGCTAGAACAAACCAATGTAAAGCATACAACAGTACAGAACACTGATCAGCCCTGTCTTGCCGTGATATTGGAAATTAAACCTGGGGCCTCATGTGTCTTAGGACTGAAAGTTTGGAGCTTTAATTCTAGTACCATCTACCCAGCCCAACACTCTCTACTCTTTTAAATTTACCTTCTGAATATTTCTCAAATAAATCCTGATATGGCAGGCATTTACACCACAGCCTCTGTTTAGATGCTTAAAAGCTCTAGGTTCAACATTCAGTGACCTGATAACAGCTCTAAACCCATCCACACTGAGGTGTAAAGATACAACTCACCATCCACAGCCACTACTATATGTATCATTTCATTAAAAAAAACACACCTAACATGATGCCAACCTAACTTCCCTGGGCAGACAACCCACCAATATGTCCTGGAGCCCCACCTCCCCAGAACCCTGCCCCACTAGGGAAAGAAAGAGACAGGCTCGGAGTATGGACAGACCTGCCAATGCCCATGTTTAGAAGGGAAACAATTACAGAAGCCAGACCTCCCACCTTCTGCACCTCCTAATGGCCCTGGGTCCATACTTCCAGAGGAATAAAGAATAGGAAAGCTTTCAATAGAGGGGGTAGGATGGAGAAATCTGGTGGTGGGAATTGTGTGTGAAATCTGGTGGTGGGAATTGTGTGTGAAATTGTACCCTTCTTATCCTATGGACTTGTCCTTCATAATTAAATTGATTTAAAAAGAAGAAAAATACACATCACATTGATACTCACAGCTACAACATCGTTCTTATCTTACACATCTTCCAATGGCCTCAGACTCCCTGAATTACAGTCCATGTGAAAACATTGGTTTTCAGTTTTAAGCACTTACTTAAGGAGAAAGACACCAGCAAAGCACCACTCACCTCTCACAGAGCAGTGCTGGCACACAAGCCAAGACCTTGCATGTCCAAGTTCAGTGTCACACAGGCAAGCCTGGGGCTCCTCCTGCTAAGCCACTGCCCAGGCACAAGGACAACCCCACCCAAACCCCCTTTCAGCTGGACCCCTTCACACTGCCCTGGGGATGTCAGTTGTTTCTTTTCACACCCTCCAGTTTCACGTTGTGCTGCCTCTGCATCTGCTGCCTGTGACTCTCAAAGACAGTTCTCGCCCAACTGCCCAAATCCACCTCAGTCCTCAACCATCCAGCTCAGTGCTCCTGCCACCAAAAAGGAACCCGCTGCCAGCAGCATTTTTCCTCAAGGACTAAACTTTCTGCTTTCCACAACACCTCAGTGCCCATCTGCCACGTGGCCGAGCGACTTCCTCCCCCAGCAGACTAAGGCCCTGCCTTCCTGGGGTCACATCTGGGAAAACACCAGTCCCCAGAGGTTTCCGGCAGGTTCACTGACCTTGCTGGTCTGTCACAGGCAGGATACTTAGGAGACAGCATTTCAAGCGGTGGGCTCTCCCGGGCAGGAGAAGCCTGTCTGCCTGTCTGAAGCCTCTTCTCTGGGCTCGCATCTCCCAGCACTGCGCTGGCCTGACTATGGATACACTTCTGTCCTGGGCCCTGCCGATGTGGTCACTGTGGGCTGTGGATGGAGAGAAAGGTTGTCACCAGGTGAGGATGAGCAAGAGTCGGGTGTGTGACCCCCACGAAGGGCAGTGGGTACTCTGCTCCGGGCCCAAGGGGCAGGTCAGGGGCAGGAGCTGCAGTCCACCATCACCCCCACAGGGAGAAGGCCCAGCTCCACCCAGCGCCCTGCATTTTATTAAGTGAGATCTTCCTGCATAGTAGGAATAATGACATTTTAGTGCAAAGTCTCCAGGATTTTCTCTAAAGGGATTTATTTCTTTATTGTCACCAGGATTACCACCAGGACTTGCTGTCAGCGTGAATGATGAATCAATGGCTGCTAGTGGTCTTAAAAAAAAAAGCAATCAAATATTTATTTATTTTCCCGTTGTTGCTCTACTAGTGGTCATTTTAATTTTAGTTTGGATCTATATATAGAGAAATTGAAAAAGGTAGGATGAAACCTCAACAAAATGAACATAATAAAAAAGTGGTCAGGATACACGAGTAGGTGACTCTCTAAAGAAGAGATACACATGGACCACAGACACAAGGGGAAATGCTCCAGTTCACTCATCATCAGAGACATGCAAATCAAAACCATTTTGAGATTCCACCACATACCTGTGAGAACGGACTCCATCAGTCAAACAAGAGAAGATAACTAACTGTTGGAGAGGATGTGGAGAGGGGAAGTTTACTGCACTGCCGGTGGGATGCAAAGGGGTAAACCCAGTCTGGAGAACAGGATGGAGACTCCTTTAACAAATAAAAATGGAATTGCCACATGACCCAGCAATTCCACTCCTAGGCATATACTCAAAAGATATAAAAGCACTGACTCAGGGATATGTGAGCCCCCGTGTTCATAGTGGTTTTAGTCACAATTGCAAAGACCTGGAAACAACCAAAATGCCTTTTACAGATGCCTAGATAAAAAGAGAGTATAGGAGGGGGAGAGGAAGATGGCGGACTGAGAAGTCGCTAACAGCGAGCGCTCGGATCGCATCGTCGGCAACGATAGGATTTTCTGCCTTTAGTAGGCCAGTTAATAAGGGGTGACACCAAAAAGTGAGTACAATTTAATTTGGGTTAAGAATTAGAGTAAAGGTGACACGGACTAGCAGGGGTCCAGAATTCCCAGGGCGCCGGGCAAGGCGAGTGCGCAGGGCATTGTCCTCCGCCCGCCCAGGAAGGCGGCTCCTCCGCTGGTTGCAGAGCGCGGCGGGCAGAGGACCCGGAGAGAGCACTTTAGCTCGGGGGCTTTCCCTTGGGAGTCTCCAGGGTCCACCGCGACCCTGAGGGCGGATCCAAAGACTTCTTGAGTATAGCTCTCATTGGATCAAAGGACTTGGAGCTAGTTTTCATTTTTGAGAAATCCTTTAAAAAAGTCTGGAGGGGGGGGGTTTCCCGGAAGATGGCCAACTGAGAAGCGGCTAGCCTTTGAGCTCCGGACACATCTCGTGTAAACAATAGGATTTTCTGCCTTTAGCAGGCCAGCCAATAAGAGGCCATAGCGGTAACACCAAGGAGGTGTCTATAACTTAATTTGGGTTAAGAATTAGAATAGGGGAAAAAATTCTTTTTTCTTCCTTTTAATTTTCAAGCATACATCCTTCCCGCCGCCCCCCCCCCCCCATAAGCAGTGCCTGGGACCAGCTACTAGCAGGTATGATACCCCATACCACCAAACAGGTTTTTTTTTTTTTTTTAACTCACTGATACACATTTGGGAAGTCCCTCGCACTGCTCTTTAATTACAACCCTTCTTCTTATCTTCTCCCTTTTCTCTCTCTTATCTCTCTATCTCTTTTTTTATTTTTTTATCTTGTCATACACTTCTTTCTTCTTTGCCTTTCTGAATTTGTGAATTACTTTGGGGATGAAATCTGACCCAGAGTGGACTCTCTATGTGTGTATCTCTGCTCTAGTTCCCTTTACACTCTTGTTACCCCTAGAATATACACTGGATAGTAGATTTGCATAACTGTCTATTCTTGCTATCCTCTCTTTCTTTTCTCTTTCTTCACTGGGATTTGGTTACTATTTTTTCACGGACTGGAGAAATTTTTTGGCTAACTGGTAACGATTAAACTCCTTCAATACTTACCTCAGTTGCTACTATAATTCCGGAGGTTGGTGAGTGCAATTGTCATAAAGGTATTTAGTACAGTGTTACTTGTGCTCAAAACACAACAACTGAGGAACAACAGATCATTAAAAAAAAAGAGGGAGAAACACATAAATAAAAAAAATGGGTAGATTAAAAACAAATAAAACTGCTACCCCAATGAATGAAGACAAGAGCCCAGAAGAAACCACAAATCAGTCAGAAGTAACCATAGATAAGAAAAGTATGCAAGCAATAATAAACTTATTAATCACAGAAATGAAAACAACATTGGAGGAAAGGAATGGCAGTATTAGGGAAACAACAGTTGAGACCCACAAGGAAAATACTGATTATCTTGAGACAATTAGAGAACTGAAAGCTGAAATAGCTGTAATGAAGAAAGAAGCTGAGGCAAGGGAAAGCAGACTAACAGAAGCAGAAAACAGAATTAGTCAGACAGAGGATGAGTTAGAGAAAACAAAGAAAGAGGTGAAAGAGCTTAAAAAGAGATTGAGAGACACTGAAAACAACAACAGAGACATATGGGATGATCTCAAAAGAAGTAACATTCGTATAATTGGCCTGCCAGAGGAAGAAAGAGAGGAAGGGGAAGCAAACATTCTAGAGGAAATAATACAAGAAAATTTCCCAGACCTGAATAACAGAAAGGATATCAAGGTGCAAGAGGCCCAGAGAGTACCAAACAGAATCAACCCAGACCTGAAAACACCAAGACACATCATAGTCACAATGAGAAGAAGTAAGGATAAAGAAAGGATCCTAAAGGCTGCAAGAGAGAAACAAAATGTCACATACAGGGGAAATGCCATAAGACTTTCTGCAGATTTCTCAACTCAAACTCTAAAAGCCAGAAGGGAGTGGCAAGATATCTATCGAGCCCTGAATGAAAAAGGGTTTCAACCAAGGATAATATATCCTGCTAGACTTTCATTCAAGCTAGATGGAGGGATCAAAACCTTCTTAGCTAAACAACAGTTAAAGGAGGCAACTATCACCAAGCTGGCCCTGAAAGAGGCACTAAAAGACCTCTTATAAACAAGAACATCACTATAATATTTGTAATATATCAGAGTAAACAAATTGTTTTTTAGAACAATGGCACTACAATACATTAAATCCATAATATCAATAAATGTCAATGGCTTAAACTCACCCATCAAAAGGCACAGGGTGGGGGGATGGATCAGAAAACATAACCCAACCATATGCTGCTTGCAAGAATCCCATCTGTCACAACAAGATAAACACAGACTTAAAGTGAAAGGATGGAAAACTATCATACAGGCTAACGGTCCACAAAAAAGGGCAGGAACAGCCATTCTCATCTCAGACACGATAGATTTTAAATTAAATAAAGTAATAAAAGATAGGCAAGGACATTACATAATGATTAGAGGATCAATCAGCCAAGAAGACTTAACAATTATTAACATCTATGCACCCAACGAGGGACCATCTAAATACATTAAACACCTATTGAAAGAATTTCAAAAATACATCAATAGTAATACAATAATAGTGGGAGACTTCAATACCCCACTCTCACACTTAGACAGATCAACAAAGTAGAGAACCAATAAAGATACAAGAGAATTGAATGAAGAGATTGACAGACAAGACCTCTTGGACATTTTCAGACTCCTCCACCCCAAAAAACTGGAATACACCTTCTTTTCAAATTCACACAACACATACTCAAGGATAGACCACATGTTAGGCCACAAAGACAGCATAAATAAATTCAAGAGCATTGAAATCATCCCAAGTATCTTCTCAGACCACAGTGGAGTAAAACTAACTTTTAACAACAAACGGAAAATTATTAAAAGACATAGAATTTGGAAACTAAACAACATGCTCCTTAAGAACCACTGGGTCAGAGACTCACTCAAACAGGAAATTCAAATGTTCCTGGAAACTAATGAAAATGAAGACACAACCTATCAAAATATTTGGGACACAGCGAAAGCAGTACTGAGAGGGAAACTTATAGCCATACAATCACATATTAAACACCAAGAAGAAGCCCAAATGAATGACCTTACTACACACCTCAAGGACTTAGAGGAAGAGGAACAAAGGAACCCTAAAGCAACCAGAAGGACAGAAATCACTAAAGTTAGAGCAGAAATAAACAACATCGAAAATAAAAGAACCATACAAAAGATCAATGAAGCCAAATGTTGGTTCTTTGAAAGATTAAACAAAATTGACAAACCCCTAGCCACACTCACCAAACAAAAAAGAGAGAAGACTCAAATTAATAGAATTGTAAACGATGCAGGAGATATCACAACTGACACCACAGAAATCCAGAGAATTCTGCGAAACTTCTATAAAGAACTATATGCCACCAAGCTAGAGAATCTGGAAGAAATGGAACAATTCCTAGAAACCTATGCACTTCCAAAACTGAACCAAGAAGAACTACAAAATCTAAATGCACCAATCACAGACAAAGAAATTGAAACCGTTATTAAGAATCTCCCCAACAACAAAAGTCCTGGACCAGATGGCTTCACAAATGAATTCTACAAAACTTTCAGGAAACAGTTAATACCCATACTTCTTAAACTATTCCATAAGATTGAAGAAACAGGAATACTCCCTTCCACCTTTTATGAAGCCAACATCACCCTGATACCAAAAGCTGATAGGGACAGAACAAAAAAGGAAAACTACAGACCAATATCTCTGATGAACATAGATGCCAAAATATTAAACAAGATCTTGGCCAACCGGATACAGCAACACATCAAAAAGATTGTTCATCATGACCAAGTGGGATTCATCCCAGGAATGCAAGGCTGGTTCAACATCCGTAAATCAATCAATGTCATTCATCACATCAATAAAAGCAAAGCCAAAAACCACATGATTATCTCAATAGATGCAGAGAAAGCCTTTGACAAAATCCAACACCCATTCATGCTCAAAACTCTACAGAAAATGGGAATAGATGGGAAATTCCTCAAGATAGTGGAGTCTATATATAGCAAACCTACAACCAACATCATACTCAATGGACAGAAGCTGAAAGCATTCCCCCTCAGATCGGGGACTAGACAGGGCTGTCCACTGTCACCGTTACTCTTCAACATAGTATTGGAAGTTCTTGCCATAGCAATCAGGCAAGAGAAAGAAATCAAAGGGATACAGATTGGAAGGGAAGAAGTCAAGCTCTCACTATTTGCAGATGATATGATAGTATACATAGAAAGACCTAAAGAATCCAGTAGAAAATTACTGGAAGTTGTTAGGCAATATAGCAAGGTATCAGGCTACAAAATCAATGTACAAAAATCAGTGGCATTTCTTTATGCAAACACTAAATCTGAAGAAGAAGACATCCAGAAATCACTCCCATTTACTGTTTCAGCAAAATCAATCAAATACCTAGGAATAAAGTTGACCAAAGAAGTGAAAGACTTGTATACTGAAAACTATGAGTCGCTACTCAAAGAGATAGAAACTGATACCAAGAAATGGAAAGATATCCCATGCTCATGGATTGGAAGAATAAATATCATCAAAATGAATATTCTCCCCAGAGCCATATACAAATTTAATGCAATACCCATCAAAGTTCCACCAGGCTTCTTTAAGAGAATAGAACAAATACTACAATCATTTATCTGGAACCTGAAAACACCTAGAATTGCCAAAACCATCTTAAGGAAAAGAAACAGAAATGGAGGCATCACACTCCCAGACCTTAAACTATATTATAAAGCCATCATCATCAAAACAGCATGGTACTGGCACAAAAATAGGCATAAAGACCAGTGGAACAGAATTGAAAGCCCAGAAGTAAATCCAAACACCTATGGGCATCTAATCTTTGATAAGGGGGCCCAAAGGATTAAATGGAAAAAGGAGGCTCTCTTCAATAAATGGTGCTGGGAAAACTGGGTTGAAACATGCAGAAGAATGAAATTGAACCACTTTATCTCACCAGAAACAAAACTCAACTCCAAATGGATCAAAGACCTAGATGTTAGACCAGAAACAATCAAATACTTAGAGGAAAACATCGGTAAAACACTTTCCCACATACACCTCAAGGACATCTTTGATGAATCAAACCCAATTGCAAGGAAGACCAAAGCAGAAACAAACCAATGGGACTACATCAAATTGAAAAGCTTCTGCACATCCAAAGAAACTATTAAACAGAGAGACCCCTCACAGAATGGGAGAAGATCTTCACATGCCAGACATCAGACAAGAAACTAATCACCAAAATATATAAAGAGCTCAGCAAACTTAGCCGCAAAAAACCAAATGACCCCATCCAAAAATGGGCAGAGAAAATGAACAAAACATTCACCACAGAGGAGATCCAAAAGGCTAACAAACATATGAAAAACTGCTCTAGGTCACTGATTATCAGAGAAATGCAAATCAAGACAACACTAAGATACCACCTCCCTCCTGTAAGAATGGCATACATCAAAAAGGACAGCAGCAACAAATGCTGGAGAGGATGTGGGGACAGAGGAACCCTTTTACATTGCTGGTGGGAATGTAAATTGGTACAGCCTCTGTGGAGAGCAGTCTGGAAAACTCTCAGAAGTCTAGACATGAACCTTCCATATGACCCAATAATTCTTCTCCTGGGGTTATACCCCAAGGACTCCATAACACCCAACCAAAAAGAGGTGTGTACTCCTATGTTCATAGCAGCACAATTCATAATAGCTAAAACCTGGAAGCAACCCAGGTGCCCAACACCAGATGAGTGGCTGAGAAAGCTGTGGTATATATACACAATGGAATACTATGCAGCTATCAAGAACAATGAACCCACCTTCTCTGACCCATCTTGGACAGAACTAGAAGGAATTATGTTAAGTGAACTAAGTCAGAAAGATAAAGATGAGTATGGGATGACCCCACTCATCAACAGAAGCTGACTAAGAAGACCTGAAAGGGAAACTAAAAGCACGACCTGATCAAATTGTAAGTAGGGCACCAAAGTAAAAACCCAGTGGTGAGGGGTAGGCATGTAGCTTCCTGGGCCAGTGGGGGGTGGGAGTGGGCGGGAGGGATGGGTCACAGTCCTTTGGTGGTGGGAATGGTGTTTATGTACACTCCTAGAAAAATGTAGACATATAAATCAGTAGCTAATTAATATGAGAGGGGGAAATCAATTGTATGTCAAAGTTTCTCAAAAGACAAACTGAATCTTTTTAATATATAGGCTATGTATTTGATATGCGGACTCTCTCAAAAGCCTAGACCAAGTAGATTAGAAGCTTCCAATAGCACAGCTATATACAAGATACTGGGTACTGTCCAGCAAACCATAACAAAGGGACTTTTCAAAGTTAACCCAATTAACAAATAATGTGATGATAATATTAACTATGGATTGTCTTTTTGAACCCTAAGACAGCAGGAACCTCACATCTTCACTATAGAGCCCCTACTTCCCCCAGTCCTGGAACCCTTGGATAGGGCCCACTTTCCCATATGCATCTCCCAATCCAAACCAAATAACATTGCATCTGCCGATCACAACCTAACCAAAGCAATGATTGCTACCTCAACATGCTTCACCTCAGAATGTATCCAGAGACTTCACGTGTGGAATGACAACCCTTCAGCTTCATTACTCAGGTGAGACCTTTCCTTTAATAGTACACTGTAATTTCATCTCAGGTAGTTCACTTTCTAACAAAGTCCCATAAGCTAGATATACACCAGTTTCTATGAGAGAGAGCTTATGTGCACACGTATCCATAAACTACTGCAAAATATATACCTGAAAGCAGGACTACACTAGAGTTTGCAGTGAGTACCTCCCTAACACTTCCTCTCCACTATTCCAAGTTTGGGATCCATGATTGCTCAACAAATTGTTTGGCTTCATATGTTAACTCTCTTTTCAATCACCTGGTTCCAGATGCCACCAGGATGCTGGCTAGGCTTCCCTGGATTGAAGACCCCACCAATATGTCCTGGAGCTCAGCTTCCCCAGAGTCACACCCTACTAGGGAAAGAGAGAGGCAGACTGGGGGTATGGACCGACCAGACAACGCCCATGTTCAGCGGGGAAGCAATTACAGAAGCCAGACCTTCTACCTTCTGCAACCCTCAACGACCCTGGGTCCATGCTCCCAGAGGGATAGAGAATGGGAAGGCTACCATGGGAGGGGGTGGGTTATGGGGATTGGGTGTTGGGAATTGTGTGGAGTTGTACCCCTCCTACCTTATGCTTTTGTTCAATAATCCTTTCTTAAATAAAAAATTTAAAAAAAGAGAGTATAATGCAACAGTCAAAAGGGATGACCTTGTATAATTTGGGATAAAGTGGCTGAAACTGGAGAAAAAAAAAGAGAGGGGAAGGTGAGGTAGAGAGAGACAGACACCTGCAACATTGCTTCAATACTCACGAAACTTTCTCCCTGCTGGTAGGGAGCAGAGGCTCGAACCCAGGCCCCTGCACACTTCCTCCCGCATAGTAATGACATTGACATTTTAGTTCTGAGTCTCCAGGGTGCTCTCTGAAGGCACGTGTGTATTTATGTATTTACTGAGGCTGAACCCCTCCCCACAGGAGGGGTCCTTGCTTGTGGTTCCCTGTGTGCTCAGCCAGGTGCTCCCAAGCGGGGCCCACCCGCGGCATTTCCTGAAGGTCACAGGCACACGGCCACCGCGCATAACCCGCTTCCTTGAGAGGTGCCCTGCGGTCTCAGCCCTCAGGAAGCCCAGGAGCCTCAAACCTGCTGGAAGCCAGGAGGCACATGCTGATGTCACAGACCCCACCCCGTAGCACACCCCCCTCGTCCTCTGCTGTGAATGGGGCCCTCACTGTGCCCACCACCTCCTGTTGGACTCAGGCTGGTGGGTCCCTGAACTCCGGTCCTTGCACCTCCTGTCAGTGCAGAAGTGCAGGCCCGCGGGGTCACAGGGAATCTCGGGAGAGCTGCAGATGAAGGACAGGGTTGAACCATGCGGGGGGGGGGGGGGCAGAGTCCTCCGTGGGCGTGTGCAGGGGGCTGAGTCTCCCGGAAAGGAGCCGGAGCTGCAGCTGCAGGCTGGGCATGTGCGAATGCCTGGGGTCTGTCCTCAGCCAGATGCAGGTATCCAGCACCTGCTGGGAGCCATCAGGTTCTCAGAAGTTGGCAGCAGGGGCTGAGGTCGGCCTCGCACTCACCGATGGAGAATGTCCAGATTTTAGCCCCTGCACTGCTTCTAGTTTGTGTTTATAATCTGCCTGTGGTGCACTTGTAAGTGGGCAGCGACACAGGACAGAAAGACTGAAAATATAGGGGCTGGGTGGTAGTGCAGCGGGATAAGCGCACATGGCACAAAGCTCAAGGATCTGGGTTTGAACCCCAGGCTCCCCACCTGCAGGCGAGTCGCTTCACAGGTCTGCATGTGTCTTTCTCTCCCCTTCTGTCTTCCTCTCCTCTCTCCATTTCCCTCTGTCCTATCCAACAAAGACATCAATAACAACAACAGTGGAACTGAGCCCCTGTGATAACCCTGGAGGCAAAAAAAAAAAAGTGAAACTGTGGTGGGAATGTAAATTGGCCCAACCTCTGTGGAGAGCAGTCTGGAGAACTCTCAGAAGGCTAGAAATGGACCTACCCTAGGACCCTGTAATTCCTCTCCTAGGGATATATCCTAAGGAACCCAACACACCCATCCAAAAAGATCTGTGTACACATGTTCTTGGCAGCACAATTTGTAACAGCCAGAATCTGGAAGCAACCCAGGTGTCCAACAACAGATGAGTGGCTGAGCAAGTTGTGGTATATATACACAATGGAATATTACTCAGCTATAAAAAATGGTGACTTTACCGTTTTCAGCCGATCTTGATGGATCTTGAAAAATTCATGGTAAGTGAAATAAGTCAGAAACAGAAGGATAAATATGGGATGATCTCACTCTCAGACAGAAGTTGAAAAACAAGATCAGAAAAGAAAACACAAGTAGAACCTGAACTGGAATTCGCATATTACAGCAAAGTAAAGGACTCTGGGCTGGGTGGGTGGGGAGAATATAGATCCAAGAAGGATGACAGAGGACCTAGTGGGGGATGTATTGTTATATGGAAAACTGGGAAATGTTATGCATGTACGAACTATTGTATTTACCATGCAATGTAAAACATTAATTCCCCAATGAAGAAATTTAAAAAAAATTATCACCCTCTATACAGGTCCACAAAGGATGACAGAGGACCTAGTGGAGTTGTATTGATATGTGGAAAACTGAGAAATGTTATGCATGTACAAATTATTGTATTTACTGTCAAATGTAAAACATTAATCCCCCAATAAGGAAATTAAAATAAATTAAAAAGTGAAACTGTAGTAAAGGGTCAGGAAGTGTAGAAGGTCTGAGGCAGTGTAGGTGTGTAGTGCAGGCTGGCCTTCACGGGGTGAGCAAGGGACGACAGGTGGAGGCGGTGAAGGCCGGTTGAATCTTTACTGAGATGGCACTTCTGTAACCCCACTAGCTCCTGCTTCCTAGAGGTCCCACCCCCCCAGTGGGGTCTCTTATGTGGAGGCTCAACTTTCCCAGACACTGCTCTGCAGGAAAGATAACAGTAACTAAGGCAACCAGACCCTGAGCATGGGGTCCAAGTCCCACCCCTTAACCTGCAGCCTCTGCTTCTGGGATGATGGTTTTTGCTCTCCAGCCTGCACCCCATATAATCCTGCGCTGCCCCCTCTGTCCTCTGCCAGCCTTATCAGAAAGATCTGAGCTCCTGGTCCAAGCAGGAATAAAAGGCTCCTTTCCTCCTCCACCCACCTGGGCTTCAGTCGTCTTGATTATTAACAGAGTTCCTCAGCATCATCTCCCTTGTTCAGTCCACAGACCTGCAGTGCAGCCCTGCTGTCATGAGGGACTTGGCGCAGGGAGAGGCTGGACCCCAGGATGGGTGGCTGTGATGGCTCTGATGGACCAGGGTTTGAGCCTCCGGTCCTCACCTGCAGGAGGAAGGTTTTACAAGTGGTGAAGCAGGGCTGCAGGTGTCTCTCCATCTCTCTAACTCTCTATTACCCCCTACCTTCAAGATTTCTGGCTGTCTCTATCCAATAAATAAAGATAACAATAGTAGTAATAATTTCTCATTTCAAAAGTGTCATGACTTTGTTTCATTTGTCCTGGTCTTGCCATATACTGTTCTGCATCATAAAACATGTTCAATGTATATTTTTGAATGAGTGGATATAAAGTAGGAGGATTTACTCAGTGGTGAAATTTAAGTGAATGAATACATTTTAAAATTCTGGTGGTGTCTACGGCCATCAAACCCAGAACACGGCCGATCTTGTCTGATCTCCGAAGCTAAAAATCTGGTGGTCCTGGAGATGGTGCAGTGGATAAAGCACTTGACTGTGAGGCATGAGGTCCTGAGTTCAGTCCCTGGCAGCACATGTACCAGAGTGATATCTGGTTCTTTCTCTTTCTCCTCCTATCTTTCTCATTAATTAATAAAAAATTTTTAAATCTGGAAACTGTTTTATACTAAACAGTGAGTATGTTGAAATGTTATAAAATGAGGTAAAAGCTAGAACAGAGTTAGGAAAGACCCTTCAGGACCAGCAAGATGGCCGAGCCAGACAGTTGCCCGCTTTGCCCTGTACACCACCTTGGCTCAGGCCTGGGCCTCACCACACTGTAGAAGACGACAGTGCTGAGAGTTTTCCCCTCTCTGTGTCTCTGTGTAGAAGAAACTGGCATAGACAGTCAAGCCCCAGTGATGCCAAAAAGTACAGGAGAAAAAAAAAATTAAACAGCCTTAAGGTCTTTGATCCATAGGCCCAACGACCTAGTTGGTGGAAGAAATAATTTCCTACACAGACTTCATCCTACTATTTCATTGTATTGGTAGCACATCAATATAAAACATTTTATTTAATTGTCATGTAAAGTTTGATTTTATAAAATTTAAAAACATTTTTAATATTTATTTATTTATTTATTTTTAACCACAGGGGTTCTCTCTATGGGTCTGGATCTGTGCCAGTGTGATGAATTTATTCCACTCAGTGGCCAGATTCCCTTTCATTATCTTATCATTATTATTATTTATTATAGAGACAGACAGAAGAAGAGTGAGAGGAGGAGAGAGAGGGACTGAGAGAACCAGCACTGGCCCAAGTCAAGGGACAGAAGACACCAGAGGTCACGACCTCAGAGGTTACAGGGACCTTAGATTTTTTTCTCAGCTGCTCACTGGATGCTCTGCTCTGGATGATTCTGGGGCTGAAACAGGACCAGGAAGCTCAGAGCCTCAGGCTTCTGAGTCATTGGCAGAACAATTCTGCTGACTCCCCAGCCCACTTACAGGGACATTTGCAAATGCAGATTCAGACCACAGTGAGCCTCCAGCTCATATAGAGGTTATGGGGGCATATAGTCAATGGAACACTGCTCTGCTATCAACAAAGATGACAGTGTATCACTGGGAACAAGATGGTCGGCTCTGGAGGTAATTATGCTGAGTCACTTAAGTAAAGAGCTGAAAGACAACTACCAGATTATTTCACTCATATCTGGGATATGTTTGACTGAATTAACTTTTAAAACCTATAGTAACCCCTGGCTCCCCACCTGCAGGAGGACCACTTCACAGTGGTGAAGCAGGTCAGCAGATGTCTGTCTTTCTCCCTCTCTGTCGTATCCAAAAAAATGAAAAAATGTCTGCCAGGAGCAGAGGATACATAGTGCTGGCATGAGTCCCAGCGATAACCCTGGAGGCAAAGGAACAAACAAACTATAGTAACTAAATGCTCTCTTGGGCTTTATGACAAAAGTGCTTTTTTGGGGGTTGTCACAGAACTTTGATGGCAGTTGTGGTGATATACAGTTACCATGTATGAGCTGAAATTACACCCCTGAAACCTTGTGATTTTGTAAAGCTCTATTAAATCCCTGAAGAAGAGAGAGAGAGAATGAGAGAGAGAGAGAGCAGAAGAAAGACGAAGGAGAAGACAAAGAACAGGAGAAGAAGGAGGAGGAGGAGGAGGAGGAGGAGAGAGATGCACAGATTTTTGCTGTGCTTGGGCAGATGACTTAGCACATAGACATAAAATTCAATCCTGAGGTCCCAGGTCTGGACCCTAGCGCAGCATATGTTGAGTAGATGCCCTGTATTTATCTCTCTTTAAAATTTTTTATTTTAACTTTATTTATTGCAGTTGATAGAACAGAGAGAAATTGAGGGGCTTGTACCCCAGTCCTTGGGCAGGAAAACATGTGCTCTCCTCAGGGTGAGCCACCACCCAGCGGCCCTGTGGAGTTTCTCTGTAGTTGGCTGTTAGGAGCTGACCACCCCCTGGGGCTCAATCTTGAAACTGAAGGCCAAACAATGCTGCCTTCTGCTGGATCCTTTCCCTCTCTCTCATCTGAAGAATTTCCTTTGCAGACAGAACTATTTTATGAAGAAATGTCTGTTTTATTCTTTGTCCAAAACGTATGAGCCACAGTTATTATTCAAATGATTTTGTTAATCACAAATAAATAAGTAAAATATCACTTATTAATGTTTCCCTAGGACATTGGATAAAAAGCTGTCCATCTAATAGATTCATTTTGGGGTGGGGAGTGGTACACCCAGTTAAGTGCATGTAGTACTATGTGCAAGAACTCAACACAAGGACTGAGGTCTGAACCACCACTACTCACCTGCAACAGGACACTTCACAAGTGGCAAAGCAGGTCGGCAGGTGTCTGTCTTTCTCTCTCATTCTCTATATCCCCTCCCTTCTTAATTTCTTTCTGTCCTATCCAAAAAAAAGGGGGGAGAGCTGATGGCTGCAGTGAAGTCCTATTGCCTATACTGAGCCCCAGCAGTTATAACCCTGGAAACAAAGAAGAAAATTGATCCCAAATGTCCTCAGGAAAGTCAAACTATTGTGCTAGTTAATTTTGGAGACATAAAAAGGATGTGTAAATTTAGATTCAAATACATTGCTAAAGTATGGAATAGTTTCTAAATTCTTCTAAAACATAAACCATGGAAAGAATCATCTTACAAAATGTTGCTGGGGGGCCGGGTGGTGGTGCACCTGGTTAAGCACACACACACTACAGTGTGCAAGGACTGGGGTACAAGCCCCCGGTCCCCACCTACAGGGGGAAAGCTTCACAAGTGGTGAAGTAGAGCTGCAGGTGTCTCTCTGTCTCTCTCGCTCTCTATCTCCTCTTCTCTCAATTCCTCTCTGTCTCTATCCAATAACAAATAAAATAAAATGAAATAGAAAATTGCTAAATGCCTCTAGCTGACTGTTAATATCAATCTACATGTACTTTCAATTTCTGATTCTTATTCAGCATTATGCACTGTCATAAGTTTGATCTTTCATAATTAAAATATGTGACTGGTCTATTAGAAGAATCCAGTTTCTAAGTACTTGAAGAAAACTGAGTGATTTTTGTTCATTTTGTGGAGTTGTACCCCTCCTACCCTATGGTTTTGTTAATTTATCTTTTCTTAAATAAAAAAAGAAAATTGCTGAATGCCTCTAGCTGACTGTTAATATCAATCTACATGTACTTTCAATTTCTGATTCTTATTCAACATTATGCACTGTCATAAGTTTGATCATTCACAATTAAAATATGTGACTGGTCTATTAGAAGAATCCAGTTTCTAAGTACTTGAATAAAACTGAGTGATTTTTGTTCATTCTGTGGAGTTCTACCCCTCCTACCCTACGATTTTGTTAATTTATCCTTTCTTAAATAAAAAAAAAAAAGAAAATTGCTGAATGCCTCTAGCTGACTGTTAATATCAATCTACATGTACTTTCAATTTCTGATTCTTATTCAGAATTATGCACTGTCATAAGGTTGATCATTCACAATTAAAATATGTGACTGGTCTATTAGAAGAATCCAGTTTCTAAGTACTTGAAGAAAACTGAGTGACCTTTGTTCACTTTGCTGCCATGTGTAGGGGATGAGTGCCCTCAGGTGGCTGAATCCCAAAACTGCAGCTAAAGCAAATCTGCTTGAACCTTTTGGAGGTGAAGTTCCATTGAGTCTCTGACAGCCCAGGGAACTGAATGAAATCACGGCCACCTGACTATGCCTGACCTGTGTGACAGCAGCATGAGGAAATCTAGGATATGTGATCCATTTCCTCCTTAATATTCTAATCATTCTTTATGGCATAAGACAAACATCTGTCTCGTTTTTCCTAGATGGAGTAAGCAAAAGCATTGTTCAAACATCGCATCATTAGTAAGAATGTCGTATTTTCTTTGAGTTTATAAGATACTAAGGAAAGCTAAGAAAGAAATAGAAGTCTGAGGAACCCCTCAGCCTGGTCCAGCACTCAGACGATGCAGCAGGACAGTGAGAACAGGCTTCTCCTCACCTCTCTCCCATACAAGCAGACACAGACACAAACACACCTGTCTGGGGCTCAGCACCCTGATTGATCTGACTAGTGATTCTCTCATTGATGTTAATCTGTATGTTTCTTGTCTGTGATCAGATGGAGTGCATCTTACCAGAGCTGTTTAAGACAAGAAGTAGTGGAGGAGGCTACTTGGTTGAGAGCACTAGCTATAAGCTGCTGGGTCCAAGCCAATGGTCTCCCGCCCACCCTGATGGAAGGGGAAGAATTTTATGAGCAGTGAAACAGTGATGATGCAGGTGTCTCTCTGTCTTTCTCCATCTACTCCTTCCCTCTCATGTCTCTGTCTCTATCCAGTGAATTGTAAATAAGAATAATTACTAAAAAAGAAAATAAAAGACATAATAAAAAGGAAAAAAAGCATAAAGAAAAAGCAAAGAGACTGTGGTCCAGGAAGTGGCACAGTGGTTAATGCACTGGATTCTCAACCATGAGGCCCCGAGTTTAATCCAGGCAACCCATGTACCTGTGACTGTGATGGCTGGTTCTTTCTCTCTTTCCTCCTATCATTCTCATGAATAAAGAAATTCTTTAAAAAACAAAACTGGTAGTCAGGCAGTAGCGCAGTGGGTTAAGCACACATGTTCCGAAGCATAAGGATCCAGGCTCGAGGCCTTATGCTTCCGAGGCTCCCCACCTGCAGGGGGGTCGCTTCACAGGCCAGGTGGCAAAGCAGGTTTACAGGTGTCTATCTTTCTCCCCCCGTGTCTGTCTTCCCCTCCTCTCCATTTCTTTCTGTCCTATCTAACAACAAGTACATCAATATCAACAATAACTACATCAACAACAACAAAAAAACAAGGGCAACAAAAGGGAAAATAAATAAATTTAAGAGGTCTATTCTAGGCTACATCCAGTCCTCTAATGGTTACTTGGATGTATACTTTTTACACTACAGTTGAAGGTCATCAAAGAATGTCCACAACTCATTTGACATTTGATTTTCCAAGTGACATTCCCTTCACACACACACACACACACACACACACACACACACACACACACACACACACACACACACTGATGCTCCTGGAAATAGTGTGTCTCTGACAGCATCCATGTGAATATCCTGCCATGATATTTACTCTGTTTAGGATTATATAATTATATCACCACTGTGTGAAATGGGGGCAAGGCTTGTGGCATCTCTATTGTTTCTAATCAATGCATGGGGATCTATAGTTATCAGAACAAAATTCCAAAGGACTAATGAAAAACTCAATGCTGAAGATACAAATTGCTTCAGGGAATCATGCTTTCAGCTGTGCAGTAATGATCTGACCTTTGACTAATGACATCACAGCCCAGTGGCCCTGGCTACAGTGGAATCTTCAGTCTTGGAGACTGAGCTGAGAGTGCAAGTAGTGCTGTGTCCAGCTCTCTCTTTAGCGTCAAAGAGTGAAGAATAGAGGATGTCTGCATCTACCAGAAAGTCTTCGCGGCTTTCAGAGTGTCTGGACTGTCTGTCCTGCTTCAGGTAGAGTCTGTTCACATGCCCTGTGTGACCGGCAGAGCAGGAGGAGGGCAGTCCCAGGACGTGCTCTGTGTGATGCCCACTGACAGAATCCTCAGCTTCAGCCCTGGTCTCATGAACGGTTACTGTGCTCATGAGATTCCCTCCTGCTGATGCCAGAGAGCAGACTTGACCTGCTAGGATCAGAGTCCTGTGGGCTTACTCAGGGCACAGCCAAGAATAGCTTGGTACTTCCTTAAATTGAGAAACATTTGGATGTTGGATTTATTATCTGCTGATCTTGGGATTCCTGCCCCCCTCAACCCCCAAGTGATGACTGAGTTAAGATTAGAGTCAGTTTTCCAGAATCCTGTTATCTAAGGGTGTATGTTAACCTGAGACCACAGTGGAATGACACCTTCACACTCTTGGATGTCATGTAATCTGTAATTTGACTTCTATAAGGTCATATATCTGTTTACATTTTATTATTATTATTGAGAGTGAGAGTCAGAAGCAGAAGTAAGAGAAAGTGAAGGGGTTAAGGAGATCCGGAAAGGAAGAGGAAGAGGAAGGAGAAGAGGGAGTGGAAGGAGACAGCCAGAGAGTCATTGGCATATGCAATACTGGGGGTGACACTTGGGGCTACATGATTTTCAGTTCATCTAGACACTGTACTGTGGACCTGAGTTGGTTGTTTGAAACATTTGTCATCTCTCCTTTGTCCTCTAACTGTTCCCTCACCCCTTTTATCATTTAGTGGAGGGACTAATTCACTACAGTGCAGTTTGTTGACATGGGGTAAGATTTCTCATCACTCAGTGAGAGGTGTCTGCAGAACACTCTCCTCCCCACTCAGCTCCACTCCCAGCACCAAGCACCAGGACCCCAATACCCTCGGTCACCCTCACTCCCTCTTAGAGTCCCCAGACTCTGCTGATTCCTTGTCCCCTGACACTAAAGTGACAGCCACTGTGTCCTGTCCTTCAAGCTGCCCTCTATTTACACTGGCCCTGAGTGACCTCAACTCTCACAGGAGCTCTGTGTAGCTCAGAACTCCTGAATCGGGGTGCTGAGTCCTTCTGGGGAACTGAGACTCCTCTGCAATGCTTGTGAGTGCTGGCATCATCAGGAGTCCTTGTGTCCAGCCTCCCCAGTGACAGGCTTCCCTGTGGGTCTGCTGTGTTGCAGTTCTGCTGTGGAGGAGAGCGGCCCGGAAGAGGAGAACATCCCAGAGGTGCCTCATGGCCACATCCAGTTCACAGGCCTTGGCAAATTCCAGAAGGGTCGGAAGTGGCAGAAAAGGCAACTGATCTTATATTCCAATGTGCTGCTCATCTCCAACACAAAGTGCGTACCTGTTCCCCCTGCTCCTGACTCCACAGCTGCCTCTTCTCTGCTGCCCTGAGGATAGAAGAGGTGGCTTTTCTGCAAGGTTTCTGTCCAGCACTGGGCAGGCAGCAGAGGGGAAGCAAGGAGACTGGGCAGGGCTCCGAGTTCTGGGGAAGGGCAGCCAGGGTGGAGAGGCTCAAGGAGAGATGCAGAGTCAGAGGCCAGGGGGCCCCCAGACTGGAGGACCCTCCCACAGCCTGCTCTTCCTTCACATGTCTGCCCTTCAGCTTGGCCCCAGGGAGACAGGACAAGCCATAGCCCATCCCTGCTTCCCATGACTCACAGACACTCACACTAAATTTCTGCAAAGTGTTTGCAATCACAGACTGCACATGGTGACAGGGACCAGGGACTGAGGGAATGAGTGGTTTATTAACTAAATTTATCCTGTGTGACACGAGGCAATGAATTCAGTGAGTGGACTACAATTGAAGTGAGTGGTCCTCCTCAATTTTTTTAACCAGAGCACTGCTCAGCTCTGGCATTTGGGGTGCAGGGGATTGAACCTAGGACTTTGGAGCCTCAGGCATGAGAGTATCTTTTCATAACCATTATAGTGTCTATACACCACCCTCAAATTTCTTTTAAAGTACCTGAGAGACAAAGAAGGAGCTGGGGAAGGGAACAGAGAGGAGAGACACCCAGTGACAGCTCCCACCATGCAGTTCCCTTTGCTCCTGTCCATGGTCCTTCTCATGGTACATGAGCCTCTGCCTGGTTTTAGGTGGGCACAGTACTTAAGCAGCTTTTTATGTTTTGCCAGAACATAAAAACATAACATAACATGTTGACAGATATGTATATGTAAAATTATGAATACAAATTTATGAAAGCAAATTTTCAATAACTTAAGCTTTAAAGGCATGAAAAACCCTTATAAACTGAGACTGGGTGGCTGGGTGGTGGTGGCACACCTGGTTGAGCATCCATGGCCTAAGACCCAGGTTCAATCCCCACTCCCCATCTGCAGAGGGAAAGATTCATGAGCAGTTAGCAAGGCTGGAGGTTTCATTCCTCTCTTCCACTCAGTCACCTTACCATCCTATTTCTCGCAGTCCTATTGAAAAAACAAAACAAAACAAAAAACAGGAAAATGACCCACAAGAACAGTGGATTCATCATGTAGCCACTAAGCCACAGAATAACCCCAATGGCAACTAAAAAAAATAGATATTGAAAATTCAACTTGTTTGGGAATCATGGAAAATATGTTTAACTAACATTGTAATGCATGATTTATTTCATTAGTATCCACAAGTACTTTCAGGATGACAATAATTAACTAATAAGCTTATTGCAATTTCCATACAATTAATAAGGGAAATATGATCATGGATCATTATGGCAAACAAATAAGCAACAGGAAAGATGCTGAGTGAAAGGTTCTCTTAGGGAGCTCATAAATATGGGGGTGGTATCTAATTGTTCTGCAATGTTCAGGAAAATGGCTGCTTTCCTCCCACTGGTAAGGAGTGTTCAGGGACATCCTGGGCCAGGCTCCAGTCAGCACACAGCACTCAGGCCCCAGCCCTCCCTCTGCTGTGCTCTCAAGGCTCAGCTCAGAGGGGAAGGAGCCACAGAAACACACCCACCATCTCCCCAGGAGAAACCCAGCTGCTCCCAGAATGCTGGAGATGCCAGCTAACTGCTCTGTGCTCTGTTCCCTCTCCAGGTTGAAGAGTGACTGCAGAATCAAGTACACGTTGACCCTGCAGGACATGTGGGTGACATTCAACAAGAGGAAAGGAAAGAAAGCCCGAACATCGCTGGTCTTGGGCTGGAGAGACCGCATCTTCATGGTCTGTTTTCAGTAAGACTGCAGCCTGACCCTGTCTCCTCATGACTCTCGGGGGGAGCACAGCTCCATCTGGGGGTCTATTAGCCACACATGCTCTGACCCCCACAAGGACAGCTGTGTGCTCTCAACTGCCCCCCAATGGCTCTGATTCAAGCAAACACATGCAGCTTCTAAGCCCTCTGCAGGTGGGGACCAGGGGCTTGAACCTGGGTCCTTGTGCATGGTAACATGTGCAGTTAACCACTGGCACCACCACCTGACCCCCAACCCAATTTCCTCTCCATCTAGAAGATTTCTTTGCCAACTCAGCAAACTATCTGTCAGAGAGCTGGGCCTCTCACCACCCAGTGAGCAGGACAGGCCTCCTGACTCACACAGTCCCACCAATAACAACCTGGTGTTGATGTTTACATGTTGAAGATTTTTTTTTGTTTCCTGTAGATAATTTACCCCTGGAAGGGATAACTTTATTTTACTTTTTGTTAACTTTTTATTGGTGGGGAAAGTACTCACAATATGTTTGTGTGAATTTTGTGCATTTTATCTTCTTTTCTCCCCTTCTCTTGGATTTCAGTTCAGTTACGAAAATGGAGCAATGGTACAATGAGCTTCATAGGTATGTCCTTAGTTCAGGTATTTCAAATCTTTTTTTAAAAGACTTTATTTTATTAATTAGAAAGACAGGGGAAGAGAGAGAAAGAAACAGACATCACTCTGGTACACGTGCTTCCAGGGATTGAACTAGGATCTCATGCTTGCATCCTTTTTCCTTTGTGACACCTCCCAGGCCATGGTATTTCAAATCTTCAAGTTCTCAGAATGCAGAGTCCTAGCAGTCAATGCTTCTCCCTCTTGTCCCCCTTCTCTCCACTCTGTGATGGGAGCTAACATCACCCTGCACCATGTATTCACCTGCCCAGACTTAAGGGCAGGTTTCTCTGTGGGGTGGTTCTCAAAGCAAATGCACCTGCCAGCCCTACAGCCCAGGGAGGTTCTGGCCTGGACTCCAGGCAGGAAAGCTGTGAAGTCAGGATCTGTAGGCCTGATTTCAGAGAGCTGACAACATAGATATGTTTTCTAGGATTGCTCTCATTTTCCAGAAATACATTTGCATATCTCTTCATTAGATCTTGCGGAGTATATTGATATCTTGAAAAAGGCTTGCAAAATACTGAAGTGACTAGTCAAAATGTAAGTTGACTTGCACATAATCTAACAGATATTCTTCTGTTTTGGGTCACTGTGAACTTGATTAGCAACATTCAGGATGAGATTCTGGGCATCCAGAACACCTCCCGAAAGCAGGTGGAAGGCATCACTGTAAGTATTTCTTTTTTTTAATTTTTATATATTATATTTATTTATTCCCTTTTGTTCCCCTTGTTTTTTATTGTTGTAGTTATTATTGTTGTTGTTGAATAGGACAGAGAAAAATGGAGAGAGGAGGGGAAGACAGAGAGGAGGAGAGAAAGATAGACACCTGCAGACCTGCTTCACTGCCTGTGAAGCGACTCCCCTGCAGGTGGGGAGCCGGGGTTCGAACCAGGATCCTTATGCCGGTCCTTGTGCTTTGTGCCACCTGTGCTTAACCCGCTGCGCTACAGCCCGACTCCCCACTGTAAGTATTTCTAAGACTAGAACTTACACTCCAAGCTCCTACCTTGGACAGAAAGAGGTCTAGAGATGAGGGAAGAACCCAGAATGTACCAGACAGAAAAGTGTATTTTTCTACAGACACACAGGTCTGTGTATACATAGAAAAGGAAGCTGGGACTATATGCAACAATCCTTAGTGGTCACATGACAAACTTGGAAAGAACACCGCATCTGAAAAGTTACCGTTTTTTTTTTTTTTTCAGATTGCCCTAATATCAATCCTTGATGTCTCTTGCACCAAATAATTTTCATGAGGCAGCTTTTCTATTAGCATGGATTTCTTTTTCCAATTAACTCTTGCATATACAAAGTGGTTTGCATTCTTTTCTGTAGATAATTTATCCCTGGAAAGGATTTTTGTTTACTTTTTATTCATGGGGGGGTATTACTGGTTTACAGTAAACAGTTGTTGGCACATATGCATATTTTCTCAGTTTTCTGCAAAACACTCTCACCCCCAGCCCAGCTCCTCCTCCCCCATCATGCACCAGGACCTGAAAGACCACTCGCCCTAGTCCTTTACTTCAGTGCAGTACATCAAACCCAATTCAGGGATGGCCCTTTCAAGTCAAGAGAAAATACTGACCTCAATTTTCTTTTCCTTTCCTTTCCTTTTTTTTTTTTTATTAATTTATTTCTTTATTGGGGAATGAATGTTTTACATTCCACAGTAAATACAATAGTTTGTACATGCATAACATTCCCCAGTTTCCCATTTAACAATACAACCCCCACTATGTCATTTATCATCCTTCATGGACCTGTATTCTCCCCACCCACCCACCCACCCCAGAGTATTTTACTTTGGTGTGATATGCCAATTACATTTTGGGTTCTACTTGTGTTTTCGTTTCTGATCTTGTTTTTCAACTTCTGCCTGACAGTGAGATCATCCCATATTCATCCTTCTGTTTCTGACTTATTTCACATAACATGAACTTTTCAAGGTCCATCCAAGATTGGCTAATAAACGGTGAAGTCACCATTTTTTACAGCTGAGTAGTATTCCATTGTGTATATATAGCACAACTTGCTCAGCCACTCATCTGTTGTTGGACACCTGGTTTGCTTCCAGGTTTTGGCTATTACAGATTGTGCTGCCAAGAATATATGTGTACACAGATCTTTTTGGATGGATGTGATGGGTTCCTTAGGATAGAACCCAGGAGAGGAATTGCAGGGTCATAGGATAGGTCCATTTCTAGCCTTCGGAGAGTTCTCCAGACTGTTCTCCACAGAGGTTGGACCAATTGACATTCCCACCAGCAGTGTAGGAGGGTTCCTTTGACCCCACACCCTCTCCAGCATTTGCTACTGTTACCTTTTCTGATGTATGACATTCTCACAGGAGTGAAGTGATATCTCATTGTTGTCTTTATTTGCATTTCTCTGACAATCAGAGACTTGGAACAATTTTTCATGTGTTTCTTGGCCTTTTGGATACTTCTGTGGTGAACATTCTGTCCAAGTTCACCCCCCATTTTTGGATGGGGTTATTTGTTGACTTGTTGTTGAGTCTGGCAAGCTCTTTATATATGCTGGTTATTAAACTCTTATCTTATGTATGGCATGTAACGATCTTCTCCCATTCTGTGAGGGGTCTCTTGGTTTGGGTAGTGGTTTCTTTTGTTGTGAAGAAGCTTTTTAATTTGATGTAGTCCCATAGGTTTATACTTGCCTTAATCTTCTTTGTAATTGGATTCATTTCATTGAAAAGGTCTTTAAAATTTATGCGGAAAATAGTTCTGCCAATATTTTCCTCTAAGTATCTGATAGATTCTGGTCTAACCTCCAAGTCCTTGATCCACTTGGAATTTACTTTTGTATTTGGTGAAATGCAATGATTCAGTTTCATTCTTCTGCATGTGTCAACCCATTGTTTCCAACACCATTTGTTGAAGAGACTCTGCTTTCCCCATTTAATAGTCTGGGCAACTTTGTCAGAGATTAGATGTCCATAGGTGTGGGGCCTCATTTCTGGGCTCTCAATTCTATTCCACTGGTAAGTGTATCTATTCATGTTCCAGTACCAAGCAGTTTTGATGACAATTGCCCTATAATACAGTTTGAAATCCGGATGTGTGATGCCTCCAGTTCTGTTCTTTTTTCTCAAGATTGTTTTGGCAATTCTAGGTCTTTTCTGGTTCCAGATAAACATTTGTAGCATTTTTTCTATTCTCCTAAAAATGTGCTTGGGATCAGGAGTCAGGCTGTGGCGCAGCAGGTTAAGCACAGGTTGCGCAAAGCACGAGGACAGGCATAAGGATCCCGGTTCGAACCCCGGCTCCCCACCTGCAAGGGAGTCGCTTCACAGGCAGTGAAGCAGGTCTGCAGGTGTCTATCTTTCTCTCCTCCTCTCTGTCTTCCCCTCCTCTCTCCATTTCTCTCTGTCCTATCCAACAACGACAACTACAACAATAAAACAATAAGGGCAACAAAAGGGAATAAATAAATAAAATAAAATATTAAAAAAGAATTAAAAAATGTGCTTGATCTTGATGGGGATAGCATTAAATTTGTAGATGGCTCTTGGTAATATATTCATTGATGATTTTAATTCTTCCAACCCATGAACATGGAATATCTTGCCACTTCTTTGTGTCTTTTTCAATTTCTTTGAGTAGTCACTCATAATTTTCAGTATACAAGTCTTTCACTTCTTTGGTTAGATTTACTCCTAGATATTTTATTGTTTTTGTTGCTATAGTAAAAGGAACTGATTTCTGGATTTCAATTTCTTCTAACTTAGTGTTTGCATAGAGGAATGCCACTGACTTTTGAATGTTAATTTTATAGCCTGACACCTTAACTGTATTGCCTGATGATTTCCAAAAGCTTCTTGCTGGATTCCTTAGGTTTTTCCATGTATACTATCATGTCATCTGCAAATAAGGAGAGTTTGACTTCTTCTCTTCCAATCTGTATCCCATTAATTCCTTTCTCCTGCCTGATTGCTATGGCAAGAACTTCAACACTATGTTGACTAGTAATGGTGATAGTGGACATCCCTGTCTAGTACCTGATCTGAGTGGAAATGCTTCCAGTTTTACACCATTGAGTATGATGTTGGCTGTAGGTTTGCTATATATAGACTCCACTATCTTCAGGAATTTTCCATCTATTTCCATTTTTTGTAGTGTTTTGATCATAAAGGGATGTTGTATTTTGTCAAAGGCTTTCTCTGCATCTATTGATATGACCATGTGTTTTTTGGTCTTGCTTTTGTTGATGTGGTGGATCACATTGTTTGATTTACAAATATTAAACCAACCATGCATGCCTGGGATAAGGCCACTTGGTCATGATGAACAATCTTTTTGATATACTGTTGTATCCAGTTGGCTAGAATTTTGTTCAATATTTTCGCATCTATGTTCATCAGAGATATTGGTCTGTAGTTTTCTTTTTTTTGGTTGTGTCCCTGTCTGCTTTTGGTATCAGAGTGATGTTGGCTTCATAGAAGCTGGCAGGGAGTATTCCAGTGTTTTCAATCTTCTGGAAGACTTTTAAAAGTAGAGGTATTACTTCTTCTTTGAAGGTTTTGTAGAATTCATTTGTAAAGCCATCTAGTCCAGGACTTGTATTTTTGGGGAGATTATTGATAACTGTTTCAATTTCATTAGCTGTGGACACGGCCACCTGTATTGACCCAGACTGCCCCAGAGCCTAACACTGAGTTTCTGATGGGCTGTGGGGACAGGGCCACCCATAATGCACCAGTCTACAACACTGCTCTGGGCCTTCCCTGGCCCCTTGATTCCATTAATAGTGTAATATGTTGGTATGTAGTCTTTTGTTCTATTTTGCTGTTTACTTCTAAAATAAAAATTAGTCTATAATTCTGTACTTATATGACTCCTATTTTTTGTTCAAGGCTCACATTAGCACCTTGCTGAGGCCTCACCTGGGCAGTTCTGGAATCAGCTGAGGTCATCTGTTTTTCTGCTGAAATTTCATGAAGTTCTGGGTAAATCTGGTTGCGTTCAAAGTCTTTCTTGCACATGGGTGTTAGCAAGTGTCTCTTTCCTTGTGATATCAGAGTTTTGGGAAGCCTCTCCCTCTGTCTTCCCCTCCCCTCTCCATTTCCCTCTGTCCTAACAATGATGACATCAATAACAACAACAATTATAACTACAAGAATAACAAGGACAAAAAAGGGAAAATAAATGAATAAATAAAACAACAACAAAAAAGAAAAAGTAAAGAAATGGAGAGAGGAGGGGAAGACAGAGAGGGGTTGAGAAAGATAGACACCTGCAGACCTGCTTTACTTCTTGTAAAGCTTCTTCCCTGCAGGGAGGAACTGGAGGCTCATCCCTGTGTCCTTGAGCACTGTCATGTGTGCACTCCACCAGCTATGCCGCCACTCAGTTTGAATGTGTGTGTGTAAAGCATTTCTCCACAGTTGTTAAGAGTGACTTTGCTAGTAGGGCATGTGACTTAGCAAGTATGAGGCCCAGGGCTTCAGCCCCAGCACCACCTGGGAGCATCATGCTACTGGGGGAAGCTTCATGGATGGTAGAGTGTTGCTGTGGTGTCTCCTCATTCATTTTCCTTTTCTCTCCCTCTTCTTTCTTTTAAAAATAGGAGAATAATAAAGCTTGACTAGAGAATCCTTTTAACAGGTAATATCATACATAAGTAAGACCCCTGAAACACATTAAAAAAAAAACAACCCGGCAGTTGGGTGGTAGTGCAGCAGGTTAAGCACACGTAGCGCAAAGCCCAAGGACTGGCGTAAGGATGCCAGTTCGAGACCCCGGCTCCTCACCTTCAGCGGAGTTGCTTCACAGGCGGTGAAGCAGGTCTGCAGGTGTCTGTCTTTCCTTCTCTCTGTCTCCTCCTCCTCTCTCCATTTCTCTCTGTCCTAGCCAGCAACAACAACATGAATAACAACAACAATGATAACTACAACCATAAAACAACCAGGGGAACAAAAGGGAATAAATAAATATTAAAGAAAAAACCACCACAAATGTTACACAAGAAAAGTTGTCACGACGTTATTATTTTCTTGAAATGTCCCATCGCTCCTTGAGAAAATCCAAATTCACTGGTCACTTGAACTAGTTGTTTCCCCAGGATCCACATTGTGTGTGTGCGAGTGCATGTGCGAGTGCGTGTGCGTGTGCATGTGTGTGTGTGATCTTAAGAACTCAGCTGCAATCTTCTGGCACTTCCACTTCCCAACACTCATCTCAGGATTCTTTCCTTAACCATCCACATTCCAGGCCTCTGTTTCCCATGGAGAAAGTCAAGATGCTTCACAACAAATGTCTGAGACAGACCAAAGCTCATCAGACTGCTGGTCTCTCAACTGAAGCAACACTGAAAACCATTGAAAAAGGGGAGTTGCTGGGCAGTGGCACAATCAGACCTGGTACAAGTCTCCACTCTCCACCTGCAGGGGGTGGGGCGCTTCAAGAATGGAGAAGCAGGTCTGCAGGTAGACTCTCTCTTTCTCTCTCCCTATCTATTTCCCCCTCTCTTACTTTCTCAATGTCCTAGCAAATCAAATGGAAAAAACAAACAAACAAACAAAAAACTCCCAAATCAAACAAACAAAAAATCTCAAACAGCTTTAAAGGTTGCTTTTCCCTATTTAACCACATGAAGGACCCAGTATAATACAGCCAATGATTCTGGAGCCTGGTCTCAGCATCACTGGTCAAGAAATGCCAACCATCTGAGCGGCCCAACCTCTATCCCCCAAGAGATGAACTCATTTGCTTTTCCAAAGAATCAGTCCCTTCATCTAATAACGTCTGGCACATCCACCACTATTCCAGCATCCACACAATTTGAATTCCTACACACTACACACAGATATAGTAAAGGCTGTCTCCCCAGATCATCCAGGTCAAATGTTAATTAACTTCTTTCCACAGATATTTAACTTTCCTTCCCCCTGGCTTTTTTTTTTCTTCTTCTTCCAGAGCCTTGCTCAGTTCTGGCTTATGGTGATGCAGGGAATTGAACCTGAGGCCTTGCTAGTCTCAGGAATGAGAGTCTGTTTGCATAGCCATTACCCTATCTTATCCCCACACACTCTTTTCCATTCTTTCTCTCTCCCCACTCTACCTCCATTCCTCCCACCCCCATTACCAGTGGTGTATTAGATTAAATCTGGGACTTTGGAGTCTCAGGCATGAGAGTCTCTTTGCTAAACCATTATGCTGTCTTACCTCCTCTCCCCCTTTTCTTTTTAAAGTATTTAAAAAATCTATTTATTTTACCAGAGCACTCCTCAGCTTATGGTGATGTGGGGAATTGAACCTGGAACATTGTGCTACAAGCATGAAAGTTGTTTGCATAACCATTATGTTATCTCCCCAGCTCCATGGGTACTTATTATTATTATTTTATAGTTATTATTTTAACTTTATTTTTATTTGATAGAACAGAGTGAAATTGAGTGGGAACAGGAGTCAGAAATGGAAAGAGACAGAGAGACACCTCCAGCTCTGCTTCACCACTCATGAAGCTCTTCCCCTGCAGGTGGGGATAGGGGGCTTGAACCCAGGTCCCTGCACACTGTAATGTGTGCACTTAACCAGGTGCACCACCAACTGCCCCCCAAATATTGAATAATTTAAAGAATCTATTATTTATAAATTATTCAAAATGACATAATCAAATATGTATATGCACAGTGCTTCTGTTTTTTACATTTTGAAGGTAGATGTCTTCTTAATATAATCAAAAGGCTGTTTCAAAAGCTCTAAATGGTGTTTCTCAAGGAATCAAAGCACACTGCACAGAGGAGCCTCAGCTCATAGTCACTGTGATGGGTGTTGTGTGATGAGAGCAGGAATTCCTGGCACAGAATCATAATGGAGACACAGACTGGCCTCTCAGTCAGTCTTTGATTAAGGGTGGCACTGCCTTGCCAGCTCTCTCTCATTGTTAGAGAGCAACAGGCAGAGAACTAGCAGCTGCCGGCAGTTTTAGCCAGCGGCCTGGTGGGATAGGTGTTGCTTGACAAGCTAGAGGCACCAGGTTTAAATCCCAAGGAGAGTAGAGAAACTTTCACAGTATAATTTTTTTTGGCCTCTAGGGTTATTGCTGGAGCTCGGTGCCTGCACTGGGAATCCACTGGTCCTGGAGGCCATATTTCCCATTGTGTTGCCCTTGTTGTTGTGCTTGTTGTAGTTACTGCTGTTGGTATAGCTGTTGTTGTCAGATAGGACAGAGAGAAATTGAGAGAGGAGAGGAAGGCAGAGAGGGGGTGAGAAAGATAGACACCTGCTTCACCACTTGCAAAGTGACCCCCCTTTAGGTGAAGAGCTGGGAACTCGAACCTGTATCCTTATGCTGGTCCTTGTGCTTTGTGCCATTTGCGCTTAACCTGCTGTACTACTGCCCAGAACCCTCACTATAAATGTTTTAAGCACATGTATAAGTTGCACAGTGAACATTTAAAAGTGATTTCACATAATCCTGTGTGTATTTTGAGGCAAATCCATGGCAGGCACCCACACATACAGTGTTTTGCATTCAAGCACTTTCGAGAGCCCACTGCCTAGACAGTCAAGTTGAAGCACTCCTTTCCCAGCAAAAGTGAAAAATATTCCTGAGGGCAAGTGGAAATATGCTCCTTGGGCACCTGTGTGTGTGTGTGTAGGAGTTACTGACACGTTGCCTTGCAGGGAATGAGACCCATTGTCTCAAAGACTAGCTGAGGGGAGCGATGGAGCACAGCCATCTCAGCTTTCTCTCGTCTGTCAGTGAGCACTAGGAAGACAATCAGCATCTGCCAGTAGAACTGGGGGAGCAGCTTCGTGGGCCTTTGCATTATAAAGGACAAGAAACTGGATTTAAGCCCCATCGTCTGCACCGTGATGTGGTCCTGAGAGGAGGAGAGCCTATCATTCATTCCATTCACATGGTAGTGCCCTAAGAGATAGATGACCTTGGCAGAGCTCTCAAAATCAATATGACAGTAGAGAAACTCTCAAATTTTATCATGACTACTGGCTCTTATCCACTGAGCTGAAATCCTCAAGAACCAATTTATTTATATATTTTATAACCTCTGGTGCTATCGCAAAGGCAAACAAATTTAGACTTCTAAGTTACAAAAAATAAAAACACACAAAACAAACAAACAAACAAACAAAACAAAAAGAAAACCCACACGGTGCTCACACACCAAATTCCTTATAAATGAGGAAATGTGCACAGGGTCTGGGTGGTGGCGCACCTGCTTAAGCGGACATGCTACTGTGCACAAGAACTCAGGCTCAAGGCCCTGGTCCTCATCTGCAGGGGGAAAGCAGGGCTGCAGCTGTCTGCCTCCCTCTCTATCTCCTCATTCCCTCTTGATCTCTCTCTGTCTCTATCCAGTAAATAAATAAAGATAATTTACAAAAAATAAAAAAAGAAAATGTGTTCAGAGCCAGAGGACACTCTATTAAACAATAAGAAAGTACAACTGGGAGTGTGGATCGACCTGCCAACCCCATGTCTCGCAGAGAAGCAATTACAGAAGCCAGAACGTCCACCTTCTGCACCCCACAGTGATCCTGGGTCCATACTCCCAGAGGGATAAAGACTAGGGAAGCTTCCAATGGAGGGGATGGGATATGGAACTCTGGTGGTGGGAATTGTGTGGCATTGTGCCCATCTTCAATAAGGTCTTGTTGATCATTATTAAATCAATAAAGTACAGAAAAGAGAAATGAGGTTGGAGAAGGTATCAGTGATTTAATAGTTGTTACCATCTAATCTCACTTAAGACACTGAGAAAAAAATGACACAGTTTCTGCTCAACAGAAGTTTACAATTCAGATGTAATAAATTATAATTTAACATCCAAGCAGCAATGATTATAAAGAATTAGTATTGGGCTACCAACCAATGGAATTCAGGATGCTGACAATACAATGGGCAAAAAAAAGAAAATTCTAATGGGTCTGAAAAGAGAAGAGTACCAAGCCTTCTTTAAAGAAAATTTAAACTTTCCTCAAAGAATAATAAACCTAAGAAAAGCACACAGGAAATTGCATACAGTAACCTGACCTCCAAACCCAGCATCACCTCAGACACGTGCATAGCAGCACTCAGGGCTCCTCCTGTCTCCTTCAGGTCCCTGCTCAACAGTTCAGATGCTTTTTGCCTATTTTGTACTTTGTGCAAATAGAAATGTTTGATGGGATCATCATTCTCTTAAAGGATGTTGTGACATTCATCCAATGTTTGCCATGCACATGTACATTTGTCTTTCCATCCCTATAGATTATTCCACTGTGGAATTATCCCATCATCCACAATGATCCGGATGACAGTAGAGCTGACACAGCTTCTAGTTCTGGCCGCTTTGCAAAGATGCCACTAAATCGATGTCTGGGGATGGGGTGTGAGGGCGGGGGAGGAAGCCTGTCCGCCTACCTGTCTGCAGCCTCTTCTCTGGGTTTGCGTCTCCCAGTGCTGCGCCGGCCTGGCTGTGGCAGTACTTCTGTCCCAGGCCCAGATGGTGTGGTCACTGCGGGCTGTGGACGGAGGGAGAGGTTGTCAGCGGGTGAGGGTGAGCAAGAGCCGCGTGTGTGACCACACGAAGGGCAGCGGCGACTCTGCTCCAGGCCGAAGGGCAGGTGGGAGGGGTGCAGCTCTCCATCACCCTCACAGGGAGAAGGGCCCAGCTCCACCCAGCGCCCTGCAGTATTACAAAAAAGTATTGGGTGCTGGGCAGTAGCACAGTGGGTTAAGCGCACGTGCAGCAGAGCGCAAGGACTGACGTAAGGACCCTGGTTCGAGACACTGGCTCCCCACCTGCAGGTGGGTCGCTTCACAGGCGGTGGAGCAGGTCTGCGGATGTCTTTTTCTTTTTAATTTTTTAATTATCTTTATTTACTGAATAGAGACAGTCAGAAATCGAGCACTGCTTCACCACTTGTGAAGTTTTCCCCTGCAGGTGGGGAGTGGGGGCTTGAACCCAGGACCTTGTAACATGTGCACTCAACCAGGTGCGCCACCACCTGGCCCCGGTCTGCAGGAATCTCTCTCTTTCTCTCCCCCTCTCTGTCTTCCCCTCCTCTCTCCATTTCTCTCTGTCCTATCCAACAATGATGACATCAATAACAACAATAATAACTATCAAAATAAAAAACAAGGGTAACAAAAGGGAAAAATAAATCAATATTTAAAAAAAGAGGAAGCGAGACAGACACCTGCCACATTGCTTCATCACTTGCAAAGCTTTCTCCCTGCAGGTGGGGAGCAGGGGCTCGAACACGGGTCCCTGCACAATGTAACATGTGCGCTCAACGTCCTGATTTTATTAAGCGAGTTCCCCCCACACAGTGGAAGCAGTGAAATTTTAGTTCAGAGTCTCCAGGGTGTTCTCTGAAGGCACTTGTGTATTTATGTATTTACTGAAGCTGAGTCCCCCCACCCCGCAGTGGGGCCGGGGCTTGAACCTGGGTCCTTGCTCGTGGTTCCACGTGCGCTTAGCCAGGTGCGGCAGTGCGCGGCCGTCCCGTGGCATTTCCTGAAGGTTACAGGGACAGGGCACACATGGCCGCTTCCCTGACAGGTGACCTGCGGTCTCTGCCCTCAGGAAGCCCAGGCGGGGGTCGCGGGGCTTCTCACAAGAGCTGCCAGCAAAGGCTCCAGCTGTGCGGTGAGGGCGGGGGCAGAGCTCTCGCTGTGAGCATTCTGGGGGCTGTCTCCTGGAAGGGGCCCGAGCAGGAGCCGCAGACCAGGCGTGTGTGAAAGCCACGGGTCTGTCCTCAGCTGCACACATGTGTCCAGCACCTGCTGGGAGCCATTGGGGCTTGGAAGTTGGCCGCAGGAGCTGAGGTGGGACTCACTCACTGATGGGGAATGCCCAGATTTTGCCCCTGGCCTGCTTGTACTTTGTGTTTATAATCTGCCTGCGATGCATTTGTAAGTGGGCGGCAATACAGGACAGAAAGACTGAAAATATAGAGGGCCAGGTGGTGGTGCAGCGGGATAAGCCCACTTGGCATCAAGCGCAAATATCCTGGTTCAAGCCCCCAGCTCCCCACCTGCAGGGGAGTCGCTTCACAGGCGGTGAAGCAGGTCTGCAGGTGTCTGTCTTTCTCTCCCCCTCTCTGTCTTCCCCTCCTCTCTCCATTTCTGTCTGTCCTATCCAATGGCAGCAATAACAATAACAATGAATTGAAGCCCCAGTGATAACCCTGAAGGCAAAACAGCAACAACAACAACAACAAACCTGAGACTGTAATAAAGGATTAGGAAGTGTAGAAGGTCTGAAGCAGTGCAGGTGTGTAGTGCAGGCTTGCACTTCCAAGCCTTGGTGAGCAAGGGACGACAGGTGGAGCCAGTGAAGGCCGGGCTGATCCTTTACTGAGAAGGCACTTCTGTAACCCCACTAGCTCCTGTCTCCTAGAGGACCCCCACCCCTCAAGTGGGGTCTCTTATGTGGAGGCTCAACTTTCCCAGGCACAGCTCTGCAGGAAAGATAACAGTAACCAGATAAGGCAACCAGACCCTGAGCAGCGGGTCCAAGTCCCACCCCTTAACCTGCAGCCTCTGCTTCTGGGATGACGCTTTTTGCTCTCCATCCTGCGCCCCATGTAAGCCTGTGCTTCCCCTCCGTCCTGTGCCAGACTTATCAGAAAGACCTGAGACCCTGGCCCAAGCAGGAATAAAAGGCTCCTTTCCTCTTACACCCACCTGGGCTTCGGTCGTCTTGATTATTAACAGAGTTCCTCAGCATCCTCTCCCTTGTTCAGTCCACAGACCTGCAGTGCAGCCCTGCTGTCATGGGGCACATGGCCCAGGGAGGGGCTGGGCTCCAGGCTAGGTGGCCGTGATGGCTCTGATGGAGCAGGGTTCAAGCCTCCGTTCCTCACCTGCAGGAGCAAAGTTTTGCAAGTGGTGAAGCAGATCAGCAGGTGTCTCTCTGTCTCTCTCCCTCTCTCTCTCCTCCTCTTCTCTCAATTTCTCTCTGTCTCTATCCAATAACAAATCAATAGAATTAAAAATTGCTGAATGCCTCTAGCTGAGCCGTAATATCAATCTACATGTACTTTCAATCTCTGATTCTTATTTAACATATGCACTGTCATAAGTTGATCATTCACAATTAAAATATGTGAATGGACCTATTAGTAGAATCTGGTTTCTAGGTACTGAGGAACACTGAGTGATTTTTGTTTATTTTGCTGCTATGTATAGGGGATGAGTGCCCTCAGGTGGCTGAATCCCAAAACTGCAGCTAAAGCAAATCTGCCTGAACCTTTTGGAGGTGAAGTTCCAGAGTTCAATCCTGGTAGCCCCTGTGATGACTGGTTGTTTCTCTGTCTCCTCCTATCTTTCTCATTAATAAAGAAATTCTTTAAAAAAACAAAACTGGGAGTCGGGCGGTAGTGCAGCAGGTTAAGCACAGTTGTTTTGAGGCATAAAGAGCCAGACTCGAGCCTCTGGCTCCCCACCTGCAGGGGGGTCACTTCACAGGCCATGCGGTGAAGCAGTTCTCAGGTGTCTATCTTTCTCTCCCCCTCTCTGTCTTCCCCTCCTCTCTGTTTCTCTCTGTCCTATCTAATAACAACAACATCAATAACAACAACAAGGGCAACAAAAGGGAAAGTAAATAAATATAAAAAATAAAAAAACAAAACAAAATGAAGGGATCTATTCTAGGCTACATCAAGTCCTCTAATGGTTACTTGAATGTACACTTTTTACACTACAGTTGAAGGTCATCAAAGAATATCAACTCTTTTGCCATTCCACTTGCCGAGTGACATTCCCTTTGTACATACACACACACACACACACACACACACACACACACACACACACACCTGCTCCTGGAAATAGTGTGTCTCTGACAGCATCCATGTAAATATCCTACTGTGATACTTACTCTTTAGGATTATATGACCACTGCTTGAAATGGGGGCAAGGCTTGTCGCATCTCTATTATTTCTAATAAATGCATGGCAGTTGGGTGGAGGGTAGATAGCACAATGTTTATGCAAACAGACTCTTGTGCCTGAGGCTCTATAGTCCCAGGTTCAATACCCCACACCACCATAAGCCAGAGCTGAACACTGTACTGGTTTAAAAAAAATGCATGGGAGTCTATAGTTATCAGAAAAAAATTTCAAAGGACTAATTAAAAAACTCAAAGCTGAAGATGCAAATTGCTTCAGGGACTCAGTGTCAGCTGGTCAGTTATGACACTGACCTTTGACCTCTGACATCACAGACCAGTAGCCTTGGCTACAGTGGAATCTTCAGTCTTAGAGACTGAGTTGACAGTGCACACAATGCTATGTTCAGCTCTCTCTTTAGCGTCAAGGAGTGAAGAATAGAGGATGTTTGCGTCTACCAGAAAGTCTTCGCGGCTTTCAGAGTGTCTGGGCTGGCTGCCCTGCCTAAGGTAGAGTCTGTTCACATGCCCTGTGTGACCGGCAGAGCAGGAGGAGGGCAGTCCCAGGACGTGCTCTGTGTGATGCCCACTGACAGAATCCTCAGCTTCAGCCCTGGTCTCATGAACAGTTACTTGTGCTCATGAGATTCCCTCCTGCTGATGCCAGAGAGCAGACTTGACCTGCTAGGATCAGAGTCCTGTGGGCTTACTCAGGGCACAGCCAAGGAATAGCTTAGTACTTCCTTGAGTTGAGAAACATTTGGATGTTTGATTTATTATCTGTTGATCTTGGGATTCCTAACTCCCTCAAGCCCAAAGTGATGACTGACTTAAGATTAGAGTCAGTTTTCCAGAATCCTGTTATCTAAGGGTGTATGTTAACCTGAGATCACAGTGAAATGACTTCTTCACACTCTTGGATGTCTTGTAATCTGCAATTTGACCTCTATAAGGTCATATATCTGTATATGTTTTTTTTTTATTATTGCGAGAGAGACAGAAGCAGAAGAAAGAGAAAGTGAAGGGGTGAAGGAGATGGGGAAAGAAGAGGAAGAGGAAGGAGAAGAGGGAGGGGAAGGAGACAGCCAGAGAGTCACTGGAATATGCAAAACTTGGGATGACACTTGGGGCTACATGATTTTCAGTTCAACTAGACACTGTGCTGTGGACCTGAGTTGCTTGTTTGCAACATTTGTCATCTCTCCTTTGTCCTGTAACTGTTCCTTCATTTAGTGGAGGGGCAGTTTGTTGACACGAGGTAAGATTTCTCATCGCCCAGTGAGACGTGTCTGCAGAACACTCTCTTCCCCACTCAGCTCCTCTACCAGCATCAAGCACCAGGACCCCAATAACCTCACTCCCCCTCACTCCCTCTTAGAGTCTCCTTTCTACCAGGTCCTGCTGAGACTCTGCTGCTTCCTTTTCCCCTGACACTAAAGTGACAGACCCTGTGCCCTGTCCTTCAAGCTGCCCTCCATCTCCACTAGCCCTGAGTGACCTCAACTCTCACAGGACCTCTGTGTAGCTCAGGACTCCTGAATCAGGGTGCTGAGTCCTTCTGGGGGACCGAGACTCCTCTGTAATGCGTGTGAGTGTTGACATTAGCACGAGTCCCTGTGTCCCACTTGTCCATTGATAAGCTGCCCTGGGGGTCTGCTGTGTTGCAGGTCTTCTGTGGAGGAGAGCGGCCTAAAAGAGAGGAACATCCCAGTGTTGCCTCATGGCCGCACCCTGCTCAGTGGCCCTGGCAAATTCCTGAAGAGGCGGAGGTGGCAGAAAAGGCAACTGATCTTACATTCCAATGTACTGCTCATCTCCAACACAAAGTACGTACCTGCTCCCCCTGCTCCTGACCCCACAGCTGCCTCTTCTCTGCTGCCCTAAGGACAGAAGAGGTGGCTTTTCTGTGAGGTTTCTGTCCAGCACTGGGTGGGCGTCTGAGGGGAAGCAGGGAGACTGGGCAGGGCCAGAGTCCTGGAGAAGGGCAGCCACAGTGGAGAGGCTAAAGGAGAGATGCAGAGACAGAGCCCAGGGGGACCAGCCTGGAGGACCCTCCCCTGGCCTGCTCTTCCTTCAGGTGTCTGCCCATCCAGCTCTGCCCGAGGGAGGCAGGACAAGGCACAGCCAGTCCCTGCTTCCCAAGACTCACAGACACTCACACTGAATTTCTGCAAAGTGTTTGAATTCATAGCATGCACATGGAGACAGGGACCTGGGACTGAGGGAATGAATGATTCATTCACTGACTGAATTTATTCTCTTGTGACAAGAGGCAGTCAATTCAGTGAGTGGAAAACACTGTTGAGCAAAGTCCTCCTCATTTTTTTTTTTTTTTTACCAGAGCACTGCTCAGCTCTGGCTAATGGGATGTGGGGGTGAACCTGGCACTTTGGAGCCTCAGGCATGAGAGTATCTTTGCATAACCATTATAGTATCTACCCACCACCCTCAAATTTCTTTTTAAGTACCTGAGAGACAAAGAGGAGATTGGGAAGGGAACAGAGAGGAGAGACACCCAGTCACAGCTCCCACCATGCAGTTCCCTTTGCTCGTGTCCATGGTCCTCATGGTACATGAGCCTCTGCCTGGTTTAGGTGGGTACAGTACTAAAGCAGCTTTTCATGTTTTGCCAGACTCTAAGTGGGATAATTATGAATACAAATTCATGAAAGCAAATTTTCAGTAACTTAAGCTTTAAAGGCATGAAAAACCCTTAGAAACTGAGACTGGGTGGCTGGGTGGTGGCGGCACACCTGGTTGAGCATCCATGGCCTAAGACCCAGGTTCAATCCCCACTCCCCATCTGCAGAGGGAAAGATTCATGAGCAGTTAGCAAGGCTGTAGGTTCCATTCCTGTCTTCCACTCACTCATCTTACCATCTTAATTCTCTCAGTCCTTTAAAAAAAACAAAACAGGGAGTCGGGCACAAAGTGCAAGGACCAAGATTAGGATCCTGGTTCAAGCCCCTGGCTCCCCACCTGCAGGAGAGTCGCTTCACAAGCGGCGAAACAGGTTTGCAGGTATCTATCTTTCTCTTCCCTCTGTCTTCCTCTCCTCTCTCCATTTCTCTCTGTCCTATCCAACAACAATATCATCATCAACAACAACAATAACTACAACAATAAAAAACAAGAACAAGAAAAGGGAATAAATACATAATAAGTATATATTAAAACAAACAAACAAAAACCAGGAAAATGGTCCACAAAAACAGTGGATTCATCATGTAGCCACCAAGCCACAGTGATAACCTCAGTGGCAATTAAAAATAATAGACATGGAAAATTCAACTTAATTGTTTGGGACTCATAGAAAATATTCTTTTTTTAAACTTTTGAAAAAATTATCTTTATTTACTTATTGGATAGAGACAGCCAGAAATCGAGAAGGAAGAGGGTGATAGGGAGATGGAGAAAAACAGAAAGTCACCTACAGCCCTGCTTCACTACTTGTGAAGCTTTCCCTCTGCAGGTGGGGACGGGGCTTGAACGCAGGTCCTTGCGCACTACCGCCCAGCCCAGAAAATATTCTTTTTTTAAAAAAATTTTATTTTATTTAAAGAAAGGATAAATTAACAAAAACATAGGGTAGGAGGGGTATGATCCCACTCATCAACAGAAGTTGAGTAAGAAGATCTGAAAGGGAAACTAAAAGCAGGACCTGACCAAATTGTAAGTAGGGCACCAAAGTAAAAACTCTGTGGTGAGGGGTAGACATCCAGAAAATATTCTTAACTAACATTGAAATGCATGATTTATTTTATTAGTATCCTCAAGCACTTTCAGGATGACAATAACGAACTAATATATTAATTGCTATTTCAATACAATTAATAAGGGAAATATGATCATGGACCATTATGGCTAACAAGCAAGCAACAGGAAAGATGATAACTGAGTGAAAGGTTCTCTTAGCGAGCTCATAAATATAGGGGGGTATCTAATTGTTCTGCAATGTTCAGGAAAATGGCTGCTTTCCTCCCACTGGTAAGGAGTGTTCAGGGACATCCTGGGCCAGGATCCAGTCAGCACACAGCACTCAGGCCCCAGCCTTCCCTCTGCTGTGCTCTCAAGGCTCAGCTCAGAGGGGAAGGAGCCACAGAAACACACCCACCATCTCCCCAGGAGAAACCCAGCTGCTCCCAGAATGCTGGAGATGCAAGCTAACTGCACTGTGCTCTGTTCCCTCTCTAGGTTCAAGAGTGACTGCAGAATCAAGTACTGGGTGCCCCTGCTGGACATGTGGGTGGCACACAACTCAAGGAATGGAGCGAGAGCCCGCACATCGCTGGTCTTGGGCTGGGATGACCACAGCTTCGTGGTCTCTTTTCAGTAAGACTGCAGCCCGGCCCTGTCTCCATATGATTCACCTGGGCAGGGGGCAAAGCTCCATCTGGGGGTCTATTTGCCACATGTGCTCTGACCCCTACAAGGATAGCTGTATGCTCTCCACTGTCCCCCAATGGTTGTGATTCAAGCAAACACATGCAGCTTCTAAGCCCTCTGCAGGTGGGGACCAGGGGTTTGAACCTGGGTCCTTGTGCATGGTAACATGTGCAGTTAACCACTGGCACCACCACCTGAGCCTCAACCCAGTTTCTCCTCCAGCTGGAAGATTTCCTTGCCAACACGCAGCAAACTATCTGTCAGAGAGCTGGGCCTCTCACCACCCAGTGAGCAGGACAGGCCTCCTGACTCACACAGTGCCACCAATAACAACCTGATGTTGATATTTACATGTTGATTTTGTTGTTGTTGTTGTTTCCTGTAGATAATTTCCCCCTGGAAGGGATAAATTTATTTTATTTTATTTATTATTTGTTTTTACTTTTTATTGGTGGGGGAAATACTCACAATATGTTTGTGTGAATTTTGTGCATTTTAACTTCTTTTCTGCCCGTCTCTTGGATTTCAGTTCAGTCGACAAAATGGAGCAATGGTACAGTGAGCTTCATAGGTAGGTCCTTAGTTCAGGTATTTCAAATCTTTTTTATAAGACTTTATTTTATTAATTAGAAAGACAGGGGGAGAGAGAGAAAGAAACAGACATCACTCTGGTACACGTGCTTCCAGGGATTGAACTAGGATCTCATGCTTGCATCCTTTTTCCTTTGTGACACCTCCCAGGCCATGGTATTTCAAATCTTCAAGTTCTCAGAATGCAGAGTCCTAGCAGTCAATGCTTCTCCCTCTTGTCCCCCTTCTCTCCACTCTGTGATGGGAGCTAACATCACCCTGCACCATGTATTCACCTGCCCAGACTTAAGGGCAGGTTTCTCTGAGGGGTGGTTCTCAAAGCAAATGCACCTGCCAGACCTACAGCCCAGGGAGGTTCTGGCCTGGACTCCAGGCAGGAAAGCTGTGAAGACACGATCTGGAGCCCTGCTCTCAGACACCTGACAATATATGTTTTCTAGGATTGGTCTCATTTTCCAGAAATACGTTTGTATATCTCTTCATTAGATCTTGCTGAGTATGTTGATATCTTGAAAAAGGCATGCAAAATACTGAAGTGACTAGTCGAAACGTAAGTTGACTTGCACATAATCTAACAGATATTCTTCTGTTCTGGGTCACTGTGGACTTGATTAGGAACATTCAGAATGAGATTTTGGACTTCCAGAACACCCTCCGAAAGAAGGTGGAAGACATCATTGTAAGTGTTTCTAAGACTAGAACTTACACTCCAAGCTTCTGCCTTGGACAGAAAGAGGTCTAGAGATGAGGGAAGAATCCAGAATGTACCAGATAGAGAAGTGTATTTTTCTACAGACACACAGGTCTGTGTATACACAGAAAAGGAAGCTGGAACTATATGCAACAGTCCTTAGTGGTCACATGACTTAAATTTGGAAAGAACACTGCATCTGAAAAGTTAATGTTGTTTTTTTTTTTCAGATTGCCCTAATATCAATCCTTGATGTCTCTTGCACCAAATAATTTTCAGGAGACAGCTTTTCTATTACCTTGGATTGTTTTCCCATTCATTCTTGCATGTACAACGTGGTTTGCATTGTTTCCTGTAGATAATTTATCCCTGGCCAGGGTTTTTTTTTTTTTTTACTTTTTATTCATGAGGAGATTAATGGTTAACAGTAAACAGTAAACAGCTGTTGGCACATATGTATATTTTCTCGGTTTTCTGGAAAACTTTTCACTCCCAGCCCAGCTCCTCCTCCCCCATCATGCACCAGGATTGGAACAACCATTCGCCCTAGTCCATTACTTTGGTGCAGTACACCAAACCCAATTAAAGGATGGCTCTTCAAGTGAAGAGAAAATACTGACCTCAATTTTCTTTCCCTTTCCTTTCCTTTCCTTTCCTTTCCTTTCGTTTCCTTTCCTTTCCTTTTGCTTCCTTTCCTTTCTTTTCCTTTTTACCTTTCCTTTTGTTTCCTCTCTTTCTCTCTCTCTCTCTATCTATCTCTCTCTCTCTCTCCCTCCCTCCCTCCAGGGTTATTGCTGGGGCTCATTGCTGCACTACAGATCCAGTGCTTTTATGGATATTTTTTTGATTTTTCCTTTTTTTTATAGGACAAAGAGAAGATGAGAGGGGAGGGGAAGATAGAGGAGAGAGAAAGAGACACTGCTGACCTGCTTCACCACTTGCGAAGTGACACCCATGCAGATCAGGAGCAGGGGCTCAAACCGAACCAGGATCCTTATGTAGGTCCTTGCAGTCTGTACTATGTACGCTTAACCTTGTGCACCATAACCCATCTCTCCCCTCTCAAGAGAGATAGAACCTGCAGAATCACTTCACCTCTCAGGAAGCCTCCCCACTACAGGTAGGGAGTGAGGGTTCAGCCCTGGGTTCTTGACTTGGTAAGGTATGTGCCTAACCAGCTGCACCACCTCCTAGCCCGCTTTCTTTTCATTATTTCTTTTATTTATTTATTTTTTTGGATAATTTGAACAGCTGCATCATGTCAGGGTTGGCCTTCACTCTGCAGCATTGATGACATTTTCCTGCTTCTTCATACACCAGGCAATGCTTCTCTTCAAGGGGGTGGGGGGAGCTGCTTTTTTTTTTCAAAGCATTTGAGTAGATAGTTGATATATTTGACATTTTAAATTATGAATTACTCACTCAACTGGGAGTTACCTGTGTGTATATCCTGAGACTAGAGAGCAAGCAAGAAGAAATCCACATATCCTTGTCAACTCACTTCTGAACATGCACTGAAAACCCAAGGATTCACTCAAATATACAGTGTCAACTCAACCACAGTCACCCCCAAGGGTCAACTAGCTTTGATCCTGGACACAGGGCTCTCTCTCTGGGGAAACAGAACTGCTGGGAAATGTGTTCTTCCACTGCTCACTGCAAAGGCTTGTTGTGACCCTGCCTTCCTTCTCTTCCAGTATACGAATTCCAGGCTGGAAGAAACCAGAAAGCCACCTCCAGGTGAGTGTCAGGGCAATCTGAGAAGAGGCTGACTGGAGTGAGACATTAACTGCAAAGACTCAGAGTAAATGGTTTCCAGCTTTGCTTCAATACCTTCTGACAGGGAAAAGTGCAGGCAACAGGCCTCCGTGCATTCAGTAGACAGTGACCAACTCACTGCTCTGTAACAGGCTCTAGGGACAGTCCTTGCTTCTCTACTTCTTTCTCTGTGGCAGATTGGGCTGCTCTGTAGAGCTCTTACTCATGAGGAATTCATGGCATTCCAGGCACAGGAATGAATAAGAGCATCTTCCTGTTTATTTTGTCAACTCTTTTCTTGGGCACAAGTGAGGGCAAGATATCCTGTCAGATTCAGGGACACAGAGACACAGAAACACAGTGACACAGAGACACAGAGACACCTCTTTCTTTGCACAGAGGTCCAGGAGAAGGCCCCTGTGTCACACTAAAAGTGAGGTGAGTCTCTTCATGGTCAGCCTGGACCTAGACTGAGGTTTCTCTCCATCTAGGTGGCAAACATCTGCAGGAGCATGAAGTGGGCCAAATGCCGGCCACTGAGGAGCTTCCACAGGAAGGACAGGAGTCCCCCAGCCTCGCATGTGAAGACCAGCAGGGGAGAGGGGACCCCCTGGGTGCCTGTGTATGCCTTGATCCAGGTCAGATCTTCCTTCCTGAAACACGCTCATGACACTGAAAACCAATCCCATGGGAGGGAGGGCAGGATTGGCATGTACCTAGAAGCCCCCAGAAACCATGCGCGTCTCCACTGACTCTGGTAGAGGTGGAGCAACTCAGAGTTGCAGGAATGGACTGGACTCTATTCTGAGCTTGTATTTGAGAAGCCTTGGGATTCCTGTTACAGTGAAACTCTCAATTCCACCCCCAGAGCAGTCTCATTTCCCAAGTTGTCTTCAGGCCCAGATCAGCATGACACTAGACTGAAAGTCTGTGTGTTATCAGGTGTCTTTAAAATGGTCCTTCTATCCAGTCCCTCCCCTTGCCCCAATATAATGCTAAAACTCTCCCACCAATCTTTGTGCCTTAAAGAAAAGTGCTAGCTGGCATTTATTTGGATCAGAATAGAGTGGGTTAAGATATTTTTATTATGATAATTCTAATTCAGAAGTACTGACTTACATTTTCAAGGTTGTATTCATACCCCATCAACCCTAAGGTATTCATAAAACAAATCTAGCCTAAACATTGAAGACGGAACATTGAAAATAATTTTTAATATTTATTTATTTCCTTTTGTTGTCCTTGTTTTATTGTTGTAGTTATTATATATGTTGTTGTTGCATAGTACAGAGAGAAATGGAAGGAGGACAGGAAGACAGAGAGGGGGAGAGAAAGATAGACACCTGCAGACCTGCTTCACCACCTGTGAAGCGACTCCCCTGCAGGTTGGGAGCTGGGCTCAAACTGATCCTTAATCTGGTTCTTGTGTTCTGCAACACGTGTGTTTAACCCACTGTGCTACCGCCCAACTCCCGAAGACATATCAATTTAATAAGCTAGCCTGTTTATTCATCCCACTCAGCCCCCACAGATAGAGCATCTCTCTTGTTTGGTCACTGAGGGATCATGAGCTTTTTCTCCAAATAATGTCCAGCACAGAAGGACCAAGCCTGACAGGGTGACACAGGACTCTGTTTCTCTGCTTCTGCCTGTGCTCAGCCTCAGAGGACTCTCTGGGTGTAGAGTGAGTGTAAGGAGATGTGGCATTCTTCCTCAAGGCGTTCTCTCTGCTGAGAGTCCATATTGAATTTATCTGGATTCCAGTTACAAATATTAAGTTCAGTAAAACATAAGGTCACATACCTCAACTCCTCATTAAACATTTCCATGCTGATATGCAGGAATCGTCTCCTCGACTTGAGACTGGGTTTGCTCTCCCATCTCTCCCTCTACCATGGTTTCAGTGAGCAAGTGGACCCTCGACCCCTTGGTTCTCCAAGCCCTTCATCCTCTCACTGCCTCTGCTCTGCTCCCTGGGGCTCTTCCTTTGTCCATTGCTAAACCCACTGCTTTGTTCACAGGTCTCTGCACTGGGGGTGACTCTACCTGGACCCTGGGCAGCTCTGTTGACAGAGACAAGAGTCTGTCAGTGGCTGTGGAGCAGAGGAGTGAGGACAACACTACCTTCCGTGACATGGAAAGCACCAGGAAGTGCTCCATGTTCATTCATCGGCACAGGGCTCCGACACGGCCACCTGTATTGACCCAGACTGTCTCGGAGCCTAACACTGAGTTTCTGATGGGCTCTGGGGACAGGGCCGCCCACAATGCACCAGTCTACAACACTGCTCTGGCCCTTTCCAGGACCCATTATCCCATTAATAATGTCATATATTGGTATATAGTCATTTGTTGTATTTTTCTGTTTACTGATATAATAAAATTTATCCTATAATTCTGTACTTATATGACCTCTATTTTTTGTTCAAGGCTCACATAAGTCCCTTGCTGAGGCCTCACCTGGGCAGTTCTGGAATCAGCCGAGGTCATGTGTGTCTCTGCTTAAATTTTATGAACTTCAGGGTAAATTTGGTTGTGTTCTCAGTCTGTCTTGTACATGCGTGTTAGCAAGCATCTCTTTCCTTACGATGTCAGAATTTTTGGAAGCCTGTTCCATACATACCCAATTTCACATTTCTGAATGATAGGCTCATGTCTTTTAGAGCTTACTAATGCCTGGGATTATTATTATTATTTTATTTTTATTGTTGTAGTTTCTGTTGTTGATATCATCGTTGTCATTGGATAAGACAGAGAGAAATGGAGAGAGGCTGCAGGGGGGGGTCACTTCACAGGTGGTGAAGCAGGTCTGCAGGTGTCTATCTTTCTCTCTCCCTCTGTCTTCCCCTCCTCTCTCCATTTCTCTCTGTCCTATCTAACAATGATGACATCAATAACAACAACAATAATAACTACAACAATAAAAAGCAAGGGCAAAAAGGGAAAATAAACCCACATGTGCATACATTATAAAGGACTAAAACCTTTTCAGTGAGTGGAAAGAAGGCCTCTTCAATAGCTGAGGCTGGGTAGTCAATTGCAGAAAAATGAAACTTCACCACCCCTTAATACCATATGCCAAATTAACTCAAAATGGGTCAAAGATCTGGCTATTGGAACTAAGAATAAAAAATATAAAGAAAACATTGGTGGAAAACATCCACAGTTTAACATCAGGCTCTATTTGGAGACTCATTTCTATGAGTAAGCAAAACTAAAACAAGGTTAAATTACTGGGACTACAACAAATTTAACAGCTTCTACAAACTTAACAGCTTCTTCTAAAATAAACACACACACACACACAAAGGTAACACAGCATTTGGCAGAAGATACCTGGATGTCACATAACTGACAAGAGACGGATAACAAATGATAATAAATAAATCATATGACTCAACAATAATAACAACAAACTCATTATTAAATCACTAATAAAAATAGAAAAAAACAATCAACGTTCCTCCCTCAACAAGTGTACAGAGAACATGTTTTCTTTAGTATTTGTTAAGCTAGCTAGACTAAACTCTTTTCTAAATATACTACAGATTGGATGTGGAGCTTCAGAAAGTTACTAAGAAGGCACCTCGCAGATAGTGTGCTTCTTTGTTTTTACAGATTTTTATCTTGTTTTTTTTAATTAGTGATTTAATAATGGTTAACAAGATTGTGGGATAAGAGAAGCACAATCCCATACAATTCCAGTCACCAGAGTTCCCTATACCCTCCCCTCCACTGGAAGGTTCCCTAATCTTTATCCCTCTGTGAGAATGGACCAAAGATTTCTTTTTTTTTGCCTCCAGGATTACAGCTGGGGCTTGGTGCCTGCACTACAGTCCACTGCTCCTGGAGGTCATTATTTTCCATTCTTTTGTCCTTGTTGTTATTATTGCCATTCCTTTTGTTGTTGGATAGGACAGAGAGAAATCCAGAGAGGATGGGACGTCAGAGGTGGGGAGAGAAAGACAGATACCTGCAGACCTGCTTCACCACTTATGAAGTGCCCACCCTGCAGTTGGGGAACTGGGAGCTCAAACTGGGATCCTTACTCCAATCCTGGAGCTTTGTGCCATGTGTGCTTAACCTGCTGCCCTAACACCCAGCTCCTGGACCAAAGATTTTATGGGGTGCAGAAAGTAGAGTTGTGACTTCTGTAATTGCTTCTCCACTGGACATGGGCATTGACAGGTGGGTCCATACCCCCAACCTGTTTCTGTCTTTCCCTAGTGAGGCAGCAGGGCTCTGTGGAGGTAAGAGCCATATCTTTTTTTCAGTCTCCTATGATTTCACATGAAAAATGTTTTCTTTTTTTAAACCTCTGGGGTTATTGCTGGGGCTCAGTGCCTCCACTGCTCCTGGAGACTATTTTCCCTTTTGTTGCTTATCATTGTTGTTATTAACACTGTTGTTATTGTTGTTGGATAGGACAGAGAGAATTTGAAAGAGGACAGGAAGACAGAGACAGGGAAAGAGAGAGAGAGACACCTACAATCCTGCTTTACCTCTTGTGAAGTGATCCCCCTGCAGGTGGGGAGCAAGGGTCTCCTATTGGGACTCTTAGGCCAGTCTTTGAGATTTGCACCCTGTGTGCTTAAACCACTGCACTACCGCCAGGCCCTCGTTTTTTTTTCCTTTTATAATATACTTGTTAAATTTTTTTACAATATGCTTTCAAATTCTTTTTTCAATTTTGTTTATTTATTTTCCCTTTTGCTTCCCTTGTTGTTTCAAATTCTTCATAACAGCTGACTCTATCTTTTCAAATAGTCTCTGAGTTAAGAATTTTCATCCTCCTAAGGGAGGCTGGACAACATACTCTATGTTCCACCTGAGGAAGTTGGATACTGAAATTGGGGCAGCTTGGAACATTCCTACTCATGACCATAGAATGTGAACTCAGATCTATAGGGATGCAGAGGTCACATAGGCTCCTAAGCTGAATATGGGCATTGAATCAGATCAAATTTATGGGGCTTACAGTCAACAATATTTATACACCTTTCCCATATTTGGGAGCTACTCTCTTCCCTGATCCAGCTTTATGGTCCTTTTTCCAGCCATGATATCATCTTCAGGATCTTCCCCCATAATCTACCTCTTGAATTACTACTGACTTTTATAATCAATCTGAAATTTAATTTTAGATCTACTAGCGGGTGACATTTCTTTTTAGAAAACTTAGTTGAAGAGTTAGATGAGAATACAGAAATGACTATTTATATTTATTAAAATTAGGCACCAAGAATGATCATGGGAATGTCAGGCTCAAAGACATGTCATTAACTCATTAACTCATCATATCTCTGCACATATTTGCAGGGATTTTTACATGAACTGTCTGTCACAAGGAGATAGTTAAATCCCTGATTTGTGCAGAATGTAGGGAAGAGATCTGGCAGGAAGGAGATAACACACCCCATATTGTTAAAGAGATTACCAAAAATTAACAAAAACCATGCACTTGAATTAAGTGAGGAAGAGAAGAATCAACAATCTACATGAGAGGCAAATAGTTAAAAGTCCTCAAAGATCTACTGTTTAACGTTATGTTTTAAAGCACTGACATGATGGGGGAAAGAAATCATTTAGGTTTTTCAATGAATTTGTATTTTTTTCAGGTAAATAAAGTGTTTTTATTTCTATGGAGGTGCTAAAATCATTCAGAAAACAATATAAAATTGAAACCAATAATCAATGCTATAGTCTATATAATTCTTAGCGAGATTTTTTTTAGCTGAATTATCTAATTCATTCTTATTCTTTGTGTTCATCTGGAAGTGTTATTACTATTTATTAGTATTCTGGACATTTCTCATAGATGTCCCAGTTTTGTCCTTCTGACCAAGTAGTTATGATCTCACTGAAAACATGTTTACTTATGGCAGCTGCAGCTGATCTCGACCAAGGGAGAAAAGCTTCAACTAAGTATGAACAGGTAATGTGCAACTTAAAAGGAAATGCATGAATTTGACGTTTTACTCGGTGTTTTTGCCTTTTCTGGTGCAGTTCTTTTTATTCTCCTTAGAGAATCATTTCCTCCATTCCATAAACATACAAATGTTTGTAACAGTGTTTCCATCTTATAAATAAATACATTAAAATAATAATAATAAAGAAATTACAATCAATTTGTTTTTAAAAAAACACTGAAAAAACGAGTCTAACATGTTAAGAAAATAATTCTTGGATGGGGTCATTTGCTTTTTTGGTGCTAAGTTTGCTGAGCTCTTTATATATTTTGGTGATTAGTTTCTTGTCTGATGTCTGGCATGTGAAGATCTTCTCCCATTCTGTGAGGGGTCTCTCTGTTTGTTTAATAGTTTCTTTGGATGTGCAGAAGCTTTTCAATTTGATGTAGTCCCATTGGTTTGTTTCTGCTTTAGTCTTCCTTGCAATTGGGTTTGATTCATCAAGATGTCCTTGAGGTGTAGGTGGGAAAGTGTTTTACCAATGTTTTCCTCTAAGTATTTGATTGTTTCTGGTCTGACATCTAGGTCTTTGATCCATTTGGAGTTGATTTTTGTTTCTGGACAACCCTTCAGCTTCATTACTCGGGTGAGACCTTTCCTTTTATAGTACACTCTAATTTCATCTCAGGTAGTTCACTTTCTAACAAAGTCCCATAACCTAGATATACACCAGTTTCTATGAGAGAGAGCTTATGTGCACACGTATCCATAAACTACTGCAAAATATATACCTGAAAGCAGGACTACACTAGAGTTTGCAGTGAGTACCTCCCTAAAACTTCCTCTCCACTATTCCAAGTTTGGGATCCATGATTGCTCAACAAATTGTTTGGCTTCATATGTTAACTCTCTTTTCAATCACCAGGTTCCAGATGCCACCAGGATGCTGGCTAGGCTTCCCTGGATTGAAGACCCCACCAATATGTCCTGGAGCTCAGCTTCCCCAGAGTCACACCCTACTAGGGAAAGAGAGAGGCAGACTGGGGGTATAGACCGACCAGACAACGCCCATGTTCAGCGGGGAAGCAATTACAGAAGCCAGACCTTCTACCTTCTGCAACCCTCAACGACCCTGGGTCCATGCTCCCAGAGGGATAGAGAATGGGAAGGCTACCATGGGAGGGGGTGGGTTATGGGGATTGGGTGTTGGGAATTGTGTGGAGTTGTACCCCTCCTACCTTATGTTTTTGTTCATTAATCCTTTCTTAAATAAAAAAAGAAAATAATTCACCAAGTACAAGTGGGATTAAACCCTGAGAAACAGGAATGGAACAATATCTGAAAGCCAATCAATAAAATTTATCATACCAGAAAGACAGAAAGAGAGAAGAGAAGGAAAAGAAAAAATCACACTGTCATATCAACTAATGGTGAAAAATAATTTGACATGATCCATTAGCCATTTATAATAAAGACACTCCAGAAATTGAGAAAAGAAGGACATTTACTCAACCTAGTAAACACCATTAAGACAAACCCACTGCTAACATCATTCTCAATGGGGAAAACCAAACAAGGATGTCCACTACTTATTCACTATAGTCACTGAAGTCCTCACCACTGCAACCAGACAAGAAAGAGATATCAAATATATGCAAATTAGAAAGAAAAATTAAACTAGCACTATTTGCTACTGACTGATAACATATCTGGAGATCCTCAAGGCTCGACGGACAAATTACTGAAGTATTTAATAAATTTCATAAAGTAACAGGATATAAAGTCAATACTCATAAGTCTGTGGCATTTCTGTATACAAAAAGTTTAGAAGAGAGTAAAATAAAAGACTCAATTACATTTACAATCAAAACCAAAAACATAAAATACCTTGGGATGGTCTCACAAAGGAGGTTAAAAAAATAAACCACACAAACACATAAAGGAAAACTATTGGGCACTGTTAAAAGAAATAGAGAAAGACACACAAGAATTAAAGAACATTCCTTGTCCCTGTATTGGAAGAATAAACAATATTAAATGGTCTTTCTACCAAAAGTAATCTACAATTACAATGCAACCCCTATCAAGACTCATTGGCATATTTCAAGAAAATTGAACAACTTGTCTAAAAGTTTTGTATGTAATCATATTTTTGAATGCATGGTAATATTCCATACAATATATATAAATCCTATAACGCCATACAGGCATGTATCCAAAGTACACTCAAACACTAATGTGAAGGGACACAGACACTCTTATGTTCATAGCTGCATTATTCACAATAGTCAAAGAGTGGAAGCAGCCTAAATGCCCATCATCAGAAGACTGGCTAAAGAAGTTAGGGGATATATATTCAATGGAATACTACTCGGCAATCAAAAAGATGATATTGTGTCTTTCAGGACAAAATGGATAGAACTGGAGATGATTTTGTTTATAGATATAAATAAAGGCATTAAAGACAACTCTAAGATGGTTTCACTAATGTGGAATATAGAGAACTGAAACATATCAACTTGAAAAAACAGATTCAAGCAAAGTGTAAAACTCTAGTGAGAACTCTAGTGGTCATCTTTGGGTAGTGGAGTGGTTGGGATTCAGGACTCGTGGTGGGTGTGGAATGGCACTATACACTGGAATTTTACAATCTAATCATAAAATTTAAAAACACAGGGAGTTGGGTGGTAGTGCAGTGGGTTAAGCACAGGTGGCGCTAAGCACAAGGACCAGCAGAAGGAACCCGGTTTGAGCCCCCGGCTCTCCACCTGCAGGGGAGTCACTTCACAGGCGGTGAAGCAGGTCTGCAGGTGTCTGTCTTTCTCTCCCTCTCTCTGTCTTCCCCTCCTCTCTCCATTTCTCTCCGTCCTATCCAACAACAACATCAACAAAACAACAAAACAACAAGGGCAACAAAATTAAATAATTAATTAATTTAAAAAATTTAAAAAAATTAAAAACACAACAATCAGATAAAAATGAAATAAAAAGTGAAGAAAGAGGACTGGAGATGTATTCCATCAGGCAGGACAAGAATCTTGCCATGCATGTGGTCCACATTCAAGTTCTAGTACCATAGTGAGGGACCACAGCACCAGAGCAAGTTTCAGAGAGTGGTCTTTCTCTCTTTCTTTCTTTCTTTCTTTCTTTCTTTCTTTCTTTCTTTCTTTCTTTCTTTCTTTCTCTTTCTTTATTCATTGCTTCCTTTCTCCCTCTCTCACTCTCTCTACCTCTCTCTTCCCTTTCTCTCTATTGTTATTGCTATTGTCAATGTTGGTAAAGTCCGAGAAAGATCCAGAGAAGAGGGGAAGACAGAGATGGAAGAGAAAGACACCTGTAGACCTAATTCACCACCGGTCAAGTGAACCCCCTGCAGGTGGGGAGCCAGGTGCTGGAACCTGGAGCCTTATGCCAGTCCTTGCGCTTCGTCCCTTGTGTGCTTAACCCGCTGCACCACCACCCAGGTCCCTCATTCTTCCTTTCTTTCATCTTTGTTTGTTGGATAGAAATAGCCAGAAATTGAAAGGGGGAGATACAGAGGGAGAGAGACAGAGAGACACCTGCAGCCCTGCTTCACCACTGGTGATGCTTGTCCCCCACCCCTTCAGATGGGACCTGGTGGTGACCCCAGGTCCTTGCACATTGTAACATATGTGCCACCATCTGGCCCCAGCAGTGGTGTTTCAGTCTATCACTATATGAATGGGCAAAACCAGCCAGAGTGAGGAGAGATGCTAGAAGCCTGAGGTCCTCCCCACCCTGCCAAACAAAAGGAGAGGAAGAGGAAACTAAAACTCTTGGAGCAGCAAAACTTCCTGAGATGGGGACGAGGAACGTTCCCATTCAAACCAGGAGGTGCAGGAAGTTGTGGAAGTTGAGCTGATGAAAAGGACTGTTGAAGAGGTCAGGCAACAGCACCAAGGCCTCCACCAGGAGGAAACAGTGCACAGCAGGAACATGTAAGGAGGCTGAGCAGTCAGTCTTCAAGGCCTAGTTTATCAGATCAAAGCACAAGGAAAACTCAGAAACTTCAAAGATGGTGTCCCAAAGAAGAAGCTGTTGAGTAAAACCCTTGAAGATCACCTGAAACTTAAATAAAAAAAACAGGGCACTGAGTCTATTCTGCAACACAGCCTGTAGTGAACATGGACATCCACATTAAAAGAGGTCTGAACAGCAGAAGCAGCAACAGGCGGGTGGAAAAACTGCCAGCCAGGGAAGAGACCAGGGGTTGCTCCGTGGATGTCTAGGAGACAAGCAAGAGGACTGAGTTTAACTGAATTTGGAGCTGTTCCTACATGTGATTTGAAAGGGTCACCTGTCCCCTAGTTAATCCACACTTGGGTACATTAAGCATGAGTGTGACAGACACTCTTCCAAGACTTCATGGAAAGTCTCCATACAGGTCCAGAGGTAAGTATGGTGTTCACATGAATCTTCACTGAGACTGGCCGTCCAGCTGGTGAGTGAGTTAACCCTGGGAGCTTTTTGAAATTATTTATTGTTCCTCATTATCACTGTCCTTTGCCCTTGGTTTTAATCAAGTATCAAGGAAACTAGATTCATTAACACTAGAATGTGTACAATGAGAGGAAAGGCTACGTAACTAAAACGACTACTAATCACATTCTAGAAACAATTTTATTTTTCATTTTCTACTGCAATTCACGTCTAGACCATCCCCCAACAGCACTGTTGTTTTATCTGATGTCTGCACACTGTCTTCTATATAGTGTCTACTAGGATATGTGGGGTGACTTGTTACTGTTTACCTGTTTGCTTTAGATTTAAAGATTCTTTTAACTTCTTTATCTCAACATCATTTTTTTTTAGTTTTGTTGTTGTTATTGTTTGTTTTTTTCGTCACCAGGGTTATTGCTGGGGATTGGTGCCTGCACAAGGAATCCATCATACTTTATATATTAATTTGCTTTTGTTGCTTAAGATGGCATCTTTAATCTATTTCCAAACCTACAAAATTATGCTACTACATTATTTTGATAATTGAATACAAAATTCTACCATTTTCAGATTTTCTTTTTCCACCAGGGTTATCATTTGGGCCTTGGTGTTTCCACAATGAATCCACTGACCCTAGTGACCATTCATTTTTCCTTCCCTTTTTTTTGGTTTTTGTTTCCTTCATATTTGACAGAACAGAAAGAAACTGACAGGGGTTGGGGAGAAAGAAGGAGAGAGACAGAGACATGCCTGCATCCTGGCTTCACTGCTCATGAAGCTTCTTCCCTGCAGATGGAGGCCAAGGGCTTGAACCTGGGTCCTTGCCCATGTCAATATGTGCACTCAATTGGGAGTGCCACTGCCTGAACACAGATGATTCAAGTTTTGAAATGTTTTTATTAGTGGCTTAATATTGATTTACAAAATTATGAGAAAACAGAAGTCCAATTCCATTCTTTCTCTGCACCTTCACTGGGAACTGATGTGGTTCTCCCAAGGTTAAATATATGAGTTGACTTATTCCTTCTGTAAATAGTCATCTTTAAGTCACCTTCCCATAACATTTCTCCTCCCTCTGGGAGTATGGACCAGAATTCCTTTTGGGGTGCAGAAGGTAAGAATTCTGCCTTCCGGGAGTCGGGCTGTAGCACAGTGGGTTAAGCGCAGGTGGCACAAAGCACAAGGACCAGCATAGGGGTCCCAGTTCGATCCCCAGCTCCCCACCTGCAGGGGAGTCGCTTCACAGGCGGTGAAGCAGGTCTGCAAGTGTCTATCTTTCTCTCCTCCTCTCTGTCTTCCCCTCCTCTCTCCATTTCTCTCTGTCCTATCCAGCAACGACAACAACAATAATAACTACAACAATAAAACAACAAGGGCAACAAAAGGGAATAAATAAATGAAATAAATTAAAAATAAATTTAAAAAAAGAATTCTGCCTTCCATAACTGCTTCTCCTCTTAACATGGGAGTTGGCATGTTGATCCATACACCCAGCCCATTTGTGACTTTCCTTTGTGGCACTCAGTTTTTAAAAAAAAAAAATATATATATATATATATATATATTAAAATTTTATTATCTTTATTTATTGGACATAGACATCCAGACATTGAGAGGAAAGGGAAGTTAGAGAGGAAGAGAGATAGAGAGACACCTGAAGCACTGTTTTACCTTTTGCAAAGCTTTCCCCCTGCATCTGGGGGTTAGGGACCTCAACCCGGGTCCTTCAGCATTGTAACATGTGTGCTCAAACAGGTGTGCTACCACCCAGCCCCAGATACACTTATTTCTAACACACACACACACACACACACACACACACACACACCAGACCTGGGAATTTTATGCATCTATGTTCTGTGCTCTGCTTATGAGTTATCTTCCTGGAACTTAACAATTTTTCTTTCAGCTTTTATTTATTGAGTAATGAGAAATTATAGGAGAGTGAGAACCAGACATCACTCTGGTACATGTGCTGCCAGGGATGGAACTTAGGACCTCATGCTTGAGAGTCCAATGCCTTATCCACTGCACCACCTCCCAGTCCACAGAACTTAACATTTTTTAAACCAGTTTCTTATTTGTCTATTTTTCTCTAAAGTACCAGGTTTTGTGTATTGAATTTTGGAGCAAAGGCCCAGTGATTTCCTTGGGACAAGTTTTTTAACGTATATTCTTATTCAAAGAGTCTATGTATTTTCTTTTTTTTTTACAACTCTTTATTAATAAGTTACTTCTTTGTTTAATAGGGCCAGAAAAATCAATATGGAAAGAGACATTGAGAGAGAGAGAACAGGAGATAGATATAGAGTTAGAGATAGATAGATAGATAGATAGATAGATAGATAGATAGATAGATAGATAGAGATCCATCTCCTGCCCTGCTTTACCACTTGTAAAACTTTTTCCTACAGGTGGAGACTGGAGTCCTGGCCAGGGGTCCTTGCACATGTCATGTCTATGCTCAATCAGGGGTGCCACTGTCCGGCTCCCAAGCCCATGTGATTTTTTCAGTTTAACAATCATTTGAGAACATTTTCTCCTGAAAATGTGCATCAATTTGCAACCAACTCAGCAATGCTGGTAAGAATGTCACTTCCCCAGCCTCACTGACACTGAATAGAATCACTGATTTCAAAAACTAACTAACCTGTGAGTCAAACAGTATTAAGTTGTAATTTTGTATAAGGGACAGGCCAGAGCACCATTCACTCCAGGACAGGACATGCTGCAGTGGGTAGGAAGCTAAGTCATCAAGCAGACACTGTGCTGTGCTCCTACTCATTTGTGAACCTTCAGGTCCTACCAGTATAGTACACATTAGACTTACTGATCCAATGAGCCTCAGAATACAGGTGGCTTTACACTACTGAGAAAATATTAATAAGCCTATGAATGCCTACTTGGCACATGCCAGTCACCAGATTTTTGATGTACCTTTCTAAGTCAGAATCTACAGAAAGTCTAAGAGGTGAGTGCAATCAACTTCAATGTCATCAAGAGCAGCTCTGCCAATTACATGAACGCAATCTGTAATTAGCTAGTGGTCACATTTCTTCAGTGTCTGATTAGTTAAAAACATATCCCTAGCTGCAATTTCAACTGTAAATTGGAATGATAGTGATAATAGCTGTATCACAAGATTAAAGTCAGGACCACCTTACTGATTGGACAGTGGCAATCATAACAAAAACCATACTTTAATTTTAGTTAAAGAGTAAAGGCCAGGCCAGGTGGTGGTTCACCAGCTTAATCCCACATAGTACAAAGTGCAAGGACCTGCGCTAGGATCCCAGTTCAAGCCACTGGCTCCCCTCCTGCAGAGGGGTTGCTTCACAAGCAGCAAAGCAGGTCTGCAGGTATCTATCTTTCTCTCCTTCTCTCTATCTCCCCCTCCTCTCTCAATTTCTCTCTGCCTTGCCTAATAAAATAGAAAAAATGCCCGCAGTAGCAGTAGATTCATGGTGCAGGCACTGAGCCCCAGAAACAACTCTGGAGGAAAAAAAAAATAGTAAGAGCCAAATGAAACACAAGTGCAAATAGTATATAAATACAATTATTATTCATCTCCAAACATGAGTTTTAAATTGAAAATTCATTTTAAATTCAGACATTTTATATTTTTAAATTGAGCACTCGTTATAAAAATACCATGTAAGCATACCCATATCCTTGCAAGGAAGACCTTAAAACTAGAAAATAGGGGGCTAGGCAGTATCAGTGCAGTGGGTTAAAAGTGCACATGGCATGAAACACAAGGACCTGCATAAGGATCCAAAAAAGTTCAAGCCCCTGGCTCCCCACCTCTAGGGGAGTCGCTTCACAGGCAGTGAAGCAGGTCTGTAGGTGTCATACTTTCTCTCCCCCTCTCTGTCTTCCCCTTCTCTCTCGACTTCTCTCTGCCCTGTCCAGCAGCAACAACAGCAATGGCAACAATAAAAATAACAACAACAATGGCATCAACAAAGGCAGCAAAAATGTGGGGAATGGTCTCCAGAAGCAGTGGATTCGCAATGCAGGTACCGAGCACCAGCAATAACCCGAGATATATATATATAATCTCCAGGGTTATTGAAATACACAACTTTAGGATGAAATAGACAACTTTAGGATGCAGGAAAGATGAAAGATTTGGAGCAATCCAAAGATGTCCTTGTGGGTGGTGAAAGAAATCTTGTTGTGTAAGCTCTCTAGAAAGAGTGTATCTCATTCATACGGGCACAAGGAAGCCTCTCAAAACCAGACTCACAGTAACACCTAAGGCAGCATTCCTTCTTTAATTATCTGAGTGCTGAAGACAAGGCAGTTCAAGTCAGAAAGCAGCAGATACATAGACTCAGGTTTCCTAAATAACCTGTAGGTGAAATCACTGGGGCTCATGGGGGGGGGGGGGTTAGAAGAGCTGAGTTCTATGGACTGCAAAGACTAGAGACAAACAAAACAGTGAAATAACCTCAGAGGTCAAACTCATGCAGTTGAATGAGAAGATAACTGTATCTGTACTGTTGGATTTAAAATGTCTTCTCTCTGAAAGAAAGGCAAGGATACTAGGCATTGATTTTTTTTTTTAATTGTCTAACACTGCCCTCCAGCGGCAGCTCCTCTCTTAGCACTGGGGAGAAAAAAGTCCTAAACTGAACAACCTTACTCTTGGCCAATAGCCAAACAGCCAACAGCCCCAAATTCCACAATTATTATGGTTTTCCGTAAGGTACATCTTATAGGTCTATGGATTTTTGTGCATCTGTGTATGTAACCTATAACCCAATCCAATAGCCCCAAATTCCACAATTATTTTGGTTTTTCTTACCATGGAAAATTTATATACATCATTGTGTATGTGTGTGTGTGTGTGTGTGTGTGTGTGTGTGTGTGTGTGTAAAAGTCATCTTATTAAAACATGTCATCCATTTCACAAATAAGGATGGATTTTTTTAGAACAAAACTTTAGGTCACAAAGGGTTAGAGCATTGACAAACTGAAAGCTACCAATGCATCAGCAGCCCCTGGTCTACTTACTGTGTCTTTGGTGCACATGTTTGATCTCAGCAAGACCTACTGACATCTATGGGGTCCCAGGGGGGAAACTAGCAGATGTGTTCTACTAATGAAAGCTAACAGCTGCTGAATCAGGCAGAATATCCCCAACAAGGAGAGTGGACTGGCAAGAGGATCCCCAGGGAACAACTGACCATCAATAGAAGCCTAGAAGGCAGGATAGCAGTTGAAATTCATTGACTCCTGACCCAGCAAACTCTGGAGACTTTCAAGTTTTTCTGGGTGTTTTCTTCTCTTAGTGAATTTGCCCAATAAAGAAACCTCCAGACTGTACACAGTTTAAACTGATATCACATATTTAGACAATTACAAGGTATGGAGAGACATATCTACACCATTGACCACCATATTTACAACATCTGTTTATAATCTTTAAAGACCATTTGATGAATGTTTGTATGTGTGTGTACAAGTACCTAACTTACCTATAACCTTAGCCCGATAGATCAAAACCGATTGGCCCTGTCAGTATCTAAGATTCTGTTATTAGCAGACAACCTTAAACAGCAGAAAGCATAGTGAGGTCAAGTATGTTACAGTAAATCCCAATCACTGGGATTTCAAAGAAAAACAAGCTCAGCTCAATCAACACTACCTGAGCCACCAGGCCACTATGCACTGCTGCTGACTTGTTACCATGGATTGTCTCCACAGACACCAAGTCTGAGATGTCAACCTCCCATCTCCTGTTATGGTGAGATCTTTCCTCACACATGAGACCACCTAGTTCCATTTCCACAGCATGTTTTCTAACAAAGTTACAGAGTAGACATAGGCTGGGGCCTAGGATGCTGGGCACAGGTGTACATGTCCCCCTAAGTAAGGGCAATTACATGCCTCAGACAAGAGTCTTTCATAGTCCTTCCCAATTAGACTCAGACCTCACAAGCCTGGAATTCTAGTGGAAAGGCCTAAAGAAGGCATCACACGTACTTGAGGGTTCTTATTCATTAAATGTTTTGTCCTGCTTCCCATCTTTCTGACTTTCAGTCACCAAGTTCCAGGTGCTACTGTATTACCCTCCTGACTTTCCTGGGCAGACAACCTCACCAACATGACCCAGAATACACCTCTCCAGAACCCTGCCCCACCAGGGAAAGATAAATACAGACTAGGGGTACAGATCAACCTACCAATATCTATGTCCAGTGGAGAAGCAATTACAGATGCCAGAACTCCCATCTTCTGCACCCCATAATGATCTTTGGTCCAGACTCCCAGAGGGATTTATGGGAGCGGAAGTGAACCAGAGGGCTCTGTACCACTATTCCACCAGGATCAAAACGTTTTGTCACCAGGAAGCTTGTTTTTATAGCATCAATGAAAGGGAAGTGAATTTGGAAAACACCAAAGGAAGCTTTGCACAGTTTTACTTATCTGAGATAGAAGGGGGGGAAAGACTCCTGGAAGTAGTAATAGATGCCAGGGAGTGAACTAGAAAGGGGTAAATGCAGGACCACTATAAAAATTGTGGACAGGAATATATATATATGTCCCCAATTTATATATATATATATATATATATATATATATATATATATATATATATATATATATATACACACACACACACACATACAGATAGATTAGTTATAGAATCAGCCTATATTGGTGATCTTGGGAGAACTTTTCTCTCAGATAAGTGAAACTGTGCATAGTTTCCTCTGGTGTTTTGCACATTAGCTTCCCTCTCATTGAAGCTATAAAAACAAGATTCATGGTGACAAACACTCCCAACATCACCCAGGTGAAATGGAGGAGTCAGGACACTGAATTCTGGTGGTGAGAACTGTGTGGAACTGTACCCCTATTACCTTACAGTTTTGTGAATGAATATTAACTCTCTAATAAAAAATTAAAAATAAATTTTAAAATTAAGTAAGAAAGATGAGCACTGTCTGGCAGTTAGTATGTTGAAGTGTTATAAAATGAGGTAAAAGCTACAATAGAGGTAGGAAAGACCCTTCAGGAACAGCAAGATGGCCGAGCCAGGCAGTTGCCTGCTTTGCCCTGTGCATCACCTGGGCTCAGGTCTGGGTCTCACCACACTGTAGAAGACGGCAGTGCTGAGAGCTTCCCCCTTGCTCTGTCCTTATCTGAGAGAGAGAAAAAAAAAACAGCCTTGGAGGAGTGAAGCCCTAGGCATGATAAACATAGAGATATTATGGAAGAAAGAGAGAGAGAGAAAGAAAGAGTGGTACTTCCTTGAGTACCTTTGTATCCACAGGCCAACAACCTAGTTGGTGGAAGCAACAATTTCCTACACAGAGTTCATCCTAATATTTAGTTGTATTGATACCTCTTCAATATAACACATTTAATTGTCATATGAAGTCTGATTTTATAAAATTTTAAATGCATTTATTTCTTCATTTTTGCCGCATGGGTTTTCTATGGGGGTTGGTGTCTGTGTGATACATTTAACGCTCCCAGAGGCCAGGTTTCCTTTCATTGTTTTTTACTCATTATCTTTTTATGACAGAGACAGAAAGAAATAGGCTGAGAGAGTGTGAGATAGAAGGTACAGGGAAGGAGAAGCAGAACTTTTCAGGCCTGAGAGTGAGGCCGCTTCCACTGGGAAGGACACAAGGGACGAGGCCTGCCTGCTGCCAGCCTGCTGTGTGTGTCTGTGTGTCTGTCTGTGTGTGTCTCACACCTGGGCAGTCACCCACCACAGTGCACAAATTGCCCTTGGTTTGGGCAAACAGAGGGCTCAGTGCAAAGACCAGGCCCCAGTTGGTGGCTCAGCTGGAAGAGTGCACGTGTTACCACCACAGTGCAGCTGCGTTCAAGTCCCGGGTCCCTACGTGTGTGTGTGTATGTGTGTGTGTGTGTATGAGAGAGAGAGAGAGAGAGAGAGAGAGAGAAGGCTTTATGAGCTGATGAGCAGTGCTGGAAGGGTCTCATATTTCATGAGTTGAGTGAGGAAAGCACTGTTCAAGCATCACATCATATTTTCTTTCAAATAGCTTATGAGATACTAAGGAAAAGGTAAGAAAGAAAGAGAAGTCTGAGGAACCCTTCAGCCTGGTCAAGCACTCAGATCATGCAGCATGGCAGTGAGAACAGGCTTCTCCCCATCTCTTCCCCACACAAGCAGACACAGACTCAGACACAGACACAAACACACCTGTCTGGGGCTCAGCACCCTGATTGTTCTGACCAGTGACTCTCTCTCTGATGTTAACCTGTATGTTTCTTGTCTGTAATCAGATGGAGTGCATCTTACCAGGGCTGTTTAAGACAAGAAGTGCTGGAGGGGTGGAGCAGAGTGGGGCGCACCTGACTCAGAGCACTAGTTACAAGCTGCTGGGTTCAAGACACTGGTCCCCCTGAAGAGGAAGAGCTTCACAAGCAGTTGAATCAGTGCAGCAGGTGTCTCTCCTTCTCCTTCTCTATCTCTCCATCTGCTCATTCACTCTCACTTTCTCTGTCCCTGTCCAGTGAACTATAATAAAATGATTATTAAAAAGAAAATGAAAAAGAGTGGACGCCACCTAGATTCCCATCATCAGATGAATTGACTGAATAAGGAGTCATGGAATAGATGTTCCATGAAATACTACTCTGCAATCAAAAAAGACAAAATGGATGGAACTGAAGTGATTATACTTACCAAAATAAGTGAAGATATGAAACACAACCACCAGATGGTTTCACTCATATGTGGAATCTGGAGATTTGATTTACAAACTTGTCAAAAAAAATTCAAACAAAACAGAAGCAAGCAAACTGTGAGACTTGTGAGAACTCTGGTGGTTGTCTTTGGGAGAGAGGGGATACAGTACTCTGGTGGTGCGGAACTGTGCACTGTGATCACAATCTTGTAACAAAATTAATAGCAAATTAAAAAGAAAATGAAAGACCTAATAATAAAAAACAGAAAAATATAGCAAAAAGCTAAGGCATCTATCTATTCTAGGCTACATCAAGTCCTCTAGTGGTTACTCAGATGTGTATCTTTATACTAGAGTTGAAGGACATCATAGAATATGTACAACTTGAACCTGAACTGGAACTGGCGTATTGCACCAAAGTAAAAGACTGGGGTGGGTGTAAGGGAGAATACAGGTTTAAAAAAGGGTAACAGAGGACCTAGTGGGGGTTGTATTGTTATATGGAATAGTGGGAAATGTTATGCATGTACAAACTATTATATTTACTATCCAATGTAAAACATTAATTCACCATTAAAGATATTTCAAAAAAATAAATAAAACTAAAAAAGAAGAGTATCTACAACTCATTTTCTATTGGATTGCTTATTTTAAAAATGGGATTATGGAGATAACATTTCCTTTGTGTACACACACACACACACACACACACACACACACACACTCTAATGTTATACCCAGAAGTTCGAGTCCCGATCTCACACAAAAAGACCAGAATTGCATGCAATAGTAAGAGCCTTTATTAGGACGCTTAAGCTTAGGCCAACACCCTGCCAAGCAAGGGGAGAGTCTGCGACCCCAATACTATCTCATCTCACCTTTTCAGAGTTATCAGAAGGTGGGCACAGCTGGAAATATCCACACGCGAAACAACTGGCTTCACGTCAAAAGCTGCTCTCAATATTCGGGGCCCCTATCCAACTCCACAACTACTTATGCTCCTGGAAATAGTGTGTCTCTGACAGCACCCATGTGAATATCTGGCTGTGATATTTACTGTTTAGAATTATATAATGATATAACTACTGTGTGAAATGGGGCAAGGCTTGTGACATTTCTATTATTTCTAGTAAAAGCCTGAAAGTCTACAGTCATCTTAAAAGAAAACTATTTTAATAATGAGTGGTGGTGTAACATGCTTCAGGGAGTCAGTCATGCTGTCAGCTGGTCAATTATGACACTGTCCTTTGACCAATGACATCACAGCCCAGGGGCCTTGGCTACACCGGAATCTTCAGTCTTGAAGACTGAGCTGACAGTGCAAGCAGTTCTGTGTCCAGCTCTCTCTTTAGCGTCAAGGAGTGAAGAATAGAGGATGTCTGAGTCTACCAGAAAGTCTTCGCGGCTTTTAGGGTGTCTGGGCTGTCTGTCCTGCTTCAGGTAGAGTCTGTTCACATGCCCTGTGTGACCGGCAGAGCAGGAGGAGGGCAGTCCCAGGACGTGCTCTGTGTGATGCCCACTGACAGAATCCTCAGCTTCAGCCCTGGTCTCATGAAAGGTTACTTGTGCTCATGAGATTCCCTCCTGCTGATGCCAGAGAGCAGACTTGACCTGCTAGGATCAGAGTCCTGTGGGCTTACTCAGGACACAGCCAGGAATACCTTAGTACTTCCTTGAGCTGAGAAACATTTGGATGTTTGATTTATTATTTGCTGATTGTGGGATTCCTGCCCCCCTCAACACCAAAGTGAAGACTGACTTAAAGATTAGTGTCAGTTTTCAATAATCCTGTTATGTAAGTGTGCATGTTAATGTGAGACCACAATGGAATGACCTCTTCACACTCTTTGATGCCATGCAATCTGACCTCTATAGGTCCCACGTGGATCTGTTTAAAATTATTTTTATGACATAGGAAGAGAGACAGAGAAGAGAAGAGAAAAGAAGCAAAGAGGAAAGAAAAGGGGGAGATAAATGGGTAGAGAGAGAAGCAGAGTCACAGAAGCAGAAACTACAGATACTTGGGGTTGATGATTTTCCCACAACACTCTAGACACTGTGCTGCCTTTAGGCCTTGGCCCTGAGCTGGTTCTTTGAAACATTTCTCATCCTCTCTCCTTTTATTTTTTATTCTTATATTGGAGGCTAGTGTTAATTCACTACAGTGCAGATTGTTGACACAGGTAAGATTTCTCATCTCCCCATGAGAGGGATCTGCAGAACACTTTCACCCCTCACTCAGCTCCTTCCCCAGCACCAAACACCAGGACCCCAACCCTCACTCCCCCTCACTCCCTCTTAGTGTCTCCCTTCTCCCAGGTCCAGTGACTCGGCTGTTTCCTTGTCCCCTGACACTAATGTGACAGTCCCTGTGTCCAGTCCTTCAAGCTGCCCTCCATCTCCACTGGCCCTCAGTGACCTCAACTCTCACAGGAGCTCTGTGTAGCTCAGGAATCCTGAGTTGGGGTGCTGAGTCCTTCTAGGGGACTAAGACTCCTCTGTAATGCTGTGAGTGCTGGCATCAGCATGAGCCCCTGTGTCCCGAATGCTGGCTGACAAGCTGCCCTGTGGGTCTGCTGCGTTGCAGGACTTCTGTGGAGGAGAGTGGCCAGCAACAGGAGAACGTCCCAGTGATGCCTCATGGCTGCATCCTGCTCTTTGGCCCTGCCAACTTCCAGAAGGGGCGGAAGTGGCAGAAAAGACAAATGATCTTATATTCCAAAGTGCTGCTCATCTGCAACATGAAGTGCATACCTGCTCCCCCTGCTATTTACCCCACAGCTGCTGCTTCTCTGCTGCCCTGAGGACAGAAGAAGTGGCTTTTCTGCAAGGTTTCTGTCCAGCACTGGGCAGGCAGCAGAGGGGAAGCAGGGAGACTGGGCAGGGCCCCGAGTTCTGGGGAAGGGCAGCCAGGGTGGAGAAGGTGAAGGAGAGATGCAGAGTCAGAGGCCAGCAGGGACCCAGCCTGGAGGACTCACCACTGGCCTGCTCTTCCAACTGGGCACAAGGGAGACAGGACAAGCCACAGCCAGACATGCTTCCCAGGACTCACAGACACTCACACTGAATTTCTGCAAAGTGTTTCCATTCACAGCCTGCACCTGGTGACGGGGACCTGGGAATGAGGGAATGAGTAATTCATTAACTGAATTTATTTTGTGTGACACGAGGCAATGAATTCAGTCAGTGGACAACACTGTTGAGCAAAGTACTCTTCAAATTTCTTTTGAAAGTACCTGAGAGACAAGAGAAGGATATGGGGAAGGGAACAGAGAGGAGAGACACCCAGTGACAGCTCCCACTATGCAGTTCGCTTTTCTCATGCACAAGGTCCTTTTCATGGTACATGAGCCTCTACCTGGCTTTATGATGGGCACAGCATTTAGGCAGATTTTTACGTTTGGCCAGACTTTAAGTGAAATATTATAAATATTGACTTTTTATCTTTTAAACTAATATTATTGTAGGTTTATGGTTTAGTATAGTTCTTGACACAAAGGTAATCTTGACATTGCACCTTGATAGGTATCTGCAAAACACTCTCTTCACTGACTTAGGTCCTTTCCCATCATGCTCCAGGACGCCACAATCACCCCCTGTCCCCACCCCCAACCTAGCCCTCTCCCTGCCCTCCCTCCCTAGAGTCCTTTCCTTTGGCTCAATACACCAAACCAGTCCACGTTTTGTTACATGTTTCTCCTTTCTGTTGTTGAACCTTATGTTCTGCCTACAAGTGAGATCATCTCTACTCATCCTTCCCCTTTTGGCTTATCTCACATGATTCCTTTATGTTTCTAGGCTGCACTCATTTCAGGACCAGTCTTCCTCCAGTGGCAGAGTATGTTGAGTCAACCTCCCTTCAGAGAGTGGGGAAGTCCCTACCATTGCTGTTCCACATTGAGGGCAAAGTCCTGTAGAGGCCCACAAGAGGTTATGGTGTTGCTCCTGATGGAGATGACCAGTGACAGTGCAGACAGGTCTCTGTCAGAGGTCTAGGCCTACCGTGTCTATGTGGGAATCCCAGGATTCCCTGACATGGGCCCCAGATGATGGGGTGGCCTGGTGGTGACCAAGAGAGCCATCATTGAAGTCTGCTGGTCTCTTTCCCTTATTCAGCTTTTGTTGTCCTTACTTTGTCTGACAAGTTTAGCCTTAGTGTGATCGAGGAAGTGAAATAGGAAGTGGGTGAAGAGGTATCCAAGTCTAAGTATAAACTATTTGATTAAATACTTTATGGTGTCTTTATTTTTTGTTCTACTTGCTTGCTGCACTTATTGACTCATTGTAAACATGTGCACGCTTTCTTTGAGGTAAATATTTTCCCTCTAACTTATGGAAAGGTATGCAAAGCCCTTAGAAACTGAGACTGGGTGACTGGCTGGTGGCACACCTGGTTCAGTGTGCATACTTATTACCATGCCCAAGGTTCTAGGTTCAATCCCCACTCCTCATCTGCAGGGGAAGCTTCATAAGCAGTTAGCAGGGCTGCAGATTCATTCCTCTCTTCAACTCAGTCTCCCACCCTCTCAATTTCTCTCAGTCCTCTCAAAAACAAACACACAGAAACAGGGGAATGATCAGTAACAACAGTGGATTCATCAGGCAGCCACTGTGATAACCCCAGTGGCAATTAAAACAACGTGACATGGAAAATACATCTTAACTCTTTCAGTCTCATAGAAAATATATTTAATTGAACTTATAATGCATGACTTATTTCATTAGTATCCGCAAGCACTTTCAGGGTGACAATAATTACCTAATAAGTTAATTACAATTTTCATACAATTAATAAGGGAAATATGATCATGGATCATTATGATTAACAAATAAGACACTACATGGAAAGATGCTAAATGAGTGCAAGGTTCGCTTAGCGAGCTCATAAATATAGGGGGGATATCTAATTGTTCTACAATGTTCAGGAAAATGGCTGTTTTTCTCCCACTGGTAAGGAGTGTTCAGGGACATCCTGGGCTGGGCTCCCGTCAGCACACAGCACACAGGCCCCAGCCCTCCCTTTGCTGTGCTCTCAAGGCTCAGCTCAGAGGACAAGGAGCCACAGAAACACACCCACCATCTCCCCAGGAGAAACCCAGCTGCTCCCAGAATGCTGGAGATGCAAGCTAACTGCACTGTACTCTGTTCCCTCTCCAGGTTCAAGTGTCACTTCAGAATCAAGTACTGGGTGCCCCTGCTGGACATTTGGGTGGCACCCAACATGAAGAAACCCAAGAAAGTCTCAAGAATCCACCCATCGCTGGTCTTGGGCTGGGCTGACCGCAGCTTCGTTGTTTCTTTTAAGTAAGACTGCAGCCCAGCCCTCTCGCCTCATGACTCTCAAGGGGGAGCACAGCTCCATCTGGGGGTCTATTAGCCAAACGTGTGCTGACCCCCTCAAAAACATCTGTGTGCTGTCAACTGTCCCCAATGGATCAGATTCAGGCAAACACATACAACTGCTAAGCCCTCTGAAGGTGGCGACCAGGGGTTTGAACCCACGTCCTTGTGCATGGTAACATGTGCAGTTAACCACCAGTATAACTACCCAACCCCCAACACAATTTATCCTCCATCTAGAATTTTTTCTTTCCAACCCAGCAAGCTGTCTGTCAAAGAGCAGGGCCCTTACCACCCAGTAGCAGGACAGGCCTCCAGACTCACACAGTCCCACCAATAACCACCACATCGATGTTTACACTGGCCAGCAATCACAATATTTGTGTGAATTTTATGCATTCTAACTTTCTTTCTCCTCTTGGATTTCAGATCAGCTGAGAGGATGGAGCAATGGTATAAGAAGCTTTGTAGGTATGTCATTAGTTCACATATTTCAAATCATTTCTTAAGAATATTCTGTTTATTTTATCAATGAGAAAGGAGGAGAGAGAGAGAGAGAAAGAACCAGGTATCAGTCTAGTACATGTGCTTCTGGGGATTGAACTCAGGACCTCATGCTTGAGAGTCCAATACTTTATCCATTGTGCCATCTCCCAGGCCATGGTACTTCAAATCTTCAAGTTCTCATAACGCAGAGTCCTAGCAGTCAGTGCTTCTCCCTCTTGTCCCCCTTCTCTCCACTCTGTGATGGGAGCTAACATCACCCCGGACCATGTATTAAACTGCCATGTCTTAAGGGCAGGTTTCTCTGTGGGGTGGTTCTCAAAGCAAATGCATCTGCCAGCCCTATAGGCCAGTGAGGTTCTGGCCTGGACTCCAGGCAGGAAAGCTGTGAGGACGGGATCTGCAGCCCTGGTCTCAGTGATCTGACAAAATAGCTTTTTTCTCTTTTTCTGGTATCTGTCCATTCTCCAAAAATACATTTGCATACTGTTTCTCTCATTAGATCTTGCATATATCTTTAAAAAGTTGATATCTGGAAAAAGTAGCGGAAAATACTGAAGTAATCAGCCAAAACATAAGTTCATTAGAAAACAAGCTAACAGCTATTCTTCTGTTTTGGGTCACTGTGGACTTGATTAGCAACATTTACAGTGAGAACATGGACTATGTGGACGCCATGCTGGAATATGCGGAGGATGACATCAGTGTAAGTGTGTCTAAGACTAGAATGTACATGTACATTCCAAGCTCCTGCCTTGGACAGAAATAGGTCTAGAGATGAGGGAAGAATCCAGAATGTACCATACAGGAAAGTGTATTTTCCTGCAGACACAGAAAAGGAAGCTGGGACTATATGCAACAATAATTAATTTGACTTAAACATGGAGAGAACATGGCACCTGAAATGTCACGATTTTTTTCCAGAAGGCTTCTTGTGTCAATCCTTGATGTCTCTTGTACTGAACTGTTTTCAAGAGACAGCTTTTCTATTCGCATGGATTTTTTGCATATACAGAGTGTTCTGTGTCGTTTTCAGTAGATTATTTACCCTTGGACAGGGTGATACTTTTAAGTGAAGAGAAAATAATGACCCCAGTTTTCTTTATTCAACTGGAAAAAAGCAAGAAAGGGTGTGGGGGGAGACAGTGGTGCACCTGGCAGAGTGCACATGTCACCATGCAAGAGGACCTGGGTTCAAGTCCCTGGGTCCTACTTGCAGCAGGGGAGCTTCCTGAGTGGTGAAGCAGTACTGCAGGTGTCTGTCTAGTCCTCTGCCCCTTTCTCCCCCTTGTTTCCTCCGTATAAAATAAAATGAAAAAAGAAGACGACGATGACAGCCAGGAGCAGTGGAGTCATGATGCAGCCACCAAGCCCTTGTGGCAATATAGTTCTTTGTGTATCATTTGATTTCTAGAATTGCAGTGCTGTATCCAAGACATTTATAATGAATAACAATTTTTTTTAGTCTCCAAGGTTATAGCTGGGACTAAGTACCAGCACTAAAAATCTACTGCTCCTGGAATCCGTATTTTTTCCTCCATTTTACTGGATAGGACAGACAGAAATTGAGAGTGGGGAGGAGAGAGACAACCGCAGACCTTCTTTGTTGCTAGTGAAGCAATCCACCTACAACTAGGGAGTCAGTGCCTTGAACCCGAGTTCTTGCTCTGGTCCTTTTGTTTAATACTACATGTGCTGAACCAGGTGTGCCACTGCCTGGCCCTCCAAAAACATTCTCTTGCCTACATTTTCACTAGTGACTGAATAATAGTTAATAAGCTCACATAAATATAGGGGTAGATTTCCATGCTCACCCCACTCCAAAGCTCTGTGTCTCCCATAACAAATAACTCCATAGTTCTCACAAACATTGAGATAATTTGACACCTCCATTTGGGGGAGGGGGACTGAACGTGATTACGCTTAGTGAAGTGAAAAGGTGAAAGCTATTAGATGGCTTCACACATTTATGGAATACAGAGAAATGAGTCATGTGAACTTGAGCATAGAAACTTTGAGTATCTGTCTTAAATGTGTCAATTTACTTCTCTCACTGTGTTAGGATCCTTAGTCATTATGAGCTCAGGTAGTTCTTCTTCCCTGTTTTCTGTATTCTTCTCATGAGATCTGCTTACAAATATATTAGACCCTCTGATAATGCATGCAGGTTCCTTGGGCACTGTGTGCTCTTTGTTCAATTCTCTATCGCCTTTATGGTGGAATGATTTATACTGATCTATTATAAAACCAATTCCTCCTCCACTCTTGTCTCCACTAGCAACTTAGTGTGTCAAGAATATGCCTTCCACGCACCTGTTTGAGTTCACAGATTATAATGTGTAAGGACCTGGGTACCAGCCCTCTTCCCCACCTGCAGGGAAAAAGCTTTGTGAGTGGTGAAGCAGAGCTGCAGTTCTCTCTCTCTCTCTTTTTCCCCCTCCCCCCCCTCTTTTACCCCATACCTATTTCTGGATGTCTCCAATAAATAAATTAAATTAAATTAATAATAAGCCTTTCCAGCTGGGCGGTTAACACAGCGGGTTGAACACACAAGTCCTCATCTACAGTGACCCAGAGGGGAGACATCACAAGCCTGGAAGCAGTCATGCAGGTGTCTCTCTCTGTCTCTTCTCCCTCTCTGTCCCCCTCCTCTCTCAATTTCTCTCTGTCCTATCAAATAAAATAGAAAGGAAAAATTGGCCACTGGCAGTGGTGTCTGCCTAAATAATGCTGGTGGGACTAAATAAGGACTGAATATATGTGACTTTCAGATATTTTTTAAGCTACTAAATGATTGGTTTTAAATTACTTCAATTTCTTCGCTAATTTTTATCCATCACGAACATATTTCTGTTTATATCATGTCAATAGGTGGAGTAGAAGTTTGTGGGTTTTTCTTTTTTCTTTTGCATAATTTGAGCATCTGCATCATGTCAGGGTTGGCCTTCACTCTGCAGCATTGATGACACTTTCCTGCTTCTTCATATACCAGGCAATGCTTCTCATCACGTTGGGGGAATTGTGGGTTTTTGATTTCCAATAATTTGATTAGATAGCTGACATAGTTTTTAAAGTTTAAATTTTTTTAATATTTATTTATTCCATTTGTTGCTCTTGTTATATGTCTTTAGTTATGATTGTTGTTGTCATCGTAATTGGATAGGACAGAGAGAAATGGAGAGAGGAGGGGAAGACAGAGAGGGGGAAAGAAAGATAGACACCTGCAGACCTGCTTCACTGCTTGTGAAGTGGCTCCTCTACAGGTGGGAGCCCGAGAATCGAGTCGGGATCCTTACACCAGTCCTTGTGATTAGTGCCAAGTGTGCTTAACCTGTGGCACTAATGCCCGACTCCCAAGATAGTTGGCACTTCAAATTACAAATTATTCACTCAACTGGGAGTTACCTGTGTGTATATCCTGAGACTAGAGAGCAAGAAGGAAGAAACCCACATATCCTTGTCAACACACTTCTGAACATGCACTGAAAACCCAAGGAATCACTAAACTCTAGTGTCAACTCTAAACCACAGTCACCCCCAGGGTTCAAGTAGCTTTGGTGCTGGACACAGGGCTCTCTCTCTCTCTCTGGAGAAACAGAGTTGCTGGGAAATGTGTTCTTCCAGAGCTCACTCCCTAGGTTTATTGTAACCCTGAATTCTTTCTCTCCCAGGACTCTGAGGAAGATGATCAGGGACCTGTGAGTTTCAGAATGGAAGAAACCACAGAGTCACCTTCAGGTGAGTGTCAGGATAATCTGAGAAGAGGCTGATTGGAGTGAGACATTAACTGCAAAGACTCAAAGTAAATGGTTTCCGGCTTCGCTTCAATACCTTCTGACAGGGAAAAGCACAGGCAACAGGCCTCCGTGCATTCAATAGACAGTGACCAACTCACTGCTCTGTAACAGGCTCTAGGGACAGTCCTTGCTTCTCTACTTCTTTCTCTGTGGCAGATTGGGCTGCTCTGTAGAGCTCTTCCTCATGAGGAATTCATGGCATTCCAGGCACAGGAATGTATAAGAGCATCTTCCTCTTTATTTTATCAACTCTTTTATTGGGCACATGGGAGGGCAGGGAGGGTCTCCTGACAGATTCAGGGACACAGAGACACAGAGACACAGCCTTCTTAGCACAAAAGGTCCAGGAGAAGGCCCGTGTGTCATATTCTACATGAGGTGAGTCTCTTCATGGTCAGCCTGGAACTAGACTGAGGTTTCTCTCCATCTAGATGGCAAACATCTGCAGGAGGATGAAGTGGGCCAAATGCCGGCCACTGAGGAGCTTCCACTAGCAGCCGATGACTCCCCTAGCCTGGCATGTGGAGACCATCAGGGGAGAGGGGACCCCCTGGGTTCCTGTAAATGCCTCCTACCAGGTCAGATCTTCCTTCCTAAAACAAGCTCATGACCCTGAAAACCAATCCCATGGGGGGGACACAGGATTGGCAGGAACCCAGTAGCCCCCAGAAACCATGCACGTCTCCAAGAAAAACACAGCTCCCTTGCAAAGCTGTGGGCACACTATGTGGTCATGATGGGCTCATCACGGCACCTCAGCCTGAACCTATGCTTGGATTTCTCTCCTCACAGACTGTGACTATCACCATGAAAATGGAATAGCACCACCGCCCGTGACTGAGGACCTGTCACAGGAACAGGAAGACTCCAGCTCAGCTTCCAGCCGCCAGGAATCCTTCCTTTTGGAGCAGCTACTAGAGGACACCCCAGGTCAGCTCCTCCTCAAGCCTAGGTCCCCAGGTCAGGGCAGCAGGGGAGAGGGGAACTGCACCCTTTGCTGCAAGTGCCACCTCTCTGGCCATCTATCCCCTCCTGAAAACAAGCTCAGGACACTGAAAACCAAACTCCCTGGGGAAATGGGACCAGAATATACACCAGAATTAACAATGACCCAGCATGATAACTTCCAGTGTCAACTTTACAGAAACCTCTTAAGTTCTCAATTAAAAAGCTAACTCCAGTTCCACACCTGCAAATTCAGTAAAAATTAGGGACTCCTGGTCTCCTGTCTCAAGTCCTCATTAAACATTTTCTGGCTGATATGCAGGAATCATCTCCAAGATTTTAGACTGTGTTTGCTCTCCCCATCAGTCCGTCTGCAATGGTGTCAGTGAGGTAGTGGACCCTCGGCCCCTTGGTTCTCTGAGTCCTTCATCCTCTCACTGCCTCTGCTCTGCTCTCTGGGGTGCCTCCTTTGTCCATTGCTAAACCCACTGCTATGTTCACAGGTATCTGTGCTGGAGGTGATTCTACCTGGACCCTGGCAGCTCTGTTGGCAGAGGCCACCAGAAGGGCATCTTGGTGGCTGTGGAACAGAGGAGTGACACTGTCACTGCCCTCCATGATGTGGCAGAGCTCCATGTCCAACCGTCTGCACGGGGCCCTCTCATGGCTGCCTCTGCTGAACCTCACCACCTCTGAGCTCAGGGTTGACTATCTGATAGGTTATGGGGACAGGGCCACCCACAAGGTGTCACTCTACAACTATGCCCTGGGCAACCCCATCATCCCTGTGAACCTGGCAGTGGAGGATATCAGGGACTGTGTCCATCTGGTCCACCAGAAGGAGGAGGCCACCCACACTCAGTTCTCCTGCCTCATGACCGTGCTGTGCACCCACAACCATACAGAGATTAACGAAGAGGAGAGGGAGGAGTGAGGCCCTCCATCCTGGTCCCCTGTTCCTGTTAGAGGTAGGCGCCTTCTTCCTGACTGATGCCAGTGGTACAAAGGTGACCAGGCTCCTGGACACCGCTCATCTACACCATGAGTCTGGGTGAGCCTAGGCCATGTGAGATTAATCTAGCAACCACTCTGTATGAGACGCACAGTGTTCTGCTTGATTGAAACAAGTCAAGAGAATCACATCCCAACAAGGACAAGACTTCATTCTTCTGGCAGCACAGTCTGGGTGGGGGCTGCAGACATTTGCTGTATTGATTTGAGAGGAAAGGTTTCTACTATGTGCTGACTAGGTTTTAATATATTTAATGCTTTTGATAATAATTAAATTTACCTAATGGCTAGAGACAGTAATTAAAATGGGTGGGAGAGACAGAGAAAGAGAGATACCTACAGCTCTGCTTTCCAGCTCCTGAAGCTTTCCTTTTCTGCATGTGAACACAGGGGCAAGAACCCAGGTCCTTGCTCACTGTGGCATGTGTGCTCACCAGGTGGGCATTACTCAGCCCCTTGATGCATTTATCTCCTTGGAGAAATTTTCTCCTGGGCTAATACATTTCTTCAGGAATCAAGAGGAAGCTACTATCTGAGAATGTGACTTAACTAAGACAGCTCTCTGTTTTTCATTTCAGGCATGACAATAAGACAGCCTCCTAATTCCAAGCTGGGAGAGTGACACCTACAGAAAGGTGCAGTGATGGACCATCTCAGACCTCTCTGAGCGGGGTCCAGGCAGCACCCTGTCTATCTACACCCTGCTCAGCTGCTAAGGAGCTCAGGGCTCCTCTCAGCACCTTGCTGGGGGCTCCCCTGGCAGGTCTGCAATCAGTGACGCCACCTGGGTGTCTGCTGGAATGCCTACAGCCAGCTTTCCCCTTCTGAGAACTGACCCTTTCTTTTTCCTATTAGTATGATATACAATTGAGAACAATTATATTCTAATAGTTTGCAGAATTTTGAATTATTCCTCAGTCCTGCCATCTATGTGTAAAACTCCTGGTGGAAGACATGAAGCCATCTGACTAAGACACTTCTTTTAAACTTTTTGTCTAGTGGGGTCACAATGGAAAATGGCAACATTCCATATCCAGCTCATTTCATTTGAGTCATTTTCCTTGATCCCTTACATCCTGGTCTTTTCACAGAAATTTCTCTCTTATTATTCTTTTCATGGTATATATGTAGTTATATAGTCTTTTACTGTACTTTCTTACTTATTGCTATAATAAATATCACTTCCTGACTCTGTGCCTTAGATGACCCCTCTCTTTGCTCGGGGTCAGATCAGCCCTTGGTGGGCTCCTCAGGGCAGCTCTGCATCAGCTGAGGTCACGTGTGTCTGCAGGCAGCTAACAGCTCCACTGGAGCTACTATGTGTGTCTTGCCTGTTCCCCAGGCCTCCACAGGGTGGCACCTAGCTTCCTCAGTGCTGGAAGTAGGGCTCCCCACAGCCAGACAGGCACTGAGCACTCTACTGATTCCCACCTGTCAATGTCCCGGGGGCCAGAGCAAGTACATGGCTGAGTCTGAAGTCAGCACAGGAGGAGACAGTAGCAGAGAATAGAGATGGTGCACTTCTGATTTCTGGGTCGCTGTTACTGTCATCAGCACACTTCACAGCAAAGCTCAAGGTGAAGCCTCTCCCACACTAGTCCCTCAGCTACTAGCCTTTTACTTCTTAGCCAGCACTTCCCAGACAGAAGCCAAATGTGGGGACATTAGTTCATGGAATAGTCACTCATTCTGCTGACACTGGCACCTGCACACCACATGCAGGTCAGAAGTTCACAGGTCAAAACTGGCATCCTTGGAAAATGAAGGGCACTTTCCTAATTGTCCTTTCTCTAATCTCACCATCTCCTGCTTCCCTCTCAATTTCTGTCTCTGCCCAGGTAATAGATAAGTAAATAGAATATTAAAAAGAAACATTTCTGAAAAAAAGACATTTAAAATTAAATATGGGTTTCTCTCTGTGTGTGTCTCTGCATCTCTTTCAAAAATAAAATTTATAAAAAAAGAAAACAGACATTTAAAATAATATATTTCTTCACACATAAACTCAGCAAAAAATGAAGAGAAAGCATAATTTTCAGGGATTTTAAACACCTGCACATTGGGAGTACATGGGTCAATGAATGAGTGAGAGAAAGAAGGGGAAAAAAAGATTAAATATGAATGTTCTCTGGTGTCCAAACAGGTAATATTATCCTCTACCCATTTGAGTTCTTCAGATACTGCTTAAGTAGGCATTAGAAAGACGGATTAGAGAAAAATAAGTGGCGATTAGTAACATGCACACCACCTTCACATATGAGATTAAGAAATGGAGAGGAACTCACCATGTGTTCTTCGATGCCATCTTTAAATAGTTAACACCGAGGACATTGTGAAGGGGTAACAGAAGGCCAGCTAGGATGTTAGCCAGAAGAGACACGGTGAAAAAAAAAACATGTCTACACATAAAATTCTGCTTTCCTCACTGGTCAAATTTTCCCAAAAAGTTGTTCTTATCTCTCAAAAGGAATCTCCATTCTTCTCCTCCCATGAAATTATTTTTCCCCCAAAAACATACTTTGAGGATGGTAGATTTATTTTTTATTTAGATTATTATTATTTTTTTTTACCAGAGCACTGCTCAACTCTGGCTTATGGTGGTATGGTGGATTAAACCTAGAACTTGGGAGCCTTTTTTGCCATTTTTCACAGATGTGTGCCTTTGGATTTTGATGGAGATTCAGCTTTAAATATGGTACTGGAGAACTAATTTACTTAAATCTATTTACAAAGAAAATATTCAAATCATTACTTGACTAATTGGGCACAGGAATTTCCTAATTAACAAAATGTTGAACAGAACCCCTGGGCAACAGCTTACCCTCTGGCCCTTGAATTGTAGCTACTTCTTTATTAATCATAAGACAATCACCTACGCTAGAAAGAATAAATACCTCTGTCTTTCCACTGAATCTTTAGGCTTTTGGAAGTAGGAGAGAAGATCATTTTCTCTTGAAAATTTCATTCTAGACTTGTTACAGGATTTGCTAATGAGCTGAACTTGGATGGGAAAGGATGGGAAATTGAAAGCCATAGTAAATATTAAAAAGAAATGTTTCTGAGTGGAGCCAGACATGTTCATTCCTACTAGAACCTGGCTTAAAAATGACAAGCTGAGAGCTGACCCCAGAGAGCCCTGAGCAGCCCCACCGTCACCGCCACCTAGTTACCATCACACCCTGGGAGAAGCTGCAGCTGCAGCAGCTGGCCCCAGTCACCATCACCACAACCATGAGCAGGGTGGCCGAGACCCAGCAGCTGCCAGCTGCCCCTGCCCTCAGCTCCACTGACACCAAGCCCGGTACAATGGCAGTGGCTCAGGGAGCGGCTGCCCAGGCAGCCTCACATCGGTGGCGCCTGCTGGCAGGGACAAGAAGTTCAAGGCAACGAAGGTAATTGTAACAGTAAAATGGTTCAATGTAAGGAACGGACATGGTTTCAACAACAGGAATGAGCTGAAGACCTTAAGTGCTTGCTTGCTTTTTGCCCCTTGAGCAGATAACCAGACTATCTGCATTATCTATGCAGCATGGGGTTTTTATTATTTTTACCTAAAGATGTCTCTTTTTGGTAATGAAAAACGTGTGTGTGTGTGTGTGTGTGTGTGTGTGTGTGTGTGTGTGTGTGTGTGTGTGTGTGTTTTAAAGGCCTGGTTTTTCTCAGTAAACCTTTAAAGGTTTTTAAATTGTTTCATATCTGGTCAAGTTGAGATTTTTAAGAACCTCATTTTTAATTTGTAATAAAAGTTTACAACTTGATTTAAAAAAAAAGTCAACAAGCTGCAAGTATCTGTTAATAAAGGTCAAATAAAAAAATGACAAGGAGGTCGGGCAGTGGCACAGTGGGTTAAACGCATGTGGCGCAAAGTGCAAGAACCAGCATAAGGATCCCGTTTCGAGCCCCTGGCTCCCCACCTGCAGGGGAGTTGCTTCACACAGTGAAGCAGGTCTGCAGGTGTTTATTTTTCTCTCCCCTTCTCCGTCTTCCCCTCCTCTCTCCATTTCTTTCTGTCCTATCTGTGTTGTACCTGCTGAGTCACCTCCGGAGCTTCTCTAAATGCTGTATGCTGTACAGCCACAGTTTCACTTCATCCTTGTGACAATCCTATCAAATCAGCATAGATTCTGTCCCCTTTGGAGTATTAGGATCAGAACTCAGTGATACCACTTGAACTGTCACCCCAGGGGGACTCCAATTCATCCTCATGCAGGAGAGCAGGACAACTTTTCATGACAGACAAGGGGATAATGACATCTTGGCTGGCTTAACATATATACTTACAGGTTCTGGTGGATTAGTTCAGTACTTTTTTTCTTCTGTGCAGAGTATAGTACATCATTTTAAAGGTAATGCCTACCTAAACTTACAAAGTTACTATTACCATATTTTCTATGATTTTAAGGAAAGTCTTGTTGCAAATGTTCCTTTTTACCAATGACTCATTAAAATTTTTTCTTTTTGTTATTCTATTACTACACCAGATGAGAATATCTGCTGAAGACTGAAAATCTTGCTCTTCAGTAATTTTCATGTTATTATTATTATTATTATTATTTTTAGAAAAACTCATACTTTACTGTGGTTGCCATGGACAGACAACCAGATTCTTGCCTGAATTCACATTAAAGTGGCCATGTTGCTCTGTGTACAGACAGTCACCACCTAAGCTGTTGACACCCAGCAACAATTCTAGGCCCCACTTCCTTTCAGCCTTCCTTCCAAGGATTCCCTCTGCTCAAAAGGCATGTTTCTGTCTCAGCTCAAAAATAAATAAATAAATGTCATGTTATCTTATACCTGGATACCAAAATTCTCAAACAGGAATGGGCATAGGGGCAGAAAGTAATGGCTGAAAAAGCAGAGCAGTGGCTACTGAACTCCAGCTGCCATGGACAGCTCAGTCCATTCCTTGTCACTACTGTTCAGGCTAGAAGGCAGGGAAAGTGCTCCTATATGTGTCTGGCACACCACAAGACAGAGCTGAGACTTGGCCTTTCAAAAGGAGAGCCCTGACACCACACACACACACACACACACACACACACACACACACACACACACCATCTTACACACTCCAGAGCCCAGACAAAGAAAATGTCAGTCTTCTGGGAATGGACTGTTTGATAAAAACAGCATTAAGTAAAACTATGGTGGATGAAGAATGACTTTCCTTTTTAATGGGCAGAAGTAGAAAGAGTGAGAGAGACCGGAGCACTGAGGCTTTCTTCAATGCTATGGGGGCCCGGGCTCAAACTTGGGTCACACATGTGGCAAAGCTCTGCATTATCCAAGTGAGCAACTTTGTCAGTCCTTACAAGTGATTTAACTGCACAAGAACACTCTGCTTGCTGACTTCCTGCTTATTCATTTGTTTTAATGTAGTGCCAGAAATGAGCTCTGAGCCTTGTACATATGCAACATCAATTTATGGCTTCATGCGTGGCAGATAACACTACTGAGAGACCTCTTTGGCCCTTTTTCTTTCTTCACTATCTGGGGGACAGGAGAGAAGAGGAGTATCACATCATCATTCTACCTCATCAGGGGAGCTACCCCAGTGCTATCCATGGGACTCCCATGTGGTGCCCAGACTCAAACTCATGGTAAGGTATATGTGCTGCCCACTGACTCATCTTGTCCTTACGACTGACTTCCTGAACACAACTCTTCATAACCAATGTACTGGCAGTGCTGACACAGGACTCCCTTCTGCCCAGGACACAAAGGCATAGTTACTTTTATTGTGTCCAGTGAAACACCAGGGCATATCTATTCTGTGTGTCAATATAATATACTTAATTAACACTCCTTTAAAATCTGTAGTCAAAGTGCCTATTATTCAATAACTTGGGCAACTGAGAAACTATGACTTCCATGTTTTCTTAAATCAATATTATATACTTACTTTTTTGCCACCAGTGTGTGCAACAATCAACCACTCCAAATAGACTATTATCACTTTTTTTTCATACAGAGGATGGAATATAGGAAGGGGGAGAGAGAGAGGAGGGGGAAGGAGGAAGAGAGAGGGGGGAGAGAGGGAGGAGAAACACCACAGCACTACTTTACCACTCATGGAGTTTCCCCTATGCATGGTGCTCCTATGAATACTTAGCATGGCAACGTGTGTACTCTACTAAGTGAACTATCTCCTAGTCATCACCTCAATATGTTGTTTTAAATAACAAAAGCATTAAGGCACCTCTGCACCATATGTGCATTTCATGAAAGATACTCTGTTAAGAGCAATAACAGATCCTCTAACAATAAAAAGAAAAGCCCCATTATAATCCTTTACTTTCAATACTGGTCAGGTTCTAGGTACCTGGAAGACAATGTATTTAAATTCTGCAAAGCACTTTTTTTATAGGATAGGACAGAGTGAATTTTTTATTATTTATTTATTTTTCCTTTTAGTTGACCTTGTTTGTTTTTATTATTGTTGTTATTGATGTCATCATTGTTAAGATAGGACAGACAGAAATGGAGAGAGAAGGGGAAGACAGTGAGGGGGAAGAGAAAAAGAGACAACTGCAGACCTGCTTCACCACTTGTGAAGCGACTCCTCTCCAGGTGGGGAGCCAGGGGCTCGAACCGGGATTCTTATGCCAGTCCTTGCACTTTGCGCCACATGTGCTTAACACGCTGCGCTACCACCCAACTCCCTTTTTTATCTTTATTGATTTATTTATTGGATAGATACAGCCAGAAATCAAGAGGGAAGAGGGTGATAGAGAGGGAGAGAAACAGAGAGATACCTGCAGCCCTGCTTCACCACTTGTGAAGCTTTCCCCCTTCAGGTGGGGACCGGGCTCGAACCTGGGTCCTTGCACATTGTGACATGTGCACTAAACCAGGTGTGCCACCATCTGGTCCCAGGACCGAGTGAAATTGAGAGAGGAAGGGAAGATAGGGGAAGAGAAAGAGATGACTGCAGACCTGGTTCACAACCTGTGAAGCAACTCCCCTGTAGGTAGGGAGCTGGGGCTTGAACTGGGATACTTTCACAGGTCCTTGCACTTCGTACTATGTATGCTTAACCTGAAGCACTACTGCCGGCCCCCCCAAAGGACTTTTTCTATTGAGTATTATTATTAATTGCTATTATTTATTTTGTAACTTATACCATTTTAAAAAACCTAACAACAGAGAGATACAGGATATATATGTCAAAGGGGAGAAATACCAAAGTAATCTGAATTCTATAGAAGGGTTTTACATGTTAAATTTCATTTCCACCACAAGTAACCTATAACATTCAGAAATATTGGAAAGTAGAATACATGTTTATTTTTGTCTCAAACAGTACCACTTAGGATTATTATACTATAAGTGCAAAGTTCTTGCGAAGAAGGAGGAATAAATGATTAAGAGTTTGAAACAATGACTTAGAATGCTGAACTGAGAACCTTTATTTCATCTGTTTGGTTACTGGACTTAGTACTCATTTTGCTCACTCAAGTTACCTTTTAGTCTCAAGTGCAATACACAAGTTTGACATGACAAGTGACATAGATGACATCTGTGGCTTATATGAACTCTTAACCAAGAACAGAGAAACATGGAGGAAAGAGTTACTAAAGGGAACTGAGTGATTTGCATGTATAAAGTGCAGTTCCCTTGAACAACTTTTACTGAGAAGAACCCTCAGTTCTGCTGAACTACTGACAGAGAATAAATCAACTCTAAATGTTGGTGGAGAAGATAGTGTCTTTGGTGCCTGTAGTTCCTGTTTCTGTCCCTGCAGGCCTGCAAGGCCCTACCTCTCAGTCCAAATGTACCCACGTACACCATAAACCCTGAATCCCACTAGCCATAATGCCAGATGTGGGGTACAAAATAATTCTCATTTGTTCTCTTGCAGGCAATGAAAAAGTCACCCCATCTAAAGGAAATGGTGCACACTCTTTAATTATTATTAGAGCCAAAGATCTCTGAGTCACAGCCGCCTGCACAAGGCAATTTGGCTACTGGAAAATTCTGATTAATGACATTTTTTGAAAACCCAGAGTAACAACTTGACCTGCCAAAAATTAGCATGTTTTTATCATTTTACCTTTTTTTTTTTTTGCCTTGGATAACTATCACCTTCTTTCACCAGATAAATAAAGCAGGTAAACTGAAAATTGTGCTGTAATGCAACTCAACCTCAAATCTAAATGAGTCACTCCCAGGGGTGAAAGTGGAGCTAAAAGGGGGTCTGTTGCTAACTGGGCTTTGGAATCTCTGAATGTGCCACAGGGACACTCTCCAATTGTCTCCTTGCTGAGAAGTCTTCAAGTCTTAGGAGACTAAAGTCCCTGAGTGTCAATCAGAAGCACAGGCCTACCCGCCCCCAAATTGATGACTGGGTGAGAACAGAGAAGTCCCCAGCCAGCAACCCCTTCCACCCCAGTTCAGTGCTAGGTGAGGTGCCCCCCCCCTCGCACTCCAGCCAAAGGTGATGGAGAGGCAACAGTGCTTCAATCTCCCTAACACAGCCCCTGCAGAATCAATCAACACTGAAGACGGTTCTGCTGGCAATGGCCATATTTTAATCCATACAAGAGTGCTACCGCTGATAAATCATGGATTCCAAATCCCAAGACCTTCACCGAGAGCGACAGGCTGGTGGAGTCCTCCAGCCAGGAGGAGCCCAGAGTTTCCTGAGCCAGTGCAGGCAGGTCCCCTCTGCTAGCCACCTCGCCCGAGCTCGCCACCCCCTCCTCACCTCTTGCAACTCTTCTCTCCTTTAGGCTCCCCAAGTCTAATTTGTCCCTACACCCTGAGCACATCGCAGGGATGGGTGGTGGGGGTGGGGCGAGGTGGTGGGCAGCGGCCCCCCTACACACACACCCAGCCAACCCACCTGGCCACACACGCCACCCCCTGGCCAAGGCGCACAGGGCTGTGCTCATCACATCATTATTTCTCCTGCAAGAGAGGGAAGGAGCGCAAGCAGCAACAGCTGCTGCCAGGGGAGGCTTGCTTACAAAATCCTCTTCTGGGTAGCGCCTTGCATAGCAACCTCCCCTAAAAAAGCCAGCATGCTCCCTCGAACTTGGAAAGCAGGGCGTTGGACACCCCCTGCCAGCGCCTTCCCCCACCCCAGTCGCAGCAGTTGAGGCCACCCCGTACCAGTGACCCCACACCTCTCCTTTCCCGGGGGTCCCAGAGAGCATCACCACAGGGAATTGACCAAGGAGGTTGAGGGTGGGGGTGCAATGTGCCGCCTGCCCCACCACCACCATGGTGGTTGCCCCTCCGGCGCCGGAACCCGAGTCCCAGTCGGCATGTAGCCCTCTCGCTGGTCAGCCCCTCCATGGGTCTCCTGGCTACTGGGCTCACAGGGCCGAGCAGGGACCGTCGCACCTCCGCGGCGCCCCACTTGGCGCCCGCCGTGCACCCCAAAGCCCGGGACCCAGGGACCCGCCAAGGTGCAGGACGCGAGTGCTGACTCCAGGCACTCAGTGCCACCGGGGCGTGGGGCCACGCTACCAACTCGGGGTCCCACGCACAGGTGCCGGGGGACCTCACTTGCCTCGGGAGCAGCGACCTACGCGCTCTCGCCCCCACGCAGTTTACCGCAGGGTCACCCGCCCACACCCGCGCGCTCCGCGGGGACCCTACCCCGCCAACTGCCACCCCACTCCCCCCGACAGCTCCTGCGCCCCACCCGACCGGGCCCCATAGTCTAACCTTCCTCAGAGCAGACATGCTGGAGTGCTCCAGGCTCCGCAGGTGCCTGGCCACATGTCAAGCGGGCCCCTAGGCGGGCATCGTAGTCCCGTTGCCTTCGAGACTCGAGGCTCCGTTGTTCAGTCAGTCAGGGTTCCTGTTGGTCCAGCGCTGCCGCCACAGCATTACCTAGTGCTGTGACCTCGCTCCAGCCTGGTTTTGGTCTGTGCCAGAGGCTGGCGCCTCGCACTCAGTGCCCAGGGAGACACCTGCGCACTGGGGGGTGGGGGGGTGTGCACGCTCCACCCAAGGGGCCAGCCCCCTGCACGCCTGGGGGGGGCGCTCAGCCCCTGGTGCCTCACACCTGGCGCCCCAGCCCAGGCCCCTGGCCCGCCCTCCTTCACCCCACCCCCCGAGTCCCTCCAAACAGACAACTGTTTCGCAGGGACCCGCGGGTCAAGCGGGGACATGGGGACCACGGAGGGCCCAGGGCGCATATCCTGCCAGGGCTGTGGCCTCCACCGGGGTGCGCTCAAGCCCAGCCCCTGGGCACTGCAAAGTACCCTGCAGGACTGCGCAGCCCCACGCAGGAAGGCCCGCTGGGGACTCAAAGCTCCAGCGCGCGGAGCTCCTGTGCCCACAGAAGTCTTCACAGTGGCTGCTCTGCTCCATGCACCAGAGAGAGAGAGAAAGAAAGAAAGGACAGAGGGAGTAAGGAAGGGAGGGAAGGCATGAGAGGGAGACTGTGTATGCATGCTGGGAGAGTACAGTGATCAAATTGGAGTTGGTGACCCATAGTTGAACTGAACATCTGGAAGTATCTCTTTGAGATACAAGATAAAGTCATTCTCATTACTTCCTAGACATGTTCTATGCCCTCAATTTAAAACATGGGAATTTCAACAGGCCAATAAAAATAAAATACCACGATGTGGAGTGTGGTTCAAAAAGAGGAGAGATATAGACAGACATACAGATAGAGAGACACAGAAAGAGGAAGAAAACCTGGAGAAATATGAAAGTCTTCTATAAATTTCCAAAAAAGATGATGCTAAGAAACTGCTCTCAAGCCCTGTCCCCTAAACCTGTAGCCTGGAAGGCACTGTCCAGTACAGCTTTGGGGGTGTAAGGGGGCTATGCTCACAGAGGAATGAGTGCACTTCCATGTAAACATGTTGAGCTCCTCTCATGAGCTGAACAAGAAAAAGGAAGAGACACAAGCCACAGAGCTGGTGGTCAGGCCTTCAAGTGAGCTGACCTTCTCGGGAAGGTTTCTGAATGTCAGAGCCTGGGCAGCAACACTCCCAGGAAGCTCTTCTGCCTGAATAGCAGCAGTGCTTTGTCCCAAAGCCCATAACAATTCTGGTGCTCCCCTGCCTATGGGGAGCTCTCCAGGGGCAGACATGAGCGAGGTACAGAGGTACATTTTATATCCCTGCTTCCAACAGCAGCCGTCAGTTGTGCCGCACATCTTGTGCTGTCATTACCCATCAATGGACATCAAATATGCACCTGTCACATCCAACAAAGCTGATGCTTCAAGTTTCCCATCAATTCCACTCTTTAGAGACTGGGTCTAATGATCATTCTTTTCTTCAGAAATGACGTGTTCCCCAGGGAAGCCACTTTCAAAAGATGTCAGTTAATGTGTATTTATTTGAATGTCACCTGCATCATAAAGCAAACCCTCCACACTGGATAGAAGGTTTCTGGAATAACAGAATACCTGCCCTCTGGAGGATACGTCCCTACAAGGCCTGAGTGAGGCTCGTGGTAGGCAGAAGGCTCAGGATCAAATCCATCCCTGTGAGAGAGTTGGTGGACTCTCTTCCTGTTCCTGTGGCTCACTCATTTCTAAAGGGCCAGGGCTTGGGGGTGACCCTTGTGTATCCCTCAGTAAAGGACCTCTCTTCCTATCTGGTCCTCAGCTGAGCGATATCCCAGCATCTCTCATTTTTGAGGCTTATAGGTGTTCAACCAGATGACCCTCAGGGCTCTTTCAAGTCCTGTATTCTGTGTCCCTGTGATTTCCAGATCAGGTCACAGGTGTTTGGGTTATGAGGGACCAGATGTTCAGACCCTCCTGTACTCCAGTGATCATTCAAGGGGAGTCGAGATCATGTTCATGTTTTCCACACTCATATATTCTCCCGTCCTTTGCATACCAGATAAGCACTATTGCTGTGCCTGACCCCTCCATCCCTCTCTCTCTCTCTCTCTGTCTTTCTGTGTCTGTCTCTCTATCTCTCCACTAGATACACACAGTGCAGTATTCACAGTTGAGGCCTGTCTCAGTTTATAGGGTGGTGGTGACTTTTCATGTTAACTAGTTCAGTCTGTCCTTAGTACATTCATCTGCTACATCACTTCTCTCAGAGGATGTTGAAGTGCAGTAACTAGTTGTGATTAGATCTTTTCCCTAATAAAGCCTGAGATGTGTCTGTTAAAACCTCCTCTGAGAGGAGCAGATAAGGAGTGCCTTCACCCAGAGGTGAGACCACCCTGTAGACAAAGAGAAGGGACTGATATCTAAATGTGGCACTTTGTCATGTTGACACATATTATGTTTAGTTCTGAGTAGGTGTCAGTGCTATCTGGGTGCTGAGAACATGCACAGAATACTGCTGTCAGAAACATGAGCCCATGGGGCTAGGAAGCGTTAGAAGTGAGTTTTATACAGTGTCTGAGATTGTGAGGGTAGCAACTAGAAAGATAAACAATTCCTTCTGCTCACATTAGTCCAGCAAGTTTTCCTGAGAGGGGAGGGATATTTTCAAGTGTGGGTAAAAGGGTGAACAGATAGGGAAGAAGGCAGTGTGTGGACACAAGGACAGAAGAGGGCCTTCAAATCTGAAGACATGTGTAATGGGTAGTTTCATGTCATTTGCGTAGCCCGTGGGGCTTTCAGATGAGAGAGCCCTCTGTGCCCTCTGTGTGTCAGAGGCTAAGGAAGCTCTGAGCCTTGCACTCATCCCACAGAGGCCATGACAGTGATACCTGGACCAAGCAAAGGGCACCTGTCCTATGAAAATAAAATCTGTATATTCAGGACTTCTGAAGTTAGCCTGTGATAAAGCAATGAAACAGCCATTGTCAGAAAGCAAGATACAGACATCCTGGTGACCATGGTGACTAGGTTATTATTGGCAGGGGCTATGATGGGCTGGGGGCTGCTTCCATGGGGAGCTGGACTCGGTGCTTATGTGATGGGACATGAGGTCATCACGGCTACATGGCTGCATGTGAGTGCTCTGACCCCCACATGCAGCCCTACCACCAGCAACAAAGAATTCCAGGACTTTTAAGGGAATCATCATCCTTCAAATCAAAGTGCCGTGGTTGGCATTAAAGCTGCAGAGCACACGGAATCTCAATGAATCTGCAGGAGCCTGGAAAAACCACGGGGCTTGGAGCTTGACGACTTGGCTCCGTGTCTGAGTTTTGCTACTTATTTTATGACTCTTGACATTTACTTAAATTCTCTGAGTTTCCATTTCACCTTTAAAATTGGGATCACAGTAATGGCAGCATCACAAGAAGGTGGGGTGATGTGCTTGGGAGATGCATGTAGAACACTTTATGCAGTAAGGAAGATGCTCTGTGACATCTTGGGAGCCAGGATGGAATTGAATGTGTGATGGAACCAGGCACCTCCACTTTACCTGCTTGGATGCTTCCTTTCTGAGCTCAGATTATTCATCTGCAGCATGAAGAGGCAAGGCCTTATATTTTATTATCTATGCAGTATGAACTGTACATGCAGCCTGCACTCCTGTGTGAACCATATGCATATATGCACGGTGTGGTGCAGACTACTAGTGCATAACACACATTTGCTATACCTCGTACAGCACACAGTGCGCTGTGAGTACATTTACTGCACTGTGCAGTGTCCAGCACATGTAAAGCACATATTGTGATGTAATGCACATAAGTATATAAGACACAAGGGCCGGGGATAGCGCACTGGGTTAAGCACACATGGCACAAAACACAAGGACAGGCCTAAGGATCCCAGTTTGAGCCCCTGGCTCCACATCTGCGTGGGGGTCGCTTCACAGATGGTAAAGGAGGCCTGCAGGTGTCTATCTTTCTCTCCCCTTCTCTGTCTTCCCCTTCTCTCTCCATTTCTCTCTGTCCTATTCAACAACAACAATAGCAATGGCAACAATAACAACAACAATAAGGGCAACAAATGGGGAAAATGGCCTCTAGGAGCAGTGGTGGATTCTTGGTGCAGGCACTGAGCCCCAGAAATAACCCTGGAGGTATATATATATATATATATATATATATATATATATATATATATATATATATATATGATGACACACAGGGCGTGACAGGAATCTCTAAGCAGGAGTTTGCAGGAATTGCATAGTAGTACCCAACCTTTCTTTATTTTTTCTTTTTGTCTCCAGGGTTATCTCTGGGGCTTGGTGCCTGTACTACAAATCCACTGCTCCTGGAGGCCATTTCCCCCTCTTTTTTTTGTTGTTGTTATTTTTAACATGCTGTGCTACTGTCCAGCCCTCAGACCCAGCCTTTGTGTATCAGAAATAGAGATGAGCAGACATCTGATTTCAAATAGCCCCAACAAAGAAAGGTCCTACGTGCACGTTTGGCCCTGACCATACAGCTGTGTCTTAACTCCCTCCCAATTTGCAGACCCACAAACCATGTCCTATGTCTGTTCATCCCAGAATCTCCTATTTACAGCAGAAACTTCATCCTGGAACAAACAGCTGCACAGACACCACCATATATCAACTGGAAAACCATCAGCATGAGTGTTCATTAGCAGTGAAAAACAACCTCTCAAAATCCAGTATTTCCAATTGGAAATGATCTCTTGTCTCCCATTCCCATTCCCCCTAACAGGTAAAAATAATAGCAGCTCCCCTAAAGTCAAAATATGTTCCATTTTTAATATTCAGAAAATTTAAAATCCAGTCTGCAAAAAGCAGAAGTTGTGAGCACAAGCATACTTTCCTCTTGCATCTTTTCCTGATTACTATGCCCTGCTGCTATTTGTGAAATTCCAAGCATATGATAATTTGCACAATTTCTTTTTGAGGAGACAGGGCCTTCTGCATGCATGATTTCACCAAACTGGGCTCCTTTTTCTTTCTTTTTAAAAAATATTTATTTATTGGGAGTCCATGGTAGCGCAGTGGGTTGGGCACAGGTGGCGCAAATCACAAGGACTGGCTGAAGGATCCCGGTTCGAGCCCCAGGCTCCCCACCTGCAGGGGAATCGCTTCACAAGCAGTGAAGCAGGTCTTAAGGTGTCTATCTTTCTCTCCTCCTCTTTGTCTTCCCCTCCTCCCTCCATTTCTCTCTGTCCTATCCAACAACAACGACATCAAACATAACTACAACAATAAAACAACGAGGGCAACAAAAGGGAATAAATAATAAATAAAATATTTTTAAATATATATATATTTATTTATTTTCCCTTTTGTTGCCCTTGTTTTATTTTTGTAGTTATTACTGTTGTTGTTATTGATGTCATCGTTGTTGGACAGGACAGAGAGAAATGGAGAGAAGAGGGGAAGACAGAGAGGAGGAGAGAAAGACAGACACCTGAAGACCTGCTTCACCGTCTCTGAAGTGACTCCCCTGCAAGTGGAGAGCTGACAGCTCAAACTGGGATCCTTAACGCAGGTCCTTGCACTTGGAGCCACCTGCACTTAACCTGCTGTACCACCACCCAACCCCCTTTTTCTTTCAGATAGAGAAACACCACAGCACCAGGTCTTCCTCTAGTGCTGTAGCATCTCCCAGGCAGTGCCAGGACTCAAACCTGAACTGTGCCCACATAACAAGGCACACGCTTTACCTGGTGAATTATATCCCCAGATCCTTAAACCAATATACAAGGTTCATTTTTTATTTATTATACTTGAGAGAGAGTTTCATATGAGATGGGGTGGAGAAACACCAGAGCACCACTTTGGCACATATGCTGCCAGGAGTCAAGACAGGAATCTTAGGCATGCAGGTCTGGCGCTCTACCAGTTGAGACAACTGCAGTTCTACTTCACTACTCATGAAGCTTCCTTTCTGCAGGTGGGGACTGGGGGCTTGAACCCAAATCTTTGAGCACTGTAATGTGTGCACTTAGCCAGGTGGTTGGTAATTGAATGGGGAAAGCGGTGATTTCTGGACCTTCTTTGAAAGCAACATGTTGTATGATGTGGAATAGCACTTTAGTGTTTATTGTTAGGTTTTATGATTTAATCGTTTTCTAGATATTTGAACTTGGAAGGTAAATGAGACTTCACAAGTGCAGAGTGGTGCCTCCTCATTTTCCTTCTGTTATGCTGTGTCTCCTCCTTTTTTCTTGTTCAGCTCATAAGAGGAGCTCAACATGTTTACATGGAAAGTGCACTCATTCCTCTGTGAGCATAGCCCCCTTACACCCCCAAAGCTGTACTGGACAGTGCCTTCCAGGCTACAGGTTTAGGGGACAGGGCTTGAGAGCAGTTTCTTAGCATCATACTTTTTGGAAATTTATAGAAGACTTTCATATTTCTCCAGGTTTCCTTCCTCTTTCTGTGTCTCTCTATCTGTATGTCTGTCTATATCTCTGCTCTTTTTGAACCACACTCCACATCATGGTGTTTTATTTTTATTGGCCTGTTGAAATGCCCATGTTTTAAGTTGAGGGCATAGAACATGTCTAGGAAGTAATGAGAATGACTTTATCTTGTATCTCAAAGAGATACTTCCAGATGTTCAGTTCAACTATGAGTCACCAACTCCAATTTGATCACTGTACTCTCCCAGCGTGCATACACACTCTCACTCTCATGCCTTCCCTCCCTTCCTTACTCCCTCTGTCCTTTCTTTCTTTCTCTCTCTCTCTGGTGCACGGAGCAGAGCAGCCACTGTGAAGACTTCTGTGGGCACAGGAGCTCCGCGCGCTGGAGCTTTGGGTCCCCAGCGGGCCTTCCTGCGTGGGGCTGCGCAGTCCTGCAGGGTACTTTGCAGTGCCCAGGGGCTGGGCTTGAGCGCACCCCGGTGGAGGCCACAGCCCTGGCAGGATATGCGCCCTGGGCACTCCGTGGTCCCCATTTCCCTGCTTGACCCGAGGTTCCCTGCGAAACAGTTGTCTGTTTGGAGGGACTCGGGGGGTGGGGTGAAGGAGGGCGGGCCAGGGGCCTGGGCTGGGGCGCCAGGTGTGAGGCACCAGGGGCTGAGCGCCCCCCCCAGGCGTGCAGGGGGCTGGCCCCTTGGGTGGAGCACGCACACCTCCCCACCCCCCAATGCGGAGGTGCCTCCCTGGGCACTGAGTGCGCAGGCGCCAGCCTCTGGCACAGACCAAAACCAGGCTGAAGCAAGGTCACAGTGCTAGGCAGCAGCGGAGGCGGCAGAGCTGGACCAACAGGAACCCTGACTGACTGACCAACGGAGCCTCGAGTCTCGAAGGCAACGGGACTACGATGCCCGCCTAGCGGCCTGCTTGTCATGTGGCCGGGCACCTGCAGAGCCTGGAGCACTTGAGGATGTCTGCTCTGAGGAAGGTGCTACTGCGGGGCTGGGTCGGGTTGGAGCGCGGGTGCCATCGGGGAGCGGGGGGGGGGGGGGGTGGTGGCAGGTGGCGGGGAAGGGTCCCTGCGGAGCGCGCGGGTGTGGGCGGGCGACCCTGCGCAAGACTGAGTGGGGGCGGGAGCGCGTAGGTCTCTGCTCCCGAGCAAGAGCGAGGCCCCCAGGCACCTGTGCGTGGGACCCCGAGTTGGCAGCGTGGCCCCGCGCCCCGGCGGCACTGAGTGCCCGGAGCTAGCGCGAGCGTCCTGCACCATGGCGGGTCCCTGGGTCCCGGGCTCTGGGGTGCACAGTGGGCGCCGAGTGGGGCGCTGCGGAGGTGCGAAGGTCCCTCATCGGCCCTGTGAACCCAGTAGCCAGGAGACCCATGGAGGGGCTGACCAGCGAGAAGGCTACATGCTGACTGGGACTCAGGTTCAGGCACCTGAGGGGCAACCACCGTGGTGGTGGTGGGGCAGGCGGCACATTACACCCCCATCCCCAACCTCCTTGGTCAATTCCGTGTGGTGACGTTCTCTGGGACCCCCGGGAAAGGAGAGGTGTGGGGTCGCTGGTGCAGGGTGGCCTCAGCTGCTGTGACTGGGGTGGGGGGAAGGCGTGCGCCGGCAGGGGGTGTCCAACCCCCTGCTTTCCAAGTTCGAGGGAGCACACTGGCTTTTTTAGGGGAGGTTGCTAAGCAAGGCGCTACCCAGAAGAGGATTTTGTAACCAAGCCTCCCCTGGCAGCAGCTGTTGCTGCTCGAGCCCCTTCCCTCTCTTGCAGGAGAAATGATGTGATGAGCACAGCCCTGTGCGCCTTGGCCAGGGGGCGGCGGGTGCGGCCAGGTGGGCTGGCTGGGGTGTGTGTGTTGGGGGGCCGCTGCCCACCGCCTCGCCCCACCCCCACCACCCATCCCTTCGATGCGCCCTGGGTGTCGGGACTAATTAAACTTGGGGAGCCTAAAGGAGAGAAGAGTTGCAAGAGGTGGGGAGGGGGTGGCGAGCTCAGGCGAGGTGGCTAGCAGAGGGGACCTGGCTGCACTGGCCCAGGAAACTCTGGGCTCCTCCTGGCTGGGGGACTCCACCAGCCTGTCTCTCTTGGTGAAGGTCTTGGGTTTCTGAATCCATGATTTATCAGCGGTGTCACTCTTGTATGGATTAACAATATGGCCATTGCCAGCAGAACCATCTTCATTGTTCATTGATTCTGCAGGGGCTGTAAATGATAAAAACATGCTAATTTTTGGTAGGTCAAGTTGTTACTCTGGCTTTTCAAAAAATGTCATTAATCAGAATTTTCCAGTAGCCAAATTGCCTTGTGCAGGCGGCTGTGACTCAGAGATCTTTGGCTCTAATAATAATTAAAGAGTGTGCACCATTTCCTTTAGATGGGGTGACATTTTTATTGCCTGCAAGAGAACAAATGAGAATTATTTTGTACCCCACATCTGGCATTATGGCTAGTGGGAATCAGGGTGTATGGTGTACGTGGGTACATTTGGACTGAGAGGTAGGGCCTTGCAGGCCTGTAGGAACAGAAACAGGAACTACAGGCACCAAAGACACTATCTTCTCCACCAACATTTAGAGTTGATTTATCCTCTGTCAGTAGTTCAGCAGAACTGAGGGTTCTTCTCAGTAAAAGTTGTTCAAGGGAACTGCACTTTATACATGCAAATCACTCAGTTCCCTTTAGTAACTCTTTCCTCCATGTTTCTCTGTTCTTGGTTAAGAGTTCATATAAGCCACAGATGTCATCTATGTCACTTGTCATGTCAAACTTGTGTATTGCACTTGAGACTAAAAGGTAACTTGAGTGAACAAAATGAGTCGTATGTCCAGTAACCCAGCAGATGAAATAAAGGTTCTCAGTTCAGCATTCTAAGTCATTGTTTCAAACTCTTAATCATTTATTCCTCCTTCTTCGCAAGAACTTTGCACTTATAGTATAATTAACCTAAGTGGTACTGTTTGAGACAAAAATAAACATGTATTCTACTTTCCAGTATTTCTGAATGTTATAGGTTACTTGTGGTGGAAATGAAATTTAACATGTAAAACCCTTCTATAGAATTTGGATTACATTGGTATTTCTCCCCTATGACATATATATCCTGTATCTCTCTGTTGTTAGGTTTTTTAAAATGGTATAAGTTACAAAATAAATAATAGCAATTAATAATAATACTCAATAGAAAAAGTCCTTTGGGGGAGCCGGCAGTAGTGCTTCAGGTTAAGCATACATAGTACGAAGTGCAAGGACCTGTGAAAGTATCCCAGTTCAAGCCCCAGCTCCTTACCTACAGGGGAGTTGCTTCACAGGTAGTGAACCAGGTTTGCAGTCATCTCTTTCTCTTCCCCTATCTTCCCTTCCTCTCTCAATTTCACTCTGTCCTGGGACCAGATGGTGGCACACCTGGTTGAGTGCACATGTCACAATGTGCAAGGACCCAGGTTCGAGCCAGGTCCCCACCTGCAGGGGGAAAGCTTCACAAGTGGTGAAGCAGGGCTGCAGGTATCTCTCTGTTTCTCTTCCTCTCTATCACCCTCTTCCCTCTTGATTTCTGGCTGTATCTATCCAATAAATAAATCAATAAAGATAAAAAAGGGGTTGGGTGGTAGCGCAGTGTGTTAAGCACATGTGGCGCAAAGTGCAAGGACTGGCATAAGAATCCCGGTTCAAGCCCCTGGCTCCCCACCTGGAGAGGAGTCGCTTCACAAGTGGTGAAGCATGTCTGCAGGTGTCTCTTTTTCTCTTCCCCCTCTCTGTCTTCCCGCTCTATCTCCATTTTTGTCTGTTCTATCTAACAACGATGACATCAATAACAGTAATAATAAAAACAAACAAGGTCAACAAAAAGGAAAAATAAATATTAAAAAAAGAAAAAAATTTACTCTGTCCTATCCTATAAAAAAAAGTGCTTTGCAGAATTTAAATACATTGTATTCCAGGTACCTAGAACCTGACCAGTATTGAAAGTAAAGGATTATAATGGGGCTTTTCTTTTTATTGTTAGAGGATATGTTATTGCTGTATACAGAGTATCCTTCATGAATTGCACATAGGGTGCAGAGATGCCTTGATGCTTTTGTTATTTAAAACAACATATTGAGGTGACTACTAGGAGATAGCTCACTTAGTAGAGCACACACTTTGCCATGCTAAGTATTCATAGGAGCACCATGCAGAGGGGAAACTCCATGAGTGGTAAAGTAGTACTGTGGTCTTTCTCCTCCCTCTCTCCCCCTCTCTCTGTCTCTCTCTTACTCTCTCTCTCTCTACCCCTTTCTATATTCCATCCTCTGTATGAAAAAAAAGAGAGAAAATAGTCTACTTGGAGTGGTTGATTGTTGCAGACACTGGTGGAAAAAAAGTAAGTATATAATATTGATTTAAGAAAACATGGAAGTCATAGTTTCTCAGTTGCCCAAGTTATTGAATAATGGGAACTTTGACTACAGATTTTAAAGGAGTGTTAATTAAGTATATTATATTCACACACAGAATAGATATGCCCTGGTCTTTCACTGGACACAATAAAAATAACTATGCCTTTGTGTCCTGGGCAGAAGGAAGTCCTGTGTCAGCACTGCCAGTACATTGGTTATGAAGAGTTGTGTTCAGGAAGTCAGTCGTAACGACAAGTTGAGTCAGTGAGCAGCACATATACCTTACCATGAGTTTGAATCTGGGCACCACATGGGAGTACCATGGATAGCACTGGGGTAGCTCCCCTGATGAGTTAGAATGATGATGTGATACTCCTCTTCTCTCCTGTCCCCCAGATAGTGAAGAAAGAAAAAGGACCAAAGAGGTCTCTCAGTAGTGTTATCTGCCACACATGAAGCCATAAATTGATGTTGCATATGTACAAGGCTCAGAGCTCAATTCTGGCACTACATTAAAACAAATAAATAAGCAGGAAGTCAGCAAGCAGAGTGTTCTTGTGCAGTTAAATATCTTGTAAGGACTGACAAAGTTGCTCACTTGGATAATGCAGAGCTTTGCCACATGTGTGACCCAAGTTTGAGCCCTGGCCCCCATAGCATTGAAGAAAGCCTCAGTGCTCCGGTCTCTCTCACTCTTTCTACTTCTGCCCATTAAAAAGAAAATTCATTCTTCATCAACCATAGTTTTACTTAATGCTGTTTTTATCAAACAGTCCATTCCCAGAAGACTGACATTTTCTTTGTCTGGGCTCTGGAGTGTGTAAGATGGTGTGTGTATGTGTGTGTGTGGTGTCAGGGCTCTCCTTTTGAAAGGCCAAGTCTCAGCTCTGTCTTGTGGTGTGCCAGACACAGATAGGAGTACTTACTCTGCCTTCTAGACTTCTTCTAGCGTTTGCCCTTCTTCCATAGCCAGTCAACAGCCTCAGGATGAAAGATATCAGGAGATGCTTGTTGCTGGCTTTGAAGTGACTGGCATCCATGTGGATTCAGTCCGCTAGGAAGGATTCTCAGTTTCCCCAATGAATGGGTACTCACAGGATGCACCACGAGAAGGTCGATCCAATGCAACCCCTTCTAGCCTGAACAGTAGTGACAAGAAATGGACTGAGCTGTCCATGGCAGCTGGAGTTCAGTAACCACTGCTCTGCTTTTTCAGCCATTACTTTCTGCCCCTATGCTGTGGAGATGCTTCTCAGTCAGCAGCTCCTTGTCCTCACATTCAGTTCCTTGGAGTGACAGTCCTCTTGGGCTGATCTGTCATTTCTCAGAGAGAACATTATAGGGCTCACTCTTAAGAAAATGTGCCTCTCTTGAATTATTCCCAGTCATTTTTCCATGATGGATGCCTCCAGCTTTTAATCTTAAACTCTATTTCCGGCTAGAAGTTGTCCTGCACTCTTGCCCCTGTGATTGGCCCTCCATAGACATTTTCATGTAAATTTCCTTGGACTATGATATTTGCCTTTCTGAGAGTCTTGCTATTTTCAAAATGGGTTCTGCTTTGTCTAATGAGAACCCTTCCTGTTTGAGAATTTTGGTATCCAGGGATAAGATAACAACATTTATTTATTTATTTATTTTTGAGCTGAGACAGAAACATGCCTTTTGAGCAGAGGGAATCCTCGGGAAGAAGGCTGAAAGGGAGTGGGGCCTAGAAGTGTTGCTGGGTGCCAACAGCTTAGGTGGTGACTGTCTGTACACAGAGCAACATGGCCACTTTAATATGAATTCAGGCATGAATCTGGTTGTCTTTCCATGACAACCACAGTAAAGTATAAGTTTTTCTAAAAAAATAATAATAATTACATGAAAACTACTGAAGAGCAAGATTTTCAGTCTTCAGCTGATATTCTCATCTGGTGTAGTCATAGAATAACAAAAAAGAAAACTTTTAATGAGTCATTGCTAAAAAGGAACATTTGCAACAAGACTTTCCTTAAAATCATAGAAAATATGTTAACAGTAACTTTATAAGTTTAGGTAGGCATTACCTTTAAAATGATGTACTATACTCTGCACAAAAGAAAAAAGTACTGAACTAATCCACCAGAACCTGTTAGTATATATGTTAAGCCAGCCAAGATGTCATTATCCCCTTGTCCGTCATTAAAAGTTGTCCTGCTCTTCTGCATGAGGGTGAATTGGAGCCCCCCTGGGGTGAAGTTCATGTGGTATCACTGAGTTCTGATCCTAATACACAAAAGGGGACAGAATCAATGCTGATTTGATAGGATTGTCACAAGGATGAAGTGAAACTGTGGCTGTACAGCATACAGCATTTAGAGAAGCTCCGGAGGTGACTCAGCAGGTAGAACACAGAGCCTGTGTGTGTGAGAGTCCCAAGTTCAATCCCTGGTATGTACATGCTAGAGTTGTTACTGATTCTCTCTTTCTCCTAAATAAGTACATACATACACAATGAACTTTTCCCCCTTTTTATTTGATAGGACAGAGAGAAATTGAGAGGAGGGTGAGGATACAGCCAAAGAGAAATAGGAAATACTTGAAGTACTGTGTCACTGTACATGAAGCTTTCCTCCTGCAGATGGGTACCTGGGACTTGAACACCAGTGCCACTACAACATGTGTGCTCAACTGGGTGCACCACTGCCCAGTCTCCATATTTTAAAAAGAAAGCATTTAGCATAGTGCTCACAGTCATGCTCAATGAAGCTGGTTCATTGGGACCCAGTTGCAGCCATCTTGCATAGGTTGTCACCAGGCCATCTTCATATTACCATCCACCCAGAAAATAATGATTTACAGGACAGTTTTTACATGGGTTACTTTTTAATCCTTCCATGATAGGTGTCTACAGACCATTCCCACCATCAATTTTGCCCCACCACTGTGCATTGGGTCCCTGATAGCCACTCAACTCCCTTCCTTGGGCTTTCTGCAATGGATAACATCTAGTCTGGTTTTCACCCAGTGTTTTATCTTTCTTTCTTTTTTAAAAAAATATTTGTTCCCTTTTGTTGCTCTTTTTTATTTTTCTAGTTACTTCTGTTGTTGTTGTATAGGGCAGAGAGAAATGGAGAAAGGAGGGGAAGACAGAGAGGTGGGAGAGAAAGACAGACACCTGCAGACCTGCTTCACTGCCTATGAAGCGACTCCCCTGCAGGTGGGGAGCTGGGGGCTCTAACAGGGATCCTTACACCAGTCTTTGCGCTTTGTGCCACGTGCACTTAACCCACTGTGCTACTGCCCAACTCCCTGTGTTTTATCTTTCTTAAGTCCCACTTATAAGTGAGATCATATAGTGTTCATTCTTCTCCTTTTGATTGATCTCACTTAACATGATTTCTTCAAGTTCCATTCAAGATGGGGCAAAGAGATTATTACATCATTTTAAATTTCTGAATAGTATTCCATTATGAATATAGACCACAACTACCTTTCTCTTCTATTCCCTTCTCCTTCCTCCTCCTCTTCCTCCTCCTCCTTGTCTTCTCTACTCTTCTCTTCTCACCTCACCTCACCTCACCTCCCCTCCTCTCGCTCCCCCCCCTCTCAGAACAGGGGCTTAAATCCAGGTCTTTAAACCTGGTAATATGTGTGTTTAATTGGATGTATCACTGCCTACTCCAAGTCGCTAACTTTCTTAATCACATGTCTGTTGTTGGGCATTGAGCATGGTCTGTTGTTGAGCTATTTTCTGAGAGAATTATGGCTGCAGTTCTGAATGTGAAACCATGTGGGTGAAGTCTTAAGCTTTTGCCTCTAAATCCAAGCTACTTTTCTTTGCCCCCCAACACCTGGAAAGCAGGGTGAGTGTCCCAATGAGAACTTAGATGTGATATCAGTACCACTTTCTGATCCACAGGTTGGGCCAGTTAACACTCTGCACCTTCTATGGAATAGCATTTCACCATCAAAATCTCCACATCCCCCCTGACCCCCTGCCCCTGCCACCTTTCTTCTGGAGAGACAGCTCTTAAAATGCAGTGCCTGGGGAGTGGGGCGGTGGCGCAGTGGGTTAAGCGCACATGGCAGGAAGCACAAGGACAGACCTAAGGATCCAAGTTTGAGCCCCTGGCTCCACATCTGCGTGGGGTTCGCTCCACAGATGGTAAAGGAGGTCTGCAGGTGTCTATCTTTCTCTCCCCTTCTCTGTCTTCCCCGTCTCTCTGTCCTATTCAACAACAATAGCAATGGCAACAATAACAACAACAATACCGGCAACAAATGGGGAAAATGGCCTCCAGGAGCAGTGGATTCGTAGTGCAGGCACTGAGCGCCAGAAATATCCCATATATATATATATATATATATATATATATATATATATATATATATATATGATGACACACAGGGCTTGACAGGAATCTCTAAGCAGGAGTTTGCAGGAATTGCATAGTAGTACCCAACCATTCTTTATTTTTTCTTTTTGTCTCCAGGATTATCTCTGGGGCTGGGTGCCTGCACTACAAATCCACTGCTTCTGGAGGCCATTTCCCCCTCTTTTTTTTTGTTGTTGTTATTTTTAACCTGCTGTGCTACTGTCCAGCCCTCAGACCCAGCCTTTGTATATCAGAAATAGAGATGACCAGACATCTGATTACAAACAGCCCCAACAAAGAAAGGTCCTACGTGCACGTGTGGCCCTGACCATACAGCTGTGTCTTAACTCCCTCCCAATTTGCAGACCCACAAAACATGTCCTATGTCTGTTAATCCCAGAATCTCCTATTTACAGCAGAAACTTGATCCTGGAACAAACAGCTGCACAGACACCACCATACATCAACTGGAAAACCATCAAAATGAGTGTTCATTAGCAGTGAAAAACAACCTCTCAAAATCCAGTATTTCCAATGGGAAATGATCTCTTGTCTCCCATTCTCATTCCCCCTAACGGGAAAAAATAATAGCAGCTCCCCTAAAGTCAAAATATGTTCTATTTTCAATATTCAGAAACTTTAAAATCCAGTCTGCAAAAAGCAGAAGTTGTGAGCATGAGCATGCTTTCCTCTTGCATCTTTTCCTGATTACTATGCCCTGCTGCTATTTGTGAAATTCCAAGCATATGATATTTTGCACAATTTCTTTTTGAGGAGACAGGGCCTTCTACATGCATGATTTCACCAAACTGGGCTACTTTTTCTTTCTTTTTAAAAAATATTTATTTATTGGGAGTCTGTGGTAGCGCAGTGGGTTGGGCGCAGGTGGCGCAAAGCACAAGGACTGGCAGAGGGATCCCGTTTCGAGCCCCTGGCTCCCCACCTGCAGGGGAATCGCTTTACAAGCGGTGAAACAGGTCTGCACGTGTCTATCTTTCTCTCCTCCTCTTTGTCTTCCCCTCCTCTCTCCATTTCTCTCTGTCCTATCCAACAACAACGACATCAATCATAACTACAACAACAAAACAATGAGGGCAACAAAAGGGAATAAATAATAAATAAAAAATATTTTTAAAAATATATTTATTATATTTATTTTCCCTTTTGTTGCCCTTGTTTTATTGTTGTAGTTATTACTGTTGTTACTGATGTCATCGTTGTTGGACAGGACAGAGAGGAATGGAGAGAAGAGGGGAAGACAAGAGGAGAGAAAGACAGACACCTGCAGACCTGCTTCACCGTCTGTGAAGCGACTCCCCTGCAAGTGGAGAGCTGACAGCTCAAACTGGGATCCTTAACGCAGGTCCTTGCACTTGGAGCCACCTGCACTTAACCTGCTGTACCACCACCCAACCCCCTTTTTCTTTCAGATAGAGAAACACCACAGCACCAGGTCTTCCTCTAGTGCTGTAGCATCTCCCAGGCAGTGCCAGGACTCAAACCTGAACTGTGCCCACATAACAAGGCACACGCTTTACCTGGTGAATTATATCCCCAGATCCTTAAACCACTTTTCAAGGTTCATTTTTTATTTATTATACTTGAGAGAGAGTTTCATATGAGATGGGGTGGAGAAACACCAGAGCACCACTTTGGCACATATGCTGCCAGGAGTCAAGCCAGGAATCTTAGGCATGCAGGTCTGGCACTCTACCAGTTGAGACAACTCATGAAGCTTCCTTTCTGCAGGTGGGGACCAGGGGCTTGAAACCAGATCTTTGAGCACTGTAATGTGTGCACTTAGCCAGGTGGTTGGTAATTGAATGGGGAAAGGGGTGATTTCTGGACCTTCTTTGAAAGCAACATGTTGTATGATGTGGAATAGCACTTTAGTGTTTATTGTTAGGTTTTATGATTTAATCATTTTCTAGATATTTGAACTTGGAAGGTAAATGAGGCTTCACAAGTGCAGGGTGGTGCCTCCTCATTTTCCTTCTGTTATGCTGTGTCTCCTCCTTTTTCTGGTTCAGCTCATGAGAGGAGCTCAACATGTTTACATGGAAAGTGCCCTCATTCCTCTGTGAGCATAGCCCCCTTACACCCCCAAAGCTGTACTGGACAGTGCCTTCCAGGCTACAGGTTTAGGGGACAGGGGTTGAAAGCAGTTGCTTAGCATCATCTTTTTCGGAAATTTATAGAAGACTTTCATATTTCTCCAGGTTTCCTTCCTCTTTCTGTGTCTATCTGTATGTCTGTCTATATCTCTCCTCTTTTTGAACCACACTCCACATCATGGTATTTTATTTTTATTGGCCTGTTGAAATGCCCATGTTTTAAATTGAGGGCATAGAACATGTCTAGGAAGTAATGAGAATGGCTTTATCTTGTATCTCAAAGAGATACTTCCAGATGTTGAGTTCAACTATGGGTCACCAACTCCAATTTGATCACTGTACTCTCCCAGCGTGCATACACACTCTCACTCTCATGCCTTCCCTCCCTTCCTTACTCCCTCTGTCCTTTCTTTCTTTCTCTCTCTCTCTGGTGCACTGAGCAGAGCAGCCGCTGTGAAGACTTCTGTGGGCACAGGAACTCCCCGCGCTGGAGCTTTGGGTCCCCAGTGGGCCTTCCTGCTTGGGGCTGCGCGGTCCTGCAGGGTACTTTGCAGCGCCGGGGGCTGGGCTCCAGCGCACCAAGCTGGAGGCTGCAGCCCCCCCGCGGGACATGCGCACCAGGCCCTCCGTGGTCCCCATGTCCCCGCTTGACCCGCGGGTCCCTGTGAAACTGTTGTCTGTTTGGAGGCACTGGGGGGGGGGGTGAAGGAGGGCGGGCCAGGGGCCTGTGCTGGGGCTCCTTGTGGGAGGCACCAGGGGCTGAGCGTCCCCCTAGGCATGCAGGGGGCTGGCCCCTAGGGTGGAGGGCACACCGCCCCCCCCCCCAGTGCGCAGGTGCCCCCTGGGCGCTGAGTGCGCAAGCGCCAACCTCTGGCAGGGACCAAAACAGGGCTGGAGCCTGGTTGGAGCGCGAGGCAGCAGCAGAGGCGGCAGCGCTGGACCAACAGGAACCCTGACTAACTGACTAAGGGAGCCTCGAGTCTTGGCGACAATGGGACTACGATGCCCGCCTAGGGGCCCGCTAGCCATGTGGCCTGGCACCTGCTGAGCCTGGAGCACTGGAGGATGTCCGCGCTGAGGAAGGTGCGACTGCAGGGTGCCATCAGGGGCAGGGGGGTGGCGGGGTAGGTTCCCCGCAGAGCGCGCGGGTGTGGGCGGGGGACCCTGCTTGAGACTGTGTGGGGGCGGGAGCGCATGGGTCGCTGCTCCTGAGCCACAGCAAGGTCCCCCGGCAGCTGTGCGTGGGACCCCGAGTTGGCCGCGTGGCCCCGCGCCCCGGAGGCACTGAGTGCCCGGAGCCAGCACTCGCGTCCTGCACCATGGCGGGTCCCTGGGTCCTGGGCTCTGAGGTGCACGGCGGGAGCCAAGTGGGGCACCGAGGAGGTGCGAAGGTCCCTCCTAGGCCCTGTGAGCCCAGTAGCCTAGAGACCCATGGAGGGGCTGACCAGCGAGAGGCCTACATGCTGACTGGGACTCGGGTTCCAGAGCTGGAGGGGCAGCCGCCATGGTGGTGGGAGGGGCAGGCGGCACATTGCACCCCCCCCAACCTCCTTGGTCAATTCCGTGTGGTGACACTCTCTGGGACCTGCGGGAAAGGAGAGGCGTGGGGTCGCTGGTGCGGGGTGGCCTCAGCTGCTGCGACTGGGGTGGGGGGAAGACATGCGCCGGCAGGGGGTGGCCATCACCCTGCTTTCCAAGTTCAAGCAAGAGCGCTGGCTTTTTTAGGGGAGGTTGCTAAGCAAGGCACTACCAGGAGCAGGATTTTGTAACCAAGCTTCCCCTGGCAGCTGCTGTAGCTGCTCATGCCCCTTCCCTCTCTTGCAGGAGAAATAATGATGTGATGAGCACAGCCCTGCGCACCTTGGCCAGGGGGCGGCGGGTTCGACCAGGTGGGCTGGCTGGGGTGTGTGTGTAGGGGGGCCGCTGGCCACCGCCCTGCCCCACCCAAATCACCCATCCCCGCGGTGGGCCAGGGGTGTCAGGACAAATTAGACTTGGGGAGCCTAAAGGAGAGAAGAGTTGCAAGAGGTGGGGAGGGGGTGGCGAGCTCGGGCGAGGTGGCTAGCAGAGGTGACATGCCTGCACTGGCCCAGGAAACTCTGGGCTCCTCCTGGCTGGGGGCCCCCTCCAGCCTGTCGCTCTCGGTGAAGGTCTTGGGATTCAGAATCCATGATTTATCAGCGGTGGCACACTTGTATGGATTAACAATATGGCCATTGCCAGCAGAACCGTCTTCAGTGTTGATTGATTCTGCAGGAGCTGTGTTAGGGAGATTGAAGCACTGTTGCCTCTCCATCACCTTTGGCTGGAGTGCGGGGGGGGGGGGGGGGTCCTCACCTAGCACTGAACTGGGGTGGAAGGGATTGCCACCTGGGGACTTCTCTGTTCTCACCCAGTCATCAATTTGGGGGTGGGTAGGCCTGTGCTTCTAATTGACACTCAGGGACTTTAGTCTCCTAAGACTTAAAGACTTCTCAGCAAGGAGACAATCGGAGAGTGTCCCTGTGGCACATTCAGAGATTCCAAAGCCCAGTTAGCAACAGACCCCCTTTTAGCTCCACTTTCACCCCTGGGAGTGACTCATTTAGATTTGAGGTTGAGTTGCATTACAGCACAATTTTCAGTTTATCTGCTTTATTTCGCTGGTTAACCAAGGCAAAAAAAAAAAAAGGTAAAATGATAAAAACATGTTAATTTTTGGCAGGTCAAGTTGTTACTCTGGTTTTTCAAAAAATGTCATTAATCAGAATTTTCCAGTAGCCAGATTGTCTTGTGCAGGCAGCTGTGACTCAGAGATTTTGGCTCTAATAGTAGTTGTAGAGTGTGCACCATTTCCTTTAGCTGGGGTGACTTTTTCATTGCCTGCAAGAGAACAAATGAGAATTATTTTGTACCCCACATCTGGCATTATGGCTAGTGGGATTCAGGGTGTATGGTGTACCTGGGTACATTTGGACTGAGAGGTAGGGCCTTGCAGGCCTGCAGGGACAGGAACAGGAACTACACGCACCAAAGACACTATCTTCTTCACCAACATTTAGAGTTGATTTATCCTCTGTCAGTAGTTCAGCAGAACTGAGGGTTCTTCTCATTAAAAGTTGTTCAAGGGAACTGCACTTTATACATGCAAATCACTCAGTTCCCTTTAGTAACTCTTTCCTCCATGTTTCTCTGTTCTTGGTTAAGAGTTCATATAAGCCACAGATGTCATCTATGTCACTTGTCATGTCAAACTTGTGTATTGCACTTGAGACTAAAAGGTAACTTGAGTGAGCAAAATGAGTACTATGTCCAGTAACCAAGCAGATGAAATAAAGGTTCTCAGTTCAGCATTCTAAGTCATTGTTTCAAACTCTTAATCATTTATTCCTCCTTCTTCGAAAGAACTTTGCACTTATAGTATAATTATCCTAAGTGGTACTGTTTGAGACAAAAATAAACATGTATTCTACTTTCCAATATTTCTGAATGTTATAGGTTACTTGTGGTGGAAATGAAATTTAACATGAATTCGGATTACATTCGTATTTCTCCCCTTTGACATATATATCCTGTATCTCTCTGTTGTTAGGTTTTTTAAAATGGTATAAGTTACAAAATAAATAATAGCAATTAATAATAATACTCAATAGAAAAAGTCCTTTGGGGGGCCGGCAGTAGTGCTTCAGGTTAAGCATACATAGTACGAAGTGCAAGGACCTGTGAAAGTATCCCAGTTCAAGCCCCAGCTCCCTACCTACAGGGGAGTTGCTTCACAGGTAGTGAACCAGGTCTGCAGTCATCTCTTTCTCTTCCCCTATCTTCCCTTCCTCTCTCAATTTCACTCTGTCCTGGGACCAGATGGTGGCACACCTGGTTGAGTGCACATGTCACAATGTGCAAGGACCCAGGTTCGAGCCCGGTTCCCACCTGCAGGGGGAAAGCTTCATAAGTGTTGAAGCAGGGCTGCAGGTATGTCTCTGTCTCTCTACCTCTCCATCACCCTCTTGATTTCTGGCTGTCTATATCCACTAAATAAGTCAATAAAGATAAAAAAGGGAGTTGGGTGGTAACGCAGCGTGTTAAGCACATGTGGCGCAAAGTGCAAGGACTGGCATAAAAATCCCAGTTCGAGCCCCTGGCTCCCCACCTGGAGAGGAGTCGCTTCACAAGTGGTGAAGCATGTCTGCAGGTGTCTCTTTTTCTCTTCCCCCTCTCTGTCTTCCCCTTCTCTCTCCATTTTTGTCTGTCCTATCTAACAATGATGACATCAATAACAACAATAATAAAAATCAACAAGGGAAACAAAAAGGGAAAATAAATATTAAAAAAAGAAAACAATCACTCTGTCCTATCCTATAAAAAAGTGCTTTTCAGAATTTAAATACATTGTATTTCATGTACCTAGAACCTGACCAGTTTTGAAAGTAAAGGATTATAATGGGGCTTTTTAAAAATTGTTACAGGAACTGTTATTGCTCTTAACAGAGTATCTTTCATGAAATGCACACAGGGTGAAGAGATGCCTTGATCCTTTTGTTATTGAAAACAACTTTTGAGGTGATGACTAGGAGATAGCTCACTTAGTAGAGCACACACTTTGCCATGCTAAGTATTCATAGGAGCACCATGCAGAGGGGAAACTCCATGAGTGGTAAAGTAGTGCTGTGGTGTTTTCCCCCCTCTCTCCCCCCTCTCTCTTTATCTCTCTCTCTCTCTCTCTACCCCTTTCTATATTCCATCCTCTGTATGAAAAAAAAGAGAAAATAGTCTACTTGGAGTGATTGATTGTTGCAGACACTGGTGGAAAAAAGTAAGTATATAATATTGATTTAAGAAAACATGGAAGACATAGATTCTCAGTTGCCCAAGTTATTGAATAATAGACACTTTGACTACAGATTTTAAAGGAGTGTTAATTAAATATAGTTTATTGACACACAGAATAGATATGCCCTGGTCTTTCACTGGACACAATAAAAATAACTATGCCCTTGTGCCCTGGGCAGAAGGGAGTCCTGTGTCAGCACTGCCAGTACATTGGTTATGAAGCGTTGTGTTCAGGAAGTCAGTCGTAAAGACAAGATGAGTCAGTGGGCAGCACATATAACTTACCATGAGTTTTAGTCTTGGCACCACATGGGAGTACCATGGATAGCACTGGGGTAGCTCCCCTGATGAGGTAGAATGATGATGTGATACTCCTCTTCTCTCCTGTCCCCCAGATAGTGAAGAAAGAAAAAGGGCCAAAGAGGTCTCTCAGTAGTGTTATCTGCCACGCATGAAGCCATAAATTGATGTTGCATATGTACAAGGCTCAGAGCTCAATTCTGGCACTACATTAAAACAAATAAATAAGCAGGAAGTCAGCAAGCAGAGTGTTCTTGTGCAGTTAAATATCTTGTAAGGACTGACAAAGTTGCTGACTTGGATAATACAGAGCTTTGCCACGTGTGTGACCCAAGTTTGAGCCAGGGCCCCCATAGCATTGAAGAAAGCCTTAGTGCTCTGGTCCTCACATTTAGCCCCTTGGAGTGATAGTCCTCTTGGGCTGATCTGTCATTTCTCAGAGAGAACATTATAGGGCTCACTCTTGAGAAAATGTGCCTCTCCTGAATTATTCCCAGTCATTTTTCCATGATGGATGCCTCCAGCTTTTATTCTTAAACTCTCTTTCCTGCTAGAAGAAGTTGTCCTGCACTCTTGCCCTTGTGATTGGCCCTCCATAGACATTTGCATGTAAATTTCCATGGACTATGATATTTGCCTTTCTGAGAGTCTTGCTATTTTCAAAATGGGTTCTGCTTTGTCTAATGAGAACCCTTCCTGTTTGAGAATTTTGGTATCCAGGGATAAGATAACATGACATTTATTTATATATTTTTCAGTTGAGACAGAAACATGCCTTTTGAGCAGAGGGAATCCTCGGGAGGAAGGCTGAAAGGAGGTGGGGCCTAGAATTGTTGCTGGGTGCCAACAGCTTAGGTGGTGACTGTCTGTACACAGAGCAACATGGCCACTTTACTGTGAATTCAGGCAAGAATCTGGTTGTCTGTCCATGGCAACCAAAGTAAAGTATGAGTTTTTCTAAAATAATAATAATAATTACATGAAAACTACTGAAAAGCAAGATTTTCAGTCTTCAGCTGATATTCTCATCTGGTATAGTCATAGAATAACAAAAAAGAAAACTTTTAATGAGTCATTGCTAAAAAGGAACATTTGCAACAAGACTTTCCTTAAAATCATAGAAAATATGTTAACAGTAACTTTGTAACTTTAGGTAAGCATTACCTTTAAAATGATGTACTATACTCTGCACAGAAGAAAAAAAGTACTGAACTAATCCACCAGAACCTGTAAGTATATATGTTAAGCCAGCCAAGATTTTATTATCCCCTTGTCCTTCATGAAAAGTTGTCCTGCTCTTCTGCATGAGGATGAATTGGAGGCCCCCTGCGGTGACAGTTCAAGTGGTATCACTGAGTTCTGATCCTAATACTCAAACGGGGACAGATTCAATGCTGATTTGATAGGATTGTCACAAGGATGAAGTGAAACTGTGGCTGTACAGCATACAGCATTTAGAGAAGCTCCGGAGGTGACTCAGCAGGTAGAACACAGAGCCTGTGTGTGTGAGAGTCCCAAGTTCAATCCCTGGTATGTACATGCTAGAGTTGTTACTGATTCTCTCTTTCTCCTAAATAAGTACATACATACATAATGAAATTTCCTCCCTTTTTATTTGATAAGACAGAGAGAAATTGAGAGGAGGGTGAGGAGACAGCCAAAGAGAAAGAGGAAACATTTGAAGTACTATGTCACTGCACATGAAGCTTTCCTCCTGCAGATGGGGACTTGGGACTTGAACACCAGTGCCACTACAACATGTGTGCTCAACTGGGTGCACCACTGCCCAGTCTCCATATTTTAAAAAGAAAGCATTTAGCATAGTGCTCACAGTCATGCTCAATGAAGCTGGTTCATTGGGACCCAGTTGCAGCCATCTTGCATAGGTTGTCACCAGGCCATCTTCATATTACCATCCACCCAGAAAATAATGATTTACAGGACAGTTCTTACATGGGTTATTTGTTCATCCTTCCATGATAGGTATCTACACACCATTCCCACCATCAATTTTGCCCCACCACTGTGCATTGGGTCCCTGATAGCCACTCAACTCCCTTCCTTGGACTTTCTGCAATGGATAACATCTAGTCTGGTTTTCACCCAGTGTTTTATCTTTCTTTCTTTTTAAAACATGTTTTATTTATTCCCTTTTGTTGCTCTTTTTTATTGTTGTAGTTACTACTGTTGTTGTTGTATAGGGCAGAGAGAAATGGAGAAAGGAGGGGAAAACAGAGAGGTGGGAGAGAAAGACAGACACCTGCAGACCTGCTTCACTGCCTGTGAAGCGACTCCCCTGCAGGTGGGGAGCTGGGGGCTCAAACAGGGATCCTTACACCAGTCTTTGCGCTTTGTGCCACGTGCACTTAACCCACAGTGCTACCGCCCGACTCCCTGTGTTTTATCTTTCTTAAGTTCCACTTATAAGTGAGATCATATAGTGTCTATTCTTCTCTTTTTGATTGATCTCACTTAACATGATTTCTTCAAGTTCCATTGAAGATGGGGCAAAAGAGATTGTTACATCATTTTAAATAACTGAATAGTATTCCATTATGAATATAGACCAAAACTACCTTTCTCTTCTATTCCCTTCTCCTTCCTCCTCCTCCCCCTTCTCTTCTCTTCTCTTCTCTTCTCCCCTCCCCTCCCCTCTACTCAGAGACTATTTGAAAAGATAGAGTCAGCTATTATTAATAATTTGAAACAAGGGCAACAAAAGGATAAATAAAGGAAAGAATTTGAAGTTGGGGGCCTGGTGGTAGTGCAGTGGATTAAGTGCACATGATACAAGGCTCAAAGCCTGGCCTAAGGATCCTGATTGGAACCCCTAGCTCCTGACCTGCGGGGGGGGGGTCACTTCACAAGTGGTAAAGATGGACTGTAAGTGTCTCTCTCTCTTTCCCCATCTCTGTCTTCCTGTCCTCTCTCAGTTTCTCTCTGTCCTATCCAACAACAATAACAACATTGTTAATAACAACGATGATAAGCAACAAAAGGGAAAATAGCCTCCAATAGCAGTGGATTATAGTGCAGGCACTGAGTTCCAGCAATAACCCCAGAGGTAAAAAAAATCAACATTTTTCATGTGAAATCATAGGAGACTAAAAAAAGATATGGCTTTTAAATCCCCAGAGCCCTGCTGCCTCACTTGGGAAAGACAGAAACAGGATGGGGGTATGGACCCACCTGTCAATGCCCATGTCCAGTGGAGAAGCAATTACAGAATTCAGAACTCCTCCTTCTGCACCCCATAAAATCTTTGCTCCAGTGGTTGGGCAGTAGCACAGCGCGTTAAGTGCACGTGGTGCAAAGCTCCAGGATTGGAGTAAGGATCCCAGTTCGAGCCCGCAGCTCCCAACTGTAGGGTGGCCACTTAACATGTAGTGAGGCAGGTCTGCAGGTGTCTGTTTTTCTCTCCCCACCTCTGTCTTCCCATCCTCTCTGGATTTCTCTTTGTCCTATCCAACAACAATAGCAATGGCTACAATAACCACAGCAGTAACAACTAGGACAAAAGAATGGAAAATAATGACCTCCAGGAGCAGTGGACTGTAGTGCAGGCACCAAGCCACAGCTGTAACCCTGGAGGAAAAAAAAAAAAAGAGGAAATCTTTGGTCCATTCTCCCAGAGGGATAAAGATTAGGGAACCTTCCAGTGGAGGGGAGGGTATAGGGAACTCTGGTGACTGGATTTGTATGGGATTGTGCTTCTCTTATCCCACAATCTTGTTAATCATTATTAAATCACTAATTTAAAAAAAAGATAAAAAATCTATAAAAACACAGAAGCACACTATCTGCTAGCTACCTTCTTAGTAACCTTCTGAAGCTTTACATCCATTCTGTAGTATATCTAGAAAAGAGTTTAGTCTAGCTAGCTTAACACAAATACTAAATAAAACATGTTCTTTATACACTTGTTGCTGAAGGAACATTGCTTGGTTTTTTTCCCTATTTTTATTAGTGATTTAATAATGCGTTTAATTGTTGTCATTGTTGAGTCATATGATTTAATTATTGTCATTTGTGGTCAGTCTCTTGTCAGTTTTGTGACATCAGGTATCTTCTCCCAATTTCCACATTACCTGTGTGTGTGTGTGTGTGTGTGTATGAAATTTTCTTTTAATGTGAAGAAGCTGTTAAATTTGATGTAGTCCCAGTAATTTAACCTTGTTTTAGTTTTGCTTACCCATAGTGTGACGAGTCTCCAAATAGAGCCTGATGTTAAATTGTGGACGTGTTTCACCAATGTTTTCTTCTCTATAAATTTTAGTCTCAGTTCCAATAACCAGATCTTTGATCCATCTTGAGTTATTTGGCATATGGTGTTAAGGGCTGGTGCAGTTTCATTTTTCATTGACTACTCAGCATCAGCTATTGAAGAGGTCTTTTTCCCTCCCACCCCCCACTGAAAAGGTTTTTTCCCTTTATTATGTACACTCATATGGGTTTGTTTATGAAATTTCAATTTCCTTTTGTTGGTCTATAAATTGGTTTTGTTCCATTACAGTATGTAACATTAATTACTATTGCTTTGTAGCATCAATGGAAGTCAGGAATGTTATGTATGCATTGTTTGGTTTTTGCTAGACTGCTATGGTGCTGACTCCCCTCTGGACATCTTTAATAAAATATTTTCAATAAATGTGAAAACGCATACCTTGGGATTCATAGTGTGATTATTAATACATGATTGTTAGTTTCTATACTTAGCATATTTAATAAATATTAAAGTAGATTTTTAAATTAATTCATCTCTATATAATTAAATTATATGGCAAAAATGAACTATCTCCATCCATCTGACCGAGGGCCCATATATATTTGTATTTATACTTTATATTTACATTTATACTTATATTTATAATATACTTATATTTATATTTAGCACCAGAACCTGTGTAACCTCTAAGTCCCTATTGGTCTGAGCTCACAGCTCATGGTCACAGCTGGGAACATTGCAGGCTGCACTCATTTCAGGACACAGTGTTTTTTGAGTGGCAGGGCAGGATACCTTAGCCTCCCTTCGGAGACTGGGGCTATCCCAAAGTCACTGCTTTATGGTGAAGACAAGGTCATAGGAGGGCCCACAAGATGCCCTTCTTGATGGATTTTTTCCAGGGGCTGGGCTCCAGCGCACTGCGGTGGAGGCCGCAGCCCCCGAGGGACATGTTCCCAGGGACCCTCCCTGGTCCCCATGTCCCAGCTTTCCCTGCTGGTCCCCTCACAGCACTTGTCTGTTTGGGGTGGGGTGAAGGAGGGCGGGCGGGCCAGGGGCCTGGGCTGGGGCCCGCGGTGCGAGGCAACTTGGGCTGAAGGCCCCCCTAGGCGTGCAGGGGGCTGGCCCCTCTGGGTGGAGCTCGCACCAGCCGCCCCCCAGTACGCAGGTGCCTCCCTGGGCACTGAGTGCGCAGGCGCCAACTGCTGGCAGGACGGAAACCGGCCTAGAGCCCAGTCAGAGTGCGAGGCGGCAGTGGCGGAAGCGGCCCTGTACCCACTAGAACCCTGACTGACTGACCAACGGAGCCTCGAGTCTCAGAGGCAACGGGACTACGAAGTCCGCCTAGGGGCCCGCTTGCAATGTGGCCCAGCACCTGCTGAGCCTGGAGCACTGGAGGATGTCCGCACTGAGGAAGGTGCGGTGCGACTGCGGGGCCAGGTCGGGTCTGGGCGAGGGCGTTGTCGGGGGAGGGGGTGGCGGGTGGCGGGGTAGGGTCCCCGTGGAGCGCGCGGGAGTGGGCGGGGGACCCTGCGCGAGACTGCGTGGGGGCGGGAGCGCGTAGGTTGCTGCTCCGGAGCCAGAGCAGGTCCTCCGGCACCTGTGCGTGGGACCGCGAGTTGGCAGCGTGTGGCCCCGCGCCCCAGCGGCACTGAGTGCCCGGAGCCAGCGCGAGTCCGGCACCATGGCGGGGCCCTGGGTCCCGGGCTCTGGGGTGCACGGCGGGCGCCGAGTGGGGCGCCGCGGAGGTGCGAAGGTCCCTCCTCGGCCCTGTGAGCCCAGTAGCCAGGAGACCCATGGAGGGGCTGACCAGCAAGAGGGCTACATGCTGACTGGGACTCAGGTTCCAGCGCTGGAGGGGCAGTCGCCTTACTGGTGGTGGGGCAGGCGGCACATCGCACCCCCCCCCCCAACCTCCTTGGTCAGTTCCTTGTGGTGAAGCTCTCTGGGACCCACGGGAAAGGAGAGGTGTGGGGTCGCTGGTGCGGGGTGGCCTTGGCTGTGGCGACTGGGGTAGGGGGAAGGCGTGCGCCGGCAGGGGGTGGCCAACTCCTAGCTCTCCAAGTGCTAGCAAGCTTGCCAGGCTTTTTTAGGGTTGGTTGCTAATCCAGGCACTACCTTGTGCAGGATTTTGTAACCAAGCCTCCCCTGGCAGCTGCTGTCGCCGCTCGCACCCTTTGCTCTCTTGCTGGAGAAATAATGATCTGATGAGCACAGCCCTGCGCGCCGCGGCCAGGGGGCGGCAGGTGCGCCCAGGTGGGCTGGCTGGGGTGTGTGTGTAGGGGGCCGCTGTCCACCGCCTCGCCCCACCCACCCGCGCTGCGCCAGGGGTGTCAGGACAAATTAGACTTGGGGAGCCTAAAGGAGAGAAGAGTTGCAAGAGGTGGGGAGGGGATGGCGAGCTCGGGCGAGGTGGCAAGGAGAGGGGACCTGCCTGCAGTGGCCCAGGAAACTCTGGGCTTGTCCTGGCTAGGGAACCCCACCAGCCTGTCGCTCTAGGTGAAGGTCTTGGGATTCGGAATCCATAATTTATCAGTGGTGGCAGTCTTGTATTGCCAGGAGAACCATCTTCAGTGTTGATAGATTCTGCCTGGGCTGAGTTAGGGAGATTGAAGCACTGTCTCCTCTCCATCACCTTTGGCTGGAGTGCGCAGGGGTAGGCCACCTCACCTGCCACTGGACTGGCGGTGGGAGGGGTTACTGGCAGGGGGGGCACTTATCTGTTCTCACCCAGTCATCAATTTGGGGGCGGGGAGGCGTGTGCCTCTGATTGACACTCAGGGACTTTAGTCTCCTAAGACTTGAAGACTCTTCTCAGCACAATCAGAGAGTGTCCCTGTGGCACATTCAGAGATTCCAAAGCCCAGTTATATATATATATTTTTAAAAAACTGAGCACCACAAATGAAAGACACAAATGGGCTGGTTGTTTGGATCAACATGCCAACTCCCATGTTTAGAGGAGAAGCAGTTACGGAACGCAGAACTCTCAACTTCTGCACCGCAAAAGGAATTCTGGTCCATACTCCCAGTGGGAGGAGAAATGTTATGGGAAGGTGACTCGAAGATGACTATTTACAGAAGGAATAGGTCAACTCAAATCTTTAACCTTGGGAGAACCACTGCAGTTTCCAATGAAGGGGCAGAAAAGGAATGGAATTGTAATTCTGTTGTCTCATAATTTTGTAAATCAATATTAAGCCACTAATAAAAACCTTTAAAAACTTGAATCATCTGTGTTCAGGCAGTGGCACTCCCAGTTGAGTGCACATATTGACATGAGCAAGGACCTAGGTTCAAGCCCTTGGCCTCCATCTGCAGGGAAGAAGCTTCATGAGCAGTGAAGCCAGAATGCAGGCATGTCTCTGTCTCTCTCCTTCTTTCTCCCCAACCCCTGTCAGTTTCTTTCTGTCCTGTCAAATATGAAGGAAACAAAAACCAAAAAAAAAGGGAAGGAAAAATGAATGGTCACTAGAGTCAGTGGATTCATTGTGGAAGCACCAAGCCCCAAATGATAACCCTGGTGGAAAAAGAAAATCTAAAAATGGTAGAATTTTGTATTCAGTTATCATAATAATGTAGTAGCATAATTTTGTAAGTTTGGAAATAGATTAAAGATGCCATCTTAAGCAACAAAAGCAAATTAATATATAAAGTATGATGGATTCCTTGTGCAGGCACCAATCCCCAGCAATAACCCTGATGACGAAAGTAAACAACAACAACAACAACAACAAAACTGAAAAAAATGATGTTGAGATAAAGAAGTTAAAAGAATCTTAAAATCTAAAGCAAACAGGTAAACAGTAACAAGTCAGCCCACATATCCTTGTAGACACTATATAGAAGACAGTGTGCAGACATCAGATAAAACAACAGTGCTGTTGGGGGATGGTCTAGACGTGAATTGCAGTAGATAATGAAAAATAAAATTGTTTCTAGAATGTGATTAGTAGTCTTTTTAGTTACATAGCATTTCCTCTCACTGTACACATTTGAAATGTTAACGAATCTAATTTCTTTGATACTTGATTAAAACCAAGAGCGAAGTACAGTGATGATGAGGAGCAATAAATAACTTCAAAAAAGCCCCCAGGGTTGACTCACTCACCAGCTGGGCGGCCAGTCTCAGTGAAGATTCATGAGAACACCATACCTCTGGACCTGTACGGAGACTTTGCATGAAGTCTTGGAAGAGTGTCTGTCACACTCATGCTTAATGTACGTACCCAAGTGTGGATTAACTAGGGGACAGGTGACCCTTTCAAATCACATGTAGGAACAGCTCCAATTTCAGTTAAACTCGGTCCTCTTGCTTGTCTCCTAGACATCCACGGAGCAACCCCTGGTCTCTTCCCTGGCTGGCGAGTTTTTTCACCCACCTATTGCTGCTTCTGCTGTTCAGACCTCTTTTAATGTGGATGTCCATGTTCACTACAGGCTGTGTTGCAGAATAGACTCAGTGCCCTGTTTTGTTTTGTTTTTTTATTTAAGTTTCAGGTGATATTCAAGGGTTTTATTCAACAGCTTCTTCTTTGGGACACCATCTTTGAAGTTTCTGAGTTTTCCTTGTGCTTTGATCTGATAAACTAGGCCTTGAAGACTGACTGCTCAGCCTCCTTACATGTTCCTGCTGTGCACTGTTTCCTGCCAGTGGAGGCCTTGGTGCTGTTGCCTGACCTCTTCAACAGTCCTTTTCTTCAGCTCAACTCCCAGAACTTGCTGCACCTCCTGTTTTGAATGGGAACGTCCATCGTCCCCATCTATTTTCCAGGAAGTTTTGCTGCTCCAAGAGTTTTAGTTCCTCTTCCTCTCCTTTTGTTTGGCCGGGTGGGGAGGACCTCAGGCTTCTAGCATGTCTCGTCACTCTGGCTGACGTTGCTCATTCATATAGTGATAGACTGAAACAACACTGCTGGGGCCAGATGGTGGCACATGTCACAATGTGCAAGGACACAGGGTCAAGCCACCAGCCCCATCTGCAGGGGTGGGGGAGAAGCTTCACCAGTGGTGAATCAGGGCTGCAGGTGTCTCTCTGTTTCTCTCCCTCTGTATCTCCCCCTTTCAATTTCTGGCTATTTCTATCCAACATATAAAGATGAAAGAAAGGAAGAATGAGGGACCTGGGTAGTGGTGCAGCGGGTTAAGCGCAAAAGGGATGAAGTGCAAGGACTGGCATAAGGCTCCAGGTTCCAGCACCTGGCTCCTCACCTGCAGGGGGTTCACTTGGTAGGTGGTGAATTAGGTCTACAGGTGTCTTTCTTTCTCTTCCATCTCTGTCTCCCCCTCTTCTCTGGATCTCTCTCTGACTTTACCAACATCGACAATAGGAATAATAATAGAGAGGGAAGAGAGAGGTAGAGGGAGTGAGGGAGAAAGGAAGCAAGGAATAAAGAAAGAGAAAGAAATAAAAGGAAGGAAGGAAGGAAGGAAGGAAGGAAGGAAGGAAGGAGAAGGAAGGAAGAAAGACCACTCTCTGAAACTTGCTCTGGTGCTGTGGTACCTCACTATGGTACTAGAACCTGAACTGGACCACGTGCGTGGCAAGATTCTTGTCCTGCCTGATGGAATACATCTCCAGTCCTCTTCACTTTTTATTTCATTTTTATCTGATTCTTGTGTTTTTAAATTTTATGATTAGATTGTAAAATTCCAGTGTATACTGTCATCTCACACCCACCACCAGAGTCCTGAATCCCAACCACTCCACTACCCAGAGATGACCGCTAGAGTTCTCACAAGTCTTACACTTTGCTTGATTCTGTTATGTTTTTTCAAGTTCATATGTTTCAGTTCTCTATATTCCACATGAGTGAAACCATCTGAGAATTGTCTTTAATGCCTTTATTTATATCTAGAAACAAAATCATCTCCAGTTCTATCCATTTTGTCCTGAAAGACACAATAGCATCTCCACTGAATATATATCCCATAACTTCTTTAGCCAGTCTTCTGATGATGGCATTTAGGCTGCTTCCACTCTTTGACTATTGTGAATAAGCAGCTATAAACATAAGAGTGTCTATGTCCCTTCACATTTGAGTGTACTTTGGATAAATGCCTGTATGGAGTTATGGGTTATATATTATACATATTATATATATGGGAATATTACTGTGCATTCAGAAAAATATGATTACGTACAAAACTTTTAGACAAGTTGTTCAATTTCCTTGAAATATGCCACTGAGTCTTGATACAGGTTGCATTGTAATTGTACATTAGTTTTGGTAGAAAGACCATTTAATATTGTTTATTCTTCCAATCCAGGGACGAGGAATGTTCTTCATTTCTTGTGTGAAAAGACATTCTCTATTTCTTTTAACAGTGCCCAATAGTTTTCCTTTATGTGTTTGTGTAGTTTATTTTTTTAACCTCCTTTGTGAGACCATCCCAAGGTATTTTATATTTTTGGTTTTGATTGTAAAAGTACTTTAGTCTTTTATTTTACTCTCTTCTAACTTTTTTTGTATACAGAAATGCCACAGACTTATGAGTATGACTTTATATCCTGTTACTTTATGAAATTTATTAAATACTTCAGTAGTTTGTCCGTAGAGCCTTGAGGTTCTCCAGATATGTTATCAGTCAGTAGCAAATAGTGCTAGTTTAATTTTTCTTTCTAATTTGCATATATTTGATATCTCTTTCTTGTCTGGTTGCAGTGGTGATGACCTCAGTGACTATATTGAATAACAGTGGAGGTAGTGGACATCCTTGTTTGGTTTTCCCCATTGAGAATGATGTTAGCTGTGGGTTTGTCTTAATGGTGTTTACTAGGTTGTGATTTTTTCTTTTCCTTCTCTCTCTCTCTCTCTCTCTCTCTCTCTGTCTCTCCCTTTTTCTGGCATGATAGATTTTATTGATTGGACTTCACATATTGATCCATTCCTGTTTCTCAGGGATAAATCCCGTTTTACTTGGTGAATTATTTTCTTGATATGTTAGACTCGTTTTCTGTGTTTTTTAAAAAACAAATTGCAATTTCTTTTTCATTATTATTTTAATGTATTTATTTAAAAAATGGAAACCTTTTACAAACACTTGTATATTTATGGAATGGAGGGAATGATTCTCTAAGGAGTATAAAAAAGAACTGCACCAGAAAAGGCAAAAACACCGAGTAACACATCAAATTCATGCATTTCCTTTTAAGTTGCACATCACCTGTTCATACTTAGTTGAAGCTTTTCTCCCTTGGTCGAGATCAACTGCAGCTGCCATAAGTAAACATGTTTTCTGTGAGATCATAACTACTTGGTCAGAAGGACAAAACTGGGACATCTATGAGAAATGGCCAGAATACTAATAAATAGTAATAATACTTCCAGATGAACTCAAAGAATAAGAATGAATTAGATAATACAGCTGAAAAAGCATCTCACTAAGAATTCTATAGACTATAGCATTGATTATTGGTTTCAATTTTATGTTGTTTTCTCACTGATTTTAGCACCTCCCTAGAAATAAAAACACTTTATTTGCCTGAAAAAATACAAATTGACTGAAAAACCTAAATGATTCCTTTTCTCCATCATGTCAGTGCTTTAAAACATAATGTTAAACAGTAGATCTTTGAGGGCTTTTAAGTATTTGTCTCTCGTGTAGATTGTTGCTTCTTTTCTTCCTCACTTAATTCGAGTGCATGGTTTTTGTTAATTTTTGGTAATCTCTTTAACAATATGGGGTGTGTCATCTCCCTCTTGCCAGATCATCTCTTCCCTACATTCTGCACAAATCAGAGATTTAACTATCACCTTGTGACAGACAGTTCATGTAAAAATCCCTGCAAATATGTGCAGAGATATGATTAGTTTATGAGTTAATGAGATGTCTTTGAGCCCTACATTCCCGTGATCATTCTTGGTGCCTAATTTTAATGAATATAAACAGTCGTTTCTGTATTCTCATCTAACTCTTCAATTAAGTTTTCTAAAAAGAAATGCCACCCACTAGTAGATCTAAAATTAAATTTCGGATTGATTATAAAAGTCGGTAATTCAAGAGGTAGATTATGGGGGAAGATCCTGAAGATGATATCATGGCTGGAAAAAGGACCAGAAAGCTGAATCAGGGAAGAGAGTAGCTCCCCAATGTGGGAAAGGTGTATAAATATTGATGACTGTAAGCCCCATAAATTTGATCTGATTTGATGCCCATATTCATCTTAGGAGCCTATATGACCTCTGCATCCCTATAGATCTGAGTTCACATTCTGTGGTCATGAGTACGAATGTTCCAAGCTGCCCCAATTTAGCATCCATCATCCTCAGGTGGAACATAGGGTATGTTGTCCAGCCTCCCTTAGGAGCATGAAATATTCTTTACTCAGAGACTATTTGAAAAGATAGAGTCAGCTGTTATGAAGAATTAGAAACAACAAGGGCAGCAAAAGGGAAAATAAATAAATAAAATTAAAAAATAATTTGAAAGCATCTTGTAAAAAAATTAACAAGTATATTATAAAAGAAAAAAATTGAGGACCAGGCGGCAGTGCAGTGGTTTAAGCACACATGGTGCAAATTTCAAAGACTGCCTAAGAGTCCCAGTTGGAGACCCTTGCTCCCCACCTGCAGGGGGGTCACTTCACAAGAGGTAAAGCAGGACTGTCGTGTCTCTCTCTCTTTCCCCATCTCTGTCTTCCTGTCCTCTTTCAGATTCTGTCCTATCCAACAACAGTGACAACAGTGTTAATAACAACAATGATTAGCAACAAAAGGGAAAATAGCCTCCAGGAGCAGTGGATTATAGTGCAGGCACTGAGCCCCAGCAATAACCCCAGAGGTTTAAGAAAATCAACATTTTTCATGTGAAATCATAGGAGACTGAAAAAAAGATATAACTCTTACCTCCCCAAAGCCCTGCTGCCTCACTAGGGAAAGAAAGAAACAGGTTGGGGGTATGGACTTACCTGTCCATGACCATGTCCAGTGGAGAAGGAATTACAGAAGTCACAACTCTACTTTCTGCACCCCATAAAGTCTTTGGTCCAGGGGCTGGGTGTTAGGGCAGTGGGTTAAGCGCACATGGCACAAAGCTCCAGGATTTGAGTAAGGATCCCACCTCGAGCCCCCAGTTCCGCAACTGCTGAGTGGGCACTTCATAAGTGGTGAAGCAGGTATGCAGGTATCTGTCTTTATCTCCCCACCTCTGTCTTCCCATCCTGTCTGGATTTCTCTCTGTCTTATCCAACAACAATAGCAATGGCAACAATAACCACAGCAGTAACAACAAAGACAAAAGAATGGAAAATAATGACCTCCAGAAGCAGTGGACTGTAGTGCAGGCACCAAGCCACAGCTATAACCCTGGAGGAAAAAAAAAGGAATCTTTTGTCCATTCTCGCAGAGGGATAAAGATTAGGTAACCTTCCAGTGGAGGGGAGGGTATAGGGAACTCCGGTGACTGGAATTGTATGGGATTGTATTTCTCTTATCCCACAATCTTCTTAATCATTATTGAATCACTAATTTAAAGAAAGCAAGAGAAAAAAAATCTATAAAAACAAAGAAGCACACTATCTGCTAGGTGCCTTCTTAGTAACTTTCTGAGGCTCTACATCCATTCTGTAGAATATTTAGAAAAGAGTTTATTTAGCCTAGCTAGCTTAACACAAATACTAAAGAAAACATGTTCTCTATACACTTGGAGGGAGGAACATTGTTTTTTTCTATTTTTATTAGTGATTTAATAATGAGTCTGTTCTGTTGTTATCGTTGAGTCATATGATTTATTATCATTTGTTATCCGTTTCTTGTCAGTTGTGTGACATCCAGGTATCTTCTGCCAAATTCTGGGTTACCTTTGTGTGTGAGTGTGTGTGTGTTTGTGTGTGTGTCTGTTTATTTTAGAAGAAGCTGTTAAATTCATAGAAACTGATATATTTGATGTAATCCCAGTAATTTTTTTTAAAAAATATTTTATTTATTTATTTTCTCTTTTGTTGTCCTTGTTGTTTTTTGTTGTTGTTGTAGTTATTATTGTTATTGATGTTGTTGTTGTTAGATAGGACAGAGAGAAATGGAGAGAGGAGGGGAAGACAGAGAGGGACAGAGAAAGATAGACACCTGCCGACCTGCTTCACCGCTTGTGAAGCAACTCCCCAGCAGGTGGGGAGCTGGGGGCTCGAACCAGGATCCTTATGCCGACCTTGTGCTTTGTGCCACCTGTGCTTAACCCGTTGAGCTACAGCCCGACTCCCTTATATGTTTGATGTAGTCCCAGTAATTTATCCTTGTTTTAGTTTTGCTTACTCATAGCAATGAGTCTCCAAATAGAGCCTGATGTTAAATTGTGGATGTTTTTCACCAATGTTTTCTCTATATTTTTTGTTCTCAGTTCCAATAACCAGATCTTTGACCCATTTTGAGTTAATTTGGCATATGGTGTTAATTGCTGGTGCAGTTTCATTTTTCTCCAATTGACTACCCAGCCTTAGCTATTGAACAGGACTTCTTTCCCCCCTACTGAAAAGGTTTTAGTCCTTTATTATGTATGCACATGTGGGTTTATTTTCCCTTTCTGCCCTTGCTTTTTATTGTTATAGTTATTATTGTTGTTGTTATTGATGTCATCATTGTTAGATAGGACAGAGAGAAATGCAGAGAGGAAGGGAAGAGAGAGACGGAGAGAAAGATAGACACCTGCAGGCCTGCTTCACCACCTGTGAAGTGACCCCCCTGCATCCTCTCTCCATTTCTCTCTGTCCTATCCAATGACAATGATGATATCAACAACAGTAACTTCAACAACAATAATAATAATAATAATCCCAGGCATTTCTTCTTCTTCTAGCGTTTGCCCTTCTTTCGTAGCCAGTCAACAGCGTCAGGTTGAGCCTGATGTAAAGTTTCGAGACCTCCTTTGAATCTGTAGAGGTGGCAGTCGTTGACTATGTAGGTCATAGTCTTTCTGTATTTGCAGGGGCAGTTTGGGTCGTCTCTGGCTCCCCAGGGATGGAACATAGCGGCACACCGGCCATGGCCTGTTAGATAGGAATTAAGGGGGCCCAATCATAACGTGCTAGGTCAAAGCCAGGTTGACGCTTGCAGCGGTCTGTGATAAGGTGTTTGTTCTTTACCTCAGCTGACTGCCAACTCTTTTTCCAAGAGTCTTGAACAGAGAAGTTCACTGTAGGCGTAGGGGACCAGATTCGGTGACGAGACATCAAGCGTTGGACAGGGTGGGCGAAGATATCTGCGTATATTGTCAGGTCCGGTCGAGCGTAGACATGGAAAATGAACTTAGATGATGCCACATCCCGACGAATATCTGGCGGGGCGATGTTGCTAAGAACTGGCAGCCATGGAACCGGGGTGGAACGGATGGTTCCAGAAATTATACCATGGAGGAATATAATTTGGAATCGACCAGGTGGACATGGGGGCTACAGAACCATACTGGGGCACAGTATTCTGCAGTGGAATAGCATAATGCCAGAGATGATGATCGTAGTGTGGAAGCGCTCGCGCCCCATGAGGAGCTGGCCAGTCTTGCAATGATGTTATTCCTCGCGCCCACCTTTGCTGCCGTTTTTATGAGATGTTTGTGAAATGACAGAGTGCGATCGAGAATAACGCCAAGATATACTGGCTGGGCTTCATGTCGGATTCTCGTATCGCCAAGCTGCACATTAAGCTCACGCGAGGCCGAGGCATGGTGTAGATGGAAAACAGATGATACCGTTTTTGCAGTGCTAGGGATTAGTCGCCATTTTTTACAGTAATCAGATATCAGAGACATGTCTTTCGTGAGTGTTTCCTCAAGGATGTCGAACTTGGATGCCTGGGTTGCACAGCAGATGTCATCGGCATAGATGAACTTCCTTGAAGAAGTTTCTGGGAGGTCATTGATGTAAATATTAAATAGTGTAGGAGCCAGAACAGAGCCCTGGGGGAGGCCACTTGAGACAAGTCTCCATCTGCTAGACTTGTCACCCAGATGCACCCGGAATCTTCTGTTTTGGAGAAGAAACGATATAGTGTTGGCCACCCATGGAGGCAGGCATCTTGATATCTTGACTAGGAGACCACGGTGCCAAACCCTGTCATAGGCTGCTGTGAGATCAACAAAGACAGCACCCATCCCAGGCATTAGTAAGCTTTAAAAGACATGAGCCTATGATTCAGAAATGTGAAATTGGGTATGTATGGAACAGGTTTCCAAAAATTCTGACATCGTAAGGAAAGAGATGCTTGCTAACAGGCATGTACAAGACAGACTGAGAACACAACCAAATTTACACTGAAGTTCATAAAATTTAAGCAGAGACACACATGACCTTGGCTGATTCCAGAACTGCCCAGGTGAGGCCTCAGCAAGGAGCTAATGTGAGCCTTGAACAAAAAATAGAGATCATATAAGTACAGAATTATAGGATAAATTTTATTATATCAATAAACAGAAAAATACAACAAATGACTATATACCAATATATGACACTATTAATGGGATAACAGGGCCTGTAGAGGGCCAGAGCAGTGTTGGTGACTGGTGCGTTGTGGGTGGCCCTGTCCCCAGAGCCCATCAGAAACTCAGTGTTAGGCTCCGGGGCAGTCTGGGTCAATACAGGTGGCCATGTCGCAGCCCTGTGCCAATGAATGAACATGGAGCACTGCCTGGTGCTTTCCATGTCACGGAAGGCAGTGTTGTCCTCACTCCTCTGCTCCACAGCCACTGACAGACTCTTGTTCTTGTCTCTGTCAATAGAGCTGCCCAGGGTCCAGGTAGAGTCACCCCCAGCACAGAGACCTATGAACATAGCAGTGGGTTTAGCAATGGACAAAGGAGGAGCCTCAGGGAGCAGAGCAGAGGCAGTGAGAGGATGAAGGGCTTGGATAACCAAGGGGCCGAGGGTCCACTTCCTCACTGAAACCATTGTAGAGGGACAGAAGGGGAGAGCAAACCCAGTCTTTAGTCTAGGAGACACGATCCCAGCATATTAGCAGGAAAATGTTTAATGAGGAGTTGAGGTATGTGACCGTATGTTTTACTGAACTTAATATTTGTAACTGGAATCCAGATAAATTCAATATGGAGTCTCAGCAGAGAGAACGCCTTGAGGAAGAATGCCACATCTCCTTACACTCACTCTACACCCAGAGAGTCCTCTGAGGCTGAGCACAAGCAGCAGCAGAGAAACAGAGTCCTGTGTCACCCTGTCAGGCCTGGTCCTTCTGTGCTGGGCATTATTTAGAGGAAGAGTTCATGTTCCCTCAGTGACCAAACAAGAGAGATGCTCTATCCATGGGGGCTGAGTGGGATGACTAAACAGGCTAGCTTATTAAAATGATCTGTCTTCAGAGTTTAGGCAAGATTTGTTTTATGAATACCTCACGGTTGATGGGGTATGAATACAACCTTGAAAGTGTGAGTCAGTTCTTCTGGATTCGCATTATCATATTAAAAATATTTTAATCCATTCTATTCTGATCCAAAAAAATGCCAGCTAGGCCTTTTCTTACAAGGCACAAAGATTGGTGGGAGAGTTTTAGCATTATATTGGGGAAGGGGGAGGGACTGGCTAGAACGACCATTTTAAAGACACCTCATAACACATAGACTTTCAGTCTAGTTTCTTGCTCATCTGGGCCTGAAGACGACTTGGGAAATGAGTCTGCTCTGGGAGTGGAATTGAGAGTTTCACTGTAACAGGAACACCAAGGCTTCTCCAATACAAGCTCAGAATAGAGTCCAGTCCATCCCTGCAACTCTGAGCTGCACTGCAGCTCCTCCTCTACCAGAGTCAGTGGAGATGCGTATGGTTTCTGGGGGCTTCTAGGTCCCTGCCAATCCTGCCCTCCCTCCAATGGGATTGGTTTTCAGTGTCATGAACTTGTTTCAGGAAGGAAGATCTGACCTGGCTCAAGGCATACACAGGCACCCAGGGGGTCCCCTCTCCCCTGCTGGTCTTCACATGCGAGGCTGGGGGACTCCTGTGCTTCCTGTGGAAGCTCCTCAGTGTCTGGCATTAGGCCCACTTCATGCTCCTGCTGATATTTGCCACCTAGATGGAGAGAACCTCAGTCTAGGTCCAGGCTGACCATGAAGAGACTCACCTCACTGTAAGTGTGACACACGGGCCTTCTCCTGGACCTTCTGTGCAAAGAAGGCCTTGTCTCTGTGTCTCTGAACCTGACAGGAGACCCTGCCTTCACATGTGCCCAAGAAAAGAGTTGACAAAATAAAGAGGAAGATGCTCTTATACATTCCTGTGCATGGAATGCCATGAATTCCTCATGAGGAAGAGCGCTACAGAGCAAATCTGCCACAGAGAAAGAAGTAGAGAAGCAAGGACTGTCACTGGAGCCTGTTACAGAGCAGTGAGTTGGTCAGTGTCTATTGAAGGCACGGAGGCCTGTTGCCTGTGCTTTTCCCTGTCAGAAGGTATTGAAGCAAAGCCGGAAACCATTTACTTTGAGTCTTTGCAGTTAATGTCTCACTCCAATCAGCCTCTTCTCAGATTATCCTGACACTCACCTGCAGGTGGCTCTGTGGTTTCTTCCAGACTGGAATTCGCATCCTGGAAGAGAAGGAAAGCAGGGTCACAACAAGCCTTTGCAGTGTGCAGTAGAAGAAAACATTTTCCAGCAGCTTTGTTTCCTCAGAGAGAGAGAGAGAGAGAGCCCTGTGTCCAGGATCAAAGCTATTTCACCCCTGGGGGTGACTGTGGTTTAGAGTCTACACTGTAGATTTAAGTGAATCCTTGGGTTTTCAGTGCATGTTCAGAAGTGTGTTGACAAGGATATATGGATTTCTTCTTGCTTGCTCTCTAGTCTCAGGATATACACACAGGTAATTCCTAGTTGATTAATTTGTAATTAAAAATATCAACTATCTAATCAAATCGTTTGAAAGAAAGAATGCACATTTTCCCCTACTTGAGGAGAAGCATTGCCTGGTGTATGAAGAAGCAGGAAAGTGTCATCAATGCTGCAGAATGAAGGCCAACCCTGACATGATGCATAAGCTCAAATTATGTGAAAGAAGGAATTTAAAAAAAGGAAAGCAGGCTAGGTGGTGGTGCAGCTGGTTAGGCACACACCTTACCAAGTGCAAGAACCCAGGTCTGAACCCTCACTCCCTACCTGTAGTGGGGAGGATTCCTGAGAGGTGAAGCAGGTCTGCAGGTGTCTATCTCTCTTGAGGGGGGAGAGGTGGGTTATGGTGCAACAGGTTAAGCGTACATAGTACAAAGTGCAAGGATCTACAGAAGGATCCTGGTTCAAGCCCCTGCTCCTGATCTGCATGGGGGTCACTTCACAAGTGGTGAAGCAGATCTGCAGTTTCTCTTTCTCTTTCAAGTATCTTCCCCTCCTCTCTCAATTTCTCTCTTTCCTATAAAAAAAAATCAAATAAATAGCCATAGGAGCAGTTGATTTGTAGTGCAGCAAGAGCCCCAGAGAGAGAGGAGAAAAAGAAAGGAAAGGAGACTTCCGGATCAGAGCTACGAGCAGCAGCATATCACTTTCTCTCCTCTCCTCTCCTCTCCCAGATCAACTAGGAATACCAAAGGAGACCTCCCGGGACTGAACAAGACAGGACTAGAATGACCACAGGAACCCACTAAATCACCGGTGAGTACAAACACGTGTGGCTGGTGACAGAGAGGAGAGAGGAGCAAAAGGAGAGATGATGTGACTGCTAACAGTCCAGCAGTTTATCAGTTGAGACACCACCTCCAGTCTGCTCCATGAACAAGGGGCCAGCTGAAGGGAGGAGAGGACTCCCCAGAGACTCACCAAGTACAACTCTGAGTCTCCATTGCTACTGCCCTCAGCATCTGGAGCAGCGACAGGGAGGGACACCAGGGGACAGAGATCTAACCAGGAATCTCAGAAGAAGACCTATACCTCCATGGCATAGCTGAGGGGCTGTGAAAATCTCTTTGCATAACCACTGGATTACCTATGCCACGCCCTGCTTTATCTCTTGGTCAGGAGTCAGTGATTAAGCTAAGAAGCCTACTGATATTTTAAAAGCCCTCAGGCTCCCATAGCCTACAGGGAAGGAAAAAAAGAGGCTTTTAAACCACTGAGCTCCAACTCAGGGATTGATTAAAAAACTATTGAAACAACTGGTAACTTCCACCACTGTGAACCCTTTAATTAACTTACTTAGACACAGGTCAATCCAGGCAATAGTGATCAGTAATTTGAAAAGTACTGATAAAGGGAACTCATAACATAATATATAAAATGGTTAAAACAACAAGAAGAAATACTGCAGAATCGAACCAGGACAGGAGTCCAGCTAAATGTCCTCCAGAGGGTGAAGCACAAAATAATGAGTTCAACATCCAAACATTAGCTAAGGAAATAATAACAGGAGTGAGTAAAGAATTTGAAAAAATTGTAATCAGAAATACAGGAACAACAAATGGGACTATGGAAGAAAATACTAATTATCTCATGGTTATTAGAGCGCTGAAAGCTGAAATTGCTGAGCTAAGAACGCAACTAGCTGAACAAGCTAAAACAGTATCAGAACAGGGCAACAAAATAGATGAACTCCAGAAAACAGTAGAGGCCAGAGAGAATAGAATCTACGAGGCTGAAGACAGAATTAGCAAGATTGAGGATGAATTAGAGACAACTAACAAAGAAGTAAGAGATCTCAAAAAGAGATAAATAGATGCTGAAAACAACAACAGAGTCCTATGGCATGACTTCAAAAGAAACAATATATGCATTATTGGCATACCAGAGGAAGAAAGAGCAGGAGAGGAAGAAAGCATTTTCCAGGCCATAATAATTGAAAACGTCTCTAGTCTAGACAACATCAAAGACATAAAGATTCAAGAAGCCCAGAAGGTCCCAAACAGAATTAACCCAGACCTAAAGACACCAAGACATATCATACTTAGAATGGAAAGGAGTAAGGATAAAGAAAGGATCCTGAAGGCTGCAAGGGAAATACAAAGAGTCACCTACAAAGGAAAACCCATAAGATTAGCAGCAGACTTCTCCACACAAACACTACAGGCCAGAAGAGAATGGCAAGATATCTATCGAGTGATCAATGAGAAAGGCTTTCAACCAAGAATACTATATCCTGCTAAAATGTCATTCAGACTAGATGGAGGCATCAAAACCTTCTCAGACAAGCAATAGTTGAAGGAATCAACTATCAACAAGCCTGCCCTGAAAGAAGTTCTCCTATAAACAATCAGACCACCACAAATAGGACATATATCAAAACACTCTAAAACTCTACAAGAGTGGCGTTAAAATATCTTCAATATTTGATATCAATTGATGTCAATAGCCTGAATTCACCTATTAAAAGACACAGAGTAGGAAGATGGATCATAAAACACAACCCAACAATATGCTGTCTACAGGAAGCCCACCGAACTCAACAAGACAAACATAGACTTAAATTGAAAGGATGGAAAACTATCATACAAGCCAATGGCCCAGAAAAAAAGTGCAGGAACAGCTATACTCATATCTGATACGATAGACTTTAAAATAGATAAGATTAAAAAAGATAGGAATGGACACTACTTAATGCTCAGAGGATCAATCAAGAGGACTGAACAATTATTAACATCTATGCACCCAATGATAAGCCATCTAAATACATCAAACTTCTACTGAAAGAGCTACAGCAATATATTAACAGCAACAAAATCATAGTAGGGGACTTCAACACTCAATTCTCTCAACTTGACAGATCATCCAGGCAGAAAATCAATAAAGACATAAGGGAGCTAAATGAAGAGATAGATAAACTAGAACTATTGGACATTTGAAGAGTCATTCATCCCAAGAAACTGGAATACATATTTTACTCAAATCCACATGGGTCATTGTCAAGGATAGACCGTACATTAGGCCACAAAGACAGCATCAGCCAATTCAAGAGCATTGAAATCATCCTAAGCATCTTCTCAGACCACAGTGGAGTTAACTAACACTTAACAATCAACAAAAGATTAGTAACAGTGCTCAACAGTACACTTCTTAACAACTTCTGGGTCAAAGAGGAAATCAAGGAAGAAATCAAAATGTTTCGAGAGTTCAATGAAAATGAAGACACAAGCTATCAAAATATTTGGGACACAGCTAAAGTAGTCCTAAGAGGGAAGTTCCTAGCTATACAAGCACACATTAGGAAAGCTCAAATAAACAGCCTGATTGCACATCTTAAAGACCTAGAAGAATAAGAACAAAGGAACCCTAAAGCAACCAGAAGGACATAAATCACTAAAGTTAGGGCTGAAATAAATAACATTGAGAATAAGAAAACCATACAAAAGATCAACGAAAGTAAATGTTGGCTCTTCAAAAGAGTGAACAAAATCGACAAACCTTTAGCCAGACTCACAAAACAAAAAAGGGAGAAGACCCAAGTAAATTGGATAATAAATGAAAGAGGAGATATCACAGCAGACACTGCAGAAATTCAACATGTCATGCGAGACTTCTATGAACAACTATATGCCACCAAGCTAGAGAACCTGGAAGAAATGGATGATTTCCTACATACCTACCAACTTCCAAAACTAAGTAAAGAGGAAGTGGATAACATGAACAGGCCCATCACAGCTAATGAAATTGAAACAGTTATCAAAAATCTCCCCAAAAATACAAGTCCTGGACCAGATGGCTTTACAAATGAATTCTACAAAACCTTCAAAGAAGAACTAATACCTCTACTTTTAAAAGTCTTCCAGAAGATTGAAGACACTGGAATACTCCCTGCTAGCTTCTATGAAGCCCACATCTCTCTGATACCAAAAGCAGACAGGGACACAACCAAAAAAGAAAACTACAGACCAATATCTCTGATGAACATAGATGCGAAAATATTCACCAAAATTCTACCCAACCGGATACAACAGTATATCAAAAAGATTGTTGATCATGACCAAGTGGGGTTTATCCCAGGCATGCAAGGTTGGTTTAATATATGTAAATCAAACAATGTGATCCACCACATCAACAAAAGCAAGACCAAAAAACACATGGTCATATCAATAGATGCAGAGAAAGCCTTTGAAAAAATACAACATCCCTTTGTGATAAAAACACTACAAAAATGGGAATAGATGGAAAATTACGAAGATAGTGGAGTCTATATATAGCAAACCTACAGCCAACATCATACTCAATGGTGTAAAACTGGAAGCATTTCCACTCAGATCAGGCACTAGACAGGGATGCCCACTATCACCATTACTAGTCAACATAGTGTTGTAGTTCTTGCCATAGCAATCAGGCAATCAGGCAGGAGCAAGGAATTAAAGGGATAAAGATTGGAAGAGAAGAAGTCAAACTCTGCTTATTTGCAGATGACATAATAGTTAACATGGAAAAACCTAAGGATTCCAGCAAGAAGCTTTTGGAAATCATCAGGCAATACAGTAAGGTGTCAGGCTATAAAATTAACATTCAAAAGTCAGTGGCATTCCTCTATGCAAACACTAAGTTAGAAGAAATTTAAATCCAGAAATCAATTCCTTTTCCTATAGCAACAAAAACAATAAAATATCTAGGAGTAAATCTACCCAAAGAAGTGAAAGACTTGTATACTGAAAATTATGAGTCACTACTCAAAGAAATTGAAAAAGACACAAAGAAGTGGAAAGATATTCCATGTTCATGGGTTGGAAGAATTAACATCATCAAAATGAATATATTACCCAGAGCCATCTACAAATTTAATGCTATCCCTATCAAGATCCCAAGCACATTTTTAGGAGAATAGAAAAAAATGCTACAAATGTTTATCTGGAATCAGAAAAGACCTAGAATTGCCAAAACAATCTTGAGAAAAAAGAACAGAACCGGAGTGACCACACATCCAGATTTCAAACTGTATTACAGGGCCATTGTCATCAAAACTGCTTGGTACTGGAACATGAACAGACACACTGGACAGTGAAATAGAATTGAGAGCCCAGAAATGAGGCCCCACACCTATGGACATCTAATCTTTGACAAAGGTGCCCAGACTATTAATTGGGGAAAGCAGAGTCTCTTCAACAAATGGTGTTGGAAACAATGGGTTGAAACATGCAGAAGAGTGAAACTGAATCGTTGTATTTCACCAAATACAAAAGTAAATTCCAAGTGGATCAAGGACTTGGAGGATAGACCACAAACTATCAGATACTTAGAGGAAAATATTGGCAGAACTCTTTTCCGCATAAATTTTAAAGATATTTTCAATGAAACGAATCCAATTACAAAGAAGACTAAGGCAAGTATAAACCTATGGGACTACATCAAATTAAAAAGCTTCTTCACAGCAAAAGAAACCACTACCCAAACCAAGAGATGTCTCACAGAATGGGAGAAGATCTTTACATGCCATACATCAGATAAGAGTTTAATAACCAGCATATATAAAGAGCTTGCCAGACTCAACAACAAGACAACAAATAACCCCATCCAAAAATGGGGGAGGACTTGGACAGAATATTCACCACAGAAGAGATCCAAAAGGCCGAGAAACACATGGAAAAATGCTCCAAGTCTCTGATTGTCAGAGAATTGCAAATCAAGACAACAATGAGGTATCACTTCACTCCTGTGAGAATGTCATACATCAGAAAAGGTAAGAGTAGCAAATGCTGGAGAGGGTGTGGGGTCAAAGGAACCCTCTTACACTGCTGGTGGGAATGTCAATTGGTCCACCCTCTATGGAGAACAGTCTGGAGAACTCTCCGAAATCTAGAAATGGACCTACCCTGCAATTCCTCTCCTGGTGATATATCCTAAGGAACCCAACACATCCATCAAAAAAGATCTGTGTACACATATGTTCTTGGCAGCACAATTTGTAATAGCCAAAACCTGGAAGCAACCCAGATGTCCAACAACAGATGAGTGGCTGAGCAAGTTGTGCTATACTATATATACACAATGGAATACTACTCAGCTGTAAAAAATGGTGACTTCACAGTTTTCAGCCGATCTTGGATGGACCTTGAAAAATTCATGTTATGGGAAATAAGTCAGAAGCAGAAGGATGAATATGGGATGATCTCACTCTCAGGCAGAAGTTGAAAAACAAGATCAGAAATGAAAACACAAGTAGAACCCAAAATGTAATTGGCATATCGCACCAAAGTAAAATACTCTGGGGTGGGTGGGTGGGGAGAATACAGGTCCATGAAAGATGATAAATGACATAGTGGGCGTTGTATTGTTAAATGGGAAACTGGGGAATGTTATGCATGTACAAACTATTGTATTTACTGTGGAATGTAAAACATTCATTCCCCAATAAAGAAATAAATTACTAAAAAAAAAAAAAGGAAAGGAAAGGAAAGGAAAGGAAAGGAAAAGAAAATTGAGGTCAGTATTTTCTCTTGACTTGAAAGGGCCATCCCTAAATTGGGTTTGGTGTACTGCACCAAAGTAAAGGACTAGGGTGAGTGGTCTTTCAGGTCCTGGTGCATGATGGGGGAGGAGGAGCTGGGCTGGGGGTGAGAGTGTTTTGCATAAAACTGAGAAAATATACATATGTGCCAACAACTGTTTACTGTTTACTGTAAACCAGTAATACCCCCTTGAATAAAAAGTAAACAAAAATCCTTTCCAGGGATAAATTATCTACAGAAAAGAATGCAAACCACTTTGTATATGCAAGAGTTAATTGGAAAAAGAAATCCATGCTAATAGAAAAGCTGCCTCGTGAAAATTATTTGGTGCAAGAGACATCAAGGATGGATATTAGGGGAAATCTGAAAAAAAAAAGGTAACTTTTCAGATGCAGTGTTCTTTCCAAGTTTGTCATGTGACCACCAAGGATTGTTGCATATAGTCCCAGCTTCCTTTTCTGTGTATACACAGACCTGTGTGTCTGTAGAAAAATACACTTTTCTGACTGGTACATTCTGGGTTCTCCCCTCATATCTAGACCTCTTTCTGTCCTAGGCAGGAGCTTGAATTGTAAGTTCTAGTCTTAGAAATACTTACAGTGATGTCTTCCACCTGCTTTCGGGAGGTGTTCTGGATGCCCAGAATCTCACTCTGAATGTTGCTAATCAAGTCCACAGTGACCCAAAACAGAAGAATATCTGTTAGATTATTTTCAAGTCAACTTACATTTTGACTAGTCACTTCAGTCTTTTTCACTACATTTTCAAGACATTAACATACTCAGCAAGATCTAATGAAGATATATGCAAATGTATTTCTGGAAAATGAGAGCAATCCTAGAAAACATACCTATTTTGTCAGCTCTCTGAAATCAGGCCTACAGATCCTGACTTCACAGCTTTCCTGCCTGGAGTCCAGGCCAGAACCTCCCTGGGCTGTAGGGCTGGCAGGTGCATTTGCTTTGAGAACCACCCCTCAGAGAAACCTGCCCTTAAGTCTGGGCAGGTAAATACATGGTCCAGGGTGATGTTAGCTCCCATCACAGCATGGAGAGAAGGGGGAGGAGAGGGAGGGGCCCTGACTGCCAGGACTCTGCATTCTGAGAACTTGAAGATTTGAAATACCATGGCCTGGGAGGTGTCACAAAGGAAAAAGGATGCAAGCATGAGATCCTAGTTCAATCCCTGGAAGCACGTGTACCAGAGTGATGTCTGTTTCTTTCTCTCTCTTCCCCTGTCTTTCTAATTAATAAAATAAAGTCTTTTAAAAAAAGATTTGAAATACCTGAACTAAGGACATACCTATGAAGCTCATTGTACCATTGCTCCATTTTCGTAACTGAACTGAAATCCAAGAGAAGGGGAGAAAAGAAGATAAAATGCACAAAATTCACACAAACATATTGTGAGTACTTCCCCCACCAATAAAAAGTTAACAAAAAGTAAAATAAAGTTATCCCTTCCAGGGGTAAATTATCTACAGGAAACAAAAAAAAATCTTCAACATGTAAACATCAACATCAGGTTGTTATTGGTGTGACTGTGTGAGTCAGGAGGCCTGTCCTGCTCACTGGGTGGTGAGAGGCCCAGCTCTCTGACAGATAGTTTGCTGAGTTGGCAAAGAAATCTTCTAGATGGAGAGGAAATTGGGTTGGGGGTCAGGTGGTGGTGCCAGTGGTTAACTGCACATGTTACCATGCACAAGGACCCAGGTTCAAGCCCCTGGTCCCCACCTGCAGAGGGCTTAGAAGCTGCATGTGTTTGCTTGAATCAGAGCCATTGGGGGGCAGTTGAGAGCACACAGCTGTCCTTGTGGGGGTCAGAGCATGTGTGGCTAATAGACCCCCAGATGGAGCTGTGCTCCCCCCGAGAGTCATGAGGAGACAGGGTCAGGCTGCAGTCTTACTGAAAACAGACCACGAAGATGCGGTCTCTCCAGCCCAAGACCAGCGATGTTCGGGCTTTCTTTCCTCTTGTTGAATGTCACCCACGTGTCCCGCAGGGTCAACGTGTACTTGATTCTGCAGTCACTCTTCAACCTGGAGAGGGAACAGAGCACAGAGCAGTTAGCTGGCATCTCCAGCATTCTGGGAGCAGCTGGGTTTCTCCTGGGGAGATGGTGGGTGTGTTTCTGTGGCTCCTTCCCCTCTCAGCTGAGCCTTGAGAGCACAGCAGAGGGAGGGCTGGGGCCTGAGTGCTGTGTGCTGACTGGAGCCTGGCCCAGGATGTCCCTGAACACTCCTTACCAGTGGGAGGAAAGCAGCCATTTTCCTGAACATTGCAGAACAATTAGATACCACCCCCATATTTATGAGCTCCCTAAGAGAACCTTTCACTCAGCATCTTTCCTGTTGCTTATTTGTTTGCCATAATGATCCATGATCATATTTCCCTTATTAATTGTATGGAAATTGCAATAAGCTTATTAGTTAATTATTGTCATCCTGAAAGTACTTGTGGATACTAATGAAATAAATCATGCATTACAATGTTAGTTAAACATATTTTCCATGATTCCCAAACAAGTTGAATTTTCAATATCTATTTTTTTTAGTTGCCATTGGGGTTATTCTGTGGCTTAGTGGCTACATGATGAATCCACTGTTCTTGTGGGTCATTTTCCTGTTTTTTGTTTTGTTTTGTTTTTTCAATAGGACTGCGAGAAATAGGATGGTAAGGTGACTGAGTGGAAGAGAGGAATGAAACCTCCAGCCTTGCTAACTGCTCATGTATCTTTCCCTCTGCAGTTGGGGAGTGGGGATTGAACCTGGGTCTTAGGCCATGGATGCTCAACCAGGTGTGCCACCACCACCCAGCCACCCAGTCTCAGTTTCTAAGGGTTTTTCATGCCTTTAAAGCTTAAGTTATTGAAAATTTGCTTTCATAAATTTGTATTCATAATTATACATATACATATCTGTCAACATGTTATGTTATGTTTTTATGTTCTGGCAAAACATAAAAAGCTGCTTAAGTACTGTGCCCACCTAAAACCAGGCAGAGGCTCATGTACCATGAGAAGGACCATGGACAGGAGCAAAGGGAACTGCATGGTGGGAGCTGTCACTGGGTGTCTCTCCTCTCTGTTGCCTTCCCCATCTCCTTCTTTGTCTCTCAGGTACTTTAAAAGAAATTTGAGGGTGGTGTATAGACACTATAGTGGTTATGAAATGATACTCTCATGCCTGAGGCTCCAAAGTCCTAGGTTCAATCCCCTGCACCCCAAATGCCAGAGCTGAGCAGTGCTCTGGTTAAAAAAAATTGAGGACCACTCACTTCAATTGTAGTCCACTCACTGAATTCATTGCCTCGTGTCACACAGGATAAATTTAGTTAATAAACCACTCATTCCCTCAGTCCCTGGTCCCTGTCACCATGTGCAGTCTGTGATTGCAAACACTTTGCAGAAATTTAGTGTGAGTGTCTGTGAGTCATGGGAAGCAGGGATGGGCTATGGCTTGTCCTGTCTCCCTGGGGCCAAGCTGAAGGGCAGACATGTGAAGGAAGAGAAGGCTGTGGGAGGGTCCTCCAGTCTGGGGGCCCCCTGGCCTCTGACTCTGCATCTCTCCTTCAGCCTCTCCACCCTGGCTGCCTTTCCCCAGAACTCGGAGCCCTGCCCAGTCTCCTTGCTTCCCCTCTGCTGCCTGCCCAGTGCTGGACAGAAACCTTGCAGAAAAGCCACCTCTTCTATCCTCAGGGCAGCAGAGAAGATGCAGCTGTGGAGTCAGGAGCAGGGGGAACAGGTACGCACTTTGTGTTGGAGATGAGCAGCACGTTGGAATATAAGATCAGTTGCCTTTTCTGCCACCTCCGACCCTTCTGGAATTTGCCAAGGCCTGCGAACTGGATGTGGCCACGAGGCACCTCTGGGATGTTCTCCTCTTCCGGGCCGCTCTCCTCCACAGCAGAACTGCAACACAGCAGACCCACAGGGAAGCCTGTCACTGGGGAGGCTGGACACAAGGACTCCTGCTGATGCCAGCACTCACAAGCATTGCAGAGGAGTCTCAGTTCCCCAGAAGGACTCAGCACCCCGATTCAGGAGTCCTGAGCTACACAGAGCTCCTGTGAGAGTTGAGGTCACTCAGGGCCAGTGGAGATGGAGGGCAGCTTGAAGGACAGGACACAGGGGCTGTCACTTTAGTGTCAGGGGACAAGGAATCAGCAGAGTCTGGGGACTCTAAGAGGGAGTGAGGGTGACCGAGGGTATTGGGGTCCTGGTGCTTGGTGCTGGGAGTGGAGCTGAGTGGGGAGGAGAGTGTTCTGCAGACACCTCTCACTGAGTGATGAGAAATCTTACCCCATGTCAACAAACTGCACTGTAGTGAATTAGTCCCTCCACTAAATGATAAAAGGGGTGAGGGAACAGTTAGAGTGGACAAAGGAGAGATGACAAATGTTTCAAACAACCAACTCAGGTCCACAGTACAGTGTCTAGATGAACTGAAAATCATGTAGCCCCAAGTGTCACCCCCAGTATTGCATATGCCAGTGACTCTCTGGCTGTCTCCTTCCACTCCCTCTTCTCCTTCCTCTTCCTCTTCCTTTCCCCATCTCCTTAACCCCTTCACTTTCTCTTACTTCTGCTTCTGACTCTCACTCTCAATAATAATAATAAAATGTAAACAGATATATGACCTTATAGAAGTCAAATTACAGATTACATGACATCCAAGAGTGTGAAGGTGTCATTCCACTGTGGTCTCAGGTTAACATACACCCTTAGATAACAGGATTCTGGATAACTGACTCTAATCTTAACTCAGTCATCACTTGGGGGTTGAGGGGGGCAGGAATCCCAAGATCAGCAGATAATAAATCCAACATCCAAATGTTTCTCAATTTAAGGAAGTACCAAGCTATTCTTGGCTGTGCCCTGAGTAAGCCCACAGGACTCTGATCCTAGCAGGTCAAGTCTGCTCTCTGGCATCAGCAGGAGGGAATCTCATGAGCACAGGTTCATGAGACCAGGGCTGAAGCTGAGGATTCTGTCAGTGGGCATCACACAGAGCACGTCCTGGGACTGCCCTCCTCCTGCTCTGCCGGTCACACAGGGCATGTGTACAGACTCTACCTGAAGCAGGACAGACAGTCCAGACACTCTGAAAGCCGCGAAGACTTTCTGGTAGATGCAGACATCCTCTATTCTTCACTCTTTGACGCTAAAGAGAGAGCTGGACACAGCACTACTTGCACTCTCAGCTCAGTCTCCAAGACTGAAGATTCCACTGTAGCCAGGGCCACTGGGCTGTGATGTCATTAGTCAAAGGTCAGATCATTACTGCACAGCTGAAAGCATGATTCCCTGAAGCAATTTGTATCTTCAGCATTGAGTTTTTCATTAGTCCTTTGGAATTTTGTTCTGATAACTATAGATCCCCATGCATTGATTAAAAACAATAGAGATGCCACAAGCCTTGCCCCCATTTCACACAGTGGTGATATAATTATATAATCCTAAACAGAGTAAATATCATGGCAGGATATTCACATGGATGCTGTCAGAGACACACTATTTCCAGGAGCATCAGTGTGTGTGTGTGTGTGTGTGTGTGTGTGAAGGGAATGTCACTTGGAAAATCAAATGTCAAATGAGTTGTGGACATTCTTTGATGACCTTCAACTGTAGTGTAAAAAGTATACATCCAAGTAACCATTAGAGGACTGGATGTAGCCTAGAATAGACCTCTTAGGTTTTTTAAAAATTTATTTATTTTCCCTTTTGTTGCCCTTGTTTTTTTGTTGTTGTTGATGTAGTTATTGTTGATATTGATGTACTTGTTGTTAGATAGGTCAGAAAGAAATGGAGAGGAGGGGAAGACAGACATTATTGTTGATATTGATGTACTTGTTGTTAGATAGGACAGAAAGAAATGGAGAGGAGGGGAAGACAGACACGGGGGGAGAAAGATAGACACCTGTAAACCTGCTTTGCCACCTGGCCTGTGAAGCGACCCCCCTGCAGGTGGGGAGCTGGGGCCTCGAGCCTGGATCCTTATGCTTCGGAACATGTGTGCTTAACCCGCTGCGCTACTGCCTGACTACCAGTTTTGTTTTTTAAAGAATTTCTTTATTCATGAGAATGATAGGAGGAAAGAGAGAAAGAACCAGCCATCACAGTCACAGGTACATGGGTTGCCTGGATTAAACTCGGGGCCTCATGGTTGAGAATCCAGTGCATTAACCACTGTGCCACTTCCTGGACCACAATCTCTTTGCTTTTTCTTTATGCTTTTTTTCCTTTTTATTATGTCTTTTATTTTCTTTTTTAGTAATTATTCTTATTTACAATTCACTGTATAGAGACAGAGACATGAGAGGGAAGGAGTAGATGGAGAAAGACAGAGAGACACCTGCATCACTGTTTCACTGCTCATAAAATTCTTCCCCTTCCAGCAGGGTGGGCGGGAGACCATTGGCTTGGACCCAGCAGCTTATAGCTAGTGCTCTCAACCAAGTAGCCTCCTCCACTACTTCTTGTCTTAAACAGCTCTGGTAAGATGCACTCCATCTGATCACAGACAAGAAACATACAGATTAACATCAATGAGAGAATCACTAGTCAGATCAATCAGGGTGCTGAGCCCCAGACAGGTGTGTTTGTGTCTGTGTCTGCTTGTATGGGAGAGAGGTGAGGAGAAGCCTGTTCTCACTGTCCTGCTGCATCGTCTGAGTGCTGGACCAGGCTGAGGGGTTCCTCAGACTTCTATTTCTTTCTTAGCTTTCCTTAGTATCTTATAAACTCAAAGAAAATACGACATTCTTACTAATGATGCGATGTTTGAACAATGCTTTTGCTTACTCCATCTAGGAAAAACGAGACAGATGTTTGTCTTATGCCATAAAGAATGATTAGAATATTAAGGAGGAAATGGATCACATATCCTAGATTTCCTCATGCTGCTGTCACACAGGTCAGGCATAGTCAGGTGGCCGTGATTTCATTCAGTTCCCTGGGCTGTCAGAGACTCAATGGAACTTCACCTCCAAAAGGTTCAAGCAGATTTGCTTTAGCTGCAGTTTTGGGATTCAGTCACCTGAGGGCACTCATCCCCTACACATGGCAGCAAAGTGAACAAAGGTCACTCAGTTTTCTTCAAGTACTTAGAAACTGGATTCTTCTAATAGACCAGTCACATATTTTAATTGTGAATGATCAACCTTATGACAGTGCATAATGCTGAATAAGAATCAGAAATTGAAAGTACATGTAGATTGATATTAACAGTCAGCTAGAGGCATTCAGCAATTTTCTTTTTTTATTTAAGAAAAGATAAATTAACAAAACCATAGGGTAGGAGGGGTACAACTCCACAAAATGAACAAAAATCACTCAGTTTTCTTCAAGTACTTAGAAACTGGATTCTTCTAATAGACCAGTCACATATTTTAATTATGAAAGATCAAACTTATGACAGTGCATAATGCTGAATAAGAATCAGAAATTGAAAGTACATGTAGATTGATATTAACAGTCAGCTAGAGGCATTTAGCAATTTTCTATTTCATTTTATTTTATTTGTTATTGGATAGAGACAGAGAGGAATTGAGAGAAGAGGAGATAGAGAGCGAGAGAGACAGAGAGACACCTGCAGCTCTACTTCACCACTTGTGAAGCTTTCCCCCTGTAGGTGGGGACCGGGGGCTTGTACCCCAGTCCTTGCACACTGTAGTGTGTGTGTGCTTAACCAGGTGCACCACCACCCGGCCCCCCAGCAACATTTTGTAAGATGATTCTTTCCATAGTTTATGTTTTAGAAGAATTTAGAAACTATTCCATACTTTAGCAATGTATTTGAATCTAAATTTACACATCCTTTTTATGTCTCCAAAATTAACTAGCACAATAGTTTGACTTTCCTGAGGACATTTGGGATCAATTCTCTTCTTTGTGTCCAGGGTTATAACTGCTGGGGCTCAGTATAGGCAATAGGACTTCACTGCAGCCATCAGCTCTCCCCCCTTTTTTTTGGATAGGACAAAAAGAAATTAAGAAGGGAGGGGATATAGAGAATGAGAGAGAAAGACAGACACCTGCCGACCTGCTTTGCCACTTGTGAAGTGTCCTGTTGCAGGTGAGTAGTGGTGGTTCAGACCTCAGTCCTTGTGTTGAGTTCTTGCACATAGTACTACATGCACTTAACTGGGTGTACCACTCCCCACCCCAAAATGAATCTATTAGATGGACAGCTTTTTATCCAATGTCCTAGGGAAACATTAATAAGTGATCTTTTACTTATTTATTTGTGATTAACAAAATCATTTGAATAATAACTGTGGATCATACATTTTGGACAAAGAATAAAACAGACATTTCTTCATAAAATAGTTCTGTCTGCAAAGGAAATTCTTCAGATGAGAGAGAGGGAAAGGATCCAGCAGAAGGCAGCATTGTTTGGCCTTCAGTTTCAAGATTGAGCCCCAGGGGGTGGTCAGCTCCTAACAGCCAACTACAGAGAAACTCCACAGGGCCGCTGGGTGGTGGCTCACCCTGAGGAGAGCACATGTTTTCCTGCCCAAGGACTGGGGTACAAGCCCCTCAATTTCTCTCTGTTCTATCAACTGCAATAAATAAAGTTAAAATAAAAAATTTTAAGGAGAGATAAATACAGGGCATCTACTCAACATATGCTGCGCTAGGGTCCAGACCTGGGACCTCAGGATTGAATTTTATGTCTATGTGCTAAGTCATCTGCCCAAGCACAGCAAAAATCTGTGCATCTCTCCCCTCCTCCTCCTCCTCCTCCTTCTTCTCCTGTTCTTTGTCTTCTCCTTCGTCTTTCTTCTTCTCTCTCTCTCTCTCATTCTCTCTCTCTCTTCTTCAGGGATTTAATAGAGTTTTACAAAATCACAAGGTTTCAGGGGTGTAATTTCAGCTCATACATGGTAACTGTATATCACCACAACTGCCATCAAAGTTCTGTGACAACCCCCAAAAAAGCACTTTTGTCATAAAGCCCAAGAGAGCATTTAGTTACTATAGTTTGTTTGTTCCTTTGCCTCCAGGGTTATCGCTGGGACTCATGCCAGCACTATGTATCCTCTGCTCCTGGCAGACATTTTTTCATTTTTTTGGATACGACAGAGAGGGAGAAAGACAGACATCTGCTGACCTGCTTCACCACTGTGAAGTGGTCCTCCTGCAGGTGGGGAGCCAGGGGTTACTATAGGTTTTAAAAGTTAATTCAGTCAAACATATCCCAGATATGAGTGAAATAATCTGGTAGTTGTCTTTCAGCTCTTTACTTAAGTGACTCAGCATAATTACCTCCAGAGCCGACCATCTTGTTCCCAGTGATACACTGTCATCTTTGTTGATAGCAGAGCAGTGTTCCATTGACTATATGCCCCCATAACCTCTATATGAGCTGGAGGCTCACTGTGGTCTGAATCTGCATTTGCAAATGTCCCTGTAAGTGGGCTGGGGAGTCAGCAGAATTGTTCTGCCAATGACTCAGAAGCCTGAGGCTCTGAGCTTCCTGGTCCTGTTTCAGCCCCAGAATCATCCAGAGCAGAGCATCCAGTGAGCAGCTGAGAAAAAAAATCTAAGGCCCCTGTAACCTCTGAGGTCGTGACCTCTGGTGTCTTCTGTCCCTTGACTTGGGCCAGTGCTGGTTCTCTCAGTCCCTCTCTCTCCTCCTCTCACTCTTCTTCTGTCTGTCTCTATAATAAATAATAATAATGATAAGATAATGAAAGGGAATCTGGCCACTGAGTGGAATAAATTCATCACGCTGGCACAGATCCAGACCCATAGAGAGAACCCCTGTGGTTAAAAATAAATAAATAAATAAATATTAAAAAATGTTTTTAAATTTTATAAAATCAAACTTCACATGACAATTAAATAAAATGTTTTATATTGATGTGCTACCAATACAATGAAATAGTAGGATGAAGTCTGTGTAGGAAATTATTTCTTCCACCAACTAGGTCGTTGGGCCTATGGATCAAAGACCTTAAGGCTGTTTAATTTTTTTTTTCTCCTGTACTTTTTGGCATCACTGGGGCTTGACTGTCTATGCCAGTTTCTTCTACACAGAGACACAGAGAGGGGAAAACTCTCAGCACTGTCGTCTTCTACAGTGTGGTGAGGCCCAGGCCTGAGCCAAGGTGGTGTACAGGGCAAAGCGGGCAACTGTCTGGCTCGGCCATCTTGCTGGTCCTGAAGGGTCTTTCCTAACTCTGTTCTAGCTTTTACCTCATTTTATAACATTTCAACATACTCACTGTTTAGTATAAAACAGTTTCCAGATTTAAAAATTTTTTATTAATTAATGAGAAAGATAGGAGGAGAAAGAGAAAGAACCAGATATCACTCTGGTACATGTGCTGCCAGGGACTGAACTCAGGACCTCATGCCTCACAGTCAAGTGCTTTATCCACTGCACCATCTCCAGGACCACCAGATTTTTAGCTTCGGAGATCAGACAAGATCGGCCGTGTTCTGGGTTTGATGGCTGTAGACACCACCAGAATTTTAAAATGTATTCATTCACTTAAATTTCACCACTGAGTAAATCCTCCTACTTTATATCCACTCATTCAAAAATATACATTGAACATGTTTTATGATGCAGAACAGTATATGGCAAGACCAGGACAAATGAAACAAAGTCATGACACTTTTGAAATGAGAAATTATTACTACTATTGTTATCTTTATTTATTGGATAGAGACAGCCAGAAATCTTGAAGGTAGGGGGTAATAGAGAGTTAGAGAGATGGAGAGACACCTGCAGCCCTGCTTCACCACTTGTAAAACCTTCCTCCTGCAGGTGAGGACCGGAGGCTCAAACCCTGGTCCATCAGAGCCATCACAGCCACCCATCCTGGGGTCCAGCCTCTCCCTGCGCCAAGTCCCTCATGATAGCAGGGCTGCACTGCAGGTCTGTGGACTGAACAAGGGAGATGATGCTGAGGAACTCTGTTAATAATCAAGACGACTGAAGCCCAGGTGGGTGGAGGAGGAAAGGAGCCTTTTATTCCTGCTTGGACCAGGAGCTCAGATCTTTCTGATAAGGCTGGCAGAGGACAGAGGGGGCAGCGCAGGATTATATGGGGTGCAGGCTGGAGAGCAAAAACCATCATCCCAGAAGCAGAGGCTGCAGGTTAAGGGGTGGGACTTGGACCCCATGCTCAGGGTCTGGTTGCCTTAGTTACTGTTATCTTTCCTGCAGAGCAGTGTCTGGGAAAGTTGAGCCTCCACATAAGAGACCCCACTGCGGGGGTGGGACCTCTAGGAAGCAGGAGCTAGTGGGGTTACAGAAGTGCCATCTCAGTAAAGATTCAACCGGCCTTCACCGCCTCCACCTGTCGTCCCTTGCTCACCCCGTGAAGGCCAGCCTGCACTACACACCTACACTGCCTCAGACCTTCTACACTTCCTGACCCTTTACTACAGTTTCACTTTTTAATTTATTTTAATTTCCTTATTGGGGGATTAATGTTTTACATTTGACAGTAAATACAATAATTTGTACATGCACAACATTTCTCAGTTTTCCACATATCAATACAACTCCACTAGGTCCTCTGTCATCCTTTGTGGACCTGTATAGAGGGTGATAATTTTTTTTAAATTTCTTCATTGGGGAATTAATGTTTTACATTGCATGGTAAATACAATAGTTCGTACATGCATAACATTTCCCAGTTTTCCATATAACAATACATCCCCCACTAGGTCCTCTGTCATCCTTCTCGGATCTATATTCTCCCCACCCACCCAGCCCAGAGTCCTTTACTTTGGTGTAATATGCGAATTCCAGCTCAGGTTCTACTTGTGTTTTCTTTTCTGATCTTGTTTTTCAACTTCTGTCTGAGAGTGAGATCATCCCATATTTATCCTTCTGTTTCTGACTTATTTCACTTACCATGAATTTTTCAAGATCCATCAAGATCGGCTGAAAACGGTAAAGTCACCATTTTTTATAGCTGAGTAATATTCCATTGTGTATATATACCACAACTTGCTCAGCCACTCATCTGTTGTTGGACACCTGGGTTGCTTCCAGATTCTGGCTGTTACAAATTGTGCTGCCAAGAACATGTGTACACAGATCTTTTTGGATGGGTGTGTTGGGTTCCTTAGGATACATCCCTAGGAGAGGAATTACAGGGTCCTAGGGTAGGTCCATTTCTAGCCTTCTGAGAGTTCTCCAGACTGCTCTCCACAGAGGTTGGGCCAATTTACATTCCCACCACAGTTTCACTTTTTTTTTTTTGCCTCCAGGGTTATCACTGGGGCTCAGTTCCACTGTTGTTGTTATTGATGTCTTTGTTGGATAGGACAGAGGAAAATGGAGAGAGGAGAGGAAGACAGAAGGGGAGAGAAAGACACATGCAGACCTGTGAAGCGACTCGCCTGCAGGTGGGGAGCCTGGGGTTCAAACCCAGATCCTTGAGCTTTGTGCCATGTGCGCTTATCCCGCTGCACTACCACCCAGCCCCTATATTTTCAGTCTTTCTGTCCTGTGTCGCTGCCCACTTACAAGTGCACCACAGGCAGATTATAAACACAAACTAGAAGCAGTGCAGGGGCTAAAATCTGGACATTCTCCATCGGTGAGTGTGAGGCCGACCTCAGCCCCTGCTGCCAACTTCTGAGATCCTGATGGCTCCCAGCAGGTGCTGGACACCTGCATCTGGCTGAGGACAGACCCCAGGCATTCGCACATGCCCAGCCTGCAGCTGCAGCTCCGGCTCCTTTCCGGGAGACTCAGCCCCCTGCACACGCCCACGGAGGACTCTACCCCCCCCCCCCGCATGGTTCAACCCTGTCCTTCATCTGCAGCTCTCCCGAGATTCCCTGTGACCCCGCGGGCCTGCACTTCTGCACTGACAGGAGGTGCAAGGACCGGAGTTCAGGGACCCACCAGCCTGAGTCCAACAGGAGGTGGTGGGCACAGTGAGGGCCCCATTCCCACCAGAGGACGAGGGGGGTGTGCTACGGGGTGGGGTCTGTGACATCAGCATGTGCCTCCTGGCTTCCAGCAGGTTCGAGGCTCCTGGGCTTCCTGAGGGCTGAGACCGCAGGGCACCTGTCAAGGAAGCGGGTTGTGCGCGGTGGCCGTGTGCCTGTGACCTTCAGGAAATGCCGCGGGTGGGCCCCGCTTGGGAGCACCTGGCTGAGCACACAGGGAACCACAAGCAAGGACCCCTCCTGTGGGGAGGGGTTCAGCCTCAGTAAATACATAAATACACACGTGCCTTCAGAGAGCACCCTGGAGACTCAGAACTAAAATGTCAATGTTATTACTATGCGGGAGGAAGTGTGCAGGGGCCTGGGTTCGAGCCTCTGCTCCCTACCAGCAGGGAGAAAGTTTCGTGAGTAATGAAGCAATGTTGCAGGTGTCTGTCTCTCTCTATCTCACCTTCCCCTCTCTTTTTTTTCTCCAGTTTCAGCCACTTTATCCGAAATTATACAAGGTCATCCCTTTTGACTGTTGCATTATACTCTCTTTTTTAAAAAATTTTTTATTTAAGAAAGGATTAGTGAACAAAAGCATAAGGTAGGAGGGGTACAACTCCACACAATTCCCAACACCCAATCCCCATAACCCACCCCCTCCCGTGGTAGCCTTCCCATTCTCTATCCCTCTGGGAGCATGGACCCAGGGTCGTTGAGGGTTGCAGAAGGTAGAAGGTCTGGCTTCTGTAATTGCTTCCCCGCTGAACATGGGCGTTGTCTGGTCGGTCCATACCCCCAGTCTGCCTCTCTCTTTCCCTAGTAGGGTGTGACTCTGGGGAAGCTGAGCTCCAGGACACATTGGTGGGGTCTTCAATCCAGGGAAGCCTAGCCAGCATCCTGGTGGCATCTGGAACCTGGTGATTGAAAATAGAGTTAACATATGAAGCCAAACAATTTGTTGAGCAATCATGGATCCCAAACTTGGAATAGTGGAGAGGAAGTGTTAGGGAGGTACTCACTGCAAACTCTAGTGTAGTCCTGCTTTCAGGTATATATTTTGCAGTAGTTTATGGATACGTGTGCACATAAGCTCTCTCTCATAAAAACTGGTGTATATCTAGGTTATGGGACTTTGTTAGAAAGTGAACTACCTGAGATGAAATTAGAGTGTACTATTAAAGGAAAGGTCTCACCTGAGTAATGAAGCTGAAGGGTTGTCATTCCACACGTGAAGTCTCTGGATACATTCTGAGGTGAAGCATGTTGAGGTAGCAATCATTGCTTTGGTTAGGTTGTGATCGGCAGATGCAATGTTATTTGGTTTGGATTGGGAGATGCATACGGGCCCTATCCAAGGGTTCCAGGACTGGGGGAAGTAGGGGCTCTATAGTGAAGATGTGAGGTTCCTGCTGTCTTAGGGTTCAAAAAGACAATCCATAGTTAATATTATCATCACATTATTTGTTAATTGGGTTAACTTTGAAAAGTCCCTTTGTTATGGTTTGCTGGACAGTACCCAGTATCTTGTATATAGCTGTGCTATTGGAAGCTTCTAATCTACTTGGTCTAGGCTTTTGAGAGAGTCCGCATATCAAATACATAGCCTATATATTAAAAAGATTCAGTTTGTCTTTTGAGAAACTTTGACATACAATTGATTTCCCCCTCTCATATTAATTAGCTACTGATTTATATGTCTACATTTTGCTAGGAGTGTACATAAACACCATTCCCACCACCAAAGGACTGTGACCCATCCCTCCCGCCCACTCCCACCCCCCACTGGCCCAGGAAGCTACATGCCTACCCCTCACCACTGGGTTTTTACTTTGGTGCCCTACTTACAATTTGATCAGGTCATGCTTTTAGTTTCCCTTTCAGATCTTCTTACTCAGCTTCTGTTGATCTGTGGGGTCATCCCATACTCATCTTTATCTTTCTGACTTAGTTCACTTAACATAATTCCTTCTAGTTCTGTCCAAGATGGGTCAGAGAAGGTGGGTTCATTGTTCTTGATAGCTGCATAGTATTCCATTGTGTATCTATACCACAGCTTTCTCAGCCACTCATCTGGTGTTGGGCACCTGGGTTGCTTCCAGGTTTTAGCTATTATGAATTGTGCTGCTATGAACATAGGAGTACACACCTCTTTTTGGTTGGGTGTTATGGAGTCCTTGGGGTATAACCCCAGGAGAGGAATTATTGGGTCATATGGAAGGTTCATGTCTAGCCTTCTGAGAGTTTTCCAGACTGCTCTCCACAGAGGCTGTACCAATTTACATTCCCACCAGCAATGTATAAGGGTTCCTCTGTCCCCACATCCTCTCCAGCATTTGTTGCTGCTGTCCTTTTTGATGTATGCCATTCTTACAGGAGGGAGGTGGTATCTTAGTGTTGTCTTGATTTGCATTTCTCTGATAATCAGTGACCTAGAGCAGTTTTTCATATGTTTGTTAGCCTTTTGGATCTCCTCTGTGGTGAATGTTTTGTTCATTTCCTCTGCCCATTTTTGGATGGGGTCATTTGGTTTTTTGCGGCTAAGTTTGCTGAGCTCTTTATATATTTTGGTGATTAGTTTCTTGTCTGATGTCTGGCATGTGAAGATCTTCTCCCATTCTGTGAGGGGTCTCTCTGTTTAATAGTTTCTTTGGATGTGCAGAAGCTTTTCAATTTGATGTAGTCCCATTGGTTTGTTTCTGCTTTGGTCTTCCTTGCAATTGGGTTTGATTCATCAAAGATGTCCTTGAGGTGTATGTGGGAAAGTGTTTTACCGATGTTTTCCTCTAAGTATTTGATTGTTTCTGGTCTAACATCTAGGTCTTTGATCCATTTGGAGTTGAGTTTTGTTTCTGGTGAGATAAAGTGGTTCAATTTCATTCTTCTGCATGTTTCAACCCAGTTTTCCCAGCACCATTTATTGAAGAGAGCCTCCTTTTTCCATTTAATCCTTTGGGCCCCCTTATCAAAGATTAGATGCCCATAGGTGTTGGGATTTACTTCTGGGCTTTCAATTCTGTTCCACTGGTCTGTATGCCTATTTTTGTGCCAGTACCATGCTGTTTTGATGATGATGGCTTTATAATATAGTTTAAGGTCTGGGAGTGTGATGCCTCCATTTCTGTTTCTTTTCCTTAAGATGGTTTTGGCAATTCTAGGTGTTTTCAGGTTCCAGATAAATGATTGTAGTATTTGTTCTATTCTCTTAAAGAAGCCTGGTGGAACTTTGATGGGTATTGCATTAAATTTGTATATGGCTCTGGGGAGAATATTCATTTTGATGATATTTATTCTTCCAATCCATGAGCATGGGATATCTTTCCATTTCTTGGTATCAGTTTCTATCTCTTTGAGTAGCGACTCATAGTTTTCAGTATACAAGTCTTTCACTTCTTTGGTCAACTTTATTCCTAGGTATTTGATTGATTTTGCTGAAACAGTAAATGGGAGTGATTTCTGGATGTCTTCTTCTTCAGATTTAGTGTTTGCATAAAGAAATGCCACTGATTTTTGTACATTGATTTTGTAGCCTGATACCTTGCTATATTGCCTAACAACTTCCAGTAATTTTCTACTGGATTCTTTAGGTCTTTCTATGTATACTATCATATCATCTGCAAATAGTGAGAGCTTGACTTGTTCCCTTCCAATCTGTATCCCTTTGATTTCTTTCTCTTGCCTGATTGCTATGGCAAGAACTTCCAATACTATGTTGAAGAGTAACGGTGACAGTGGACAGCCCTGTCTAGTCCCCGATCTGAGGGGGAATGCTTTCAGCTTCTGTCCATTGAGTATGATGTTGGCTGTAGGTTTGCTATATATAGACTCCACTATCTTGAGGAATTTCCCATCTATTCCCATTTTCTGTAGAGTTTTGAGCATGAATGGGTGTTGGATTTTGTCAAAGGCTTTCTCTGCATCTATTGAGATAATCATGTGGTTTTTGGCTTTGCTTTTATTGATGTGATGAATGACATTGATTGATTTACGGATTTTGTACCAGCCTTGCATTCCTGGGATGAATCCCACTTGGTCATGATGAACAATCTTTTTGATGTGTTGCTGTATCCAGTTGGCCAAGATCTTGTTTAATATTTTGGCATCTATGTTCATCAGAGATATTGGTCTGTAGTTTTCCTTTTTTGTTCTGTCCCTATCAGCTTTTGGTATCAGGGTGATGTTGGCTTCATAAAAGGTGGAAGGGAGTATTCCTGTTTCTTCAATCTTATGGAATAGCTTAAGAAGTATGGGTATTAACTGTTTCCTGAAAGTTTTGTAGAATTCATTTGTGAAGCCATCTGGTCCAGGACTTTTGTTGTTGGGGAGATTCTTAATAACGGTTTCAATTTCTTTGTCTGTGATTGGTGCATTTAGATTTTGTAGTTCTTCTTGGTTCAGTTTTGGAAGTGCATAGGTTTCTAGGAATTGTTCCATTTCTTCCAGATTCTCTAGCTTGGTGGCATATAGTTCTTTATAGAAGTTTCGCAGAATTCTCTGGATTTCTGTGGTGTCAGTTGTGATATCTCCTGCATCGTTTACAATTCTATTAATTTGAGTCTTCTCTCTTTTTTGTTTGGTGAGTCTGGCTAGGGGTTTGTCAATTTTGTTTAATCTTTCAAAGAACCAACATTTGGCTTCATTGATCTTTTGTATGGTTCTTTTATTTTCGATGTTGTTTATTTCTGCTCTAACTTTAGTGATTTCTGTCCTTCTGGTTGCTTTAGGGTTCCTTTGTTCCTCTTCCTCTAAGTCCTTGAGGTGTGTAGTAAGGTCATTCATTTGGGCTTCTTGGTGTTTAATATGTGATTGTATGCCTATAAGTTTCCCTCTCAGTACTGCTTTCGCTGTGTCCCAAATATTTTGATAGGTTGTGTCTTCATTTTCATTAGTTTCCAGGAACATTTGAATTTCCTGTTTGAGTGAGTCTCTGACCCAGTGGTTCTTAAGGAGCATGTTGTTTAGTTTCCAAATTCTATGTCTTTTAATAATTTTCCGTTTGTTGTTAAAAGTTAGTTTTACTCCACTGTGGTCTGAGAAGATACTTGGGATGATTTCAATGCTCTTGAATTTATTGATGCTGTCTTTGTGGCCTAACATGTGGTCTATCCTTGAGTATGTGTTGTGTGAATTTGAAAAGAAGGTGTATTCCAGTTTTTGGGGGTGGAGGAGTCTGAAAATGTCCAAGAGGTCTAGTCTGTCAATCTCTTCATTCAATTCTCTTGTATCTTTATTGGTTCTCTGCTTTGTTGATCTGTCTAAGTGTGAGAGTGGGGTATTGAAGTCTCCCACTATTATTGTATTACTATTGATGTATTTTTGAAATTCTTTCAATAGGTGTTTAATGTATTTAGATGGTCCCTCGTTGGGTTCATAGATGTTAATAATTGTTAAGTCTTCTTGGCTGATTGATCCTCTAATCATTATGTAATGTCCTTGCCTATCTTTTATTACTTTATTTAATTTAAAATCTATTGTGTCTGAGATGAGAATGGCTGTTCCTGCCCTTTTTTGTGGACCGTTAGCCTGTATGATAGTTTTCCATCCTTTCACTTTAAGTCTGTGTTTATCTTGTTGTGACAGATGGGATTCTTGCAAGCAGCATATGGTTGGGTTATGTTTTCTGATCCATCCCCCCACCCTGTGCCTTTTGATGGGTGAGTTTAAGCCATTGACATTTATTGATATTATGGATTTAATGTATTGTAGTGCCATTGTTCTAAAAAACAATTTGTTTACTCTGATATATTACAAGTATTATAGTGATGTTCTTGTTTATAAGAGGTCTTTTAGTGCCTCTTTCAGGGACAGCTTGGTGATAGTTGCCTCCTTTAACTGTTGTTTATCTAAGAAGGTTTTGATCCCTCCATCTAGCTTGAATGAAAGTCTAGCAGGATATATTATCCTTGGTTGAAACCCTTTTTCATTCAGGGCTCGATAGATATCTTGCCACTCCCTTCTGGCTTTTAGAGTTTGAGTTGAGAAATCTGCAGAAAGTCTTATGGCATTTCCCCTGTATGTGACTTTTTGTTTCTCTCTTGCAGCCTTTAGGATCCTTTCTTTATCCTTACTTCTTCTCATTGTGACTATGATGTGTCTTGGTGTTTTCAGGTCTGGGTTGATTCTGTTTGGTACTCTCTGGGCCTCTTGCACCTTGATATCCTTTCTGTTATTCAGGTCTGGGAAATTTTCTTGTATTATTTACTCTAGAATGTTTGCTTCCCCTTCCTCTCTTTCTTCCTCTGGCAGGCCAATTATACGAATGTTACTTCTTTTGAGATCATCCCATATGTCTCTGTTGTTGTTTTCAGTGTCTCTCAATCTCTTTTTAAGCTCTTTCACCTCTTTCTTAGTTTTCTCTAACTCATCCTCTGTCTGACTAATTCTGTTTTCTGCTTCTGTTAGTCTGCTTTCCCTTGCCTCAGCTTCTTTCTTCATTACAGCTATTTCAGCTTTCAGTTCTCTAATTGTCTCAAGATAATCAGTATTTTCCTTGGGGTTCTCAACTGTTGTTTCCTTAATACTGCCATTCCTTTCCTCCAATGTTGTTTTCATTTCTGTGATTAATAAGTTTATTATTGCTTGCATACTTTTCTTATCTATGGTTACTTCTGACTGATTTGTGGTTTCTTCTGGGCTCTTGTCTTCATTCATTGGGGTAGCAGTTTTATTTGTTTTTAATCTACCCATTTTTTTTTATTTATGTGTTTCTCCCTCTTTTTTTTTAATGCTCTGTTGTTCCTCAGTTATTGTGTTTTGAGCACAAGTAACACTGTACTAAATACCTTTATGACAATTGCACTCACCAACCTCAGGAATTACAGTAGCAACTGAGGTAAGTATTGAAGGAGTTTAATCGTTACCAGTTAGCCAAAAAATTTCTCTAGTCCGTGAAAAAATAGTAACCAAATCCCAGTGAAGAAAGAGAAAAGAAAGAGAGGATAGCAAGAATAGACAGTTATGCAAATCTACTATCCAGTGTATATTCTAGGGGTAACAAGAGTGTAAAGGGAAGTAGAGCAGAGATACACACATAGAGAGTCCACTCTGGGTCAGATTTCATCCCCAAAGTAATTCACAAATTCAGAAAGGCAAAGAAGAAAGAAGTGTATGACAAGATAAAAAAATTAAAAAAAGAGATAGAGAGAGATAAGAGAGAGAAAAGGGAGAAGATAAGAAGGGTTGTAATTAAAGAGCAGTGCGAGGGACTTCCCAAATGTGTATCAGTGAGTTAAAAAAAAAAAAAAAACCTGTTTGGTGGTATGGGGTATCCTGCTAGTAGCTGGTCCCAGGCACTGCTTATGGGGGGGGGGGGCGGCAGGAAGGATGTATGCTTGAAAATTAAAAGGAAGAAAAAAGAATTTTTTTCCCCTATTCTAATTCTTAACCCAAATTAAGTTATAGACACCTCCTTGGTGTCACCGCTATGGCCCCTTATTGGCTGGCCTGCTAAAGGCAGAAAATCCTATTGTTTACACGAGATGTGTCCAGAGCTCAAAGGCTAGCCGCTTCTCAGTCGGCCATCTTCCGGGAAACCCCCCCCCCTCCAGACTTTTTTAAAGGATTTCTCAAAAATGAAAACTAGCTCCAAGTCCTTTGATCCAATGAGAGCTATACTCAAGAAGTCTTTGGATCCGCCCTCAGGGTCGCGGTGGACCCTGGAGACTCCCAAGGGAAAGCCCCCGAGCTAAAGTGCTCTCTCCGGGTCCTCTGCCCGCCGCGCTCTGCAACCGGCGGAGGAGCCGCCTTCCTGGGCGGGCGGAGGACAATGCCCGGCGCACTCGCCTTGCCCGGCGCCCTGGGAATTCTGGAACCCTGCTAGTCCGTGTCACCTTTACTCTAATTCTTAACCCAAATTAAATTGTACTCACTTTTTGGTGTCACCCCTTATTAACTGGCCTGCTAAAGGCAGAAAATCCTACCGTTGCCGACGATGCGATCCGAGCGCTCGCTGTTAGCGACTTCTCAGTCCGCCATCTTCCTCTCCCCCTCCTATACTCTCTTTTTATCTAGGCATCTGTAAAAGGCATTTTGGTTGTTTCCAGGTCTTTGCAATTGTGACTAAAACCACTATGAACACGGGGGCTCACATCCCTGAGTCAGTGCTTTTATATCTTTTGAGTATATGCCTAGGAGTGGAATTGCTGGGTCATGTGGCATTTCCATTTTTATTTGTTTAAGGAGTCTCCATCCTGTTCTCCAGACTGGGTTTACCCCTTTGCATCCCACCAGCAGTGCAGTAAACTTCCCCTCTCCACATCCTCTCCAATAGTTAGTTATCTTCTCTTGTTTGACTGATGGAGTCCGTTCTCACAGGTATGTAGTGGAATCTCAAAATGGTTTTGATTTGCATGTCTCTGATGATGAGTGAACTGGAGCATTTCCCCTTGTGTCTGTGGTCCATGTGTATCTCTTCTTTAGAGAGTCACCTACTCGTGTATCCTGACCACTTTTTTATTATGTTCATTTTGTTGAGGTTTCATCCTACCTTTTTCAATTTCTCTCTATATAGATCCAAACTAAAATTAAAATGACCACTAGTAGAGCAACAACGGGAAAATAAATAAATATTTGATTGCTTTTTTTTTTAAGACCACTAGCAGCCATTGATTCATCATTCATGCTGACAGCAAGTCCTGGTGGTAATCCTGGTGACAATAAAGAAATAAATCCCTTTAGAGAAAATCCTGGAGACTTTGCACTAAAATGTCATTATTCCTACTATGCAGGAAGATCTCACTTAATAAAATGCAGGGCGCTGGGTGGAGCTGGGCCTTCTCCCTGTGGGGGTGATGGTGGACTGCAGCTCCTGCCCCTGACCTGCCCCTTGGGCCCGGAGCAGAGTACCCACTGCCCTTCGTGGGGGTCACACACCCGACTCTTGCTCATCCTCACCTGGTGACAACCTTTCTCTCCATCCACAGCCCACAGTGACCACATCGGCAGGGCCCAGGACAGAAGTGTATCCATAGTCAGGCCAGCGCAGTGCTGGGAGATGCGAGCCCAGAGAAGAGGCTTCAGACAGGCAGACAGGCTTCTCCTGCCCGGGAGAGCCCACCGCTTGAAATGCTGTCTCCTAAGTATCCTGCCTGTGACAGACCAGCAAGGTCAGTGAACCTGCCGGAAACCTCTGGGGACTGGTGTTTTCCCAGATGTGACCCCAGGAAGGCAGGGCCTTAGTCTGCTGGGGGAGGAAGTCGCTCGGCCACGTGGCAGATGGGCACTGAGGTGTTGTGGAAAGCAGAAAGTTTAGTCCTTGAGGAAAAATGCTGCTGGCAGCGGGTTCCTTTTTGGTGGCAGGAGCACTGAGCTGGATGGTTGAGGACTGAGGTGGATTTGGGCAGTTGGGCGAGAACTGTCTTTGAGAGTCACAGGCAGCAGATGCAGAGGCAGCACAACGTGAAACTGGAGGGTGTGAAAAGAAACAACTGACATCCCCAGGGCAGTGTGAAGGGGTCCAGCTGAAAGGGGGTTTGGGTGGGGTTGTCCTTGTGCCTGGGCAGTGGCTTAGCAGGAGGAGCCCCAGGCTTGCCTGTGTGACACTGAACTTGGACATGCAAGGTCTTGGCTTGTGTGCCAGCACTGCTTCTGTGAGAGGTGAGTGGTGCTTTGCTGGTGTCTTTCTCCTTAAGTAAGTGCTTAAAACTGAAAACCAGTGTTTTCACATGGACTGTAATTCAGGGAGTCTGAGGCCATTGGAAGATGTGTAAGATAAGAACGATGTTGTAGCTGTGAGTATCAATGTGATGTGTATTTTTCTTCTTTTTAAATCAATTTAATTATGAAGGACAAGTCCATAGGATAAGAAGGGTACAATTTCACACACAATTCCCACCACCAGATTTCTCCATCCTACCCCCTCTATTGAAAGCTTTCCTATTCTTTATTCCTCTGGAAGTATGGACCCAGGGCCATTAGGAGGTGCAGAAGGTGGGAGGTCTGGCTTCTGTAATTGTTTCCCTTCTAAACATGGGCATTGGCAGGTCTGTCCATACTCCGAGCCTGTCTCTCTCTTTCCCTAGTGGGGTAGGGTTCTGGGGAGGTGGGGCTCCAGGACATATTGGTGGGTTGTCTGCCCAGGGAAGTTAGGTTGGCATCATGGTAGGTGTGTTTTTTTTAAATGAAATGATACATATAGTAGTGGCTGTGGATGGTGAGTTGTATCTTTACACCTCAGTGTGGATGGGTTTAGAGCTGTTATCAGGTCACTGAATGTTGAACCTAGAGCTTTTAAGCATCTAAACAGAGGCTGCGGTGTAAATGCCTGCTATATCAGGATTTATTTGAGAAATATTCAGAAGGTAAATTCAAAAGAGTAGAGAGTGTTGGGCTGGGTAGATGGTACTAGAATTAAAGCTCCAAACTTTCAGTCCTAAGACACATGAGGCCCCAGGTTTAATTTCCAATATCACGGCAAGACAGGGCTGATCAGTGTTCTGTACTGTTGTATGCTTTACACTGGTTTGTTCTAGCTCTCCCCCGCCAAGAAAATTGAATCAGTCCTGTTAGTTTCGCAGCCCCCTTGGCACTGCCCCTAGGGACCCCAACAGGGTTCCAGAGTTCCAGAGTTCGTTCGAGAGTGCTTGGCGCCGCCGCGGGGGTAAAGAGACAGCAGAGTTCTGTTTGGTGATTAGTTTGGTTTAGTTTATGAATCGTTGTTCCTGAATACAGAAATACAGCTTCCCTGCCCAGCCGTATGTCTCTGGTTGTCTCTGTTACCCGCCCGTGAACTAGCCTGGCCAGCTAGAGCCGCTGAATTTTAACAGTAGTGTACAAAGCAACAACAACAACAAACAAGCAAACAAAACTAAATTAAATAATATTCTGTAGAGGTAGCCACGAGGGGGCTTTAAACAAATTGAAATCAAATCTTGTAGAGCTAATGGTTCTCTGTAACTAGCAGTGCCGGCACCTGACACCTTCTTGCAACTCTTTGCCTGGGTGATGTGATGTTCTCTCTTCAGATACTGACCTGCAGGTGGAGCTGCACAGAGCATATAGAAGCAGACCAGCAGCGCCTCCTTTCAAAATACCCAGCTTGCTGTTGATGTATTTGCTTCTCCAAACTGGTCGGTAGGCCTCCATCCACGAAAGCTAAATGGTAAAATCATAGTTTTCTGAATTATTTTTTAGTCAAAGAGATAGAATGAAGAGCCTCAGCCTTGAAAGGCTTTTTGCAGAACCATTCTTCTGTCTCCCCAGCACTCTCCCTCTCTCTATCCACCTCCTCTCAGCTTCTCTCTGTCCTATAAAATACAAGGAAAAAAAAAGAAAAAAAATGGCCTCAGGGATTGGTGGGTTCATAGTCCATGCAGCAAGCCCCAGTGATAATCCTGGCTGGAAAAAGTAAATTGCTTTAAAAAAATTAAAAATAGAGGCCAGGCCAAGGAGCACTGGGTTAAGCACATGTATCACCATGCGTAAGAATCTGGTTCAAGCCCCCACTCCTTACCTGGAGGGAGGAAGCTTCATGAGCGATGAAGATGTCTTTCTCTCTCCCTTTCTATATACCCTTCTCTTTCAATTTCTCTCTGTCATGTCAAATAAGAAAAATGGTTGCCAGGAGCCATGGATTCGTAGTGTTGGCAGGGAGCCCCACTGATAATCATGGCAGCAAAAAAAATTTTAAAAATACAATAAAAATAAAATAAAACCATTTAGGCTCAATTTGTGACATATATTAGACAGCTTGTAGTTTTCACCCCATTTACAGTCACATATGGAACACTTGAGTTGTGTCATATTGTGACAATGTTGTGAACTCAGGTTTTCCATAATCAGAGAGTTGTTAGACTTCAGACTAAATGATTTGCTTGATGCTGCTTTGCCAAGTTTTACGGGGGATTTTGGACCAGTATGGCATGTGGAAGATGTTTACTTGACATTTCTGATACAATCTCCAGTTCTTCCCTAATGGAAAAACAAAAGAATACCAGGGCTGGGTGGTATCACCCCTGGTTGACACCACCAGGAATGGTTGAAGGGGGCACTGCTAGGATTTCGCGGGGCGTAGTAAAACCTGGGGGCGGAGACTGCATCAGAATAACTCCTCAGCAACATCCAGTAAATAAATAGATACTAACTAAAAAATAAAAAAGACAATTCCTTCCAACAGTTTGCTTTATAGCATGTAGCAGCTCCCTATTCAGTCATAGAGAAAAATAGAGGAGAATTAGAATTTCCTGTAAGCTCACTGATAACTTTTCTTGGGTCTTATTTAGAAACATTGCTCAGCTCTGCCTGATAGTTTAAACATGTAAGTAGAGTTTTCCTTCATCAGTCTTCAGTGCATTTAATTTAACTGTGATCTAAATTGCATAGAGTAGAAATAAGATGTGAAGTCTAATCATTTAGTAATCACAATGGCATTTTTGGTGCAGAGGAATAGGGAGTGGTGTCAGGAAATACTAGCACCTCGCAAGCACTAAGGATTGCCAACTGACTACCCTGATGCACAGGGTGCTCTCTCTGCTGGTATTTTACGCTCACATTCTTTTTTTTTTCTTCCTCCAGGGTTATTGCTGGGCTCGGTGCCTGCACCATGAATCCACTGCTCCTGGAGACCATTTTTTCCCCTTTTTGTTGCCCTAGTTGTTGCAGCCTCATTGTGGTATTATTGCCATTGTTGACGTTGCTTTGTTGTTGGATAGGACAGAGAGAAATGGAGAGAGGAGGGGAACACAGAGAGGAGGAGAGAAAGACAGACCCCTGCAGACCAGCTTCACCGCCCCTGAAGCGACTCCCCTGCAGATGGGGAGCCGGGGGCTCGAACCGGGATCCTTACACTGGTCCCTGCGCTTTTTGCCACATGAGCTTAACCCACTGCGCCACCGCCCGACTCCCTGCACTCATATTCTTTTAAAAATATATATATATATATATTTATTTATTTTTTTGCCCTTTTTGTTTTATTGTTGTAGATATTGATGTTGTTTGTTGTTGGATAGGACAGAGAGAAATGGAGAGAGGAGGGGAAGACAGAGAAGGGGAAAGAAAAGCCTGCAGACCTGTTTTACCACTTGTGAAGAGACTCCAGGGATCATTAAGGTGGTTCTTGCGCTTTGTGCCACTTGTGCATAACTGGCTGTGCTAACGCCCGATTCCCTTAGGCTCATATTCTAAGAGAACAGATACATTGACTTGATCCACCTCAGGGATCCTGAAACACTCTAGTGTTTAAACTTAAAAAACTTAAAATGAAACACTCTAGTGTTTAACTTTAAAAAGAGTCTGATTTTGTTTAGTGGGCTGGGTGTTGTGCAGTGGTAGAGTGCAGGACTTGTAAGTATGAGGTCCTAAATTTGATTCTAACACCATATCAATCAGATCAATGCACTGGTTCTCTTTTGTTAAATAAATTAAAAATATATTTATTAATCAGAAACTGAGTTTATGTGTTGTAGGAATAACTATAGGGATCTAAAGTGCTAAAACATCATATTCCTCTAACCATTTTAAGCTCCTTTATTTAAGAAAGTCCATGAGAAACCAGATATTTATTATTTTGCATACTAAGCTAGAACTTGACTTGTGAAAATTTCCTTATAAGCTTACTGTCATTGGGGTCAGTCTTCATGAGTTAAAAAGGCAGTATGGTGAAACTAATTATCTGCATCAGCATCTTAATGTGTCCTTACTCCTGGAAACAACTGGACAAGAACTAGAAAGTTTGTGCTGCTATTACCACCAAACCCTACTCAAGCCTACCCTGTGTGTTCAGGTTTAATGTATTTCACATGGATTAACCTCTTTACATATTAGTGCCACATTGTAGTATAATAAGAATGCCTTTCTTTGTCTGAAAGTTATTTTATCTACAGAACCTAACTTCTTTGCTTAATAACCCTCTATCCATCTAGCTGGTGTTATAAAGTAACTCGAACATGTGGAGTGTTTTACTGTGTCACTTCTTTGTCGGTAATTATACTACTAAGATAAAGTACGTCTGGATCATTTCTTGTTAAAAATATCCCCCTGGGAGTTGGGCATTAGCAAAGTGGGTTAAGCACAGGTGGCACAAAACACAAGGACCAGTGTAAGGAACCCTGGTCAAGCCCCAGGCTCCCCACCTGTAGTGGAGTAGCTTCACAGGCAGTGAAGCAGGTCTGCAGTTGTCTATCTTTCTCTCCTTCTCTCCGTCTTCCCCTCCTCTCTCCACTTCTCTTTGTCCTATCCAACAACCATGAAAATAGTAACTACAAAAAAAGGGCAACAAAAGGAATAAATAAATAAATAAATAAATAAATAAATAAACTATTCCTCTAAGCTTGCCTCTAGAGTTTTCTTAGAGACAGAACAGAAGCTTTTGTCAAAGGCTACTTCTAGGGGGGATCTTCCTCCTGGATGCTTTTTCATGGTGGAAGTCTACCCCTAGACACCTGGGCATTGTAGTGAACTAAGGTGTTTGCAGTGCTGCATCCAGATGTGTCATGTTCTGAAAGGTAAGGACTGTCACCTCTCAGTGTGGATAAAGCCTCTCAGTTGTCTTCTCTTGTGATAGTAAGATTTTTCTTGAAAGATTGAAGTGATAATATAATAAAGGCAACTTATGGCAAGCTCACAGCTAGCATGGTGGAAGAGAAGTCAACTCTCACTGTTTGCAGATGATATGATAGTATGCATAGAAAAGCTTAAAGAATCCAGCAGTAAGCTCTTGGAAATTATCAAGCAATATACTAAGGTGTCAGGCTACAAAATTAACATATATAAGTCAGTGGCATACCTCTATGGAAACACTGAATTAACAGAAGGAGAAATCCAGAAATCAATCCCTTTTACTGTAGCAATGAAAACAATAAAATATGTAGGAATAAACCTAAAAAAAGAAGTGAAAGATTTGTATACTGGGAATTATGAGTCAATATTCAAGGAAATAGAAAAAGAATTGGAAGAATTAACATCATCAAAATGAATATGCTATCCAGAACCATATACATTTTTTATTTTTAAAAGTTTTTATTATCTTTATTACTGGATAGAGACAGAAAAATTGAGAGGGGTGGGAGAGGTAGAGAGGGAGAGAGACAGAAAGACACCCTCAGCTCTGTTTCACCACATGTGAAGCTTGCTCCCTGCAGGTTGTGGCCAGGGGCTTGAACCTGGGTCCTTGTGCACTGTAATGTGTGCTCTCAACTGGCTGTGTCACCACTCTGCCTTTCATTTTTGATACTTTGAGGAACTTCCATGCTTTATCTAGAGCCTGGACCACACAGTGTCTCCGCACAGTGTACAAGGATCCTTTTTTATTTCATACCCTCACCAACAACTGCTGTTTCTGATACTGGGGATTTGGCAGTGTGATTTTACTTATTTATTAATTTTATTTTAGTGAGTGGGGGGTAGAGCTATGAAGAGAAAGACTCCTTGGCTCTGGCTTATGGAGGTGCTAAGGAAATGAACCTGAAACCTTGAATCCTCAGCATGTCAGTCTTTTTCTTTTCTTTTTTTTATTTAAGAAAGGATTAATTAACAAAACCATAGGGTAGGAGGGGTACAACTCCACACAATTCCCACCACCCAATCTCCATAACCCATTCCCTTCCCTGATAGCTTTCCCATTCTCTATCTCTCTGGGAGCATGGACCCAGGGTCATTGAGGGTTGCAGAAGGTAGAAGGTCTGGCTTCTGTAATTGCTTCCCCGCTGAACATGGGCGTTGACTGGTTGGTCCATACACCCAGACTGTCTCTCTCTTTCCCTAGTAGGGTGTGTCTCTGGGGAAGCTGAGCTCCAGGACACATTGGTGGGGTCTTCAATCCAGGGAAGCCTGGCCAGCATCCTGGTGGCATCTGGAACCTGGTGATTGAAAAGAGAGTTAACATATGAAGCCAAACAAATTGTTGAGCAATCATGGACCCAAAGCTTGGAACAGTGGAGAGGAAGTGTTAGGGAGGTACTCACTGCAAACTCTAGTGTACTTCTGCTTTCAGGTATATATTTTGCAGTAGTTTATGGATACGTGTGAACATAAGCTCTCTCTCACAGAAACTGGTGTATATCTAGGTTATGGGACTTTGTTAGAAAGTGAACCACCTGAGATTAAATTATAGTGTACTATAAAAGGAAAGGTCTCACCCGAGTACTGAAGCTGAAGGGTTGTCATTCCACACGTGAAGTCTCTGGACACAGTCTGAGGTGAAGCATGTTGAGGTGGCAATCGTTGCGTTGGTTAGGTTGTGATCGGCAGATGCAATATTATTTGGTATGGATTGGGAGAGGCATACGGGAAAGTGGGCCCTATCCAAGGGTTCCAGGACTGGGGGAAGTAGAGGCTCTATAGTGGAGATGTGATGTTCCTGCTGTCTTAGGGTTCAAAAAGACAATCGATAGTTAATGTTATCATCACATTATTTGGTAATTGGGTTAACTTTGAAAAGTCCTTTTTTTATGGTTTGCTGTACAGTATCCAGTATCTTGTATATAGCTGTGCTATTGGATGCTTCTAATCTACTTGGTCTAGGCTTTTGAGAGAGTCCGTGTATCAAATACACAGCCTATATATTAAAAAGATTCAGTTTGTGTTTTGAAAAACTTTGAGACATACAATTGATTTTCCCCCTCTCATATTAATTAACTACTGATTTATATGTCTACATTTTGCTAGGAGTGTACATAAACACCATTCCCACCACCAAAAGACTGTGACCCATCCCTCCCACCCACTCCCACCCCCCACTGTCCCAGGAAGCTGCATGTCTACCCCTCACCAGGTGCCCTACTTACAATTTGGTCAGGTCCTGCTTTTAGTTTCCCTTTCAGATCTTCTTAGTTGACTTCTGTTGATGAGTGGGATCATCCCATACATACTCATCTTTTATCTTTCTGACTTAGCTTACTTAAGATAATTCCTTCTAGCTCTGTCCAAGATGGGTCAGAGCTATGAAGAGAAAGACTCCTTGGCTCTGGCTTATGGTGGTGCTAAGGAAGTTTACCTGAGACCTTGAATCCTCAGCATGTCAGTCTTTTTTATAACTATTATCCCATCTCCCCCATTCAAGAATTTTAAAAATAATAATGATTAAATGAAAAAGCAGTGATTTATTTCTGACTTTATAGATGTATTAAGAGTCAGATTAATGAATCCATAGAAATCTCCTTAGATGATCTTAATTATTTTAAATAAAAAATATCATTTAACCTAAAAAAAATTGAGATGTAGTTGCAATCTTATTTGATTGATTTATGGCATCCTTAATTCTCATTATTTGCCCCAGATATCTCAGAAGCAGAATGAAGTATCTTATGCCTTATAAGTTACATACACACATGCACAAACCTCACAGATAACTATAATATCTGTGTAAATTTTCCACCTTCAGAAAAATTAAAATAATTGTAGAATTTGGGGCTGTTGGGTTGGGGTTAAAGACTAGACCAGAGTTGCTCAAAGTTTAGGATTTTTTTCTCCACTGCTAAGAGACGAGCTACCGCTGGAGGGTAGTGTTTGACAATTAAAAAAAATCAGAGCCTAGTACCCTTGGCTTTATTTCAGAGAGAAGACATTTTGCCAACAGTACAGAGACAGTTATCTTCTCATTCAACTGCCTGGGTTTCCCCGGGGAGGGTATTTAACTCTTTTCTTTGTCTCTAGTCTTTGTAGTCCATAGAACTCAGATGATCTAAGAAATCCCCCCATGAGCCCCAGTGATTTCACCTACAGGTTATTTAGGAAACCCGAGTCTCTGTATCTGCTGCTTTCTGACTTGAACTGCCTTGTCTTCAGCACTCAGATAATTAATAGAGGAATGCTGCCTCAGGTGTTACTGTGAGTCTGGTTTTGAGAGGCTTCCTTGTGACTGTATGAATGAGATACACTCTTTTTAGAGAGAATACACAACAAGATTTCTTTCACTGCCCACAAGGACTTCTTTGGATTGCTTCCAAATCTTTCCTGGATCCTAAAATTGTCTATTTATCCCAGCTGGAAATATATATATATATCCAGGGTTATATCTGAGGCTTGGTGCCTGCACTACAAATCCACTGCTCCTGGAGGCCATTTTCCCCATTTTTGCTGCCTTTGTTGGTGTTATTTTTTTTAATTTTATATTTATAAAAAGGAACATTGACTAAACCATAGGATAAAAGAGGTACAGCTTTGCACATTTACCACTACCAGACCTCCGTATACCATCCCCTCCCCTGATAGCTTTCCTATTCTTTAACCCTCTGGGAGTATGGATCCAAGATCATTGTGGGATGCAGAAGTCCACTGGAAGTTCTGGCTTCTCTAATTGCTTCCCTGCTGAACATGGATGCTGATCCATACTCCCAGCCTGTCTCTCTCTTTCCCTAGTGGGGAAGGGCTCTGGGGAAGAGGAGCTCCAAGTCACATTGGTGGGGTTGTCTGTCCAGAAAAGTCTGGTCACATCCTGCTAGCATCTGGAACCCGGTGGCTGAAAAGAGTGAGTTAATATACAAAGCCAAACAAATTGTTGAACAATCATAGACCTAAAGGCTGTAATAGTGCAGATGAAGTGTTGATGGGTCCTCCATTTTGTAGATAGCTAATAGGCATATTTTAATTATATTTCAAAGGCCCTGTAGCTATACTAGTGTTTTTTTTTTTTTGGTTTTTTTTTTGCATGAGCTTGAAATCTGATATGCAGGTGGATCCTAATTATTGTCTGGGGAGACGATGTCATGTCTGGAAAAGGGAAAGACAGCTGGATGAGGGAGTAGCTTCCTAATATGGGAAAGGGGTATAAATATTACTGTAAACCCCATCAATTTGATGTGATCTGGGGCCCATAATTAACAACCCTGTAAACAATGTTTCTTCAATAACATGATATTGGGGTAAAAAAAGATTTGATTATTTTTGTGAAACAAATCATGAAGTACAAGTGTCAATTATAAAAGTATCAGGGCCAGGATAGATAACATAATGGTTATGCAGGGAGACTCCCATGCCTGAGGTCCCGAAGTCCCAGGTTCAATCCTCCATACCACAAAAACCAGAGCTAATGAGTGCTCTAGTAAAATAAATAAATAATAAATAAGTAAATAAATGTATCTATATAGAGACAGTAAAATACTGTATTTTTTCAAGGACAATTATTGTCCTCATGACAACCTTTATTAGAATCATCAAATAAGTAAATGCTGAAAAAAGGGATGCTAAAATTCTATTAAAATCCTAGCTCTATTTCCTTCTTAGCTTGAGGACAGATCTCACAAACCTAATACTGGCTAGAAAAGCCACTCAACACTTTAATAACTGGGAGAAAGTCTAAGCTTGTCTGATAAAGAAGGGACTCCAAAATCTGGATAAGGGCAGGAGACTGGCTCACTCAATGATGGTCTCTTTAGCCAGTTTCAAGCCACTCTTATCACCTAGGGTCCTATCCATAGGATCATAAGACTCCCCCACAGATGTTGTGGGGCAAGACCTCTAGGAGTTCCCTCTCTCTAACACCATTGGTCACATCCATTGGGAATATTACCATAAGCTCCATTGACAGCACTGTGTTTAAAATGGGAGTTGCCTCAGATAAATCAGATCTAGAGACAGCTTCAGAAAATGATGGAAAATTTCCTTTCCTTTTATGTTCATTTCCACCTCCGCGTTTCAGAGACAGTGTGCAGGTGTTTAAAATCCCTGAAAAGCATGCTTTCTCTTCATTTTTTTTGCTGAGATTATGTGTGAGGAAATTTTATTTATTTAAATTTCTCAATTTACTTTTTTAATTAATAGTATTTTTCAAAGAGATGCAGAGACACACACAGAGAAACCCATATTTAATTTTAAATGTCTTCTTTAGGGAAATGTTTATTTTTAATATTTTATTTATATATCTATTTCCTGGGTAGAGACAGAAATTGAGAGGGAAGCAGGAGATGATGAGAAGAGAGAAAGGACAATTAGGAAAGTGCCCTTCATTTTCCCAGGATGCCAGTTTTGACCTGTGACTTCTTTTTTTTAAATTTTATTATTTTCCCTTTTGTTGTCCTTGTTGTCTTTTTTATTGTTGTTGTGGTTATTATTGTTGTTGTTATTGATGTGGTTGTTATTGGATAGGACAGAGAGAAATTGAGAGAGGAGGAGAAGACAGAGGGGGGAAAGAAAGATAGACACCTGCAGACCTGCTTCACTGCCTGTGAAGCGACTCCCCTGCTGGTGGGGAGCCGGGGGCTGGAACCCGGATCCTTATGCCGGTCATTGCGCTTTGCACCACCTGTGCTTAACCCACTGTGCTACCGCCCAACTCCCAAGAGTGAAAGAACGTATGAGAGCATTTTGTGTGCTGGTCAGCGTGTGAGTGGAAGGGTGAAGGTGGTCCTTGGCGTGACTGCCGTGTTCAGTGTTACCTTGTTTGTTTTCTTACTTTTCCATTTTGACAAGGAAATGGGACAGGCTCACTTCAAAACCAGCTCACTTCACCCCTTTGGAATATCTGATTAAAAATTTCCCAGATTTCTCCAGAAGGGCCTCTGGATTCAGGGTTCAGGTAGATGCCTTCACATTGAGGAAGTTTTGTGCAAGAGAATGGCCCACCTTTGGAGTAGGTTGGCCAGAGGAAGGAAGCCTGGATTGAGAAACATGTGCGGCCGTGCAAGATGTGATTTTCGGGGACCCTGGGCACCCGGATCAGATGCCGTATATCAAAGTCTGGATGGGTATTATCCATGACCAGCCTAAGTATTTACAGGAATGTCAGAGGAACCCCAATGAGAAAAGCAAGCCAGGAGTGTACATGGCCCGGGGGGACAGGAGAAATGGGACTCTTAGGAGACCCACCTGTCCTGTTCTCCCTGAAACTCCCCCAAGACTGAGAAGATGGAGGAATGGAAATCCCACTCCATATTCTGGTTCCCTTAGGGCCACTGCTCCTGAGCCAGATTCTACATCTGGGGTCCCGTCGCGTCTCTTAAGTCCGCCCCACACCAGAGCGGGAATGACCTATGGACAGCACCAGCGGCAACTTTTCCTTTAAGGGAGGCAGGGGAGTCGGATGCCAGGGGGAGGCTGCTGAGGGTGTGTGTCCCTTTCACCACCTCTGACTTGTGTAACTGGAAGAACCAGAATCCTCCTTTTTCAGCGGATCCAGAGGGAGTGGCTACCCTGCTGGAGTCCGTCTTTTATACTCATCAACCCACTTGGGTCGATTGTCAGCAGCTGTTAAATACTTTGTTCACCATGGAGGAAAGGGAAAGAATTAAGCAGGAGGGAAAGGAACAGGTCCGGGACCACCGAGGAGAACCACCTACAAACCAGGACATGGTGGAGGAGGTGTTCCCCCAGACCCGCCCCAAGTGGGACCCCAACACAAGCGCCGGATCTGAAGCCCTTGCTAGGTACCGCCAGACTGTATTGAGAGGCATTCAGGCCGCAGGCCGAAAGCCTACTAATTTGTCTAAGGTGACCGAGTGTATACAGGGTGCGAATGAGAGCCCAACTGCTTTCCTAGAGAGGCTTTACCAGGTGTATCAAACCTGGACCCCCATAGATCCTAAAGCCACCCAGAATGTGCAGGCTGTCATCCTCCACTTCGTAGCCGAATCCACCACAGATATTAGAAAGAAGCTGCAGAAGTTAGAGGGTTTTCAAGGGACATCTCTCTCTGAATTATTGGCAATATCCCAGAAGGTTTTTGAAAATAGGGAGGATCCGGCGAAGGCCACGGTGTAACTACATAAGAAGATGACCCGTGTCCTGTTGGCAAGGGAAACAGGAGGAGAAAAAGGTTGGGGACTAACAAGGAAACCAGGAAGGGCCAAGTTCCTAGGAAAAGATCAGTGTGCATTTTGTAAGAAAGAAGGACACTGGAAGGATAAGTGCCCAGAGCAGAGAAAAAGGGAAGGGGCCTAGCAGAGAAGAAGAAGCACCCCTCCTGGTCCTAGATTAGGAGGGTCGGGGCTCCCTCAACCCCTGGGAGCCCAGGGAAAAACTCTCGGAAGGGGGAGAGCAGCCGCTGCCCTACTGATGAAAAAGACTACTAAATTGACTTTTGGACAAACTCTGGAGATTGTAACTACCCACAATCTGGCCAGCCTACTTCACTCTCCCCCCGGCTGGTGGATGACTAACTCTCAGGTCACCCATTACCAGGTGCTGTTACTGGATCCGCCCTGTACCACTTTTAAGCAGACTGAGGCTTTGAATCCTGCCACCCTGCTCCCCAACCCGGAGGAGGAAGTCACCCATGACTGTGGAGAGATCCTGGAAACCCTGACCTCGCTGAGAGCTGATCTGACGGAGGTTCCACTGCTGGATGCACAGGACGGTGTACGGTATGCAGGGGCTGCCATAGTCACAAACCAGAAGGTCCTGTGGGCTGCATCGTTGCCACAAGGGACTTCAGCACAAAAGGCAGAGCTGATAGCTCTCACAAAAGCACTCAAATGGGGAGCAGGGAAGAAGATAAATGTGTACACTGACAGCAGGTATGCCTTTGCCACTGTTCATGTTCATAGGACACTATATCAAGAAAGGGGATTGTTGACTGCAGGGGGAAAAGCTATCAAGCATGCTCAAGAAATATTAGCCCTGCTGGCGGCTATATGGGGACCGGAGAAGGTTGCTGTGATTCACTGCAAAGGGCACCAAAATAAGATGACTCTGATGTTGCGCAGGGTAATCAGTTCGCTGATAAAACCGCTCGGGAGGCAGCCCAAAGACTAGTGGGGACCCATGCTCAGCTAGTGGTGTCCTCGCCAGAGGAGATACTAAAAGAATAGAAACCAGGATATTCAGGACAAGAGGAAGAATTGGGTAAAAGGCTCAGAGGAAAACCGAGTGAAGATGGATAGATCATCCTCCCTGAAGAGAGGATTCTGCTTCCCCAACAATTGGGAACACAGGTGGTAACGCTGGCACATGGAAGCACTCATACCGGGGGAGACAAACTGGCTGAATTAATCAATAAATTTTGATGGTAGGTTTACATAGGATCTCCTGAAGTGTGGCAAGCCACTGTGCCACATGCGCCAGGGTCAATGCCAGCCCCGTCCAGGTTAAGGGATCTGGAACCCGGTGGCGAGGGGAGGAACCCGGAGAGCACTGGGAATTGGACTTCACTGAGATGCCTGCGGCTCCAGGAGGCTCTAAGTATCTCTTAGTCATGGTAGACACTTTTTCAGGATGGGCTGAAGCCTTCCCCACTAGGAAAGAGACTTCCCAGGTAGTAGTAAAGCAATTGGTCTTTGGAATTATTCCAAGGTTTGGACTTCCTTATTCTCTGGGGTCGAACAGTGGCCCGGCATTCATCGCCAAGGTCACCCAACAATTGGCTGAAACTTGGCAAATTAAATGGAAACTGCATTGCATTTATCGCCCCCAGAGCTCAGGGCAAGTAGAAACGATGAATAGGACACTTAAGGAAAGTTTAACAAAATTAAAAATAGAGGCTGGCGGGAACTGGGTTTCCCTTTTAACCTTTGCATTGTTAAAAAGTATAAATACCCCATATGTTTCTGGATTTACCCCATTTGAAATTGTGTATGACAAATTGCCTACTCTTGTGCCCAGGGTAGGGGCCGAGAAATTGGCCGAGGTGGCACGAGGTAATTTCCTAGAGTCCCTACAGGCTTTGCAGGTGGAGCAAAGAAAGGCCAGCCTCGCCATCCGGAACGTGAAGCCTGGAACCCAGAGGGAGGAAGGCCGGGACCGGATCGGCCCCCTCTTGTTCGAGCCTGGTGATTCCATGTTGGTGGAGAAGTTGCATCCTGATCATCTTGAGGCCCGGTGGGAAGGACCGTGCACCGTGGTCCTAAGCACACCAACCACTGCAAAGGTCGCTGGGAAGTGACGTTGGATTCACCACACACGCTTGGACAAGTTTGCTGTGGACCCCCCAGAGGCAGACGGCCAGAGAGGATGGCACGCTGTGTCTACTGCGGACCAAATGAAGATCTGACTGGTCTCGGGCTAGTCCTGGTGCTCCTGCTTTGCTTTGGCTGGAGTTCTCAAGTGTCCTCTCTGTATGTATGGAAGGTGGTGAATGAGAATGGAAAGGTGGTGGCCTTCCAGCCGACTACAGGACAACCGATACTCACTTTTGACCTATGTGACCTGTTTGGAGCAGACTGGGACGCGCAGAAATGGCCCCTTGTCCGGAAAGGGAGGAACTGGACCAGTCAATGGGGAATTATGAATAATGGAGAGTGTGACACCATTGACTGAGAGACCTGCCTTCAGAAGCTACCCTTCTATGTCTGCCCCAAAGAGGAATGGGTTCAGGACACCAAATGCCAGGGAGAATCCCACTTCTTTTGTGGCCAGTGGGGAGAATGTTTGACTATATCCTCTGAGATGAACAATGACAATCACATAACATTCTCAAGGGCGAGCTATCCGACCACCCCCATCTGCAGCTCTACATGGGAGTGTAACCCTGTGGAGGTAAAAGTTAAGACTTGGTATGAGACTGACCTTTGGGTAAAGGGAAGGGTGTGGGGTGTCCGATTGATATTTACCAGGAAGGACCCCGGTGCATTTTTTACTATCCAGTTGCAAGTGCTACCATGTACCTAGAACCCTATCGGACCTCTGAAACCAATTATTACTCTGGTCTCTATGATCCGGAAAATCAAGGATTTGATTGTCAGCTAAGACTAGTGGGGAATGTTACAGGCGGTAACAAGCGGTTACAATAAAAAACCCCTCTCTGAGATGCATCTAAGTAGATTTTAAGTTCCCATTTTAGTTTTAGGTCTTAAGTTTTAAATTCCACTTTTCTCTTAGAAGTTAAGTTGTTTGCTGAGTGGAGTGAAAAGTCTCTTGCCCTTTTCCCTTTGAAAAACAGGACTAATCAGTGGAGGCCATCGGGTGTTTTTGCAGAGTTCTGCATGAGGGCTAGCCTTATGAGGACCTTTGCACAGATTAGAGGTATACTGGTCTCCAGATGGTATGGCCACATGGTAGGGGAACGTGGGGACCTAGACCCTGGTTAAGTCCCAATTGTTGTGTGGTTTTGCAAGGTTTAAAATTTGCCCGCGCTTTGCTTTGAATGGATCCAGCTTTTTGCTTGGTTTGAAATAATTGGATTCCGCGCTTTCCATATGATGTAATTGGATATAGATTGTTAAGATGGTGTGTTCCCCCTCCCTGAGTGTATTTTGAATTCCTATAAATTGTGTGGTTTGAGCCCGGTTCGGGGTCGAGCTGGTAGGCTGTTACTAACTGTCACTTGGCCCGAACTCGAGTTCGTGAATAAAGATCTTTTGCTTCCTTGCAGTGGATGGTGGTTTGATTTTGCTCCTTACCACCCACTAGACAAAAAGTTTAAAAGAACTGTCTTAGTCAGAGGGCTTCATGTCTTCCACCAGGAAGTTTACACATAGATGGCAGGACTGAGGAACAATTCAAAATCCTGCAAAGTATTAGAATATAATTGTTCTCAATTGTATATTGTATATCATACTACTAGGAAAAAGAAAGGGTCAGTTCTAGGAAGGGGAAGGCTGGCTGTAGGCATTCCAGCAGACACCCAGGTGGCGTCACTGATTGCAGACCTGCCAGGGGAGCCCCCAGCAAGGTGCTGAGAGGAGCCCTGAGCTCCTTAGCAGCTGAGCACGGTGTAGACAGGGAGCTGCCTGGACCCCGCACAGAGAGGTCTGAGATGGTCCATCACTGCGCCTTTCTGTAGGTGTCACTCTCCCAGCTTGAAATTAGGAGGCTGTCTTACTGTCATGCCTGAAATGAAACACAGAGAGCTGTCTTAGATAAGTCACATTCTCAGATAGTAGCTTCCTCTTGATTCCTGAAGAAATGTATTATCCCAGGAGAAAATTTCTCCAAGGAGATAAATGCATCAAGGGGCTGTGTGGTGCCCACCTGGTGAGCACACATGCCACAGTGAGTAAGGTCCTGGGTGAATATGCCTGTACCCACCTGCCGAAAAGGAAAGCTTCAGGAGCTGGAAAGCAGAGCTGTAGGTGTCTCTCCTTCTCTCCTTCTCTGTCTCTCCCGCCCATTTTAATTACTGTCTCTAGCCATTAGGTAAATTGAACCATTAACAAAAGAGTTAAATATATTAAAACCTAGTCAGCACAGAGTAGAAACCTTTCCTTTTAACACAATACAGCAAATTTCTGCAGCCTCCACCCAGACTGTGCTGACAGAAGAATGAAGTCCTGCCATTGTTGGGATGTGATTCTCTTGTCCTGTTTTAAACAACCAGAACACCATGCGTCTCACACAGACTGGTTGCTAGACTAATCTCACATGGCCTAGGCTCACCCAGAATCATGGTGTAGATGAGCAGTGTCCAGGAGCCTGGTCACCTTTGTACCACTGGCATCAGTCAGGAAGAAGGCGCCTACCTCTAGCAGAACAGGGACCAGGATGGAGGGCCTCACTCCTCGCTCTCCTCCTCGTTAAGCTCTGTATGGTTGTGGGTGCACAGCACGGCCATGAGGCAGGAGAACAGAGTGCGGGTAGCCTCCTCCTTCTGGTGGACCAGATGGACACAGTCCCTGATATCCTCCACTGCCAGGTTCACGGGGATGATGGGGTTGCCCAGGGCATAGTTGTAGAGTGACACCTTGTGGGTGGCCCTGTCCCCATAGCCCATCAGATAGTCAACCCTGAACTCAGAGGTGGTGAGGTCCAGCAGAGGCAGCCATGAGAGGGCCCCGTGCAGACGGGTGGACACGGAGCTCTGCCAGATGCTTTCCACATCATGGAGGGCGGTGACAGTGTTACCCCTCTGGTCCACAGCCACCAAGATGCTCTTCTGGTGGCCTCTGCCAACAGAGCTGCCCAGGGTCCAGGTAGAGTCACCTCCAGCACAGAGTCCTGTGAACATAGCAGTGGGTTTAGCAATGGACAAAGGAGGCACCCCAGGCAGCAGAGCAGAGGCAGTGAGAGGATGAAGGACTCAGAGAACCAAGGGGCCAAGGGTCCACTACCTCACTGACACCATTGCAGAGGGACTGATGGGGAGAGCAAACCCAGGCTTAAATCTAGGAGACGAGTCCTGCATGTCAGCAGGAAAATGTTTAATGAGAGTTGAGACAGGAGAACAGGACTCCCTAATTTTTACTGAGTTTGAAGTTGTGGAACTGGAGTTGGCTTTTTAATTGAGAACTTAAGAGGTTTCTGTAAACTTGACACTGGAAGTATCATGCTGGGTCATTGTTAATTCTGGTGTATATTCTGGTCCCATTTCCCCAGGGAGTTTGGTTTTCAGTGTCCTGAGCTTGTTTTCAGGAGGGGATAGATGGCCAGAGAGGTGGCACTTGCAGAAAAGGGTGCAGTTCCCCTCTCCCCTGCTGACCTGACCTGGGGACCTGGGCTTGAGGAGGAGCTGACCTGGGGTCTTCTCTAGTAGCTGCTCCAAAAGGAAGGACTCCTGGTGGCTGGAAGCCGAGCTGGAGTCTTCCTGTTCCTGTGACAGGTCCTCGGTCACGGGCGGTGGTGCCATTCCATTTTCACGGTGGTAGTCACAGTCTGTGAGGAGAGAAATCCAAGCATAGGTTCAGGCTGAGGTGCCGAGATGAGCCCATCATGACCACATAGTGTGCCCACAGCATGGCAAGGGAGCTGTGTTTTTTCAGGGAGACGTGCATGGTTTCTGGGGGCTACTGGGTTCCTGCCAATCCTGTGTCCCCCCATGGGATTGGTTTTCAGGGTCATGAGCTTGTTTAAGGAAGGCATTTACAGGAACCCAGGGTGTCCCCTCTCCCCTGATGGTCTCCACATGCCAGGCTGGGGGAGTCATCGACTTCAAGTGGAAACTCCTCAGTGGCCGGCATTTGGCCCATTTCATGCTCCTGCAGATGTTTGCCATCTAGATGGAGAGAAACCTCAGTCTAGGTCCAGGCTGACCATGAAGAGACTCACGTCATGTAGAATATGACACACGGACCTTCTCCTGGACCTTCTTTGCTAAGAAGGCTGTGTCTCTGTGTCTCTGTATCCCTGAATCTGACAGGAGACCCGGCACTCACATGTGCCCAAGAAAAGTGTTGACAAAATAAAGAGGAAGATGCTCTTATACATTCCTGTCCCTGGAATGCCATGAATTCCTCATGAGGAAGAGCTCTACAGAGCAGCCCAATCTGCCACAGAGAAAGAAGTAGAGAAGCAAGGACTGCCCCTAGAGCCTGTTACAGAGGCAGTGAGCTGTCTACTGAATGCACGGAGGCCTGTTGCCTGCGCTTTTCCCTGTCAGAAGGTATTGAAGCGAAGCTGGAAACCATTTACTCTGAGTCTTTGCAGTTAATGTCTCACTCCAATCAGCCTCTTCTCAGATTGCCCTGGCACTCACCTGCAGGTGGCTCTGTGGTTTCTTCCATTCTGAAACTCACAGGTCCCTGATCATCTTCCTCAGAGTCCTGGAAGAGAAAGAAGTCAGGGTTACAATAAACCTTGGGAGTGAGCTCTGGAAGAACACATTTCCCAGCTGCTCTGTTTCCCCAGAGAGAGAGAGAGAGCCCTATGTCCAGCACCAAAGCGACTTGAACCCTGGGGGTGACTGTGGTTTAGAGTTGACACTAGAGTTTAGTGATTCCTTGGGTTTTCAGTGCATGTTCAGAAGTGTGTTGACAAGGATATGTGGATTTCTTCCTGCTTGCTCTCTAGTCTCAGGATATACACACAGGTAACTCCCAATTGAGTGAGTAATTTGTAATTTGAAGTGTCAACTATCTTGGGAGTCTGGCCTTAGCGTCGCAGGTTAAGTACACATGGCACAAAGCACAAGGACTGGTGTAAGGATCCCGACTCAAGTCTTGGTCTCCCACCTGGAGAGGAGTCACTTCACAAGCAGTGAAGCAGGTATGCAGGTGTCTATCTTTCTTTCCCCCTCTCTGTCTTTCCCTCCTCTCCCCATTTCTCTCTGTCCTATCCAATTACGATGACAACATCAATCATAACTACAGACATATAACAAGAGCAACAAAAGGAATAAATAAATATTTTTAAAAATTTAAAAACTGTTAAAAAAAAATGTCAACTATCTAATCAAATTATTGGAAAGAAAAAACCCACAATTCCCCCAACGTGATGAGAAGCATTGCCTGGTATATGAAGAAGCAGGAAAGTGTCATCAATGCTGCAGAGTGAAGGCCAACCCTGACATGATGCAGATGCCCAAATTATGCAAAAGAAAAAAGAAAAAAACCACAAACTTCTACTCCACCTATTGACATGATATAAACAGAAATATGTTCATGATGGATAAAAATTAGCGAAGAAATTGAAGTAATTTAAAACCAACCATTTAGTAGCTTAAAAAATATCTGAAAGTCACATATATTCAGTCCTTATTTAGTCCCACCAGCATTATTACTGGAGCTTTGGCAGGCACCACTGCCAGTGGCCATTTTTTCCTTTCTATTTTATTTGATAGGACAGAGAGAAATTGAGAGAGGAGGGGGACTGAGAGAGAGAGAAGAGACAGAGAGAGACACCTTCATGACTGCTTCCAGGCTTGTGATGTCTCCCCTCTGGGTCACTGTAGATGAGGACTTGTGTGTTCAACCCACTGTGTTAACCGCCCAGCTGGAAAGGCTTATTCTTTATTTAATTTTATTTTATTTAATTTAATTTAGTTTATTAGAGACATCCAGAAATAAGAGAGGTATGGGGTAAAAGAGAGGGGGAGGAGAGGGGGGGGAAGAGAGGGAGAATTGCCTCTCTGCTTCACCACTCACAAAGCTTTTTCCCTACATGTGGGGAAGAGGGCTGGTACCCAGGTCCTTACACATTATAATCTGTGAACTCAAACAGGTGCGTGGAAGGCATATTCTTGACACACTAAGTTGCTAGTGGAGACAAGAGTGGAAGGAGGAATTGGTTTTATAATAGATCAGTATAAATCATTCCACCATAAAGGCGATAGAGAATTGAACAAAGAGCACACAGTGCCCAAGGAACCTGCATGCATTATCAAAGGGTCTAATATATCTGTAAGCAGATCTTATGAGAACAATACAGAAAACAGGGAAGAAGAACTACCTGAGCTCATAATGACTAAGGTTCCTAACTCAGTGAGAGAAGTCAATCAACACATTTGAGACAGATACTCAAAGTTTCTATGCTCAAGTTCACATGACTCATTTCTCTATATTCTATAAATGTGTGAAGCCACCTAATAGCTTTCACCTCCTCACTTCACTAAGCATAATCACATTCATTCTACCCCCCCAAATTTAAGTGTCAAATTATCTCAATGTTTATGAGAACTATGGAGTTATTTGTTATGGGAGACACAAAGCTTTGGAGTGGGGTGAGCATGGAAATATACCCCTATATTTATGTGAGCTTATTAACCATTATTCAGTCACTAGTGAAAATGTAGGCAAGAGAATGTCTTTGGAGGGCCAGGCAGTGGCACACCTGGTTCAGCACATGTAGTATTAAACACAAGGACCAGCGCAAGGACTCGGGTTCAAGGCACTGACTCCCTAGTTGTAGGTGGATTGCTTCACAAGCAACAAAGAAGGTCTGCGGTTGTCTCTCTCCTCCCCACTCTCAATTTCTGTCTGTCCTATCCAGTAAAATGGAGAAAAAAATACCGATTCCAGGAGCAGTAGAATTTTAATGCTGGTACTTAGTCCCAGCTATAACCTTGGAGACTAAAAAAAAAAAAAATCTTTGTTCTTCATTATAAATGTCTTGGATACAGCACTGCAATTCCAGAAATCAAATGATACACAAAGAACTATATTGCCACCAGGGCTTGGTGGCTGCATCATGACTCCACTGCTCCTGGCGGCTGCCATCATCATCTTCTTTTTTCATTTTATTTCATAGAGAGGAAACAAGGGGGAGAAAGGGGCAGAGGACTAGACAGACACCTGCAGTACTGCTTCACCACTCAGGAAGCTCCCCTGCTGCAAGTAGGACCCAGGGACTTGAACCCACGTCCTCTTGCATGGTGACATGTGCACTCTACCAGGTGCACCACTCTCTCACTCCACACCCTTTCTTGCTTTTTCCAGTTGAATAAAGAAAACTGGGGTCAATATTTTCTCTTCACTTAAAAGTGTCACCCTGTCCAGGGGTTAATAATCTACTGGAAACGACACAGACAATTCTGTATATGCAACAGTCAACTGGGGAAAACCTCCATGTGAATAGAAAAGCAGTCTCTTGAAAACAGTTAAGTACAAGAGCCTTCAAGGATTGACACAAGAAGCCTTCTGGAAAAATTGTGACATTTCATGTGCCATGTTCTCTCCAGGTTTAAGTCAAATTAATTATTGTTGGATATAGTCCCAGCTTCCTTTTCTGTGTATATACAGACCTGTGTGTCTGTAGGAAAATACACTTTCCTGTCTGGTACATTCTGGATTCTTCCCTCATCTCTAGACCTATTTCTGTCCAAGGCAGGAGCTTGGAATGTACGTTCTAGTCTTAGACACACTTACACTGATGTCATCCTCCGCATACTCCAGCATGGCGTCCACATAGTCCATGTTCTCACTGTAAATGTTGCTAATCAAGTCCACAGTGACCCAAAACAGAAGAAGAATAGCTGTTAGCTTGTTTTCTAATCAACTTTTGTTTTGACTGATTACTTCAGTATTTTCTACTACTTTTTCAAGATAGCAACTTTTAAAAGATATATGCAAGATCTAATGAGAGAAACTGTATGCAAATGTATTTTTGGAGAATGGAGAGATACCAGGAAAAGAAAAAAAAAACTATTTTGTCAGGTCACTGAGACCAGGGCTTCAGATTCTGTCCTCACAGCTTTCCTGCCTGGAGTCCAGGCCAGAACCTCCCTGGCCTATAGGGCTGGCAGATGCATTTTCTTTGAGAACCACCCCACAGACAAACCTGCCCTTAAGACACGGCAGTTTAATACATGGTCCGGGGTGATGTTAGCTCCCATCACAGCATGGAGAGAAGGGGGACAAGAGGGAGAAGCACTGACTGCTAGGACTCTGCGTTCTGAGAACTTGAAGATTTGAAGTACCATGGTCTGGGAGATGGCACAATGGATAAAGTATTAGACTCTCAAGCATGAGGTCCTGAGTTCAATCCCCAGAAGCACATGTACCAGACTGATACCTGGTTCTTTCTCTCTGTCTCTCTCTCTGTCTCTCTCTCTCTCTTCCTTTCTCATTGATAAAATAAACAGAATATTCTTAAGAAATGATTTGAAATATGTGAACTAATGGCATACCTACAAAGCTCCTTATACCATTGCTCCATCCTCTCAGCTGATCTGAAATCCAAGAGGAGAAAGAAAGTTAGAATGCATAAAATTCACACAAACATATTGTGATTGCCGGCCAGTATAAACATCAACGTGGTGGTTATTGGTGGGACTGTGTGAGTCTGGAGGCCTGTCCTGCTACTGGGTGGTGAGGGCCCTGCTGTTTGACAGACAGCTTGCTGGGTTGGAAAGAAAAAAATTCTAGATGGAGGATAAATTGTGTTGTTGGTTGGGCAGTTATACTGGTGGTTAACTGCACATGTTACCATGCACAAGGATGTGGGTTCAAGCCCCTGGTCCCCACCTTCAGAGGGCATAGCAGTTGCACGTGTTTGCCTGAATCTGAGCCTTTGGGGACAGTTGACAGCACACAGATGTTTTTGAGGGGGTCAGCGCACTTTCGGCTAATAGACCCACAGGTGGAGCTGTGCTCCCCCTTGAGAGTCATGAGGAGAGAGATGCCGGGCTGCAGTCTTACTTAAAAGAGACAATGAAGCTGCGGTCAGCCCAGCCCAAGACCAGCGATGGGCGGATTCTTGAGACTTTCTTGGGTTTCTTCATGTTGGGTGCCACCCAAATGTCCAGCAGGGGCACCCAGTACTTGATTCTGAAGTGACCCTTGAACCTGGAGAGGGAACAGAGCACAGAGCAGTCAGCTGGCATCTCCAGCATTCTGGGAGCAGCTGGCTTTCTCCTGGGGAGATGGTAGGTGTGTTTCTGTGGCTTCTTCCCCTCTGAGCAGAGCCTTGGGAGCACAACAGAGGGAGGGCTGGGGCCTGAGTGATGTTGCTGACTGGAGCCCGGCCCAGGATGTCCCTGAACACTCCTTACCAGTGGGAGAAAAGCAGCCATTTTCCTGAACATTGTAGAACAATTAGATAACCCCCCTATATTTATGAGCTCACTAAGAGAACCTTTCACTCATTTAGCATCTATCCATGTAGTGTCTTCTTTGTTAATCATAATGATCCATGATCATATTTCCCTTATTAATTGTATGAAAATTGTAATTAACTTATTAGGTAATTATTGTCACCCTGAAAGTGCTTGAGGATACTAATGAAATAAGTCATGCATTATAAGTTCAGTTAAATATATTTTCTATGAGACTGAAAGAATTAAGATGTATTTTCCATGTCACTTCGTTTTAATAGCCACTGGGGTTATCACAGTGGCTGCCTGATGAATCCACTGTTGTTACTGATCATTCCCCAGTTTCTGTGTGTTTGTTTTTGAGAGGACCGAGAGAAATGAGAGGGTGGGAAACTGAGTTGAAGAGAGGAATGAATCTGCAGCCCTGCTAACTGCTTATGAAGCTTCCCCTGCAGATGAGGAGTGGGGATTGAACCTAGAACCTTGGGCATGGTAATAAGTATGCACACTGAACCAGGTGTGCCACCAGCCAGCCACCCAGTCTCAGTTTCTAAGGGCTTTGCATACCTTTCCATAAGTTAGAGGGAAAATATTTACCTCAAAGAAAGCGTGCACATGTTTACAATGAGTCATTAAGTGCAGCAAGCAAGTAGAAAGAAAAGTAAAGACACCATAAAATATTGAATCAAATAGTTTATACTTAGACCTAGATACCTCTTCACCCACTTCCTATTTCACTTCCTTGATCACACTAAGGCTAAACTTGTCAGACAAAGTAAGGACAACAAAAGCTGAATAAGGGCAAGAGACCAGCAGACTTCAATGATGGCTCTCGGTCACCACCAGGCCACCCCATCATCTGGGGCCCAAGTCAGGAAATCCTGGGATTCCCACATAGACACGATGGGCCTAGACCTCTGACAGAGACCTGTCTGCACTGTCACTGGTCATCTCCATCAGGAGCAACACCATAAACCTCTTGTGGGCCTCTACAGGACCTTGCCCTCAATGTGGGACAGCAATGGTAGGGACTGCCCCACTCTCCAAAGGGAGGCTGGGTCAACATACTCTGCCACTGGAGGAAGACTGGTCCTGAAATGAGTGCAGCCTAGAAACGTAAAGGAATCATGTGAGATAAGCTAAAAGGGGAAGGATGAGTAGAGATGATCTCACTTGTAGGCAGAACATAAGGTTCAACAACAGAAAGGAGAAACACATAACAGAACATGGACTGGTTTGGTGTATTGAGCCAAAGGAAAGGACTCTAGGGAGGGAGGGCAGGGAGAGGGCTAGGTTGGGTGTGGGGGACAGGGGATGATTGTGGAGTCTGGAGCATGATGGGAAAGGACCAAAGTCAGTGAAGAGAGTGTTTTGCAGATACCTATCAAGGTGCAATGTCAAGATTACCTTTGTGTCAAGAACTGTACAAAACCATAAACCTACAATAATATTAGTTTAAAAGATAAAAAGTTGTTATTTCAAACTTGCTTTCTTAGTGTTTTATTCATAACATTTCACTTAAAGTCTGGCCAAACGTAAAAAGCTGCCTAAATGCTGTGCCCATCATAAAGCCAGGCAGAGGCTCATGTGCCATGAAAAGGACCTTGTGCATGAGCAAAGGGAACTGCATAGTGGGAGCTGTCACTGGGTGTCTCTCATCTCTGTTCCCTTCCCCATATCCTTCTCTTGTTTCTCAGGTACTTTCAAAGAAATTTGAAGAGGACTTTGCTCAAGAGTGTTGTCCACTGACTGAATTCATTTCCATGTGTCACCAAAATAAATTCAGTTAATGAATTACTCATTCCCTCATTCCCAGGTCCCCGTCACCAGGTGCAGGCTGTGAATGGAAACACTTTGCAGAAATTCAGTGTTAGTGTCTGTGAGTCCCGGGAAGCATGTCTGGCTGTAGCTTGTCCTGTCTCCCTCGTGCCCAGTTGGAAGAGCAGGCCAGTGGTGGGTCCTCCAGGCTGGGTCCCTGCTGGCCTCTGACTCTGCATCCCTCCTTCAGCTTCTCCACCCTGGCTGCCTTTCCCCAGAACTTGGGGCCATGCCCAGTCTCCCTTCTTCCCCTCTGCTGCCTTCCCAGTGCTGGACAGAAACCTTGCAGAAAAACCACCTCTTCTGTCCTCAGGGCAGCAGAGAAGCAGCAGCTGTGGGGTAAGGAGCAGGGGGAGCAGGTACGCACTTCGTGTTGGAGATGAGCAGCATGTTGGAATATAAGATCATTTGTCTTTTCTGCCACTTCCGCCCCTTCTGGAATTTGGCAGGGCCAAAGAGCAGTATGCGGCCACAAGGCATCACTGGGATGTTCTCCTCTTGCGGGCCACTCTCCTCCACAGAAGTCCTGCAACACAGCAGACCCACAGGGCAGCTTGTCAGCAGGCATTCAGGACACAGGGGCTCATGCTGATGCCAGCACTCACAGCATTACAGAGGAATCTCAGTCCCCCAGAAGGACTCAGCACCCCCACTCAGGAGTCCTGAGCTACAAAGAGCTCCTATGAGAGTTGAGGTCACTCAGGGCCAGTGGAGATGGAGGGCAGCTTGAAGGACAGGACACAGGGACTGTCACGTTAGTGTCAGGGGACAAGGAAGCAGCAGAGTCACTGGACCTGGGAGAAAGGAGACACTAAGAGGGAGTGAGGGGAAGTGAGGGTTGGGGTCCTGGTGCTTGGTGCTGGGGAAGGAGCTGAGTGAGGGGTGAAAGTGTTCTGCAGATCCCGCTCATGGGGAGATGAGAAATCTTACCTGTGTCAACAATCTGCACTGTAGTGAATTATCACTGACCCCCAATATAAGAATTAAAAAAAAAAGTAAGGGGATGCTAGAGATCAAAGGAGAGAGGATGAGAAATGTTTCAAAGAACCAGCTCAGGGCCAAGGCCTAAAGGCAGCACAGTGTCTAGAGTGTTGTGGGAAAATCATCAACCCCAAGTATCATCTGCAGTTTTTGCCTCTGTGACTCTGCTGCTTTCTTCACCCATTCCTCTCCCCCTTTTCTTTCCTCTTTGCTTCATTTCTCTTATCTTCTCCTTCTCTCTTCCTATGTCATAAAAATAATTTTAAACAGATATACGTGGGACCTACAGAGGTCAGATTGCATGGACTCCAAGAGTGTGAAGAGGTCATTCCATTGTGGTCTCACATTAACATACACACTTAGATAACAGAATTATTGAAAACTGACTCTAATCTTCTTTAAGTCAGTCTTCACTTTGGGGGTGAGGGAGGCAGGAATCCCACAATCATCAAATAATAAATCAAACATCCAAATGTTTCTCAACTCAAGGAAGTACAAAGCTATTTGTGGCTGTGCCCTGAGTAAGCCCATAGGACTCTGATCCTAGCAGGTCAAGTCTGCTCTCTGGCATCAGCAGGAGGGAATCTCATGAGACCAGGGCTGAAGCTGAGGATTCTTTCAGTGGGCATCACACAGAGCACATCCTGGTACTGCCCTCCTCCTGCTCTGCCGGTCACACAGGGCATGTGAACAGACTCTACCTGAAGCAGGACAGACAGCCCAGACACCCTGAAAGCTGCGAAGACTTTCTGGTAGACTCAGACATCCTCTATTCTTCACTCCTTGATGCTAAAGAGAGAGCTGGACACAGAACTGCTTGCACTGTCAGCTCAGTCTTCAAGACTGAAGATTCCACTGTAGCCAAGGCCCCTGGGCTGTGATGTCATCGGTCAAAGGTCAGTATCATAACTGACCAGCTGACAGCATGACTGACTCCCTGAAGCATGTTATACCACCACTCTTCATTATTAAAATAGTTTTCTTTTGAGATGACTGTAGACTTTCAGGCTTTTACTAGAAATAATAGAAATGTCACAAGCCTTGCCCCATTTCACACAGTAGTTATATCATTATATAATTCTAAACAGTAAATATCACAGCCAGATATTCACATGGGTGCTGTCAGAGGCACACTATTTCCAGGAGCATAAGTAGTGTGTGTGTGTGTGTGTGTGTGTGTACATAATGGCATTGTTATCTCCATAAACCCATTTTAAAAATAAACAATCCAGTAGCAAATGAGTTGTAGATATTCCTTTCTTTAGTTTATTTATTATTTATCTAAATTTATTTATTGGGGAATTAATGTTTTACACTCTACAGTAAATGCAATAGTTTGTACATGCACATATTCTATGATGTCCTTCAACTCTAGTATAAAGATACACATCCGAGTAACCACTAGAGGACTTGAATTAGCCTAGAATAGATGCCTTAGCTTTTTGCTATATCTTTTCTCTTTTTTTTTTATTATTAGGTCTTTCATTTTCTTTTTAATTTGCTATTAATTTTGTTACAAGATTGTGATCACATTGTACAGTTTCACACCACCAGAGTTCTGTATCCCCTCTCTCCCAAAGACAACCACCAGAGTTCTCACAAGTCTCACATTTTCCTTGCTTCTGTTTTGTTTGGATTTTTTTTACAAGTTCAGTGAATCATATCTCCAGATTCCACATATGAGTGAAACCATCTGGTAGTTGTGTTTTATATCTTCACTTATTTTGGTAAGTATAATCACTTCAGTTCCATCCCTTTTGTCGTTTTTGATTGCAGAGTAGTATTTCATGGAACATCTATCCCATGACTCCTTATTCAGTCAAGTCATCTGATGATGGGAATCTAGGTGACTTCCACTCTTTTTCATTTTCTTTTTAATAATCATTTTATTATAGTTCACTGGACAGGGACAGAGAAAGTGAGAGTGAATGAGCAGATGGAGAGATAGAGAAGGAGAAGGAGAGACACCTGCTGCACTGCTTCAACTGCTTGTGAAGCTCTTCCTCTTCAGGGGGACCAGTGTCTTGAACCCAGCAGCTTGTAACTAGTGCTCTGAGTCAGGTGTGCCCCTCTCCTCCACCCCTCCAGCACTTCTTGTCTTAAACAGCTCTGGTAAGATGCACTCCATCTGATCACAGACAAGAAACATACAGATTAACATCAGTGAGAGAGTCACTGGTTAGAACAATCAGGGTGCTGAGCCCCAGACAGGTGTGTTTGTGTCTGTGTCTGCTTGTGTGGGGAGAGGTGGGGAGAAGCCTGTTCTCACTGCCCTGCTGCATCATCTGAGTGCTTGACCACGCTGGGGTTCCTCAGACTTCTCTTGCTTTCTTACCTTTTCCTTAGTATCCTGTAAACTATTTGAAAGAAAATACGATGTGATGCTTGAACAGTGCTTTCCTCACTCAAGTCATGAAATATGAGACAGATGTTTTGTGTCCTTAAGAAAAAGATTAAGAACAAGAGCAATTGAAGCACACATCATGGGTTTCCCCTGTGCTGCTGGGAAATGGGTAAAGCACAGTCAGGTGCCCCTGGTTTTTTTCATCTGCTTCCATCTCCCAGTGACTCGTTGGAAAACCACCTCTAAAAGGTCCAGGGAGATTTGCTTTAGCTGCTGCAGCCCCTCAGTCTTCCCTGTGACCATGACCAGGAGGACATAGTCCAGGCCACCTGAGTAAAGTGGCCTTGCTGGGCCCTGCTCTGTCCCCTTCCTGTTCCTACTGAGACTCACAGCCCCCCTCCTCCTCACCCCTGTGACATATCCAGGGGGACTCTGTCCCTGCTCTCACTGAGCCTCGGCCTCCTGCTCTTGCACTGCTGCCCTGAAAAGATGTGCAGGGACCTGGGGTTGGGCCACTGCACCCCGGGTCCTGCAGGAGCTGCTGCCCTCCAGGGTAGCAGAGTAGCAGGGTAGCTGAGTGCAGATGTGCTAGGTGGTGGGGTCCTGAAACCTCAGCCACAAGGCCATGTCACTGCCTCCCCTTGTAGCTTACAGGAGCTTCTCCTCTGCTTTCTGAGGACCGGGGACCCAGGAATCTCCATAGGTTACAGGGAGGGCAGGTGGGATTGTGCCTGTGTGTCAGTGAATGAACTGTGAACCATGAAGCCCCCTGTAAGATAATGAAAAAAAAAAGCCTGTAGAGATGGAGGTTGGCCCATGTCTACAACCTTAGGGGAACTGAGGTGGCTTGCAGTGGGGAGACTGAGGAGTCAGAGCTCTAGTGCTGGGAATGGTGTAAATTCAAAGCCCTGTCGACAGGCTATTTTGTAAAATTAAAAAATGAATCAATTAATTAAAAAATAGCACATGGTAGGCAATAGCAAGGTGAACACAGCACACCTTTAATTTCATTAGATGTTTAGCATGAAGTGGCCTTTTCTTCCTGCTCTTTCCATACCACAGTTATCGCTGAGGCTCATTGCCTGCCGGACTCCACCTTTCCTGGAGACCTTTTTATTTTTTTTATTCTCTTTCTTTTTTTTTTTTCCATTTTTCTTTTGATGGTGACACAGAGACAGGGAGAGAAGACAAAGGGGAGAGACCCTTGGAGCACTGCTCATCAGCTCATAAATATCTCTCTCTCTCTCTCACACACACACACACACACACACACACACACACACGGACCCAGGACTTGAACCGCAGCTGCACTGTGGTGGTAACACGTGCACTCTTCCAGCTGAGCCACCACCTAGGGCCTGGTCTTTCCACTGAGCCCTCTGTTTGCACACACCAAGGGCAGTTTGTGCACTGTGGTGGGTGACCGCCCGGGTGTGAGATACACACAGACAGACGCACAGACACACACAGCAGGCAGGCAGCTGGCAGGCCTCGTCCCGTGTCCTCCCCAGTGGAAGCTGCCTCACTCTCAGGCCTGCAGTGAGAGCTCTGTTTCTCCTTCCCTGTACCTTCTATCTCGCCCTCTCTCAGCCTATTTCTCTCTGTCTCTGTCATAAAAAGATAATGAGTAACAAACAATGAAAGGAAAGCTGGCCGCTGGGAGCATTAAATGTATCACACAGACAGCAACCACCGTAGAAAACCCCTGCAGCAAAAATGAAGAAATGCATTTACATTTTTATAAAATCAGACTTCATATGACAATTAAATGTGTTATATTGAAGAGGTATCAATACAACTAAATATTAGGATGAACTCTGTGTAGGAAATTGTTGCCTCCACCAACTAGGTTGTTGGCCTGTGGATACAAAGGTACTCAAGGAAGTACTTTGCTCCCTCCCTCCCTTCCTTCCTTCCTTCCTTCTTCCTTTCTTTGTTTCTTTCCTTTCTTCCTTCTTTCCTTCCTTTCTTTCATAATATCTCTATTTTTTCATGCCTAGGGTTTCACTCCGCCAAAGCTGTTTTTTTTTTTTTTTTGTTTTTCCCAGATAAGGACAGAGAGAGAGGAAAGCTCTCAGCACTGCCTGCCGTCTTCTACAGTGTGGGGAGGCCCAGGCCTGAGCCCAGGTGGTGCACAGTGAAAAGTGGACAACTGTCTGGCTCAGCCATCTTGCTGGTCCTGAAGGGTCTTTCCTACCCCTATTCTAGCTTTTACCTCATTTAATAACACTTCAACATACTAACTGCCAGACAGTTCTCATCTCTTTCTTATTTACTTTTAAATTTATTTTTACTTTTTTTTATTAGAGAGTTCTTCTTCTAGCGTTTGCCATTAGAGAGTTAATATTCATTCACAAAACTGTAAGGTAAAAGGGTACAGTTCCACACGGTTCTCACCACCAGAAATCAGTGTCCTCACTCCTCCATTTCACCTGGGTGATGTTGGGAGTGTTTGTCACCAGGAATATTGTTTTTATAGCTTCAATGAGAGGGAAGCTAATGTGCAAAACACCAGAGGAAGCTATGCACAGTTTCACTTATCTGAGAGAAAAGTTCTCCCAAGATCACCAATATAGGCTGATTCTATAACTAATCTGTGTGTGTGTGTGTGTGGGTGTGGGTGTGGGTGTGTGTACCCCTGTCCCAAATTTTTATAGTGGTCCTGCCTTTACCTCCTTTCCAGTTCACCCCCTGGCATCTATTACTACTTCCAGGAGTCTTTCTCCGCCACCCTTCTCAGATAAGTGAAACTGTGCAAAGCTTCCTCTGGTGTTTTTCAATTCGCTTCCCTTTCATTGATGCTATAAAAACAAGCTTTCTGGTGACAAAAAGTTTGGATCTTGGTGGAATAGTGGTACAGAGCCCTCTGGTTCACTTCCGCTCCCATAAATCCCTCTGGGAGTCTGGACCAAAGATCATTATGGGGTGCAGAAGGTGGGAGTTCTGGCATCTGTAATTGCTTCTCCACTGGACATAGATATTGGCAGATTGATACATACCCCTAGTCTATATTTATCTTTCCCTGGTGGGGCAGGGTTCTGGAGAGCTGTATTCTGGGTCATGTTGGTGAGGTTGTCTGCCCAGGAAAGTCAAGAGGGTAAGACAGTAGCACCTGGAACTTGGTGACTGAAAGTCAGAAAGATGGGAATCAGGACAAAACATTTAATGAATAAGAACCCTCGAGTACGTGTGATGCCTTCTTTAGACCCTTCCACTAGAATTCCAGGCTTGTGAGGTCTGAGTCTAATCGGGAAGGACTATGAAGGACTCTTGTCTGAGGCATGTAATTGCCCCTTACTTAGGGGGACATGTACACCTGTGCCCAGCATCCTAGGCCCCAGCCTATGTCTACTCTGTAACTTTGTTAGAAAACGTGCCCTTGAAATGGAACTAGGTGGTCTCATGTGTGAGGAAAGTCCTCACCATAAAAGGAGATGGGATGTTGACATCTCCGACTTGGTGTCTGGAGACAATCCACGGTAACAAGTCAGCAGCAGCACATAGTGGCCTGGTGGCTCAGGTAGTGTTGATTGAGCTGAGCTTGTTTTTCTTTGAAATTCCAGTGGTTGGGATTTACCATAATATACTTGACCTCACTATGCTTTCTGCTGTTTAAGGCTGTCTGCTAATAACAGTATCTTAGATACTGACAGGGCCAATCGATTTTGATCTATCTGGCTAAGGTTATAGGTAAGTTAGGTACTTATACACACACATACACACATTCATCAAATGGTCTTTAAATATTATAAACAGATGTAAATATAGTGGTCAATGGTGTAGATATGTCTCTCAATACCTTGTAATTGTCTAAATATGTGATATCCGTTTAAATTGTGTACAGTCTGGAGATGGCTTTATTGTGCAAATTCACTAAGAGCAGAAAACACCCAGAAAAAGTTGAAAGTCTCCATAGTTTGCTGGGTCAGGAGTCAATGATTTTCAACTGCTATCCTGCCTTCTAGGCTTCTATTGATGGTCAGTTGCTCCTTGGGGATCCTCTTGCTGGTCCACTCTCCTTGTTGGGGATATTCTGCCTGATTCAGCAGCTGTTAGCTTTCATTAGTAGAACACATCTGCTAGTTTTCCCCCTGGGGCCCCATAGATGTCGGTAGGTCTTGCTGAGATCAAGCATGTGCACCAAAGACACAGTAAGTAGACCAGGGTCTGCTGATGCATTGGTAGCTTTCAGTTTGCCAATGCTCTATCCCTTTGTAACCTAAAGTTTTGTTCTAAAAAAATCCATCCTTGGGAGTCCGGCAGTGGCGCAGTGGGTTAAGCGCACATGGCGCAAAGCGCAGGGACCGGCGTAAGGATCCCGGTTCGAGTCCCCGGCTCCCGACCTACAGGGGAGTCGGTTCACGGGCGGTGAAGCAGGTCTGCAGGTGTCTATCTTTCTCTCCCCTCTCTCTGTGTCTTCCCCTCCTCTCTCCATTTCTCTCTGTCCTATCCAACAACAAAGCAACGTCAACAATGGCAATAATGACCGAAACGAGGCTGCAACAACTAGGGCAACAAAAAGGGGAAAAAATGGCCTCCAGGAGCTGTGGATGTCATGGTGCAGGCACCGAGCCCAGCAATAACCCTGGAGGAAAAAAAATCCATCCTTATTTGTTAAATGTATGACATGTTTTAATAAAATGACTTTTACACACACACACACACACACACACACACAAAGATGTATGTAAATTTTCCATGGCAAGAAAACCAAAATAATTCTAGAATTTGGGGCTATTGGATTTGGTTATCTTGTGCCTTATAGGTTACATACACATATGCACAAAAATCCATAGACCTATAAGATGTACCTTACGGAAAACCAAAATATTTGTGGTATTGGGGCTGTTGGCTGTTTGGCTATTGGCCAAGAGTGAGGTTGTTCAGTTTAGGACTTTTTCCCCCCAGTGCTAAGAGAGGAGCTGCCGCTGGAGGGCAGTGTTAGACAATTAAAAAAAATCAATGCCTAGTATCCTTGCCTTTCTTTCAGAGAGAAGACATTTTAAATCCAACAGCACAGATACAGTTATCTTCTCATTCAACTGCATGAGTTTGACCTCTGAGGTTATTTCACTGTTTTGTTTGTCTCTAGTCTTTGCAGTCCATAGAACTCACCTCTTCTAACCCCCCCCCCCCCCCGTGAACCCCAGTGATTTCACCTACGAGTTATTTAGGAAACCGGAGTCTCTGTATCTGCTGCTTGTGACTTAAACTGCCTTGTCTTCAGCACTCAGATAATTAATAAAGGAATGATGCCTCAGGTGTTACTGTGAGTCTGGTTTTGAGGGGCTTCCTTGTGCCTCTATGAATGGGATACACTCTTTCTAGAGAGCTTACACAACAAGATTTCTTTCACTGCCCACAAGGACTTCTTTGGATTGCTCCAAATCTTTCATCTTTCCTGCATCCTAAAGTTGTCTATTTCATCCTAAAGTTATCTATTTCATCCTAAAGTTGTCTATTTCAATAACCCTGATATATATATATATATCCATGCCTGCACTGCGAATCTACTGCTTCTGGAGACCATTCCCCACATTTTTGCTGCCTTTGTTGATGCCATTGTTGTTTTATTTTTATTGTTGCCATTGCTGTTGTTGTTGCTGCTGGACAGGGCAGAGAGAAGTCGAGAGAGAAGCAGAAGACATAGAGGGGGAGAGAAAGTATGACACCTGCAGACCTGCTTCACTGCCTGGGAAGCGACTCCCCTAGAGGTGGGGAGCCAGGGGCTTGAACTTTTTTGGATCCTTATGCAGGTCCTTGTGTTTCATGCCATGTGTGCTTAACCCACTGCACTGCTACTGCCTAGCCTCTATTTTCTAGTTTTAAGGTCTTCCTTGCATATGGGTATGGATATGGGTATGCTTACATGCTATTTTTATAATGAGTGCTCAATTTAAAAATACAAAATGTCTGAATTTAAAATGATTAAAACTCATGCATGGAGATGAATAATAATTGTATTTATATACTATTTGCACTTGTGTTTCATTTGGCTCTTCCTCTTTTTTTTTTGCCTCCAGTGTTATTTCTGGGGCTCAGTGCCTGCACCAGGAATCTACTACTCCTGCAGGCATTTTTTCTATTTTATTAGGCAGGGCAGAGAGAAATTGAGAGAGAGGAGGGGCAGATAGAGAGAAGGAGAGAAAGATAGACACCTGCAGACCTGCTTTGCTGCTTGTGAAGCAACCCCTCTGCAGGAGGAGAGCCAGGGGCTTGAACTGGGATCCTAGCACAGGTCCTTGCACTTTGTACTATGTGCGATTAACCTGGTGAACCACCACCTGGCCTGGCCTTTTGTCTTTAACTAAAATTAAAGTATGGTTTTTGTTATGATTGCCACTGTCCAATCAGTAAGGTGGTCCTGACTTTAATCTTGTGATACAGCTATTATCACTATCATTCCAATTTACAGTTGAATTTGCAGCTAGAGATATGTTTTTAACTAATCAGACACCGAAGAAATGTGACCACTAGCTAATTATAGATCGTGTATATGTAATTGGCAGAGCTGCTCTTGCTGACACTGAAGTTGATTGCACTCACCTCTTAGACTTTCTGTAGATTCTGACTTAGAAAGGTACATCAAAACTCTGGTGACTGCTATGTGCCAAGTAGGGATTCATAGGCTTATTAATATTTTCTCAGTAGTGTAAAGCCACCTGTATTCTGAGGCTCATTGGATCAGTCAGTCAGATGTGTAACATACTGGTAGGACCTGAAGGTTCACAGATGAGTTGGAGCACAGCATAGCGTGTGCTTGACGACTTAGCTTCCTACCCACCGCAGCATGTCCTGTCCTGGAGTGAATGGTGCTCTGGCCTGTCCATTATACAAAATTACAACTTATTACTGTTTGACTCACAGGTTAGTTAGTTTTTGAAATCGGTGATTCTATTCAGTGTCAGTGAGGCTGAGGAAGTGACATTCTTACCAGCATTGCTGAGTTGGTTGCAAATTGATGCACACTTTCAGGAGAAAAATTTCTCAAATGATTGTTAAACTGAAAAAAATCACATGGGCTTGGGAGCCGGGCAGTAGCACCCCTGGTTGAGCGCAGACATGACATCTGCAAGGACCCCTGGTCAGGACTCCAGTCTCCACCTGTGGGAAAAAGCTTTACAAGTGGTGAAGCAGGGCAGGAGATCTATCTATCTCTATCTATCTATCTATCTATCTATCTCTATCTCTATTGCTATCTCCTGTTCTCTCTCAATATCTCTTTCCATATTGATTTTTCTGTCTCTATTAAACAAAGAAGTAAAATATTAATAAAGAGTTGTAAAAAAAAAGAAAATACATAGACTCTTTGAATAAGAATATACTTTTAAAAACTTGTCCCAAGGAAATCACTGGGCCTTTGCTCCAAAATTCATTACACAGATCCTGGTACTTCAGAGAAAAATAGACAAATAAGAAATGGTTTAAAAATGTTAAGTTCTATGGACTGGGTGGATAAGGCATTGGACTCTCAAGCATGAGGTCCTAAATTCAATCCCTGGCAGCACATGTACCAGAGTGATGTCTGGTTCTCGCTCTGTCTCCTATAATTTCTCATTACTCAATAAATAAAAGCTGAAAGAAAAATTTTTAAGTTCCAGGAAGATAACTCATAAGCAGAGCACAGAACATAGATGCATAAAAACGCAGGTTCAGTCTGGTGGGTGTGTGTGTGTGTGTGTGTGTGTGTGTGTGTGTGTGTGTGTCTGTGTTAGAAATAAGTGTATCTGGAGCTGGGTGGTAGCACACCTGTTTGAGCACACATGTTACAATGCTGAAGGACCCGGGTTGAGGATCCTAACCCCCAGTTTCAGGGGGATAGCTTTGCAAAAGGTGAAGCAGGGCTGCAAGTGTCTCTCTGTCTTCCTCTCTAACTTCCCTTTCCTCTCAATGTCTGGATGTCTCTGTCCAATAAATTAAGATAATAAATTTTTAAAATATATATGTATATATACATATATATGTATATATATTTTTTAAAAAAACTGAGGAAAGACACAAAGGAAAGACACAAATGGGCTGGGTGTATGGATCAACATGCCAACTCCCATGTTTAGAGGAGAAGCAGTTACAGAAGGCAGAATTCTTACCTTCTGCACCCCAAAAGGAATTCTGGTCCATACTCCCAGAGGGAGGAGAAATGTTATGGGAAGGTGACTTGAAGATAACTATTTACAGAAGGGATAAGTCAACTCATATCTTTAACCTTGGGAGAACCACTGCAGTTCCCAGTGAAGGGGCAGAAAAGGAATGGAATTGTACTTCTGTTGTCTCATAATTTTGTAAATCAGTATTAAGCCACTAATAAAAACCTTTAAAAACTTGAATCATCTGTGTTCAGGCAGTGGCACTCCCAGTTGAGTGCACATATTGATATGTGCAAGGACCCAGGTTCAAGCCCTTGGCCTCCATCTGCAGGGAGAAGCTTCATGAGCAGTGAAGCCAGGATGCAGGCATGTCTCTGTCTCTCTCCTTCTTTCTCCCCAACCCCTGTCAGTTTCTTTCTGTCCTGTCAAATATGAAGGAAACAAAAACCAAAAAAAAAAAGGAAGGAAAAATGAATGGTCACTAGGGTCAGTGGATTCATTGTGGAAGCACCAAGCCCCAAATGATAACCCTGGTGGAAAAAGAAAATCTAAAAATGGTAGAATTTTGTATTCAATTATCAAAATAATGTAGTAGCATAATTTTGTAGGTTTGGAAATTTATTATAGACTCTATCTTAAGCAACAAAAGCAAATTAATATGTAAAGTATGATGAATTCCTTGTGCAGGCACCAATCCCCAGCAATAACCCTGGTGATGAAAAAAACAAACAATAATAACAACAACAACAACAACAACAAAAATGATGTTGAGATAAAGAAGTTAAAAGAATCTTTAAATCTAAAGCAAACAGGTAAACAGTAACAAGTCAGCCCACATATCCTTGTAGACACTATATAGAAGGCAGTGTGCAGACATCAGATAAAACAACAGTGCTGTTGGGGGATGGTCTAGACGTGAATTGCAGTAGATAATGAAAAATAAAATTGTTTCTAGAATGTGATTAGTAGTCTTTTTAGTTACATAGCATTTCCTCTCATTGTACACATTCTAGTGTTAATAAATCTAGTTTCTTTGATACTTGATTAAAACCAAGGGTGAAGGACAGTGATAATGAGGAACAATAAATAACTTCCAAAAAGCCCCCAGGGTTGACTCACTCACCAGCTGGGTGGCCAGTCTCAGTGAAGATTCATGTGAACACCATACCTCTGGACCTGTACGGAGACTTTGCATGAAGTCTTGGAAGAGTGTCTGTCACACTCATGCTTAATGTACCCAAGTGTGGATTAACTAGGGGACAGGTGACCCTTTCAAATCACATATAGGAACAACTCCAAATTCAGTTAAACTCGGTCCTCTTGCTTGTCTCCAGGACATTCACGGAGCACCCCCTGGTCTCTTCCCTGGCTGGCGAGTTTTTTCACCCGCCTGTTGCTGCTTCTGCTGTTCAGACCTCTTTTAATGTGGATGTCCATGTTCACTACAGGCTGTGTTGCAGAATAGACTCAGGTCCCTGTTTTTTTTTTTTTTTTTTTTATTTAAGTTTCAGGTGATCTTCAAGTGTTTTATTCAACAGCTTCTTCTTTGGGACACCATCTTTGAAGTTTCTGAGTTTTCCTTCTGCTTTGATCTGATAAACTAAGCCTTAAAGACTGACTGTTCAGCCTCCTTACATGTTCCTGCTGTGCACTGTTTCCTCCTGGTGGAGGCCTCAGTGCTGTTGCCTGACCTCTTCAACAGTCCTTTTCATCAGCTCAACTCCCACAACTTCCTGCACCTCCTGGTTTGAATGGTAATGTTCCTCGTCCCCATTTCAGGAAGTTTTGCTGCTCCAAGAATTTTAGTTTCCTCTTCCTCACCTTTTGTTTGGCAGTGTGGGGAGGACCTCAGGTTTCTAGCGTGTCTCCTCATGCTGGCTGACGTTGCCCATTCATATAGTGATAGACTGAAACACCACTGCTGGGGCCAGATGGTGGCACATGTTACAATGTGCAAGGACCTGGGGTCAAGCCACCAGGCCCCATCTGCAGGGGTGGGGGACAAGCATCACCAGTGGTGAAGCAGGGCTGCAGGTGTCGCTCTGTCTCTCTCCCTCTGTATCTCCCCCTTTCAATTTCTGGCTATTTCTATCCAACAAATAAAGATGAAAGAAAGGAAGAATGAGGGACCTGGGTGGTGGTGCAGCGGGTTAAGCACACAAGGGAGGAAGCGCAAGGACTGGCATAAGGCTCCAGGTTCCAGCACCTGGCTCCTCACCTGCAGGGGGTTCACTTGACAGGTCGTGAATTAGGTCTACAGGTGTCTTTCTTTCTCTTCCATCTCTGTCTCCCCCTCTTCTCTGGATCTGTCTCTGACTTTACCAACATCAACAATAGCAATAACAATAGAGAAAGAGGGAAGAGAGAGGTAGAGAGAGGGAGTGGGGGAGAAAGGAAGCAAGGAATAAAGAAAGAGAAAGCAAGAAAGAGGGAAAGAAAGAAAGACCACTCTCTGAAACTTGCTCTGGTGCTGTGGTCCCTCACTATGGTACTAGAACTTGAATGTGGACCACGTGCGTGGCAAGGTTCTTGTCCTGCCTGATGGAATACATCTCCAGTCCTCTTTCTTCACTTTTTATTTCATTTTATCTGATTCTTGTGTTTTTAAATTTTATGATTAGATTGTAAAATTCCAGTGTATAGTGCTGTGTCACACCCACCACCAGAGTCCTGAATCCCAACCACTTCACTACCCAAAGATGACCACTAGAGTTCTCACAAGTCTTACACTTTGCTTGATTCTGTTTTGTTTTTTCAAGTTCATATGTTTCAGTTCTCTATATTCCACATGAGTGAAACCATCTGAGAGTTGACTTTAGTGCCTTTATTTATATCTAGAAACAAAATCATCTCCAGTTCTATCCATTTTGTCCTGAAAGACACAATATCATCTTTTTGATTGCCGAGTAGTATTCCTCTGAATATATATCCCATAACTTCTTTAGCCAGTCTTCTTTTTTTTATATAAAATCTTCTAAAAATAAAGGGGGCTGGGTGGTGGTGCGCCTGTTACAATGCATAAGGACCCGGGTTCGAGCCCCTAGTCCCCACCTTGAAGGGGAAAGCTTTGTGAGTGATGGAGAGCTGCAGGTGTCTCTTTTTTTTAACCAGAGCACTGCTCAGCTCTGGTTTATGGTGGTGCATGGGATTGAACCTGGGACTTTGGAGGCCCAGGCATGAGAGTCTCTTTGCAGAACCATTATGCTATCTACCCCCGCCCCAGTGTCTGTCTCTCCCTCTCTGTCACCTCCTTTCCTCTCAATTTCTGGCTGTCTCTGTTCAATAAATAAAGATAATTTTTAAAAAATTTAAACAGAGTGGGGCAGTAGCACAATGGGTTAAGCACACATGGTGCAAAGCACAAGGATCGGCATGAGGATCCCGGTTCGAGCTCCCGGCTCCCCACCTGCAGGAGAGTCGCTTCACAGTTGGTGAAGCAGGTCTGCAGGTGTCTGTCTTTTTCTCCCCCTCCCTGTCTTCCCCTCCTCTCTCCATTTCTCTCTGTCCTATCCAACAACAGCAATAGCAACAACAACAATAGCAAGGGCAACAAAATGGGAAAAGTGGCCTCCAGGAGCAGTGGACTCCTAGTGCAGGCACTGAGCCCAGCGATAACTCTAGAGCCAAGAAAAAATAATTTATTTTAATTAAAAAAAAAAAGATGGGAAAGCTATCAGGGGAGGGGGTGGGATATGGAGACTGGGTGGTGGGAATTGTGTGGAATTGCACCCCTCCTACCTTATGGTTTTGTTAATTTATCCTTTCTTAAATAAAAAAAAAGAAAGAAAAAGGAGGGAAGGGAGGAAAGGAGAAAGAGAGAAGGGTAGTGGTGTACCTGGTTGAGTGCATACATGTTACAAGGACCCGGGTTCAAGCCCCCAGTCCCCACCTGCAGGGGGAAAGCTTCATGAGAGGTGAAGCAGGGCTGCAAGGCTGCTCTGTCTCTCTCCTCTGTCACCCTCTTCCCCCTCAATTTATGGCTGTCTCTATCCAATAAATAAAGACAATATTTAAAAAGACAGAGAGTGAGAGAAAGAAAGCAAAGAACAAAAGAGCAAAACTCCCATGTGAAGCAAGTAGCCCAGTCCCTCTGGGGTGCTGGTTTCAAAGACCCCATCTGCCCTTCGGTGGGCGTCTCAGGGATTCTGAGGCCTGCACAGTGGGCCAGAGGCGAGGTCACCAGGCAAGGCGCACAAGCGCGGCCTCAAAGCCAGCCCCGACTCCCCACGCCACAGTCTCTAGGGCCCTGCCACAGAAGTGCCAGAACCTGGGCCAAGATGGTGGCTCACCCAGTGGGGCAACCCCATCGCCGTGTGCAAGGACCTGGTTCAAATCCCCACTCCCCACCTGCCGAGAAGTTTCATGAGCAGAGCAGGACGGGTGTCTGCTTGTCTCTGTCCTTCTCTCTCTTAGCAGGTAGCAAAAGGCAGTGGAATCACTACGCAGACACTGAGCTCCAGGGGTAACCCTGATGGCAAAATAAATCAATACAAATATATCTATTCTCCCCCCTCCCTTGCTTACAAGGGTGTCAGGGATTGAACCTGGGACTTGGAAGCCTTAGGCATAACCATTATGCCATCTACCCGCCCCCAATTATTTTACAGTCCTGGAAGGACTCCCTCCCCCACCTCCCGCCAGTCTTCTAATGATGGGCATTTAGGCTGCTTCCTCTCTTTGACTATTGTGAATAATGCAGCTATGAATGTAAGAGTGTCTATGTCCCTTCACATTAGTGTTTGAGTGTACTTTGGATAAATGCCTGTATGGAGTTATGGGATATATATATTCCGTGGAATATTACTGTGCATTCAGAAAAATCTGATTACATACAAAACTTTTAGACAAGTTGTTCAATTTTCTTGAAATATGCCACTGAGTCTTGATAGGGGTTGCATTGTAATTGTAGATTAGTTTTGGTTGAAAGACCATTTAATATTGTTTATTCTTCCAATCCAGGGACGAGGAATGTTCTTCAATTCTTGTGTGAAAAGACATTCTCTATTTCTTTTAACAGTGCCCAATAGTTTTCCTTTATGTGTTTGTGTGGTTTATATTTTTAACCTCCTTTGTGAGACCATCCCAAGGTATTTTATGTTTTTGGTTTTGATTGTAAATGTACTTGAGTCTTTTATTTTACTCTCTTCTAACTTTTTTGTATACAGAAATGCCACAGACTTATGAGTATTGACTTTATATCCTGTTACTTTATGAAATTTATTAAATACTTCAGTAGTTTGTCCGTAGAGCCTTGAGGTTCTCCAGATATGTTATCAGTCATTAGCAAATAGTGCTAGTTTGATTTTTCTTTCTAAATTTGCATATATTTGATATTTCTTTCTTATCTGGTTGCAGTGGTGAGGACCTCAGTGACTGTAGTGAATAACAGTGGAGGTAGTGGACATCCTTGTTTGGTTTTCCCCATTGAGAATGATGTTAGCTGTGGGTTTGTCTTAATGGTGTTTACTAGGTTGAGTAAATGTCCTTCTTTTCTGGAGTGTCTTTATTATAAGTGGCTAATGGATCATGTCAAATTATTTTTCACCATTAGTTGATATGACAGTGTGATTTTTTTCTTTTCCTTCTCTCTTCTCTCTCTCTTTCTGGTATGATAGATTTTATTGATTGGCTTTCAGATATTGTTCCATTCCTGTTTCTCAGGGATGAATCCCACTTGTACTTGGTGAATTATTTTCTTGACATGTTAGACTCGTTTTTCAGTGTTTTTTTAAAAAACAAATTGATTGTAATTTCTTTTTTATTATTATTTCAATGTATTTATTTATAAAATCAAAACACTGTTACAAACACTGGTATATTTATGGAATGGAGGAAATGATTTTCTAAGGAGAATAAAAAAGAACTGCACCAGGAAAGGCAAAAATACCGAGTAACACATCAAATTCATGCATTTCCTTTTAAGTTGCACATCACCTGTCGCCTATTTGGCTGTTGGCCAAGACTAAGGTTGTTCAGTTTAGGATTTTTTTTCCCCCATTGCTAAGAGAGGAGCTGCCGCTGGAGGGCACTTAGCACTTTTTTAATTGTTTGACAATTAAAAAAATACCAGAGCCTAGTTTCCTTGCCATTCTTTTAGAGAGAAGACTTTTTCCTCCTCCAGGGTTATTGCTGGGCTCAGTGCCTGCACCATGAATCCAATGCTCCTGGAGGCCATTTTCCCCCCTATAGGCTTCCCACACCTTGGAACTCCCTTCAAACAGCAGGGAAAGATTTTGTCAGAACAGAGGAGGTAAAAATGAACTCCCAGCCCCCACACCTGCAGAAAGCCAGGAAGCCCTGACCCATGACACCCAGATGCAAAACTGGTCAGAGTTACCAAGCACCCAATCTGAAAGTATGGGGCGTATTGGGGAGGAAAAGAGATAAAACCCTCTCCTGGAAAACTAAACAGAGGAGGAAGACTTGATTCAAAGGTATTTAAAGATAGAGCATGAGAGAAGTGTGTACATGCAAGAACTGGTCCTCAAGAAAAGGAGGTGGCTCAGTGATAGAGCACAGGACTTGCCTGGGTAAAGTTCAGAGTTTGATCCTTAAATCTGTCAAATAACTGAGTAATTATTTTTAAAGTCCAGGTGGTGGAGCACATGTTATAATTCACAAGGACCCAGGTTCAAGCCCCCAGTCCCCACCTGCAGAGGGGAAGTTGCATGAGCATTAAGTAGCTGTGCAGGTATCTTCTGTCTCTCTCCTTCTCTGTCTCCCCACTACCTCCCCAATTTTCTTTTTTTTTTCTCACCTGACCGCACCTGGCCCGGCAGCCCCGCGCAGGGCCGCGACAACCGGCCAGGTCCCCCCGCCGCAGCGCCCCTTCCCCGGGAGCCGGTGCCACCCATCACAGCCTGGCCAGCGCGGCTGCCGCCCCCACGCCCCACCCCGGCACCTCAGGCCCGCTCACCTCAACCCGGCCCTACCTCCCCAATTTTCTTTGTCCTGTCAAAAAAAATAAATGAAATCAAAACCCAAAAACGAATCCTTAAAAAAAAGTACAAATAAGCCTTTAAAGCAGGAGGAGGAGAAGGAGAAGGAGAAGAAAAGAACTGTGGGGCCCTGGAAGTGGCACAGTGGCTAGTAAGGTGCTAGGCTCTGAATCACGAGATCCCAGGCTCAGTCTCCAACATTGCTTGTGAGAGAGTGATGCTCTGGCTCCCTCTGCCCCATCCCTCTCATTAATAAATAAATGTTTAAAAAGAATAAAAGCAAGAACTGGGCCTGAGCTCACTTCTGCTGACAAAACAGAGGGTGGGGGGATTTTTTTAAATTTCTTAATTGGGGGATTAATTTTTACATTCAACAGAACAAAACGATAAGGGGATTCAATTTGGGGCTAAAAGGAGGTCCTTAGTCATCTGTGCTTGCTCATGAGCTTTACCTAAAGGCAATGGGCCCATTCTTATATCTTTGAGACAGGAGGCAATTTCTTATATCTTTGAGACAGTTTAGGAGAAGGGGCCCACAGCTGTAGGCTCCCTCCTTCCTGGGGAGACTGCAAGATAGGGTTGCTGTCTCTTCTGATGCTTACATTTAAAAGTGGTCCTTGCGTAAGATGTTTCCTGGGTTGTAAGCTGACAAGAGAATTTAATTCTGTAAATGCTTGTGTGTTTGTGTGTGGGTATGTGTGTGTGTGAGAGAGAGAGACAGAGAGAGAGAGAGAGAGAAAGAGCGAGAGAGAGAGATACAGCAAAGCACCACTGTAGCCTTTGTGATGCTTGAGATCAAACTCGGGCAGGACCCCATGCTTGAGAGTCAGCTCTCTACCCACTGAATCACATCCCTAGCCAAAAATAATAAGAAATCTTTTAAAAAATAAAGAAAACTGGGGTGACAGTAAAATACTTTCTGCAAAATAATTTCATGCCAGAAACTCTGAGGTATTATGCTTACTCCCCAGCACCATTATCAGACAGAGCTGAGTAGTGCTCTGTTCTATATGTGTATATCATTCTGCATCTCTCTCATTAAAATAAATAAAATATCTTAGAAAGAAAGAGGAAAAAGAAAGTAGAATTTCCCTTTTGTAGAATTGCCCTTGTTGTTTATCATTGTTATAATTGTTGTTGTCAGTGCTGTCATTGTTGTTGTTGGATAGGACAGAGAAATCTTGAGAGTAGGGGAAGACAGAGAGGGGGAGAGAAAGACAGACACCTGCAGACCTGCTTAACTGCCTGTGATGCAACTCCCCTGCAGGTGGGGAGCCAGGGGCTCGAACCCGGATCCCTGCAGCGGGATCCTTGAGCTTCGTGCCATATGGGCTTAACCTGCTGCATGACTGCATGGCCCCCTATATTTTCAGTCTTTCTGTCCTGTGTTGTGGCCCACTCACAAATGCATCACAGCCAGATTATAAGCACAAACTACAAGCAGTGCAGGGGCTAAAATCTGGACATTCCCCATTGGTGACTGTGGTGACTGCGAGGCCGACCTCAGCCTCTGTGGCCAACTTCAGGGTCCTTAATGGTCCCCAGCTGAGGCCAGACCTTCAGCTTTTGCACAGGACCGGCCTGCAGCTCCTGACATCACCTCGTGCTTCCTGGCTTCCAGCAGGTTCAAAGCTCCTGGGCTTCCTGAAATAAATCCCTTTAGAGAAAATCCTGTAGACTTTGCACTAAAATATCATTATTCCTACTATGCAGGAAGAACTCACTTGATAAAATGCAGGGCGCTGGGTGGAGCTGGGCCCTTCTGCTAGTGAGGGTGATGGAGGACAAAAGCCCTCACGCCTGGCCTGCTCCTTGGGCCCAGAGCAGAGTCCCCAATGCCCTTCCTGTGGGTCACATACCCAACTCTTGTTCATCCTCACCCTGTGACAACCTTTCCCTCCATCCACAGCCCGGAGTGACTGCGCCAGCAGGGCCTGGGAAGAAGTGCAGACTCAGCTAGGCCTGCACAGCGCTGGGAGATGCGAGCCCAGAGAAGAGGCTGCAGACAGGTAGGCGAACATGGTTCTCCTGCCCGGGAGAGCCCACCTGACTCTGTCCAGTTTGCTGATGTGGCGGTGCTCCTTCACGCACTTGATATGCATTCCCCTAGTACTCCGCCTGTGACCCACCAGACCAGTGAGGTCAGTGAACCTGCTGGAAGCCTGCGGTATCTGGTGTTTTCCCAGATGTGACCCCAGGAAGGCATGGCCTCAGTCTGCTGGGGGAGGAAGCCACTTGGTCAAGTGGCAGATGTTGTGGAAAGCAGAAAGCTTAGTACTTGAGGAGAAAAGCTTCTGGCAGCGGGTTCCTTTTTGGCGGCAGGAGCACTGAGCTGGATGGTTAAGGACTGAGGTGGATTTGGGCAGTTGGGCGAGAACTATCTTTGAGAGTTGCAGGCAGCAGATGCAGAGGCAGCACAGCATGAAACTGGAGGGTGTGAGAAGAAACAACTGACATCCCCAGGGCAGTGTGAAGGGGTTGGCTGAAAGGGGGTTTGTCCTTGTTTCTGGGCGGTGGCTCAGCAGGAAGAGCCCCGGGCTTGCCTTTGTGACACTGAACTTGGATGTGCCAGGTCTTGGCTTCTGTGCCAGCACTGCTTGTGTGAGAGATGGGTGTTGTTTGCTGGTGCCTTTCTCCTTAAGTGCATGTCTTTTTCTATGTTTCCTTTTCTTGCACCTTCTATTATTTGCCCATAAGAGAAACCATTTCAAAGTCCTGGTAGAATCATTGGGACCACTTAGAAACAAGTCATTTTTCAGGAATCAAAGAGATACTTCCAGATGTTGAGTTCAACTATGGGTCACCAACTCCAATTTGATCACTGTACTCTCCCAACATGCATACACACTCTCACTCTCATGCCTTCCCTCCCTCCCTTACTCCCTCTCTCCTTTCTTTCTTTCTCTCTCTCTCTCTCAAACACACCCATATACTCTCTCTCAAACACACACATACTCTCTCTGTTTCTCTCTCTCTCTCTCTCTCTCACACACACACACACACACACACACACACACACACACACACACACTTGTCTGTTGCTTATTTAGCTTGCTCTGCTTTCTTCCCATGTATGGAGGAGTATGAACTCCAAGCGTGACTAAGAATAACCTTGGTCAGGAGTCAGGCGGTAGTGCAGCGGATTAAGCGCAGGTAGCGCAAAAGGCAAAGAGGAGTGTAAGGATCCCGGTTTGAGCCTCCAGCACCCCACCTGCAGGGGGTCACTTCACAGGCGATGAAGCAGGTCTGCAAGTGTCTATCTTTCTCTCCCCTTCTCTGTCTTCCCCTCCTATCTCCATTTCTCTGTGTCCTATCCAACAACGACGACATCAATAACAACAACAATAATAACTACAACAAAAAACAAGGACATCAAAAGGGAATAAATAAATAAATAACTTTTAAAAAAGAGTAACCTTGGTCCTTGGTCTCACACCATCTTATGAACTTCATATGTACCTACCCTGTAACTCAGCATTTCCTCCCTAGAAACTTAACTGTTTCACTGCCACTTGAACTTTTGGTATCATATAAGCATATAATATCCTATGTTTGCATCTTTGACCTGTTGTAATGTGTTCTTTATTTTCAGTATCTGGAGAAAATTAGTTATCGTCTACATCAGTAAATACTCTGACCTTTCATACATTAAAAACATACTGATGTGTTTTGCCTTTAGTTTAATGGCTTAACATCAGTTTAAAATACTATAAAACTTCAGATATTTTGTATGTTGAAAACTCATTTACCTGTATATCACTTTGTAGCATCATGCTTTGGTAATTTGGAAACTATTAGATCATTGAGTTATATGGGTTTTGAAAATGTTGATACACCTTCTACAGTACCTAGAAATCTCACTAGTTAACATTACCACCAATTTAATCAGAAAGTTTTAAATAATATTTTGAAAAGCTGTGAAGGTCACAGGAGTGGATACAAAATTTTCAAAATTCTGATTTCTCTTAAAAGCTCCAATTTGATTATTGGTACCAAGCACTGTGAGTTGTTTAACTGAAAGTTACAGGCTTTTTAATGAATTTATTTTGAGAAAATGTCTTATGTACAAATAACCAAACTCTGTTAGTCTCAAGCAGAAATAGAGCTCCATGGGAAAAAGTGACCCACTTACCAAAAAAAATCAGGGATTTTAGTTTTTATTCATATTTTTTAAAACCAGCACACTGCTCTGCTCTAGCTTATGGTGGTTGTAAGGGGAACTTTAGTTTGTAACATAGCAAATGTAGCTTCATGTACTTTCCACTTGGTCTGTCACTTAGAATAGTAAAAAGATGTACTCATGGGTTGAGATTTAATGAAATTAATAGTTTCAGTTGTGAATGCTTATCAAAGACTTTTTAGTGTGACCTTTATTGAGAGGACACCCTGGGTTTGCTCATAATCACTTCTGCACTCTTGCACTGCCAGAGCAATGCCAAGGAGTGAAAGGCCAATTGTCTGACCACTACTATGAAACTGATTTGATCTTTGCATCTCTGAAAGGTGAAGGTGATTCCTAAGGGAATCCACATTTTGTAAACGGGCTCCCTGGTTCTGATGTTCATCTCTTTTCGTCACATGGGGACTCTCACAGACTTCAGCTGCTTTGAGGGCTGTTAGCAGGACCACATTCAGAAGACCAGTTCTCACTCACTGTGAGCATGCTGGTGGAACAGACTGAGAGCAGGACTGAGGATAATTCAGGCCCAACATATACCTGGTTTAGAGATTGCAAGGAACTTAGATGGGCCACGCAGATGCTACAGGTCTCCCTTTCCTGGTGGCTTCAGCAGCTGGAAGATTCAGTACACATGTGTCTATAGCCAGAATGCTTGGAAACCCAGATGTGTCTCCAGAGAGCATTTAATTAATGGGTACACAATGACATTCTAGTGTGGGGGTAGATAGCATAATGGTTATGCCAAGAGGCTCTCATACCGGAAGCTCCGAAGTCCCAGGTTCAATCACCCTCACCACCATAACCTAGGGCTGAGCAGTGCTCTGGTTAAAAAAAAAAAAAAAGACATCCTTGACTATCATGGGGTAATATGTGTGCTCAACCTGCCAGGCACTCTTGACTATCATGGGGAATACTTGGAGGAGGGCACTGGGACCATTCCAAGTTCAGGACATCTCAACATCTGCCTACCCTCTGCCTTCTCCTGCCTTGAGCTGCATGTTCCCAGAGTTATAAGCACCAGGAAGAAGATGATCTTCCTTAAAGCTGATATTTCAATCTCAGATGCTTTTTATTTTGTACACATACATTCCATTTACCACCGCGTAATGTACGAATCCAAGTATAACAGGATGTGTAGTGACACAGGAAGGAAAAGCTCTTCCCAAACTCTCCTTTGAGACAAAGCTACTACTAATGGTTAATTTTAGTTTTCTTGATGTTTTTAGTGCACATTTATCCTTGCCTATATGGGAATGGGAATAATTTTTTCATGGTTATTCTTCCATTCTGTTTTGTTACTTCTCTCCCTTTTTGTGAGAATGGGGGATTGTAAGGATTTTACATGTCCCACTGCATTCTGTTCATTAAAGCTGTCTGTACCCAACTCTCTGAGGACATGAAAATATTAGCTGTTATCTGTTCTAGATTCTGATTTCAAACATGGAGCTGGTATATCAACCTAACAGTTTTCTGGAGATGCAGAGGAAGGAGCAAGTCTGTGGTACTTTTCCATAGGGTGTGGGTTCTGTGAGGAGAGCATCTGTCAGGCCACAGTGGTCCTAATTCACTTTCCCAATGGATTTTTCAGTGTCATTTTTGTAGTCAAAGGGCTATCCTTGCCTTTTACAAGTAGGGCTAGCATTTGAATAAGTGATTCCCTTTATCTTGTAATTTTGTAAACCGATATTAAATAACTAATAAAAAAAGAAAATTATTATGATCTATATCACTAACAGTAGAGAAGAAAAGTCACACCATCATATAAGTAGACACAGAAACACCATTTGATAAAATTCATCAGAATGTCTGATCTCCGACAGGAATCTTTATTTTTCGACCACTTTTCTCCTATTTTCCCTTGCCCTGTCTCTGGTACCAATAATTTTTTATCTATTTTTCTTTCATTTCCATCACCTCTGGAGCTTTAACACTCTGGGATGACTTTTTCAGATAGAAAGAGCAAGTTGGTGGCCACATACTGAAGCTTCCTTTAATTCAGTGGGGCTGAGCTCAAACCTGGGTGTCACACATGACAAACAGCATAATATACAAGTGAGCTACTGCCAACCAAATCTGATCTCTTCTCCTAAGAGTCTGGTGGTGGGTGGTGGTAGTGGGGTGTGTGTGTCTTAGATTCTAAATATAAATCAGATCATGCAATCACATAGAAACCTGCTTTTATATCTACAGCTCTGAAAGGAACTGGTATCAGAGCCAGTTTTCATTTTTGTCATCTTCAGAGGACTAGGTTGTTCCATCTGTCTTCTCCACTAAATCCCCTAGGCCCTCTGTGTCACAGTGATCTGTATTCTTATCATAGTCCTCCAGAAGCACCTCTCACCCAATTGCAGAGTCAGGCTTGGGTACTTCGTGCACTCCTCTGCTTCCTCTCTCCCTTTATAACCCAGTCAGAAAAAAATAATAATACCATGTGTTTTACTTGCAACACTTCTCACTTCCAGTTTCTTTTTAAAAATTAATTTTATAAAATTATATGTCAACAGCGGTTTAAATCCACACCATGCCTACCACCAGAGTTCTGAATCTTCAGTCTCTTCACTGCAATCCACTATAGTTCCCCTAAGGTTGTAGACATGCGCTAACCATCATCTCTACAACTATCTGTCTCCATTTATACATGATTTCCCCCATTTTCTCCTGATTCAAATCTCTGTTCCTCTCCAAGCCATTCATGACAAAATAACTACCTCCATATGCCCCTCTCCTTTTCCTTATTTCTCTCTGGGTGCTGATGGAGATGGAGTTCAGAATCCTCTTATCTTCATCTTACCACTTCTTCCCCACTGGGAGTACAGATCAGGCTTGTTTTTGGGGTGCAGAAGGTAGGGGTTCTGGCTTCTGTAATTGCTTCTCTGCTGAACACAGTCACTGACAGGTCGATCCATACTCCCAGCCTGTACCTGTCTTTCCATAGTGGACCAGAGCTCTGGAGGTGGGAGCATCCAGGACACATTGGTGAGGTCTTCTGCCCAGAGAAGTCAAGATGAAGTCATGGTAGCATCTGTAACTTGGTATCTGGAAGGTGGCATGACCTAAATTGAGACAAACTAGTTATTGAACAGGAACCAAAAAGTAGGATTAGAGCAGATGAGATTAGGGATTTTAGGGTAGAATAAAGCTAGGAAGACCATTTTAGGCATGTTCTGGGGGCACACAACTTACAGTAGTTTTGCTTGAGTTTGATAGCTAGCCTGAAGTTAGAATGAATATTGTCTGAAAGAATGGTGTCAGGTTCTGGATGACAGCATGATGTCGACCAGACTTCCCTGGACTGAAGGACAACCCCACCAATGTGTCCTGGAGCCCGCTTCCCCAGAGACCCTCCCTACTAGGGAAAGAGAGAGGCAGACTGGGAGTATGGATCCACTAGTCAATGCCCATGTTCAGCAGGGAAGCAGTTACAGAAGCCAGACCTTCCACCTTCTGCACCCCATAGTGACCCTGAGTCCATACTCCCAGAGGGATAGAGAATGGGAAAGCTATCAGGGGAGGGAATGAGATATGGAGATTGGGTGGTGGGAATTGTGTGGAGTTGTACCCCTCCTATCCTATGATTTTGTTTATGTCTCCCTTTCTTAAATTAAAAAAAGCAAATAAAAAAGAAGAAATCCCAGAAAAAAATGGTGTCAGAGTAGAGAAAAGGGCTAAAAAGTTGGATTAAGGCAAATGATGGATAAAATGAACTATCTCCATCCATCTGACAGAGGGCCCATACATATTTGTACTTATACTTTATATTTACATTTATACTTATATTTATAATATACTTATATTTATATTTAGCACCAGAACCTGTGTAACCTCTAAGTCCCTATTGGTCTGAGCTCACAGCTCATGGTCACAGCTGGGAACATTGCAGGCTGCACTCACTTCAGGACACAGTGTTTTTTGAGTGGCAGGGCAGGATACCCCAGCCTCCCTTCAGAGACTGGGGCTATCCCTACAGTCACTGCTTTATGGTGAAGACAAGGTCATAGGAGGGCCGACAAGATGCCCTTCTTGATGGATTTTTTCCAGGGGCTGGGCTCCAGCGCACTGCGGTGGAGGCCGCAGCCCCCAAGGGACATGTGCCCAGGGCCCTCCCTGGTCCCCATGTCCCCACTTGCCCCGCGGGTCCCCGCGCAGCAGTTGTCTGTTTGGAGGGACTGGGGGTGGGTGGCATGAAGGAGGGCGGGCCAGGGGCCTGGGCTGGGGCCCGCTGTGCGAGGCAACAGGGGCTGAGCGCCCCCCTAGGCGTGCAGGGGGCTGGCCCCTCTGGGTGGAGCTCGCACCTGCAGCCCCCAAGTGCGCAGGTGCCTCCCTGGGCGCTGAGTGCGCAGGCGCCAACCGATGGCAGGACTGAAACCTGGCTAGAGCCCGGTCAGAGTGCGAGGTGGCAGCGGTGGAGGCAGCCCTGGACCAACAGGAACCCTGACTGACTGACCAACGGAGGCTCGAGTCTCGGAGGCAACGGGACTAAGGCGCCCGCCTAGGGGCCCGCTTGCAATGTGGCCTGGCACCTGCTGAGTGCCCTGAGCCAGTGACGCTCTCTGGGACCCATGGGAAAGGAGAGGTGTGGGGTCGCTGGTGCGGGGTGGCCTTGGCTGCGGCGACTGGGGTGTGGGGAAGGCGTGCGCCAGCAGGGGGTGGCCCATGCCCTGCTCTCCAAGAGAGAGTGAGCGTACTGGGCTTTTTTAGGGGTGGTTGCTAAGCGAGGCGCTACCCAGCGCAGGATTTTGTAACCAATCCTCCCCTGGCAGCTGCTGTCACCGCTCGTGCCCCTTTGCTCTCTTGTGGGAGAAATAATGATGTGATGAGCACAGCCCGGCGCGCTGCGGCCAGTGTGTGGCGGGTGCGGCCAGGTGGGCTGGCTGGGGTGTGTGTGTAGGGGGGCCGCTGCCCACCGCCTCGCCCCACCCACCCGCGCTGCGCCAGGGGTGTCGGGACAAATTAGACTTGGGGAGCCTAAAGGAGAGAAGAGTTGCAAGAGGTGGGGAGGGGGTGGCGAGCTCTGGCAAGGTGGCAAGCAGAGGGGACCTGCCTGCACAGGCCCAGGAAACTCTGGGCTAGTCCTGGATGGGGGACCCCACCAGCCTGTCGCTCTCTGTGAAGGTCTTGGGATTTGGAATCCATGATTTATCAGCGGTGGCAATCTTGTATGGATTAACAATAGGGCCATTGCCAGCAGAACCCCATGTCCCACCTTGCCCAGCGGGTACCTGCGCAGCAGTTGTCTGTTTGGAGGGACTGGGGGCGGGGGGTGAAGAAGGGCGGGCCAGGGGCCTGGGCTGGGGCGCGCGGTGAGAGGCACCAGGGGCTGAGCGCCCCCCTAGGCGTGCAGGGGGCTGGCCCCTCCGGGTGGAGCGCACCAGCCGCCCCCCAGTGCGCAGGTGCCTCCCTGGGCGCTGAGTGCGCAGGCGCCAACCGCTGGCAGGACCGAAACCGGGCTACAGCCCAGTCAGAGTGCGCAGAGGCAGAGGCTGAGGCAGCGCTGAACCAACAGGAACCCTGACTGACTGACTGACCAACGGAGCCTGAGTCTCAGAGGCAACGGGACTATGGCGCCCTAGGGGCCCGCTAGCCATGTGGCCCAGCACCTGCTGAGCCTGGAGCACTGGAGGATGTCCGCGCTGAGGAAGGTGCGACTGTGGGGCCCGGTTGGTCGGGCGCCGGCGCCATGGGGGCAGGGGGGTGGCGGGTGGCGGGGTAGGGTCCCCGCGGAGAGCCCGGGTGTGGGTGGGGGACCCTGCGCGAGTCTGCGTGGGGGCGGGAGCACGTAGGTCCTTGCTCCCCAGCCAGAGCGAGGTCCCCCGGCACCTGTGCGTGGGACCCCGAGTTGGCAGCGTGGCCCCGCGCCCCGGTGGCACTGAGTGCCCGGAGCCAGCGCGCGAGTCTTGCACTGTTACCGGTCCCTGGGTCCCGGGCTCTGGGGTGCACGGCCGGCGCCGATTGGGGCGCCGAGGAGGTGCGATGGTCCCTCCTTGGCCCTGTGAGCCCAGTGCCAGGAGACCCATGGAGGGGCTGACCAGCGAGAGGGCTACATGCTGACTGGGACTCGGGTTCTGGCGCAGGAGGGGCAGCCTCCGTGGTGGTGGGGGGGCAGGCGGCACATCGCACCCCCCCCCCAACCTCCTTGGTCAATTCCATGTGGTGACGCTCTCTGGGACCCGCAGGAAAGGAGAGGTGTGGGGTCGCAGGTGTGGGGTGGCCTTGGCTGAGGCGACTGGGGTGTGGGGAAGGTGTGCGCCAGCAGGGGGTGGCCCATGCCCTGCTCTCCAAGTGCAAGCAAGTGCACCGGGCTTTTTTAGGGGTGGTTGCTAAGCGAGGCGCTACCCAGCGCAGGATTTTGTAACCAAGCCTCCCCTGGCAGCTGCTGTCACCTCTCGTGCCCCTTTGCTCTCTTGTGGGAGAAATAATGATGTGATGAGCACAGCCCTGCGCACTGCAGCCAGGGTGCTGTGGGTGCGCCCAGGTGGTCTGGCTGGGGTGTGTGTGTAGGGGGGCCGCTGCCCACCGCCTCGCCCCACCCACCCGCGCTGCGCCAGGGGTGTCGGGACAAATTAGACTTGGGGAGCCTAAAGGAGAGAAGAGTTGCAAGAGGTGGGGAGGGGGTGGCGAGCTTGGGCGAGGTGGCAAGCAGAGGGGACCTGCCTGCACAGGCCCAGGAAACTCTGGGCTTGTCCTGGCTAGGGAACCCCACCAGCCTGTTGCTCTCGGTGAAGGTCTTGGGATTCGGAATCCATGATTTATCAGCGGTGGCAATCTTGTATGGATTAACAATACTGCCATTGCCTGCAGAACCATCTTCAGTGTTGATTGATTCTGCCTGGGCTGCCTTAGGGAGATTGAAGTGCTATAGCCTCTCCATCACCTTTGGCTGGAGTGCTTGGGGGAGGCCACCTCACCTGCCACTGGACTGGGGGTAAGAGGGGTTACCAGCAGGGGGACATCTCTTTTCTCACCCAGTCATCAATTTGGGGGCTGGGAGGCCTGTGCCTCTGATTGACACTCAGGGACTTTAGTCTCCTAAGACTTGAAGACTCTTCTCAGCACAGTCACAGAGTGTCCCTGTGGCACATTCAGAGATTCCAAAGCCCAGTTAGCAACAGACCCCCTTTTAGCTCCACTTTCACCCCTGGGAGTGACACTTTTAGATTTGAGGTTGAGTTTCATTACAACACAATTTTCAGTTTACCTGCTTTATTTTCCTGGTGAAAGAAAGGTAATAGGTAACCAAGGCAAAAAAAAAAAAAAGGTAAAAATGATAAAAACATGCTAATTTTTGGCAGGTCAAGTTGTTACTCTGGTTTTTCAAAAAATGTCATTAATCAGAATTTTCCAGTAGCCAAATTGTCTTGTGCAGGCAGCTGTGACTCAGAGATTTTGGCTCTAATAATAATTGTAGAGTGTGCACCATTTCCTTTAGATGGGGTGACTTTTTCATTGCCTGCAAGAGAGCAAATGAGAATTATTTTGTACCCCACATCTGGCATTATGGCTAGTGGGATTCAGAGTGCATGGTGTACGTGGGTACATTTGGACTGAGAGGTAGGGCCTTGCAGGCCTGCAAGGACAGGAACAGGAACTACACACACCAAAGACACTATCTTCTCCACCAACATTTACAGTCAATTTATCCTCTGTCAGTAGTTCAGCAGACCTGAGGGTTCTTCTCAGTAAAAGTTGTTCAAGGGAACTGCACTTTATACATGCAAATCACTCAGTTCCCTTTATTAACTCTTTCCTCCAGGTTTCTCTGTTCTTGGTTAAGAGTTCATATAAGCCACAGATGTCATCTATGTCACTTGTCATGTCAAACTTGCGTATTGCACTTGAGACTAACTGGTAACTTGAGTGAGCAAAATGAGTACTATGTCCAGTAACCCAAGCAGATGAAATAAAGCTTCTCAGTTCAGCATTCTAAGTCATTGTTTCAAACTCTTAATCATTTATTCCTCCTTCTTCAAAAGAACTTTGCACTTATAGTATAATTATCCTAAGTGGTACTGTTTGAGACAAAAATAAACATGTATTCTACTTTCCAATATTTCTGAATGTTATAGGTTACTTATGGTGGAAATGAAATTTAACATGTAAAACCCTTCTATAGAATTCGGATTACATTGGTATTTCTCCCCTTTGACATATATATCCTGTAGCTCTCTGTTGTTAGGTTTTTTAAAATGGTATAAGTTACAAAATAAATAATAGCAATTAATAATAATACTCAATAGAAAAAGTCCTTTGGGGGGCTGGCAGTAGTGTTTCAGGTTAAGCATACATAGTACGAAGTGCAAGGACCTGTGAAAGTATCCCAGTTCAAGCCCCAGCTCCCTACCTACAGGGGAGTTGCTTCACAGGTAGTGAACCAGGTCTGCAGTCATCTCTTTCTCTTCCCCTATCTTCCCTTCCTCTCTCAATTTCACTCTGTTCTGGGACCAGATGGTGGTACACCTGGTTGAGTGCACATGTCACAATGTGCAAGGACCCAGGTTCGAGCCCGGTCCCCACCTGCAGGGGGAAAGCTTCACAAGTGGTGAAGCAGGGCTGCAGGTATCTCTCTGTCTCTCTCCCTCTCTATGACCCTCTTCCCTCTTGATTTTGGCTGGCTCTATCCAATAAATAAATCAATAAAGATAAAAAAGGGAGTTGGGTGGTAGTGCAGCGTGTTAAGCACATGTGGCGCAAAGTGCAAGGACTGGCATAAGAATCCCGGTTCGAGCTCCTGGCTCCTCACCTGGAGAGGAGTTGCTTCACAAGTGGTGAAGCATGTCTGCAGGTGTCTCTTTTTCTCTTCCCCCTCTCTGTCTTCCCCTTCTCTCTCCATTTCTGTCTGTCCTTTCTTAACAACGATGACATCAATAACAACAATAATAAAAACCAACAAGGGCAACAAAAGGGAAAATAAATAAATAATAAAAAAAATTCACTCTGTCCTATGCTATAAAAAAAAAGTGCTTTGCAGAATTTAAATACATTGTATTCCATGTACCTAGAACCTGACCAGTTTTGAAAGTAAAGGATTATAATGGGCCTTTTTTTAAATTGTTAGAGGATCTGTTATTGCTCTTAACAGAGTATCTTTCATGAAATGCACATAGGGTGAAGAGATGCCTTGATGCTTTTGTTATTTAAAACAGCATTGAGGTGACAATTAGGAGAACGCTCACTTAGTAGAGCACACACTTTGCCATGCTAAGTATTCATAGGAGCACCATGCAGAGGGGAAATTCCATCAGTGGTAAAGTAGTGCTGTGGTGTTTCTCCACCCTCTTTCCCCCCTCTCTCTTTCTGTCTCTCTCTCACTCTCTCTCTCTCTCTACCCCTTTCTATATTCCATCCTCTGTATGAAAAAAAAGAGAAAATAGTCTACTTGGAGTGGTTGATTGTTGCAGACACTGGTGGCAAAAAAGTAAGTATATATTATTGATTTAAGAAAACATGGAAGTCATAGTTTCTCAGTTGCCCAAGTTATTGAATAATAGGCACTTTGACTACAGATTTTAAAGGAGTGTTAATTAGATATATTTTATTGACACACAGAATAGATTTGCCCTGGTCTTTCACTGGACACAATAAAAATAACTATGCCTTTGTGCCTTGGGCAGAAGGGAGTCCTGTGTCAGCACTGCCAGTACATTGGTTATGAAGAGTTGTGTTCAGGAAGTCAGTCGTAAGGACAAGATGAGTCAGTGGGCAGCACATATACCTTACCATGAGTTTGAGTCTGGGCACCACATGGGAGTCCCATGGATAGCACTGTGGTAGCTCCCCTGATGAGGTAGAATGATGATGTGATACTCCTCTTCTCTCCTGTCCCCCAGATAGTGAAGAAAGAAAAAGGGCCAAAGAGGTCTCTCAGTAGTGTTATTTGCCACGCATGAAGCCATAAATTGATGTTGCATATGTACAAGGCTCAGAGCTCATTTCTGGCACTACATTAAAACAAATAAATAAGCAGGAAGTCAGCAAGCAGAGTGTTCTTGTGCAGTTAAATCACTTGTAAGGACTGACAAAGTTGCTCACTTGGATAATGCAGAGATTTGCCATGAGTGTGACCCAAGTTTGAGCCCGGGCCCCCATAGCATTGAAAAAAGCCTCAGTGCTCTGGTCTCTCTCACTCTTTCTACTTCTGCCCATTAAAAAGAAAAGTCATTCTTGATCCACCATGGTTTTACTTAATGCTGTTTTTATCAAACAGTCCATTCCCAGAAGACTGACATTTTCTTTGGGCTCTGGAGTGTGTAAGATGGTGTGTGTGTGTGTGTGTGTGTGTGTGTGTGTGTGTGTGTGTGTGTGTGTGTGGTGTCAGGGCTCTCCTTTTGAAAGGCCAAGTCTCAGCTCTGTCTTGTGGTGTGCCAGACACAGATAGGAGCACTTACCCTGCCTTCTAGCCTGAACAGTAGTGACAAGGAATGGACTGAGCTGTCCATGGCAGCTGGAGTTCAGTAACCACTGCTCTGCTTTTTCAGCCATTAATTTCTGCCCCTATGCTTTGGAGATGCTTCTCAGTCAGCAGCTACTGGTCCTCACATTCAGTCCCTTGGAGTGACAGTCCTCTTGGGCTGATCTGTCATTTCTCAGAGAGAACATTATAGGGCTCACTCTTGAGAAAATTTGCCTCTCCTGAATTATTCCCAGTCATTTGTCCATGATGGATGCCTCCAGCTTTTATTCTTAAACTCTCGTTCCTGCTAGAAGAAGTTGTCCTACACTCTTGCCCTTGTGATTGGCCCTCCATAGACATTTGCATATAAATTTCCTTGGACTATTATATTTGCCTTTCTGAGAGTCTTGCTATATTCAAAATGGGTTCTGCTTTGTCTAATGAGAACCCTTCCTGTTTGAGAATTTTGGTATCCAGGGATAAGATAACATGACATTTATTTATTTATTTTTGAGCTGAGACAGAAACATGCCTTTTGAGCAGAGGGAATCCTTGGGAGGAAGGCTGAAAGGAAGTGGGGCCTAGAATTGTTTCTGGGTGTCAACAGCTTAGGTGGTGACTGTCTGTACACAGAGCAACATGGCCACTTTAATGTGAATTCAGGCAAGAATCTGGTTGTCTGTCCATGGCAACCACAGTAAAGTATGAGTTTTTATTATAATAATAATAATAACTACATGAAAATTACTGAAGAGCAAGATTTTCAGTCTTCAGCGGATATTCTCATCTGGTGTAGTCATAGAATAACAAAAAAGAAAAATTTTAATGAGTCATTGCTAAAAAGGAACATTTGCAACCAGCCTTTCCTTAAAATCATAGAAAATATGTTAACAGTAACTTTGTAAGTTTAGGTAGGCGTTACCTTTAAAATGATGTACTATACTCTGCACAAAAGAAAAAAGTACTGAACTAATCCACCAGAACCTGTAAGTATATATGTTAAGCCAGCCAACATGTCATTATCCCCTTGTCTGTCATGAAAAGTTGTCCTGCTCTCCTGCATGAGGATGAATTGGAGCCCCCCTGGGGTGACAGTTCAAGTGGTATCACTGAGTTCTGATCCTAATACTTAAAAGGGGACAGAATCTATGCTGATTTGATAGGATTGTCACAAGGATGAAGTGAAACTGTGGCTGTACAGCATACAGCATTTAGAGAAGCTCCGGAGGTGACTCAGCAGGTAGAACACAGATAGGACAGAGAGAAATGGAGAGAGGAGGGGAAGACAGAGAAGGGGAGAGAAAGGTAGACACTTGGCAGACCTGCTTCACCACCTGTGAAGCGACTCCCCTGCAGGTGGGGAGCCAGGGGCTCGAACCGGGATCCTTACGCTGGTTCCTGCGCTTTGCGCCACATGCGCTTAACCCACTGCGCCACCGCCCGACCCCCTTGTCATTTTTTTAATTTGACCTTTATTAACAGATACTTTCAGCTTGTTGACTTTTTTTAAAAAAAATCAAGTTGTAAACTTTTATTACAAATTAAAAATGAGGTTCTTAAAAATCTCAACTTGACCAGATATGAAACAATTTAAAAACCTTTAAAGGTGTACTGAGAAAAACCAGGCCTTTAAAAAAAAAAAAAAAAAAACACGTTTGTCATTACCAAAAAGAGACATCTTTAGGTAAAAATAATAAAAACCCCATGCTGCATAGATAATGCAGATAGTCTGGTTATCTGCTCAAGGGGCAAAAAGCAAGCACTTAAGGTCTTCAGCTCATTCCTGTTGTTGAAACCATATCCGTTCCTTACATTGAACCATTTTACTGTTACCATAACCTTTGTTGCCTTGACCTTCTTGTCCCTGCCAGCAGGCGCCACCGATGTGAGGCTGCCTGGGCAGCTGCTCCCTGCGCCGCTGCCATTGTACCAGGCTTGGTGTCAGTGGTGCTGAGGGCAGGGGCAGCTGGCAGCTGCTGGGTCTTGGCCACCCTGCTCATGGTTGTGGTGATGGTGACTGGGGCCGGCTGCTGCAGCTGCAGCTCCTCCCAGGGTGTGATGGTAACTAGGCGGAGGTGGCTGTGGGGCTGCTCAGGGCTCTCTGGGGTCAGCTCTCAGCTTGTCATTTTTAAGCCAGGTTCTAGTAGGAATGAACATGTCTGGCTCCACTCAGAAACATTTCTTTTTAATATTTACTGTGGCTTTCAATTTCCCATCCTTTCCCATCCAAGTTCAGCTCATTAGCAAATCCTGTAACAAGTCTAGAATGAAAATTACAAGATAAAATGATCTTCTCTCCTACTTCCAAAAGCCTAAAGATTCAGTGGAAAGACAGAGGTATTTATTCCTTCTAGCGTAGGTGATTGTCTTATGATTAATAAAGAAGTAGCTACAATTCAAGGGCCAGAGGGTAAGCTGTTGCCCAGGGGTTCTATTCAACATTTTGTTAATTAGGAAATTCCTGAGCCCAATTAGTCAAGTAATGATTTGAATATTTTCGTTGTAAATAGATTTAGGTAAATTAGTTCTCCTCCAGGACCATATTTAAAGCTGAATCTCCATCAAAATCCAAAGGCACACATCTGTGAAAAATGGCAAAAAAGGCTCCCAAGTTCTAGGTTTAATCCACCATACCACCCTAAGCCAGAGTTGAGCTGTGCTCTGGTAAAAAATAATAATAATAATGATCTAAATAAAAAATAAATCTACCATCCTCAAAGTATGTCTTTGGGGGAAAAATAATTTCAATGGAGGAGAAAAATGGAGATTCTTTTTGAGAGATAAGGACAACTTCTTGGGAAAATTTGACCAGTGAGGGAAGCAGAATTTTATGTGTAGACATGTTTTTTTTTCACCGTGTCTCTTCTGGCTAACATCCTAGCTGGCCTTCTGTTACCCCTTCACAATGTCCTCGGTGTTAACTAAGCTATTTAAAGATGGCATCGAAGAACACATGGTGAGTTCCTCACCATTTCTTAATCTCATATGCGAAGGTGGTATGCATGTTACTAATCGCCACTTATTTTTCTCTAATCTGTCTTTCTAATGCCTACTTAAGCAGTATCTGAAGAACTCAAATGGGTAGAGGATAATATTACCTGTTTGGACACCACAGAACATTCATATTTAATCTTTTTTTCCCCTTCTTTTTCTCACTCATTCATTGGTCCATGTACTGCCAATGTGCAGGTGTTTAAAATCCCTGAAAATCATGCTTTCTCTTCATTTTTTTGCTGAGTTTATGTGTGAAGAAATATATTATTTTAAATGTCTGTTTTCTTTTTTATAAATTTTATTTTTGAAAGAGATGCAGAGACACACACAAGAGAAACCCATATTTAATTTTAAATGTCTTTTTTTCAGAAATCTTTCTTTTTAATATTCTATTTAATTATCTATTACCTGGGTAGAGACAGAAATTGAGAGGGAAGCAGGAGATGGTGAGATTAGAGAAAGGACAATTAGGAAAGTGCCCTTCATTTTCCCAGGATGCCAGTTTTGGCCTGTGAACTTCTGACCTGCATGTGGTGTGCAGGTGCCAGTGTCAGCAGAATGAGTGACTATTCCATGAACTAATGTCCCCACACTTGGCTTCTGTCTGGGAAGTGCTGGCTAAGGAGTAAAAGGCTAGTAGCTGAGGGACTAGTGTGGGAGAGACTTCACCTTGAACTTTGCTGTGAAGTGTGCTGATGACAGTAACAGCCATCCAGAAATCAGAAGTGCACCATCTCTAGTCTCTGCTACTGTCTCCTCCTGTGCTGACTTCAGACTCAGCCATGTACTTGCTGTGGCCCCCGGGACATTGACAGGTGGGAATCAGGCAGAGTCCTCAGTGCCTGTCTGGCTGTGGGGAGCCCTTCTTCCAGCACTGAGGAAGCTAGGTGCCACCCTGTGGAGGCCTGGGGAACAGGCAAGACACACATAGTAGCTCCAGTGGAGCTGTTAGCTGCCTGCAGACACACGTGACCTCAGCTGATGCAGAGCTGCCCTGAGGAGCCCACCAAGGGCTGATCTGACCCCGAGCAAAGAGAGGGGTCATCTAAGGCACAGAGTCATGAAGTAATATTTATTATAGCAATAAGCAAGAAAATACATTAAAAGACTATATAACTACATATATACCATGAAAAGAATAATAAGTGAGAAATTTCTGTGAAAAGACCAGGGTGTAAGGGATCAAGGAAGAAGACTCAAATGAAATGAGCTGGATATGGAATGTTGACATTTTCCATTGTGACCCCACTAGACAAAAAGTTTAAAAGAAGTGTCTTAGTCAGATGGCTTCATGTCTTCCACCAGGATTTTTACACATAGATGGCAGGACTGAGGAATAATTCAAAATTCTGCAAAGTATTAGAATATAATTGTTCTCAATTGTATATCATTCTAATAGGAAAAAAAGGGTCAGTTCTTGGAAGGGGAAGGCTGGCTGTAGGCATTCCAGCAGACACCCAGGTGGCCTCACTGATTGCAGACCTGCTAGGGGAGCCCCCAGCAAGGTGCTGAGAGGAGCCCTGAGCTCCTTAGCAGCTGAGCAGGGTGTAGACAGGGTGCTGCCTGGACCCGCTCAGAGAGACCTAAGATGGTCCATCACTGCGCCTTTCTGTAGGTGTCACTCTCCCAGCTTGGAATTAGGAGGCTGTCTTATTGTCATGCCTGAAATGAACAGAGAGCTGTCTTAGTTAAGTCACATTCTCAGACACGAGCTTCCTCTTGATTCCTGAAGAAATGTATTATCCCAGGAGAAAATTTCTCCAAGGAGATAAATGCATGAAGGGGCTGAGTGATGCCCACCTGGTGAGCACACATGCCACAGTGAGCAAGTACCTGGGTTCTTGCCCCTGTGTTCACCTGCAGAAAAGGAAAGCTTCAGGAGCTGGAAAGCAGAGCTGTAGGTATATCTCCTTCTCTGTCTCTCCCTCCCATTTTAATTACTGTCTCTAGCCATTAGGTAAATTTAATTATTATCAAAAGCATTAAATATATTAAAACCTAGTCATCACATAGTAGAAATCTTTCCTCTCAAATCAATACAGCAAATGTCTGCAGCCCCCACCCAGACTGTGCTGCCAGAAGAATGAAGTCTTGCCATTGTTGGGATGTGATTCTCTTGACTTGTTTCAATCAAGCAGAACACTGTGCGTCTCATACAGACTGGTTGCTAGATTAATCTCACATGGCCTAGGCTCACCCAGACTCATGGTGTAGATGAGCAGTGTCCAGGAGCCTGGTCACCTTTGTACCACTGGCATCACTCAGGAAGAAGGCGCCTACCTCTAGCAGGAACAGGGGACCAGGATGGAGGGCCTCACTCTTCCCTCTCCTCTTCGTTAATCTCTGTATGGTTGTGGGTGCACAGCATGGCCATGAGGCAGGAGAACTGACTGCGGGTGGCCTCCTCCTTCTGGTGGACCCGATGGACACAGTCCCTGATATCCTCCACTGCCAGGTTCACGGGGATGATGGGGTTGCCCAGGGCATAGTTGTAGAGTGACACCTTGTGGGTGGCCCTGTCCCCATAGCCCATCAGATAGTCAACCCTGAGCTCAGAGGTGGTGAGGTCCAGCAGAGGCAGCCATGAGAGGGTCCCGTGCAGACTGGTGGACACAGAGCTCTGCCAGATGCTTTCCACATCATGGAGGCCGGTGACAGTGTCACTCCTCTGTCCCACAGCCACCAAGATGCCCTTCTGGTGGCCTCTGCCAACAGAGCTGCCCAGTGTCCAGGTAGAATCACCTCCAGCACAGATACCTGTGAACATAGCAGTGGGTTTAGCAATGGACAAAGGAGGCACCCGAGGCAGCAGAACAGAGGCAGTGAGAGGATGAAGGACTCGGAGAACCAAGGGGCCGAGGGTCCACTACCTCACTGACACCATTGCAGAGGGACTGATGGGGAGAGCAAACCCAGTCTAAAATCTTGGAGATGATTCCTGCATATCAGCAGGAAAATGTTTAATGAGGAGTTGAGACAGGAGAACAGGACTCCCTAATTTTTACTGAATTTGAAGGTGTGGAACTGGAGTTGGCTTTTTGAGAACTTAAGAGGTTTCTGTAAACTTGACACGACACTGGAAGTTATCAAGCTGGGTCATTGTTAATTCTGGTGTATATTCTGGTCCCATTTCTCTAGGGAGTTTGGTTTTCAGTGTCCTGAGCTTGTTTTCAGGAGGGGATAGATGGCCAGAGAGGTGGCACTTGCAGCAAAGGGTGCAGTTCCCCTCTCCCCTGCTGACCTGACCTGGGGACCTGGGCTTGAGGAGGAGCTGACCTGGGGTGTCCTCTAGTAGCTGCTCCACAAGGAAGGACTCCTGGTGGCTGGAAGCTGAGCTGGAGTCTTCCTGTTCCTGTGACAGGTCACGGGCGGTGATGCCATTCCATTTTCATGGTGAGGAGAGAAATCCAAGCATAGGTTCAGGCTGAGGTGCCGTGATGAGCCCATCATGACCACATAGTGTGCCCACAGCATGGCAAGGGAGCTGTGTTTTTCTTGAAGACGTGCATGGTTTCTGGGGGCTACTGGGTTCCTGCCAATCCTGCGTCCCCCCCATGGGATTGGTTTTCAGGGTCCTGAGCTTGTTTCAGGAAGGAAGATCTGACCTGGTAGGAGGCATTTACAGGAACCCAGGGGGTCCCCTCTCCCCTGATGGTCTCCACATGCCAGGCTGGTGGAGTCATCGGCTTCTCGTGGAAGCTCCTCAGTGGCCGGCATTTGGCCCACTTCATGCTCCTGCAGATGTTTGCCATCTAGATGGAGAGAAACCTCAGTCTAGGTCCAGGCTGACCATGAAGAGACTCACCTCATGTAGAACATGACACACGGGCCTTCTCCTGGACCTTCTGTGCTAAGAAGGCTGTGTCTCTGTGTCTCTGTGTCTTGTGTCCCTGAATCTGACAGCAGACCCTGCCCTCCCATGTGCCCATGAAACGAGTTGACAAAATAAAGAGGAAGATGCTCTTATACATTCCTGTGCCTGGAATGCCATGATGATTGTGGAGTCCTGAAGCATGATGGGATAGGACCTAAGTCAGTGAAGAGAGTGTTTTGCAGATACCTATCAAGGTGCAATGTCAAGATTACCTTTGTGTCAAGAACTATACTACACCATAAACCCACAATAATATTAGTTTAAAAGATAAAAAGTTATTTCAAACTTGCTTTCTTAGTGTTTTATTTATAATATTTCACTTAAAATCTGGCCAAATGTAAAAAGCTGCCTAAATGCTGTGCCCATCATAAAGCCAGGTAGAGGCTCATGTACCATGAAAAGGACCTTTTGCACAAGCAAAGGGAACTGCATAGTGGGAGCTGTCACTGGGTGTCTCTCCCCTCTGTTCCCTTCCCCATATCCTTCTCTTGTCTCTCAGGTACTTTCAAAAGAAATTTGAAGAGTACTTTGCTCAACAGTGTTGTCCACTGACTGAATTCATTGCCTGTGTCACACAAAATAAATTCAGTTAATGAATTACTCATTCCCTCATTCCCAGGTCCCTGTCACCATGTGCAGGCTGTGAATGGAAACACTTTGCAGAAATTCAGTGTGAGTGTCTGTGAGTCCTGGGAAGCATGTCTGGCTGTGGCTTGTCCTGTCTCCCTTGTGCCCAGTTGGAAGAGCAGGCCAGTGGTGGGTCCTCCAGGCTGGGTCCCCGCTGGCCTCTGACTCTGCATCCCTCCTTCAGCTTCTCCACCCTGGCTGCCCTTCCTCAGAACTTGGAGCCCTGCCCAGTCTCCCTGCTTCTCCTCTACTACCTGCCCAGTGCTGGACAGAAACCTTGCAGAAAAGCCACCTCTTCTGTCCTCAGGGCAGCAGAGAAGCAGCAGCTGTGGGGTAAGGAGCAGGGGGAGCAGGTACGCACTTCGTGTTGGAGATGAGCAGCACATTGGAATATAAGATCATTTGTCATTTCTGCCACTTCCGCCCCTTCTGGAATTTGGCAGGGCCAAAGAGCAGGATGCAGCCACGAGGCATCACTGGGATGTTCTCCTCTTGAGGGCCACTCTCCTCCACAGAAGTCCTGCAAGGTAGCAGACCCACAGGGCAGCATGTCAGCGGGCATTCGGGACACGGGGTCATGCTGATGCCAGCACTCACAGCATTACAGAGGAATCTCAGTCCCCCAGAAGGACTCAGCACCCCCACTCAGGAGTCCTGAGCTACAAAGAGCTCCTGTGAGAGTTGAGGTCACTGAGGGCCAGTGGAGATGGAGGGCAGCTTGAAGGACAGGACACAGGGACTGTCACATTAGTGTCAGGGGACAAGGAAACAGCCGAGTCACTGGACCTGGGAGAAAGGAGACACTAAGAGGGAGTGAGGGGGAGTGAGGGTTGGGGTCCTGGTGCTTGGTGCTGGGGAAGGAGCTGAGTGAAGGGTGAAAGTGTTCTGCAGATCCCTCTCATGGGGAGATGAGAAATCTTACCTCTGTCAACAATCTGCACTGTAGTGAATTATCACTGGCCCCCAATATAAGAATAAAAAAAAAAGTAAGGGGTTGCTAGAGGTCAAAGGAGAGATGATGAGAAATGTTTCAAAGAACCAGCTCAGGGCCAAGGCCTAAAGGCAGCACAGTGTCTAGAGTGTTGTGGGAAAATCATCAACCCCAAGTATCATCTGCAGTTTTTGCCTCTGTGACTCTGCTTCTCTCTCTGCCCATTTATGTCCCCCTTTTCTTTCCTCTTTGCTTCTTTTCTCTTATCTTCTCTGTCTCTCTTCCTATGTCATAAAAATAATTTTAAACAGATACACGTGAGACCTATAGAGGTCAGATTGCATGGACTCCAAGAGTGTGAAGAGGTCATTCCATTGTGGTCTCACATTAACATACACACTTAGATAACAGGATTATTGAAAACTGACACTAATCTTTAAGTCAGTCTTCACTTTGGGGTTGAGGGGGGCAGGAATCCAACAATCATCAAATAATAAATCAAACATCCAAATGTTTCTCAACTCAAGGAAGTACTAAGGTATTCCTGGCTGTGCCCTGAGTAAGCCCACAGGACTCTGATCCCATCAGGTCAAGTCTGCTCTCTGGCATCAGCAGGAGGGAATCTCATGAGCACAAGTAACTGTTCATGAGACCAGGGCTGAAGCTGAGGATTCTGTCAGTGGGCATCACACAGAGCACATCCTGTGACTGCCCTCCTCCTGCTCTGCCAGTCACACAGGGCATGTGAACAGACTCTACCTGAAGCAGGACAGACAGCCCAGACACCCTGAAAGCCGTGAAGACTTTCTGGTAGACTCAGACATCCTCTATTCTTCACTCCTTGATGCTAAAGAGAGAGCTGGACACAGAACTGCTTGCACTATCAGCTCAGTCTTCAAGACTGAAGATTCCGCTGTAGCCAAGGCCACTGGGCTGTGATGTCATCAGTCAAAGGTCAGTGTCATAACTGACCAGCTGACAGCATGACTGACTCCCTGAAGCATGTTACACCACCACTCTTCATTATTAAAATAGTTTTCTTTTGAGATGACTGTAGACTTTCAGGCTTTTACTAGAAATAATAGAAATGTCACAAGCCTTGCCCCATTTCACACAGTAGTTATATCATTATATAATTCTAAACATTAAATATCACAGCAAGATATTCACATGGGTGCTGTCAGAGACACACTATTTCCAGGAGCATAAGTAGTTGTGGAGTTGGATAGGGGCCATGAATATTGAAAGCACCTGTTGACGTGAAGCCAGTTGTTCCGTGTGGATATTTCCAGCTGTGCCCACCTTGTGATAACTCTGAAAAGGTGAGACGAGATGGTATTGGGGTCGCAGACTCTCCCCTTGCTTGGAAGGGTGTTGGCCTAAGCTTAAGCTTCCTAATAAAGGCTCTTACTATTGCATGTCATTCTGGTCTTCTTTGTGTGAGATCAGGACTCGAACTTCTGGGTATAACATTAGAGTGTGTGTGTGTGTGTGTGTGGGTGTGTGTGTGTATACACAAAGGAAATGTTATCTCCATAAACCCATTTTTAAAATAAACAATCCAATAGCAAATGAGTTGTAGATACTCTTCTTTTTTAGTTTTATTTATTTTTTTGAAATATCTTTAATGGTGAATTAATGTTTTTCATTGGATAGTAAATATAATAGTTTGTACATGCATAACATTTCCCACTATTCCATATAACAATACAGCCCCCACTAGGTCCTCTGTTACCCTTTTTTAAAACCTGTATTCTCCCTTCCACCCACCCCAGTCTTTTACTTTGGTGCAATATGCCAATTCCAGTTCAGGTTCAAGTTGTACATATTCTATGATGTCCTTCAACTCTAGTATAAAGATACACATCCGAGTAACCACTAGAGGACTTGATGTAGCCTAAAATAGATAGATGCCTTAGCTTTTTGCTATATTTTTCTGTTTTTTGTTATTACGTCTTTCATTTTCTTTTTAATTTGCTATTAATTTTGTTACAAGATTGTGATCACAGTGCACAGTTCCGCACCACCAGAGTACTGTATCCCCTCTCTCCCAAAGACAACCACCAGAGTTCTCACAAGTCTCATAGTTTGCTTGCTTCTGTTTTGTTTGAATTTTTTTTGAAAAGTTTGTAAATCAAATCTCCAGATTCCACATATGAGTGAAACCATCTGGTGGTTGTGTTTCATATCTTCACTTATTTTGGTAAGTATAATCACTTCAGTTCCATCCATTTTGTCTTTTTTTATTGCAGAGTAGTATTTCATGGAACATCTATCCCATGACTCCTTATTCAGTCAAGTCATCTGATGATGGGAATCTAGGTGGCTTCCACTCTTTTTCATTTTCTTTTTAATAATCATTTTATTATAGTTCACTGGACAGGGACAGAGAAAGTGAGAGTGAATGAGCAGATGGAGAGATAGAGAAGGAGAAGGAGAGACACCTGCTGCACTGCTTCAACTGCTTGTGAAGCTCTTCCTCTTCAGGGGGACCAGTGTCTTGAACCCAGCAGCTTGTAACTAGTGCTCTAGGTCAGGTGTGCCCCACTCTGCTCCACCCCTCCAGCACTTCTTGTCTTAAACAGCTCTGGTAAGATGCACTCCATCTGATCACAGACAAGAAACATACAGATTAACATCAGTGAGAGAGTCACTGGTCAGAACAATCAGGGTGCTGAGCCCCAGACAAGTGTGTTTGTGTCTGTGTCTGCTTGTGTGGGGAAGAGATGGGGAGAAGCCTGTTCTCACTGCCCTGCTGCATCATCTGAGTGCTTGACCAGACTGAGGGGTTTCTCAGACTTCTCTTTCTTTCTTACATTTTCCTTAGTATCTCATAAGCTATTTGAAAGAAAATACAATGTAATGTTTGAACAGTGCTTTCCTCACTCAACTCATGAAATATGAGACCCTTCCAGCACTGCTCATCAGCTCATTAAGCCTCCTCCCTCTCTCTCTCTCTCTCTCTTTCATACACACACACACACACACACACACACACACACACACACACACACACACACACACACGTATGGACGCGGGACTTGAACGCAGCTGCACTGTGGTGGCAACACGTGCACTGTTCCAGCTGAGCCACCAACTGGGGCCTGGTCTTTGCACTGATTCCTCTGTTTGCACAAATCAAGGGCAATTTGTGCACTGTGGTGGGTGACTGCCCAGGTGTGAGACACACACAGACAGACACACAGACACACACAGCAGGCTGGCAGCAGGCAGGCCTCGTCCCTTGTGTCCTTCGCAGTGGAAGCTGCCTCACTCTCAGGCCTGCAGTGAGAGTTCTGTTTCTCCTTCCCTGTACCTTCTATCTCACACTCTCTCAGCCTATTTCTCTCTGTCTCTGTCATAAAAAGATAATGAGTAACAAACAATGAAAGGAAAGCTGGCCGCTGGGAGCATTAAATGTATCACACAGACAGCAACCCCATAGAAAACCCATGCGGCAAAAATGATGAAATAAATGCATTTAAAATTTTATAAAATCAGACTTCATATGACAATTAAATGTGTTATATTGAAGAGGTATCAATACAACTAAATATTAGGATGAACTCTGTGTAGGAAATTGTTGCTTCCACCAACTAGGTTGTTGGCCTGTGGATACAAAGGTACTCAAGGAAGTACCACTCTTTCTCTCTCTCTCTCTCTCTCTTTCTTTCTTCCATAATATCTCTATGTTTATCATACCTAGGACTTCACTCCTCCAGGGCTGGTTTTTTTTTTTCTCTCTCAGATAAGGACAGAGCGAGGGGGAAGCTCTCAGCACTGCCGTCTTCTACAGTGTGGTGAGGCCCAGGCCTGAGCCCAGGTGGTGCACAGGGCAAAGCAGGCAACTGACTGGCTCGGCCATCTTGCTGTTCCTGAAGGGTCTTTCCTACCTCTATTGTAGCTTTTACCTCATTTTATAACACTTCAACATACTAACTGCCAGACAGTGCTCATCTTTCTTACTTACTTTTAAAATGTATTTTTAATTTTTTATTAGAGAGTTAATATTCATTCACAAAACTGTAAGGTAATAGGGGTACAGTTCCACACAGTTCTCACCACCACAATTCAGTGTCCTGACTCCTCCATTTCACCTGGGTGATGTTGGGAGTGTTTGTCACCATGAATCTTGTTTTTATAGGTTCAATGAGAGGGAAGCTAATGTGCAAAACACCAGAGGAAACTATGCACAGTTTCACTTATCTGAGAGAAAAGTTCTCCCAAGATCACCAATATAGGCTGATTCTATGACTAATCTATCTGTATGTGTGTGTGTGTGTATATATGTGTATATATATATATACATATATGTATATGTATGTATATATATATATATATATATATATCCTGTCCCCAATTTTTATAGTGGTCCTGCCTTTACCCCCTTTCTAGTTCAGCTCCTGGCATCTGTTACTACTTCCAGGAGTCTTTCCCCGCCCCCCTTCTCTCTCAGATAAGTGAAACTGTGCAAAGCTTCCTCTGGTGTTTTCCGAATTCGCTTCCCTTTCATTGATGCTATAAAAACAAGCTTCCTGGTGACAAAAAGTTTGGATCCTGGTGGAATAGTAGTACAGAACCCTCTGGTTCACTTCCGCTCCCATAAATCCCTCTGGGAGTCTGGACCAAAGATCATTATGGGGTGCAGAAGGTGGGAGTTCTGGCATCTGTAATTGCTTCTTCACTGGACATAGATATTGGCAGGTTGATCCATACCCCTAGTCTGTATTTATCTTTCCCTGGTGGGGCAGGGTTCTGGAGAGGTGTATTCTGGGTCATATTGGTGAGGTTGTCTGCCCAGGAAAGTCAGGAGGGTAATACAGTAGCACCTGGAACTTGGTGACTGAAAGTCAGAAAGATGGGAAGCAGGACAAAACATTTAATGAATAAGAACCCTCAAGTACGTGTGATGCCTTCTTTAGACCCTTCCACTAGAATTCCAGGCTTGTGAGGTCTGAGTCTAATCGGGAAGGACTATGAAGGACTCTTGTCTGAGGCATGTAATTGCCCCTTACTTAGGGGGACATGTACACCTGTGCCCAGCATCCTAGGCCCCAGCCTATGTCTACTCTGTAACTTTGTTAGAAAACATGCTGTGGAAATGGAGCTAGGTGGTCTCATGTGTGAGGAAAGATCTCACCATAAGAGGAGATGGTAGGTTGACATCTCAGACTTGGTGTCTGGAGACAATCCACGGTAACAAGTCAGCAGCAGTGCGTAGTGGCCTGGTGGCTCAGGTAGTGTTGATTTAGCTGAGCTTGTTTTTCTTTGAAATTCCAGTGATTGGGATTTACTGTAATATACTTGACCTCACTATGCTTTCTGCTGTTTAAGGCTGTCTGCTAATAACAGAATCTTAGATACTGACAGGGCCAATCGGTTTTGATCTATCGGGCTAAGGTTATAGGTAAGTTAGGTACTTATACACACACATACAAACATTCATCAAATGGTCTTTAAAGATTATAAACAGATGTTGTAAATATAGTGGTCAATGGTGTAGATATGTCTCTCCATATTTGTATTTGTCTAAAAATGTGATATCTGTTTAAACTGTGTACAGTCTGGAGGTTTCTTTATTGGGCAAATTCACTAAGAGAAGAAAACACCCAGAAAAACTTGAAAGTCTCCAGAATTTGCTGGGTCAGGAGTCAATGAATTTCAACTGCTATCCTGCCTTCTAGGCTTCTATTGATGGTCAATAGAATATCAATATCAAGAGGATCCCTGGGGATCCTCTTGCCAGTCCACTCTCCTTGTTGGGGATATTCTGCCTGATTCAGCAGCTGTTAGCTTTCATTAGTAGAACACATCTGCTAGTTTCCCCCCTGGGGCCCCATAGGTCTTGCTGATATCAAGCATGTGCACCAAAGACACAGTAAGTAGACCAGGGTCTGCTGATGCATTGGTAGCTTTCAGTTTGCCAATGCTCTAACCCTTTGTGACCTAAAGTTTTGTTCTAAAAAAAATCCATCCTTATTTGTGAAATTGATGACATGTTGTAATAAGATGACTTTTACACACACACACACACACACACACACACACACACACACACACACACACACCCAAAGATGTATATAAATTTTCCATGGTAAGAAAAACCAAAATAATTGTGGAATTTGGGGCTATTGGATTGGGTTATCTTATGCCTTAAGATAACCCAAATGTTTCCACTCTGAAACATTTCTTTTTAATATTTACTATGGCTTTCAATTTCCCATCGTTTCCCATCCAAGTTCAGCTCATTAGCAAATCCAGTAGCAAGTCTAGAATGAAATTTTCAAGAGAAAATGATCATGTCTTTTACTTCCAAAAGACTGAAGATTCAGTGAAAAGACAGGTATTTATTTCTTCTAGTGTAGGTGATTATTTTTCTTATAATTAATGAAGAAATAGCTACAATTCAAGGCCAGAGGGTAAGCTGTTGCCCAGGGGTTCTTTTCAACCTTTTGTTAATTAGTAAATTCCTAAGCCCAATTATTCAAGTAATGACTTGACTACTTTCTTTTTTTATTATCTTTATTTTTAATATTTATTTATTATTCCCTTTTGTTGCCCTTGTTATTGTTATTGTAATTATTGTTGTTATTGATGCTATCGTTGTTGGATAGGACAGAGGGAAGAGGAGGGGAAGACAGAGAGGCAGAGAGAAAGATAGACACCTGCAGACCTGCTTCACCTCCTGTCAAGTGACTCCCCTGCATGTGGGGAGCCAGGGGCTTGAACTGGGATCCTTACACTGGTCCTTGAGCTTTGCGCCACCTGTGCTTAATCCGTTGTGCTACCACCTGACTCGCTATTTGACTACTTTCTTTGTAAATAGAATTAGGTAAATTAGTTCTCCTCCAGGACCATATTTAAAGCTGACTCTCCATCAAAATCCAAAGGCACACACCTGTGAAAAATTTCAAAAAGGCACTGAAGTTCCAGGTTCAATCTGCCATACCACCGTAAGCCACAGTTGAGCAGTGCTATGGTAAAATAAAAAATAAAATAAAACAAAATAAAGAATTTAAATAAAAAATAAATCTACCACCCTCAAAAGTATGTCTTTGGGGGAAAAATAATTTCAAGGGAGGAGAATAATGGAGATTCCTTTTTAGAGATAAGGCCAACTTCTTGGGAAAAGTTGACCAGTGAGGAAAGCAGAATTTTATGTGTAGTCATGTCCTTTTATTCACCATGTCTCTTCTTGCTAAGCTTACGAGCTGGCCTTCTGTTACCCCCTCACAATGTCCTCTGTGTTAACTAAGCTATTAAAGATGGCGTCGAAGAACACATGGTGAGTTCCTCACCATATCTGATTCTCATATGTGAAGGTGGTGTGCATGTTATTAATCACCCTTTATTTTTCTCTAATCCATCTTTCTAATGCCTACTTAAGCAGTATCTGAAGAACTCTGATGGGTAGAAGATAATTTCTTGTTTGAACACTATAGAACATTCATATTTAGTCTTTTTTTTCCCTTCCTTTTATTACTCACTTGGCCAATGTACTCCCAATATGCAGGTGTCTAAAAATCCCTTCTAAAATGTCTAAAAATGCTTTCTCTTCATTTTTTGCTGAGTTTATGTGTGAGGAAATTTTATTTATTTGTTTAAATTTCTCAATTTTCTTTTTTTTATTAATATTATTTTTGAAAGAATGGAGAGACACACACAGAGAACCCCAAGTTAAATTTTAAATGTCTTCTTTGGGGGAAATGTTTATTTTTTTAAATATTTTATTTTATTTTATTTATTCCCTTTTGTTGCCCTTGTTTTTTATTGTTGTAGTTATTATTGTTGTTGTCATTGTTGTTGGATAGGACAGAGAGAAATGGAGAGAGGAGGGGAAGACAGAGAGGAGGAGAGAAAGACAGACACCTGCAGACCTGCTTCACCGCCTGTGAAGCAACTCCCCTGCAGGTGGGGAGCCGGGGTTTGAACCGGGATCCTTAAGCCGGTCCTTGTGCTTTGTGCCACCTGCCCTTAACCGGAAATGTTTATTTTTAATATTCTGTTTACTTATCTATTTCCTGGGTAGAGACAGAAATTGAGAGGGAAGCAGGAGGTGATGAGATTAGAGAAAGGACAATTAGGAAAGTGCCCTTCATTTTCCCAGAATGCCAGTTATGACCTGTGACCTTCTGACCTGCCTGTGGTGCACAGGGGCCAATGTCAGCAGAATGAGTGACTATTCCATGAACTATTGTCCCCACACTTGGCCTCTGTCTGGGAAGTGCTGGCTAAGGAGTAAAGGCTAGTAGCTGAGAGACTAGTGTGGGAGAGGAGTCACCTTGAGCTTTGCTGTGAAGTGTGCTGATGACAGTAACAGCCATCCAGAAATCAGAAGTGCACCATCTCTAGTCTCTGCTACTGTACTCAGCCATGTACTTGCTGTGGCCCCCGGGACATTGACAGGTGGGAATCAGGCAGAGTCCTCAGTGCCTGTCTGGCTGTGGGGAGCCCTTCTTCCAGCACTGAGGAAGCTAGGTGCCACCCTGCGGAGGCCTGGGGAACAGGCAAGACACACATAGTAGCTCCAGTGGAGCTGTTAGCTGCCTGCAGACACACATGACCTCAGCTGATGCAGAGCTTCCCTGAGGAGCCCACCAAGGGCTGATCTGAGCCCGGAGCAAAGAGAGGGGTCATCTAAGGCACAGAGTCAGGGAGTGATCTTTATTATAGCAATAAGCAAGAAAATACACTAAAGACTATATAACTACATATATACCATGAAAGGAATAATAAGCGAGAAATTTCTGTGAAAAGACCAGAGAGTAAGGGATTAAGGAAGAAGACTCAAATGAAATGAGCTGGATATGGAATGTTGACATTTTCCATTGTGACCCCACTAGACAAAAAGTTTAAAAGTCTTAGTCAAAGGGCTTCAAGTCTTCCACTAGAAAGTTTAAACATCGATGGCAGGACAGAGGAACAGTGTAAAATCCTACAAAGTATTAGCATATAATTGTTCTCAATTGTATATCATAAACTAACAGGAAAAAGAAAGGGTCAGTTCTAGGAAGGGGAAGGCTGGCTGTAGGCATTCCAGCAGACACCCAGGTGGCCTCACTGACTGCAGACCTGCCAGGGGAGCCCCCAGCAAGGTGCTGAGAGGAGCCCTGAGCTCCTTAGCAGCTGAGCAGGGTGTAGACAGGGTGCTGCCTGGACCCCGCTCAGAGAGGTCTGAGATGGTCCATCACTGCACCTTTCTGTATGTGTCACTCTCCCAGCTTGGAATTAGGAGGCTGTCTTATTGTCATGCCTGAAATGAAACACAGAGAGCTGTCTTAGTCAAGTCACATTCTCAGACACGAGCTTCCTCTTGATTCCTGAAGAAATGAATTATCCCAGGAGAGAATTTTTCCAAGGAGATAAATGCATGAAGGGGCTGAGTATTGCCCACCTGGTGAGCACAAATTCCACAGTGAGCAAAGACCTGGGTTCTTGCCCCTGTGCCCACCTAGAAAAACGGAAAGCTTCAGGAGCTGGAAAGCAGATCTGTAGGCATCTCTCCTTCTCTCCCCTCTGTCTTTCCCTCCCATTTTAATTTATCTCTAGCCATTAGGTAAATTGAATCATTATCAGGAGTTAAATATATTAAAACCTAGACAGCACATAGTAGAAACCTTTCCTCTCAAATCAATACAGCAAAAATCTGCAGCCTCCACCAAGACTGTGCTGCCAGAAGAATGAAGTCCTGCCATTGTTGGGATGTGATTCTCTTGTCCTGTTTTAAACAACCAGAACACCGTGTGTCTCACACAGACTGGTTGCTAGACTAATCTCACATGGCCTAGGCTCACCCAGACTCATGGTGTAGATGAGCAGTGTCCAGGAGCCTGGTCGCCTTTGTACAACTAGCATCAGTGAGGAAGAAGGCGCCTACCTCTAGCAGAACAGGGACCAGGATGGAGGGCCTCACTCCTCCCTCTCCTCCTCGTTAATCCCTGTATGGTTATGGATGCACAGCACGGCCATGAGGCAGGAGAACTGAGTGCGGGTGGCCTCCTCCTTCTGGTGGACCCGATGGACACAGTCCCTGATATCCTCCACTGCCAGGTTCACGGGGATGATGGGGTTGCCCAGGGCATAGTTGTAGAGTGACACCTTGTGGGTGGCCCTGTCCCCATAGCCCATCAGATAGTCAACCCTGAGCTCAGAGGCGGGGAGGTCTAGCAGAGGCAGCCATGAGAGGGCTCCGTGCAGACGGGTGGACACGGAACTCTGCCAGATGCTTTCCACATCATGGAGGCCGGTGACAGTGTCACTCCTCTGGCCCACAGCCAGCAAGATGCCCTTCTGGTGGCCTCTGCCAACAGAGCTGCCCAGGGTCCAGGTAGAATCACCTCCAGCGCAGAGACCTGTGAACATAGCAGTGGGTTTAGCAATGGATAAAGGAGGCACCCCAGAGAGCAGAGCAGAGGCAGTGAGAGGATGAAGGACTTGGAGAACCAAGGGGCCGAGGGTCCACTACCTCACTGACACCATTGCAGAGGGACTGATGGGGAGAGCAAACCCAGGCTTAATCTTGGAGACGATTCCCGCATATCAGCAGGAAAATGTTTAATGAGGAGTTGAGACAGGAGACCAGGATTCACTAATTTTTACTGAATTTGAAGGTGTGGAACTAGAGTTGGCTTTTTAATTGAGAACTTAAGAGGTTTCTGTAAACTTGGAACTGGAAGTTATCATGTTGGGTCATTGTTAATTCTGGTATATATTATGGTCCCATTTCCTCAGGGAGTTTGGTTTTCAGTGTCCTGAGCTTGTTTTCAGGAGGGGATAGATGGCCAGAGAGGTGGCACTTGCAGCAAAGGGTGCAGTTCCTCTCTCCCCTGCTGACCTGACCTGGGGACCTGGGCTTGAGGAGGAGCTGACCTGGGGAGTCCTCTAGTAGCTGCTCCAAAAGGAAGGACTCCTGGCGGCTGGAAGCTGAGCTAGAGTCTTCCTGTTCCTGTGACAGGTCCTCAGTCACAGGCGGTGATGCCATTCCATTTTCATGGTGATAGTCACAGTCTGTGAGGAGAGAAATCCAAGCATAGGTTCAGGCTGAGGTGCCGTGATGAGGCCATCATGACCACATAGTGTGTCCACAGCATGGCAAGGGAGCTGTGTTTTTCTTGAAGACGTGCATGGTTTCTGGGGGCTACTGGGTTCCTGCCAATCCTGCGTCCCCCCCATGGGATTGGCTTTCAGGGTCCTGAGCTTGTTTCAGGAAGGAAGATCTGACCTGGTAGGAGGCATTTACAGGAACCCAGGGGGTCCCCTCTCCCCTGATGGTCTCCACATGCCAGGCTGGTGGAGTCATCGGCTTCTCGTGGAAGCTCCTCAGTGGCCGGCATTTGGCCCATTTCATGCTCCTGCAGATGTTTGCCATCTAGATGGAGAGAAACCTCAGTCTAGGTCCAGGCTGACCATGAAGAGACTCACCTCATGTAGAACATGACACACGGGCCTTCTCCTGGACCTTCTGTGCTAAGAAGGCTGTGTCTCTGTGTCTCTGTATCCCTGAATCTGACAGGAGTCCCTGCCCTCACATGTGCCCAAGAAAAGTGTTGACAAAATAAAGAGGAAGATGCTCTTATACATTCCTGTGCCTGGAATGCTATGAATTCCTCATGAGGAAGAGCTCTACAGAGCAGCCCAATCTGCCACAGAGAAAGAAGTAGAGAAGCAAGGACTGTCCCTAGAGCCTGTTACAGAGCAGTGAGTTGGTCACTGTCTATTGAATGCACGGAGGCCTGTTGCGTGTGCTTTTCCCTGTCAGATGGTATTGAAGTGAAGCTGGAAATCATTTATTTACTCTGAGTCTTTGCAGTTAATATCTCACTCCAATCAGCTTCTTCTCAGATTGTTCTGACACTCACCGGCAGGAGGCTCTGTGGTTTCCTCCATCCTGGAACTCACAGGTCCCTGATCATCTTTCTCAGAGTCCTGGAAGAGAAAGAAGTCAGGGTCACAATAATCATTGCAGTGAGCAGTGGTAGAACACATTTCCCAGCAGCTCTGTTTCCCCAGAGAGAGTCCTGTGTCAGTAGCAATGCTACTTCACCCCCAGGGGGTGGTGGGGTGAGTGGTTTAGAGTCTACACTGTAGATTTGAGTGAATCCTTGGGTTTTCAGTGCATTTTCACAAGTTTATTGACAAGGATATGTAGATTTCTTCCTGCTTGCTCCCAAGTCTCCCTTGCTGAAAGTAGGACCCAGGGACTTGAACCCAGGTCCTCTTGCATGGTGACATGTGCACTCTACCAGGTACAAATGGGCTGGGTGTATGGATCAACATGCCAACTCCCATGTTTAGAGTAGAAGCAGTTACGGAACGCAGAACTCTCAACTTCTGCACCGCAAAAGGAATTCTGGTCCATACTCCCAGAGGGAGGAGAAATGTTATGGGAAGGTGACTTGAAGATGACTATTTACAGAAGCAATAGGTCAACTCAAATCTTTAACCTTGGGAGAACCACTGCAGTTTCCAGTGAAGGGGCAGAAAATGAATGGAATTGTACTTCTGTTGTCTCATAATTTTGTAAATCAATATTAAGCCACTAATAAAAACCTTTCAAAACTTGAATCATCTGTGTTCAGGCAGTGGCACTCCCAGTTGAGTGCACATATTGACATGTGCAAGGACCCAGTTTCAAGCCCTTGGCCTCCATCTGCAGGGAAGAAGCTTCATAAGCAGTGAAGCCAGGATGCAGGCATGTCTCTGTCTCTATCCTTCTTTCTCCCCAACTCCTGTCAGTTTATTTCTGTCCTGTCAAATATGAAGGAAACAAAAACCAAAAAAAAAAAGGGAAGGAAAAATGAATGGTCACTAGGGTCAGTGGATTCATTGTGGAAGCACCAAGCCCCAAATGATAACCCTGGTGGAAAAAGAAAATCTAAAAATGGTAGAATTTTGTATTCAATTATCATAATAATGTAGTAGCATAATTTTGTAAGTTTGGAAATAGATTAAAGATGCCATCTTAAGCAACAAAAGCAAATTAATATGTAAAGTATGATGGATTCCTTGTGCAGGCACCAATCCCCAGCAATAACCCTGATGACGAAAGCAAACAATAACAACAACAACAAAACTGAAAAAAAATTATGTTGAGATAAAGAAGTTAAAAGAATCTTTAAATCTAAAGCAAACAGGTAAACAGTAACAAGCCAGCCCACATATCCTTGTAGACTCTATATAGAAGCCAGTGTGCAGACATCAGATAAAACAACAGTGCTGTTGGGGGATGGTCTAGACGTGAATTGCAGTAGATAATGAAAAATAAAATTGTTTCTAGAATGTGATTAGTAGTCTTTTTAGTTACATAGCCTTTCCTTTCATTGTACACATTTGAAATGTTAATGAATCTAATTTCTTTGATACTGATTAAAACCAAGAGCAAAGTACAGTGATGATGAGGAGCAATAAATAACTTCAAAAAATCCCCCAGGGTTGACTCACTCACAAGCTGGGTGGCCAGTCTCAGTGAAGATTCATGTGAACACCATACCTCTGGACTTGTAAGGAGACTTTGCATGAAGTCTTGGAAGAGTGTCACACTCATGCTTAATGTACCCAAGTGTGGATTAACTAGGGGACAGGTGACCCTTTCAAATCACATGTAGGAACAACTCCAAATTCAGTTAAACTCGGTCCTCTTGCTTGTCTCCAAAGATCCACGGAGCAACCCCTGGTCTCTTCCCTGGCTGGTGAGTTTTTTCACCCACCTGTTGCTGCTTCTGCTGTTCAGACCTCTTTTAATGTGGATGTCCATGTTCACTACAGGCTGTGTTGCAGAATAGACTCAGTGCCCTGTTTTGTTTTGTTTTTTAATTTAAGTTTCAGGTGATATTCAAGGGTTTTATTCAACAGCTTCTTCTTTGGGACACCATCTTTGAAGTTTCTGAGTTTTCCTTGTGCTTTGATCTGATAAACTAGGCCTTGAAGACTGACTGCTCAGCCTCCTTACATGTTCCTGCTGTGCACTGTTTCCTGCCAGTGGAGGCCTCGCCTCGGTGCTGTTGCCTGACCTCTTCAACAGTCCTTTTCTTCAGCTCAACTCCCAGAACTTGCTGCACCACCTGGTTTGAATGGGAACGTTCGTCGTCCCCATCTATTTTCCAGGAAGTTTTGCTGCTCCAAGAGTTTTAGTTTCCTCTTCCTCTCCTTTTGTTTGGCCGGGTGGGTAGGACCTCAGGTTTCTAGTATGTCTCGTCACTCTGGCTGACTTTGCCCATTCATATAGTGATAGACTGAAACACCACTGCTGGGGCCAGATGGTGGCACATGTTACAATGTGCAAGGACCCAGGGACAAGCCACCAGCCCCATCTGCAGGGGTGGGGGAAAAGCTTCACCAGTGGTGAAGCAGGGCTGCAGGTGTCTCTCTGTCTCTCTCCCTCTCTATCTCCCCCTTTCAATTTCTGGCTATTTCTATCCAACATATAAAGATGAAAGAAAGGAAGATTGAGGGACCTGGGTAGTGGTGCAGTGGGTTAAGCGCAAAAGGGATGAAGCGCAAGGACTGGCATAAGGCTCCAGGTTCCAGCACCTGGCTCCTCACCTGCAGGGGGTTCGCTTGACAGGTGGTGAATTAGGTCTACAGGTGACTTTCTTTCTCTTCCATCTCTGTCTCCCCCTCTTTTCTGGATCTCTCTCTGACTTTACCAACATCGACAATAGCAATAACAGTAGAGAGATAGGGAAGAGAGAGGTAGAGAGAGGGAGTGAGGGAGAAAGGAAGCAAGGTATAAAGAAAGAGAAAGAAAGAAAGAAAGAAAGAAAGAAAGAAAGAAAGAAAGAAAGAAAGAAAGAAAGAGAAAGAAAGACCACTCTCTGAAACTTGCTCTGGTCCTGTGGTACCTCACTATGGTACTAGAACCTGAATCTGGACCACGTGCATGGCAAGGTTCTTGTCCTGCCTGATGGAATACACCTCCAGTCCTCTTTCTTCACTTTTTATTTCATTTTTATCTGATTCTTGTGTTTTTAAATTTTGATTAGATTGTAAAATTCCAGTGTATAGTGCCATCTCACACCCAGCACCAGAGTCCTGAATCCCAAACACTCCACTACCCAGAGATGACCACTAGAGTTCTCACAAGTCTTAAACTTTGCGTAATTCGGTTTTGTTTTTTCAAGTTCATATGTTTCAGTTCTCTGTATTCCACGTGAGTGAAACCATCTGAGAGTTGTCTTTAATGCCTTTATTCATATCTAGAAACAAAATCATCTCCAGTTCTATCCATTTTGTCCTGAAAGACACAATAGCATCTCTCTTTGATTGCAGAGTAGCATTCCACTGAATATATATCCCATAACTTCTTTAGCCAGTCTTCTGATGATGGCATTTAGGCTGCTTCCACTCTTTGACTATTGTGAATAATGCAGCTATGAACATAAGAGTGTCTATGTCCCTTCACATTTGAGTGTACTTTGGATAAATGCCTGTATGGAGTTATGGGATATATATTATATATATGGGAATATTACTGTGCATTCAGAAAAATATGATTACGTACAAAACTTTTAGACAAGTTGTTCAATTTTCTTGAAATATGCCACTGAGTCTTGATAGGGGTTGCATTGTAATTGTAGATTAGTTTTGGTAGAAAGACCATTTAATATTGTTTATTCTTCCAATCCAGGGATGAGGAATGTTCTTCAATTCTTGTGTGAAAAGATATTCTCTATTTTTTTTAACAGTGCCCAATAGTTTTCCTTTATGTGTTTGTGTGGTTTATTTTTTTAACCTTCTTTGTGAGACCATCCCAAGGTATTTTATATTTTTGGTTTTGATTGTAAATGTACTTGAGTCTTTTATTTTACTCTCTTCTAACTTTTTTGTATACAGAAATGCCACAGACTTATGAGTATTGACTTTATATCCTGTTACTTTATGATATTTATTAAATACTTTAGTAGTTTGTCCGTAGAGCCTTGAGGTTCTCCAGATATGTTATCAGTCATTAGCAAATAGTACTAGCTTAATTTTTCTTTCTCATTTGCATATACTTGATATCTCTTTCTTGTCTGGTTGCAGTGGTGAGGACCTCAGTGACTATAGTGAATAACAGTGGAGGTAGTGGACATCCTTGTTTGGTTTTCCCCATTGAGAATGATGTTAGCTGTGGGTTTGTCTTAATGGTGTTTACTAGGTTGTGATTTTTTCTTTTCCTTCTCTCTCTCTCTCTCTCCCTTTTTCTGGTATGATAGATTTTATTGATTGGATTTCACATATTGATCCATTCCTGTTTCTCAGGGATGAATCCCGTTTTACTTGGTGAATTCTTTTCTTGATATGTTAGACTCGTTTTCTGTGTTTTTTAAAAAACAAATTGCAATTTCTTTTTCATTATTATTTTAATGTATTTATTTTAAAAAATGGAAACACTTTTACAAACACTTGTATATTTTGGGAATGGAGGAAATGATTCTCTAAGGATTATAAAAAAGAACTGCACCATAAAAGGCAAAAACACCGAGTAACACATCAAATTCATGCATTTCCTTTTAAGTTGCACATCACCTGTTCATACTTAGTTGAAGCTTTTCTCCCTTGCTCAAGATCAACTGCAGCTGCCATAAGTAAACATGTTTTCTGTGAGATCATAACTACTTGGTCAGAAGGACAAAACTGGGACATCTATGAGAAATGGCCAGAATACTAATAAATAGTAATAATACTTCCAGATGAACTCAAAGAATAAGAATGAATTAGATAATTCAGCTGAAAAAGCATCTCACTAAGAATTCTATAGACTATAGCATTGATTATTGGTTTCAATTTTATGTTGTTTTCTCACTGATTTTAGTACCTCCCTAGAAATAAAAACACTTTATTTACCTGAAAAAAATACAAATTGATTGAAAAACCTAAATGATTCCTTTTCTCCATCATGTCAGTGCTTTAAAACATAATGTTAAACAGTAGATCTTTGAGGGCTTTTAACTATTTGTCTCTCATATAGATTGTTGCTTCTTTTCTTCCTCACTTAATTCAAGTGCATGGTTTTTGTTAATTTTTGGTAATCTCTTTAACAATATGGGGTGTGTCATCTCCCTCCTGCCAGATCATCTCTTCCCTACATTCTGTACAAATCAGAGATTTAACTATCACCTTGTGACAGACAGTTCATGTAAAAATCCCTGCAAATATGTGCAGAGATATGATGAGTTAATGAGTTAATGAGATGTCTTTGAGCCCTACATTCCCGTGATCATTCTTGGTGCCTAATTTTAATGAATATAAACAGTCGTTTCTGTTTTCTCATCTAACTCTTCAATTAAGTTTTCTAAAAAGAAATGCCACCCACTAGTAGATCTAAAATTAAATTTCGGATTGATTATAAAAGTCGGTAATTCAAGAGGTAGATTATGGGGGAAGATTCTGAAGATGATATCATGGCTGGGAAAAGGACCAGAAAGCTGAATCAGGGAAGAGAGTAGCTCCCCAATGTGGGAAAGGTGTATAAATATTGATGACTGTAAGCCCCATAAATTTGATCTGATTTGATGCCCATATTCATCTTAGGAGCCTATATGACCTCTGCATCCCTATAGATCTGAGTTCACATTCTGTGGTCATGAGTACGAATGTTCCAAGCTGCCCCAATTTCAGGATCCATCTTCCTCAGGTGGAAGATAGGGTATGTTGTCCAGCCTCCCTTAGGAGCATGAAATATTCTTTACTCAGAGACTATTTGAAAAGATAGAGTCAGCTGTTATGAAGAATTTGAAACAACAAGGGCAGCAAAAGGGAAAATAAATAAATAAAATTTAAAAAGAATTTGAAAGCATCTTGTAAAAAAATTAACAAGTATATTATAAAAGAAAAAAAATCGAGGACCAGGCGGCAGTGCAGTGGTTTAAGCACACATGGTGCTATTCTCAAAGGCTGCCTAAGAGTCCCAGTTGGAGACCCTTGCTCCCCACCTGCAGGGGGGTCACTTCACAAGAGGTAAAGCAGGACTGTAGGTGTCTCTCTCTCTTTCCCTGTCTCTGTCTTCCTGTCCTCTTTCAGATTCTCTCTGTCCTATCCAACAACAATGACAACAGTGTTAATAACAACAATGATTAGCAACAAAAGGGAAAATAGCCTCCAGGAGAAGTGGATTATAGTGCAGGCACTGAGCCCCAGCAATAACCCCAGAGGTTTAAAAAAAATCAACATTTTTCATGTGAAATCATAGGAGACTGAAAAAAATATATAACTCTTACCTCCCCAAAGCCCTGCTGCCTCACTAGGGAAAGACAGAAACAGGTTGGGAGTATGGACTTATCTGTCCATGACCATGTCCAGTGGAGAAGGAATTACAGAAGTCACAACTCTACTTTCTGCACCCCATAAAATCTTTGGTCCAGGGGCTGGGTGTTAGGGCAGTGGGTTAAGCGCACATGGCACAAAGCTCCAGGATTGGAGTAAGGATCCCAGTTCGAGCCCCCAGTTCCGCAACTCCTGAGTTGGCACTTCATAAGTGGTGAAGCAGGTATGCAGGTATCTGTCTTTATCTCCCCACCTCTGTCTTCCCATCCTGTCTGGATTTCTCTCTGTCTTATCCAACAACAATAGCAATGGCAACAATAACCACAGCAGTAACAACAAAGACAAAAGAATGGAAAATAATGACCTCCAGAAGCAGTGGACTGTAGTGCAGGCACCAAGCCACAGCTGTAACCCTGGAGGAAAAAAAAAGGAATCTTTTGTCCATTCACCCAGAGGGATAAAGATTAGGGAACCTTCCAGTGGAGGGGAGGGTTTAGGGAACTCCGGTGACTGGAATTGTATGGAATTGTAATTCTCTTATCTCACAATCTTCTTAATCATTATTGAATCACTAATTTAAAGAAAGCAAGAGAAAAAAATCTATAAAAACAAAGAAGCACACTATCTGCTAGGTGCCTTCTTAGTAACTTTCTGAGGCTCTACATCCATTCTGTAGTATATTTAGAAAAGAGTTTAGCCTAGCTAGCTTAACACAAATACTAAAGAAAACATGTTCTCTATACACTTGTTGAGGGAGGAACATTGATTGTTTTTTTCTATTTTTATTAGTGATTTAATAATGAGTCTGTTCTGTTGTTATTGTTGAGTCATATGATTTGTTTATTATCATTTGTTATCCGTTTCTTGTCAGTTGTGTGACATCCAGGTATCTTCTGCCAAATTCTGGGTTACCTTTGTGTGTGTGTGTATTTGTGTGTGTGTCTGTTTATTTTAGAAGAAGCTGTTAAATTCGTAGAAGCTGATATATTTGATGTAATCCCAGTAAATTTTTTAAAAAATATTTTATTTATTTATTTTCTCTTTTGTTGTCCTTGTTTTTTTTGTTGTTGTAGTTATTATTGTTATTGATGTTGTTGTTGTTAGATAGGACAGAGAGAAATGGAGAGAGGAGGGGAAGACAGAGAGGGGCAGAGAAAGATAGACACCTGCAGACCTGCTTCACCACTTGTGAAGCAACTCCCCTGCAGGTGGGGAGCCGGGGGCTCGAACCAGGATCCTTATGCTGACCTTGTGCTTTGTGCCACCTGCGCTTAACCCGCTGAGCTACAGCCCGACTCCCTTATATATTTGATGTAGTCCCAGTAATTTATCCTTGTTTTAGTTTTGCTTACTCATAGCAATGAGTCTGCAAATAGAGCCTGATGTTAAATTGTGGATGCTTTTCACCAATGCTTTCTCTATATTTTTTGTTCTGAGTTCCAATAACCAGATCTTTGACCCATTTTGAGTTAATTTGGCATATGGTGTTAATTGCTGGTGCAGTTTCATTTTTCTCCAATTGACGACCCAGCCTCAGCTATTGAACAGGACTTCTTTCCCCCCTACTGAAAAGGTTTTAGTCCTTTATTATGTATGCACAAGTGGGTTTATTTTCCCTTTCTGCCCTTGCTTTTTATTGTTATAGTTATTATTGTTGTTGTTATTGATGCCATCATTGTTAGATAGGACAGAGAGAAATGGAGAGAGGAGGGGAAGACAGAAACGGAGAGAAAGATAGACACCTGCAGACCTGCTTCACCACCTGTGAAGTGACCCCCCTTGCAGCCTCTCTCCATTTCTCTCTGTCCTATCCAATGACAACGATGATATCAACAACAGTAACTTCAACAATAAAAATAATAATAATAATCCCAGGCATTTCTTCTTCTTCTAGTGTTTGCCCTTCTTTCGTAGCCAGTCAACAGCATCAGGTTGAGCCTGATGTAAAGTTTCGAGACCTCCTTTGAATCTGTAGAGGTGGCAGTCGTTGACTATGTGGGTCATAGTCTGTCTGTACCTGCAGGGGCAGTTCAGGTCATCTCTGGATCCCCAGCGATGGAACATAGCGGCACACTGGCCATGGCCTGTTCCATAGCGATTAAGGGAGCCGAATCATAACGTGCTAGGTCAAAGCCGGGTTGACACTTGCAGGGGTCTGTGATGAGGTGTTTGTTCTTTACCTCAGCTGACTGCCAACTCTCTTTCCAAGAGTCTGGAACAGAGAAGTTCAGTGTAGGCGTAGAGGACCAGATTGAGAGACGAGACGTCAAGTGTTGGACAGGGTGGGCAAAGATATCCGCGTATATTGTCAGGTCCGGTCGAGCGTAGACGTGGGAAATGAACTTAGATGATGCCGCATCCCGACGAATATCTGGCGGGGCGATGTTGCTAAGAACTGGCAGCCATGGAATCGGTGTGGAACGGATGGTTCCAGAAATTATCCTCATGGAGGAATATAATTTGGAATCGACCAGGTGGACATGGGGGCTACGGAACCATACTGGGGCACAGTATTCTGCAGTGGAATAGCATAATGCCAGAGATGATGATCTTAGTGTGGAAGCGCTCGCGCCCCATGAGGAGCTGGCCAGTCTTGCAATGAAGTTATTCCTCGCGCCCACCTTTGCTGCAGTTTTTATGAGATGTTTGTGAAATGACAGAGTGCGATCAAGAGTAACGCCAAGATAGACTGGCTGGGCTTCATGCCGGATTGTCGTATCGCCAAGCTGCACATTAAGCTCACGTGAGGCCGAGGCATGGTGTAGATGGAAAACAGATGATACCGTTTTTGCAGTGCTAGGGATTAGTCGCCATTTTTTACAGTAATCAGATATCAGAGACATGTCTTTCGTGAGTGTTTCCTCAAGGATGTCGAACTTGGATGCCTGGGTTGCACAGCAGATGTCATCAGCATAGATGAACTTCCTTGAAGAAGTTTCTGGGAGGTCATTGATGTAAATATTAAATAGCGTAGGAGCCAGAACAGAGCCCTGGGGGAGGCCACTTGAGACAAGTCTCTATCTGCTAGACTTGTCACCCAGATGCACCCAGAATCTTCTGTTTTGGAGAAGAAACGATATAGTGTTGGCCACCCATGGAGGCAGGCATCTTGAGATCTTGACTAGGAGACCACGGTGCCAGACCGTGTCATAGGGTGCTGTGAGATCAACAAAGACAGCACCCGTCCCAGGCATTAGTAAGCTCTAAAAGACATGAGCCTATGATTCAGAAATGTGAAATTTGGTATGTATGGAACAGGTTTCCAAAAATTCTGACATTGTAAGGAAAGAGATGCTTGCTAACAGGCATGAACAAGACAGACTGAGAACACAACCAAATTTACACTGAAGTTCATAAAATTTAAGCAGAGACACACATAACCTCGGCTGATTCCAGAACTGCCCAGGTGAGGCCTCAGCAAGGGGCTAATGTGAGCCTTGAACAAAAAATAGAGATCATGTAAGTACAGAATTATAGGATAAATTTTATTATATCAATAAACAGAAAAATACAACAAATGACTATATACCAATATATGACACTATTAATGGGATAACGGGGCCTGTAAAGGGCCAGAGCAGTGTTGGTGACTGGCGCGTTGTGGGTGGCCCTGTCCCCAGAGCCCATCAGAAACTCAGTGTTAGGCTCTGGGGCAGTCTGGGTCAATAAAGGTGGCCGTGTCGGAGCCCTGTGCCGATGAATGAACATAGAGCACTGCCTGGTGCTTTCCATGTCACGGAAGGCAGTGTTGTCCTCACTCCTCTGCTCCACAGCCACTGACAAACTCTTGTTCTTGTCTCTGTCAATAGAGCTGCCCAGGGTCCAGGTAGAGTCACCCCCAGCACAGAGACCTATGAAGATAGCAGTGGGTTTAGCAATGAACAAAGGAGGAGTCTCAGGGAGCAGAGCAGAGGCAGTGAGAGGATGAAGGGCTTGGAGAACCAAGGGGCTGAGGGTCCACTTCCTCACTGAAACTATTGTAGAGGGAGAGAAGGGGAGAGCAAACCCAGTCTTAAGTCTAGGAGACACGATCCCAGCATATTAGCAGGAAAATGTTTAATGAGGAGTTGAGGTATGTGACCTTATGTTTTACTGAACTTAATATTTGTAACTGGAATCCAGATAAATTCAATATGGAGTCTCAGCAGAGAGATCGCCCTGAGGAAGAATGCTACATCTCCTTACACTCACTCTACACCCAGAGAGTCCTCTGAGGCTGAGCACAGGCAGCAGCAGAGAAACAGAGTCCTGTGTCACCCTGTCAGGCCTGGTCCTTCTGTGCTGGGAATTATTTAGAGGAAGAGTTCATGTTCCCTCAGTGACCAAACAAGAGAGATGCTCTATCCATGGGGTCGGAGTGGGATGACTAAACAGGCTAGCTTATTAAAATGATCTGTCTTCAGTGTTTAGGCAAGATTTGTTTTATGAATACCTCAGGGTTGATGGGGTATGAATACAACCTTGAAAGTGTGAGTCAGTTCTTCTGGATTCGCATTATCATATTAGAAACATTTTAATCCATTCTATTCTGATCCAAAAAAATGCCAGCTAGGCCTTTTCTTACAAGGCACAAAGATTGGTGGGAGAGTTTTAGCATTATATTGGGGAAGGGGGAGGGACTGGCTAGAACGACCATTTTAAAGACACCTCATAACACATAGACTTTCAGTCTAGTTTCTTGCTCATCTGGGCCTGAAGACGACTTGGGAAATGAGTCTGCTCTGGGGGTGGAATTGAGAGTTTCACTGTAACAGGAACCCCAAGGCTTCTCCAATACAAGCTCATAATAGAGTCCAGTCCATCCCTGCAACTCTGAGCTGCACTGCAGCTCCACCTCTACCAGAGTCAGTGGAGACGCGCATGGTTTCTGGGGGCTTCTAGGTACCTGCCAATCCTGCCCTCCCTCCCATGGGATTGGTTTTCAGTGTCATGAGCTTGTTTCAGGAAGGAAGATCTGACCTGGCTCAAGGCATACACAGGCACCCAGGGGGTCCCCTCTCCCCTGCTGGTCTTCACATGCGAGGCTGGGGGACTCCTGTGCTTCCTGTGGAAGCTCCTCAGTGGCTGGCATTTGGCCAAATTCATGCTCCTGCAGATGTTTGCCACCTAGATGGAGAGAACCTCAGTCTAGGTCCAGGCTGACCATGAAGAGACTCACCTCACTGTAAGTGTGACACACGGGCCTTCTCCTGGACCTTCTGTGCAAAGAAGGCCGTGTCTCTGTGTCTCTGAACCTGACAGGAGACCCTGCCTTCACATGTGCCCAAGAAAAGAGTTGACAAAATAAAGAGGAAGATGCTCTTATGCATTCCTGTAATTAAAAATATCAACTATCTAATCAAATGGTTTGAAAGAAAAAAACGCACATTTTCCCCTACTTGAGGAGAAGCATTGCCTGGTGTGTGAAGAAGCAGGAAAGTGTCATCAGTGCTGCAGAATGAAGGCCAACCCTGACATGATGCAGAAGCTCAAATTATGTGAAAGAATGAATAAAAAAAAAGGAAAGCAGGCTAGGAGGTGGTGCAGCTGGTTAGGCACACACCTTACCAAGTGCAAGAACCCAGGGCTGAACCCTCACTCCCTACCTGTAGGGGGGAGGATTCCTGAGAGGTGAAGCAGGTCTGCAGGTGTCTATCTCTCTTGAGGGGGGAGAGGTGGGTTATGGCACAACAGGTTAAGCGTACATAGTACAAAGTGCAAGGATCTACATAAGGATCCTGGTTCAGGCCCTGCTCCTGATCTGCATGGGGGTCACTTCACAAGTGGTGAAGCAGATCTGCAGTTTCTCTTTCTCTTTTCTCTATCTTCCCCTCCTCTCTCAATTTCTCTCTTTCCTTTAAAAAAAAAAAAGAAAAATCGAATAAATCGAATAAATAGCCATAGGAGCAGTTGATTTGTAGTGCAGCAAGAGCCCCAGAGAGAGAGGAGAAAAATAAAGGAAAGGAGACTTCCAGATCAGAGCTACGATCAGCTGCATATCACTGTCTCTCCTCTCCTCCCCTCTCCCGGATCAACTAGGAATACCAAAGGAGACCACCGGGACTGAACAAGACAGGACTAGAATGACCACAGGAACCCACTAAATCACCGGTGAGTACAAACACGTGTTGCTGGTGACAGAGAGGAGAGAGCAGCGAAAGGAGAGATGAAGTGACTGCTAACAGTCCAGCAGTTTATCAGTTGAGACACCACCTCTAGTCTACTCCACGAACAAGGGGACAGCTGAAGGGAGGAGAGGACTCCCCAGAGACTCACCAAGTGCAACTCTGAGTCTCCATTGCTACTGCCCTCAGCATCTCGAGCAGCGACAGGGAGGGACACCAGGGGACAGAGATCTAACCAGGAAACTCAGAAGAAGACCTATACCTCCGTGGCATAGATGAGGGGCTGTGAAAGTCTCTTTCATAACCACTGGATTACCTCTGTCACACCCTGCTTTATCTCTTGGTCAGGAGTCAGTGATTAAGCTAAGAAGCCTACTGATATTTTAAAAGCCCTCAGGATCCCATAGCCTACAGGGCAGGAAAAAAAGAGGCTTTTAAATCACTGAGCTCCAACTCAGGGATTAAAAAACTATTGAAACAACTGGTAACCTCCACCACTGTGAACCCTTTAATTAACTTACTTAGACACAGGTCACTGGAATACTCCCTGCCAGCTTCTATGAAGCCCACATCCCTCTGATACCAAAAGCAGACAGGGACACAACCAAAAAAGAGAACTACAGACCAATATCTCTGATGAACATAGATGCGAAAATATTCGCCAAAATTCTACCCAACCGGATACAACAGTATATCAAAAAGATTGTTGATCATGACCAAGTGGGGTTTATCCCAGGCATGCAAGGTTGGTTTAATATATGTAAATCAAACAATGTGATCCACCACATCAACAAAAGCAAGACCAAAAAACACATGGTCCTATCAATAGATGCAGAGAAAGCCTTTGACAAAATACAACATCCCTTTATGATCAAAACACTACAAAAATGGGAATAGATGGAAAATTCCTGAAGATAGTGGAGTCTATATATAGCAAACCTACAGCCAACATCATACTCAATGGTGTAAAACTAGAAGCATTTCCACTCAGATCAGGCACTAGACAGGGATGCCCACTATCACCATTACTAGTCAACATAGTGTTGTAGTTCTTGCCATAGCAATCAGGCAGGAGCAAGGAATTAAAGGGATAAAGATTGGAAGAGAAGAAGTCAAACTCTACTTATTTGCAGATGACATAATAGTTAACATGGAAAAACCTAAGGATTCCAGCAAGAAGCTTTTGGAAATCATCAGGCAATACAGTAAGGTGTCAGGCTATAAAATTAACATTCAAAAGTCAGTGGCATTCCTCTATGCAAACACTAAGTTAGAAGAAATTTAAATCCAGAAATCAATTCCTTTTCCTATAGCAACAAAAACAATAAAATATCTAGGAGTAAATCTACCCAAAGAAGTGAAAGACTTGTATACTGAAAATTATGAGTCACTACTCAAAGAAATTGAAAAAGACACAAAGAAGTGGAAAGATATTCCATGTTCATGGGTTGGAAGAATTAACATCATCAAAATGAATATATTACCCAGAGCCATCTACAAATTTAATGCAATCCCTATCAAGATCCCAAGCACATTTTTAGGAGAATAGAAAAAAATGCTACAAATGTTTATCTGGAACCAAAAAAGACCTAGAATAGCCAAAACAATCTTGAGAAAAAAGAACAGAACCAGAGTCACCACACATCCAGATTTCAAACTGTATTATAGGGCCATTGTCATCAAAACTGCTTGGTACTGGAACATGAATAAACACACTGGACAGTGAAATAGAATGGAGAGCCCAGAAATGAGGCCCCACACCTAAGGACATCTAATCTTTGACAAAGGTGCCAGACTATTAAATGGGGAAAGCAGAGTCTCTTCAACAAATGGTGTTGGAAACAATGGGTTGAAACATGCAGAAGAATGAAACTGAATCATTGTATTTCACCAAATACAAAAGTAAATTCCAGGTGGATCAAGGACTTGGAGGTTAGACCAGAAACTATCAGATACTTAGAGGAAAATATTGGCAGAACTCTTTTCTGCATAAATTTTAAAGACATTTTCAATGAAACGAATCCAATTACAAAGAAGACTAAGGCAAGTATAAACCTATGGGACTACATCAAATTAAAAAGCTTCTTCACAGCAAAAGAAACAACTACCCAAACCAAGAGATGTCTCACAGAATGGGAGAAGATCTTTACATGCCATACATCAGATAAGAGTTTAATAACCAGCATATATAAAGAGCTTGCCAGACTCAACAACAAGTCAACAAATAACCCCATCCAAAAATGGGGGAGGACTTGGACAGAATATTCACCACAGAAGAGATCCAAAAGGCTGAGAAACACATGGAAAAATGCTCCAAGTCTCTGATTGTCAGAGAAATGCAAATCAAGACAACAATGAGGTATCACTTCACTCCTGTGAGAATGTCATACATCAGAAAAGGTAACAGTAGCAAATGCTGGAGAGGGTGTGGGGTCAAAGGAACCCACCTACACTGCTGGTGGGAATGTCAATTGGTCCACCCTCTATGGAGAACAGTCTGGAGCACTCTCCGAAGGCTAGAAATGGACCTACCCTATGACCCTGCAATTCCTCTCCTGGGGATATATCCTAAGGAACCCAACACATCCATCAAAAAAGATCTGTGTACACATATGTTCTTGGCAGCACAATTTTTAATAGCCAAAACCTGGAAGCAGCCCAGGTGTCCAACAACAGATGAGTGGCTGAGCAAGTTGTGGTATCTATATACAATGGAATACTACTCAGTTGTAAAAAATGGTGACTTCACTGTTTTCAGCCGATCTTGGATGGACCTTGAAAAATTCATGTTATGGGAAATAAGTCAGAAGCAGAAGGATGAATATGGGATGATCTCACTCTCAGGCAGAAGTTGAAAAACAAGATCAGAAACGAAAACAAAAGTAGAACCCGAAATGTAATTGGCATATCGCACCAAAGTAAAATACTCTGGGGTGGGTGGGTGGGGAGAATACAGGTCCATGAAGGATGATAAATGACATAGTGGGGGTTGTATTCTTAAATGGGAAACTGGGGAATGTTATGCATGTACAAACTATTGTATTTACTGTGGAATGTAAAACATTCATTCCCCAATAAAGAAATAAATTACTTTAAAAAAAAAAGAAGAAAAGAAAGGAAAGGAAAGGAAAAGAAAATTGAGGTCAGTATTTTCTCTTGACTTGAAAGAGCCATCCCTAAATAGGGTTTGGTGTACTGCAGCAAAGTAAAGGACTAGGGTGAGTGGTCTTTCAGGTGCTGGTGCATGATGGGGGAGGAGGAGCTGGGCTGGGGGTGAGAGTGTTTTGCAGAAAACTGAGAAAATATACATATGTGCCAACAACTGTTTACTGTTTACTGTAAACCAGTAATACCCCCTTGAATAAAAAGTAAACAAAAATCCTTTCCAGGGATAAATTATCTACAGAAAAGAATGCAAACCACTTTGTATATGCAAGAGTTAATTGGAAAAAGAAATCCATGCTAATAGAAAAGCTGCCTCGTGAAAATTATTTGGTGCAAGAGACATCAAGGATGGATATTAGGGGAAATCTGAAAAAAAAAAAGGTAACTTTTCAGATGCAGTGTTCTTTCCAAGTTTGTCATGTGACCACCAAGGATTGTTGCATATAGTCCCAGCTTCCTTTTCTGTGTATACACAGACGGGTGTGTCTGTAGAAAAATACACTTTTCTGTCTGGTACATTCTGGGTTCTTCCCTCATATCTAGACCTCTTTCTGTCCAAGGCAGGAGCTTGGATTGTAAGTTCTAGTCTTAGAAATACTTACAGTGATGTCTTCCACCTGCTTTCGGGAGGTGTTCTGGATGCCCAGAATCTCATTCTGAATGTTGCTAATCAAGTCCACACTGACCCAAAACAGAAGAATATCTGTTAGATTATTTTCAAGTCAACTTACATTTTGACTAGTCACTTCAGTCTTTTTCACTACATTTTCAAGATATCAACATACTCAGCAAGATCTAATGAAGATATATGCAAATGTATTTCTGGAAAATGAGAGCAATCCTAGAAAACATACCTATGTTGTCAGCTCTATGAAATCAGGCCTACAGATCCTGTCTTCACAGCTTTCCTGCCTGGAGTCCAGGCCAGAACCTCCCTGGGCTGTAGGGCTGGCAGGTGCATTTGCTTTGAGAACCATCCCACAGAGAAACCTGCCCTTAAGTCAGGTCAGGTGAATACATGGTCCAGGGTGATGTTAGCTCCCATCACAGAGTGGAGAGAAGGGGGACAAGAGGGAGAAGCATTGACTGCTAGGACTCTGCATTCTGAGAACTTGAAGATTTGAAATACCATGGCCTGGGAGGTGTCACAAAGGAAAAAGGATGCAAGCATGAGATCCTAGTTCAATCCCTGGAAGCACATGTACCAGAGTGATGTCTGTTTCTTTCTCTCTCTTCCCCTGTCTTTCTAATTAATAAAATAAAGTCTTTAAAAAAAAAGATTTGTAATACCTGAACTAAGGACATACCTATGAAGCTCATTGTACCATTGCTCCATTTTCGTAACTGAACTGAAATCCAAGAGAAGGGGAGAAAAGAAGATAAAATGCACAAAATTCACACAAACATATTGTGAGTACTTCCCCCCCCACCAATAAAAAGTTAACAAAAAGTAAAATAAAGGTATCCCTTCCAGGGGTAATTATCTACAGGAAACAAAAAAAAATCTTCAACATGGAAACATCAACATCAGGTTGTTATTGGTGGGACTGTGTGAGTCAGGAGGTCTGTCCTGATCACTGGGTGGTGAGAGGCTCAGCTCTCTGACTGATAGTTTGCTGAGTTGGCAAAGAAATCTTCCTGATGGAGAGGAAATTGGGTTGGGGGTCAGGTGGTGGTGCCAGTGGTTAACTGCACATGTTACCATGCACAAGGGCCCAGGTTCAAGCCCTTGGTCCCCACCTTCAGAGAGCTTAGAAGCTGCATGTGTTTGCTTGAATCAGAGCCATTGGGGGACAGTTGAGAGCACACAGCTGTCCTTGTGGGGGTCAGAGCATGTGTGGCTAATAGACCCCCAGATGGAGCTGTGCTCCCCCCGAGAGTCATGAGGAGACAGGGTCAGGCTGCAGTCTTACTGAAAACAGACCACGAAGATGCGGTCTCTCCAGCCCAAGACCAGCGATGTTCGGGCTTTCTTTCCTCTTGTTGAATGTCACCCACGTGTCCCGCAGGGTCAACGTGTACTTGATTCTGCAGTCACTCTTCAACCTGGAGAGGGAACAGAGCACAGAGCAGTTAGCTGGCATCTCCAGCATTCTGGGAGCGGCTGGGTTTCTCCTGGGGAGATGGTGGGTGTGTTTCTGTGGCTCCTTCCCCTCTGAGCTGAGCCTTGAGAGCACAGCAGAGGGAGGGCTGGGGCCTGAGTGCTGTGTGCTGACTGGACCCTGGCCCAGGATGTCCCTGAACACTCCTTACCAGTGGGAGGAAAGCAGCCATTTTCCTGAACATTGTAGAACAATTAGATACCCCCCTATATTTATGAGCTCGCTAAGAGAATCTTTCACTCATTTAGCATCTTTCCTGTTGCTTACTTATTAGCCATAATGATCCATGATCATATTTCCCTTATTAATTGTATGGAAATTGCAATTAACTTATTAGTTAATTATTGTCAACCTGAAAGTACTTGAGGATACTAATGAAATAAATCATGCATTACAATGTTCATTAAACATATTTTCCATGAGTCCCAAACAAGTTGAATTTTCATTATCTGTTTTTTTTTTTAGTTGCCACTGGGGTTATTCTGTGGCTTAGTGGCTACATGATGAATCCACTGTTCTTGTGGGTCATTTTCCTGTTTTTTGTTTTGTTTTGTTTTTTTAATAGGACTGCGAGAAATAGGATGGTAAGGTGACTGAGTGGAAGAGAGGAATGAAACCTCCAGCCTTGCTAACTGCTCATGAATCTTTCCCTCTGCAGATGGGGAGTGGGGATTGAACCTGGGTCTTAGGCCATGGATGCTCAACCAGGTGTGCCACCACCACGCAGCCACCCAGTCTCAGTTTCTAAGAGTTTTTCATGCCTTTAAAGCTTAAGTTATTTAAAATTTGCTTTCATAAATTTGTATTCATAATTTTACATATACATGTCTGTCAACATGTTATGTTATGTTTTTATGTTCTGGAAAAACATAAAAAGCTGCTTAAGTACTGTGCCCACCTAAAACCAGGCAGAGGCTCATGTACCATGAGAAGGACCATGGACAGGAGCAAAGGGAACTGCACGGTGGGAGCTGTCACTGGGTGTCTCTCCTCTCTGTTCCCTTCCCCATCTCCTTCTTTGTCTCTCAGGTACTTTAAAAGAAATTTGAGGGTGGTGTATAGACACTATAATGGTTATGAAAAGATACTCTCATGCCTGAGGCTCCAAAGTCCTAGGTTCAATCCCCTGCACCCCAAATGCCAGAGCTGAGCTGTGCTCTGGTTAAAAAAAAAAATTGAGGAGGACTTTGCTCAACAGTGTAGTCCACTCACTGAATTCATTGCCTCGTGTCACACAGGATAAATTCAGTTAATATACCACTCATTCCTTCAGTCCCTGGTCCCTGTCACCATGTGCAGTCTGTGATTGCAAACACTTTGCAGAAATTTAGTGTGAGTGTGAGTCCTGGGAAGCAGGGACGGGCTATGGCTTGTCCTGTCTCCCTGGGGCCGAGCTGGAAGGGCAGACACGTGAAGGAAGAGCAGGCTGTGGGAGGGTCCTCCAGTCTGGGGGCCCCCTGGCCTCTGACTCTGCATCTCTCCTTCAGCCTCTCCACCCTGGCTGCCCTTCCCCAGAACTCGGGGACCTGCCCAGTCTCCTTGCTTCCCCTCTGCTGCCTGCCCAGTGCTGGACAGAAACCTTGCAGAAAAGCCACCTCTTCTATCCTCAGGGCAGCAGAGAAGAGGCAGCTGTGGAGTCAGGAGCAGGGGGAACAGGTACGCACTTTGTGTTGGAGATGAGCAGCACGTTGGAATATAAGATCAGTTGCCTTTTCTGCCACCTTCGACCCTTCTGAAATTTGCCAAGTCCTGTGAACTGGATGTGGTCTCGAGGCACCTCTGGGATGTTCTCCTCTTCCGGGCCGCTCTCCTCCACAGCAGAACTGCAACACAGCAGACCCACAGGGCAGCCTGTCACTGGGGAGGCTGGACACAAGGACTCCTGCTGATGCCAGCACTCACAAGCATTGCAGAGGAGTCTCAGTTCCCCAGAAGGACTCAGCACCCCGATTCAGGAGTCCTGAACTAGACAGAGGTCCTGTGACAGTTGAGCTCACTCAGGGCCAGTGGAGATGGAGGGCAGCTTGAAGGACAGGACACAGGGACTGTCACTTTAGTGTCGGGGGACAAGGAATCAGCAGAGTCTGGGGACCTGGTAGAAAGGAGACTCTAAGAGGGAGCGAGGGTGAGCGAGGGTATTGGGGTCCTGGTGCTTGGTGCTGGGAGACGAGCTGAGTGGGGAGGAGAATGTTCCGCAGACACCTCTCACTGAGTGATGAGAAATCTTACCCCATGTCAACAAACTGCACTGTAGTGAATTAGTCCCTCCACTAATTGATAAAAAGGGTGAGGGAACAGTTAGAGGACAAAGGAGAGAAGACAAATGTTTCAAACAACTAACTCCAGTCCACAGTACAGTGTCCAGATGAACTGAAAATCATGTAGCCCCAAGTGTCACTCCCAGTTTTGCATATGCCAATGACTCTCTGGCTGTCTCCTTCCCCTCCCTCTTCTCCTTCCTCTTCCTCTTCCTTTCCCAATCTCCTTAACCCCTTCACTTTCTCTTCTGCTTCTGACTCTCACTCTCAATAATGATAATAATAAAATGTAAACAGATATATGACCTTATAGAAGTCAAATTACAGATTACATGACATCCAAGAGTGTGAAGGGGTCATTCCACTGTGGTCTCAAGTTAACATACACCCTTAGAAAAAAGGATTCTGGAAAACTGACTCTAATCTTAACTCAGTCATCACTTGGGGGTTGAGGGGGGCAGGAATCCCAAGATCAGCAGATAATAAATCCAACATCCAAATGTTTCTCAATTTAAGGAAGTACTAAGGTATTCTTGGCTGTGCCCTGAGTAAGCCCACAGGACTCTGATCCTAGCAGGTCAAGTCTGCTCTCTGGCATCAGCAGGAGGGAATCTCATGAGCACAGGTAACTGTTCATGAGACCAGGGCTGAAGCTGAGGATTCTGTCAGTGGGCATCACACAGAGCACGTCCTGGGACTGCCCTCCTCCTGCTCTGCCGGTCACCCAGGGCATGTGAACAGACTCTACCTGAAGCAGGACAGACAGTCCAGACACTCGGAAAGCCGCGGAGACTTTCTGGTAGACTCAGACATCCTCTATTCTTCACTCCTTGACACTAAAGAGAGAGCTGGACACAGCACTACTTGCACTGTCAGCTCAGTCTCCAAGACTGAAGATTCCTCTGTAGCTAGGGCCACTGGGCTGTGATGTCATCAGTCAAAGGTCAGATCATTACTGAACAGCTGACAGCATGATTCCCTGAAGCAATTTGTATCTTCAGCTTTGAGTTTTTCATTAGTCATTTGGAATTTTTTTCTGATAACTATAGATCCCCATGCATTGATTAGAAACAATAGAGATGCCACAAGCCTTGCCCCCATTTCTCACAGTGGTGATATAATTATATAATACTAAACAGAGTAAATATCATGGCAGGATATTCACATGGATGCTGTCAGAGACACACTATTTCCAGGAGCATCTGTGTGTGTGTGTGTGTGTGTGTGTGTGTGTGTGTGTGTGTGTGTGTGTGTGTGTGTGAAGGGAATGTCACTTGGAAAATCGAATGTCAAATGAGTTGTGGACATTCTTTGATGACCTTCAACTGTAGTGTAAAAAGTATACATCCAAGTAACCATTAGCCTAGAATAGACCTCTTAGGTTTTTTAAAAATTTATTTTCCCTTTTGTTGCCCTTGTTTTTTTTGTTGTTGTTGCTGTAGTTATTGTTGATATTGATGTACTTGTTGTTAGATAGGACAGAAAGAAATGGAGAGGAGTGTTGCTGAGGAGTTATTCTGATGCAGTCTCCATCCCCAGGTTTTACTACGCCCCGCAAAATCCTAGCAGTGCCCCCTTCAACCAATCCTGGCCCTACACGTCACCCATGGTTGTCGCCCAATAAAAAGCCCCCTCACCCCCCTCTCTCTCTGGGCTCTCAGCTCTCCCTCTCTGAGATCTCGCTCCCTGCTCTCCCCCCGTGGTCAGGTAGTGGGGACGGCCATTGCAGGCTGGTTCCACGTGGTCTGAACCAAACCCCCCCATCCTATAATAAAGATTTGTGTACCCCTTTGCTCTGGATGTCCACTCTCTCCTCGGCGGTGCAGCCCAACACCAGACCACCACAACAATATCTGGCACCCATCCTGTTCTGTACCCACACCACGACCGGCCTGAGGTCCCCGAAACCGCCCAGACACAGGTAAGTGGCATCCGCCCACTTCTGTGGCCCCGCATTTCCCTCCACCATGGGAAATCTTTCGTTTTATGAGGAGGTGTCCCAGTCATTATCTCTTGGCCTGGGACAGATTCGCACTGTCATAAACGGTTTAATTTTCGCTACCCCTTGGATTTTTTTAACTGTGGTCGCCACTTTCAAGATACGTAAAACGTGGTATGCCATAAGGATAAGTGACCTTGAGGCTGAGGTACGAGAGTTAAATCACATGTGCTTAAGACTTAGATGTCCTAAGCGATCAGCGGCTAAACCCAAGACCCGTTCCCACAGACACGCACATGTGTTCGGACGCTCCTCCTCTGACCCTGCCCCCTGCCGCCCCGGTTTCAGCTCCGCCTGAGGTTTCTGTGTCCCTGAACCCCCCCTGCCCTGCTGCCCCGGTTTCAGCTCCGCCTGCAGCTTCCATGTTCCTGACCCCGCCCCAGGCCCCTGCCGCCCGGTTTCAGCTCCACCTGAGGTTTCTGCGTCCCTGAACCCCCCTGCCCCTGTCGCCCCGTTTCAGCTCCGCCTGCAGCTTCTGCGTTCCTGACCCCGCCCCCTGCTGATACATCATCATTAAGGGACCTAGTGGCTGAGATACAGAGCTAAAGGATTTTTTTCAGCATTTAAGGACTTTAAACCATGTGCAGTCCACCCCCGGGAGCTCCGTCCCCGTAGATATGCATTTAGTCTCCCCTGTGGCCACTACAGCAGTTTCTACGGCACTTTCCACTTCTGTAGCTCCCTCTCCCACACCATCGGACCAAATCCACCTGTTCCTGGTAAACTTGGCCCCTTCTAAACAAATCCCTCAGCCGTGACAGCCATATTCCTCTAAAGATATTGGAACACTCAGGCAGGTGGTCAGGGAGGACGGAATGCATTCTTCATGGACCAAGTCCGTCTTAAGAAGCTTTTACCAGCATCTCATAATACACCACAAGACTGGAAAGATCTGGATCGTGCTGCACTCCCAGACCCACTCTATCTTCAGTGGCAGGCATGCTTCCGCGATGAGTGCTCTAGGCAATCGCAGGAAAATAGTAACAAACAGGTAGAATGGAATTCTGATGCTTTGTTTGGAGCAGGAGCTTATGAATCTGGAGCTCAGCAGGCAGAAGCCAGGTTTCTAACCGGTTATTTTGAACAGGTACGCATCTGTGCAACACAAGCATGGGAAAGGGTGACCCCACCCAATGTCGATTCGTCAGCTCCCATTAACTCTTTTCACTAAGGCTCTGATGAATCACTGGCAAGCTTCATCTCAAGGGTGAAGAGAAGCTTAGAGAGAAAGGTTTATAATCCTGACGTCTGCACACTACTCCTGCGCTCTATTGTCTGGGAAGGCATGACACCACAATTCCGTCAGGTATGTCTTAATCTTAAACACCTACACCCAGATAATTGGATTCTAGCGACACAGGAACTTACATCAGGCAATTATGGGGCACCCGCTACGACACAGGTCTATGCAGTTGCCCCACGTAAGCAAAACAGGGCCTGCTTTCAGTGCAGTCGCCAAGGACATTGGCGTAACCAATGTCCTGATAAGTTGCGACCACGCCTCCAGTCAGGAAAACCACGCCTCCAGCCAGAGCAACCCCGCTTTCAGTCAGGGAGCCAGAGACCACGTACTGTTTGTCCAAAATGTCGTAAGGGGTTTCATTGGAAGAGAGATTGTTGGTCCCAATTTCATAAAGATGGTTTGCCCCTGAATGGTACAAATTCAGGGCCTGAGATTTTGTGGACCACTCCTGTTTTAGAATGGGGCCACCCTTCTATGACAGTAAAGATTGGCAATATTCCTTTTAAATTTTTGATTGACACGGGGGCAGAAAAGACGATTTTAAGGCAAGAAAAGGTTCCCCAAGATTGGGAACTTATCCCTGGACCCAGTATACATGGAATAGGAGGGATGACCAGAGCATTTTGCACACGAGACTCGCTCATGTGGGAAGGCCCAGAAGGTTCTACCGCACACTTCCGCCCTTTGGTAGCTAATATTAGCACCAACTTACTGGGCAGGGATCTTCTGGAATGTCTTGATGTTAGGATATCCACAGACGCCTCTGCAGAGTGTAAAACTCGTTCCTGCGATACCAGGTCTACTCAGCACCCCCAATACTAAATGCCACTGTTCATAGCCAAACACCCCGCTTAAGCTGGCTTTCTAATGAGCCTGTCTGGGTGGAACAGTGGCCTTTACCTAGGTATAAGCTAAAAATTTTAAAAGACCTAGTCCAAGAGCAGTTGTCCTTGGGACACATTCATCATTCTCAAAGCCCATGGAATACTCCTGTCTTTGTGATTAAAAAGCGCTCGGGAAAATGGCACCTCCTTCAAGATCTCCATGTAGTAAATAAAACCATGCAGGTCTGGGGCTCCCCCCAAAGGGGTTTGCCTCTTGCTTCTGCAATTCCCACGGGAATTCCAATCATAGCTATTGATATACAAGATTGTTTTTTCTCTATCCCCTTCATCCGCAAGATTGTAAACGTTTTGCCTTCTCTGTTCCATCTATTAATAACGCCAGCCCTGCTGATAGATTTGAATGGGTGGTGCTGCCCCAGGGTATGGCCAATAGTCCTACTATTTGTCAGGAGGCTGTTAAATCTGCCCTTGTCCCATATATTCATAAGGGCCTTAATATTTTTCATTATACAGATGATATTTTAATATGGGGAAAATCAGATACAGATCTCTATGCCTTACGTGATTTTCTCATTCCTGCATTAAAGAAAAGCGGCTTTAATGTAGCCCCTGAGAAGATACAGCTAATCCCTCCAATATCCTTCCTAAGTTCAGAGATTTCTCTAATGCAAATTCGTCCCTTAAAACCTAATGTTACCTTCCCTTCTAACCTTACTCTTGCTTCTTTACAAAGTTTTCTAGGAAATTTAAATTGGCTTAGGCAGTATCTCTATCTGCCCACAAGCTGCCTCCAATCACTATTTGACCTGTTGAAAGGAAACAAACAGCCCTCTTCAAAACGTAAGTTAACTCCTGAGGCCTCCTTGGCACTGGAAAGGGTTAACCAGGCCCTCCAGGACATGCACCTTGTTCGATTCTCCCCCTCCTCTCCGGTAAACCTTCTAATCTTCAACTCCACCCCCACAGTAGTAGGGGCACTGTGGGAAGACCATGGGGTTCTCGAATGGCTTCACACGCCAGTAGGAGGAGCTCCAAGACTTCTCACTGAGATAGACGTGTTAGCATTCATGGTTCGCCAAGGGAGAAATAGGTCTGTGCAGGTCTTAGGGAAAGAACCGGATTTAATCATTCTGCCCTTTTCTCTCACAGATACAGAGTGGCGTATACGCCATCATTCCCGCTTTGCCATAAGCTTCGTGGGGTTTCCAGGACAAATAGATAACCATTTTCCTTCTAATAAATTGATAGCTTCTTTACCTCTTCTGCCTCTACTAGCACCTAAACTTTTCTCTCGGGATCCCATTCCCTCCGCTCCTACAATATTTACTGATGGCGGAAAAAGGGGAGCTGCTGCCCTTATATATTACCCAGACAAACAATCTCCTAAACCTCTCTTTACTGAGCTTCCTGAGAATTCCCCTCAGTACAAAGAACTTTATGCTGTTTTCCTTGCACTAAAAGCTGTACCAGAATCCTTCTACCTTTTTTCTGACAGTGTGTATACTGTTAACTTACTTCCATGGCTTGCTCGTTCTTATGTGAAAATTGATGACAACCCACTTTCCCCTCTCTTGATTCAAATCGCCTGTATGCTCTGTTCTCGAACCCAACCACTGTATATTCAACCCCTTCATTCCCACAGCCCTCTTCCTGGTTCCCTGTCCGAAGGGAATGCCGCAGTTGACCACCTTGCCTCCACAGGAACTTTCCCAGTCTCTCTCTCTGATCCTGCTAATTTTCATTCTCTAACCCATGTTAATCTTAAAGGCCTTCGAGCTCGATTCCCTGATGTTCCTGTACCACAGTTAAAAAATATCCTCGCTACATGCTCTTCTTGTGCAAATCTCATAAAGACACCTGCTATCCAGACCCTTGGGGTTAACCCCCGAGGTTTAAACGCTAATGCTATTTGGCAAATTGATCTCATCCACATACCAAACTTTGGCAGACAAAAATATGTGTTTGTCTCAATTGATACCTTTTCTAAATTTATGTGGGCTACAGCTCAGACAGGAGAAAGTGCTAAAAAGCTTGTAAGCCATATGCTCTCTTGTTTTGCCGTTATGGGTGTCCCATTATTTTTGAAAACAGACAATGCACCTATGTTTACAAGCAAACAATTTAAAGATTTTGTTCCCTCTGGAATATTACTCATACCACGGGCATTCCCTACAATCCACACGGACAAGGCATTGTCGAGAGGGCCCATAAAACTCTGAAGGCTCAACTAAATAAAGATAAAGGAGGAACATATCCCCCCAATATCCAGCTAGCAAAAGCCTTAACTACGTTAAATCTCTTTAATATTTACAATAACTCGGTCTTACCCCCTATTATTCTTCACTGGCAAACACCATCTACCCTCCCATCTATTAAGGTCAAATGGAGAGACCCACTCGATAAAATTTGGAAAGGGCCTGACCCATTATTGACCATGGGAAGGGGTTTCGCATGCATTTTCCCTCAAAATTTCTCTAAACCTGTCTGGGTTCCTGCCCTCCATGTCCAACAATACCCGCAGGATGGCGCTGTTATTCCTGAAGAACAAGAAATACTACAAGAGGACCAGATGCAGGATACATCCCAGGACCCGTAATACGACATGGCAGAACCTACAAAATCTGGCTCACAGAGACCTCTCTCCTACCCTTTCCCTGTATGTCTTATGTTATAACTGGCCAGTTGTTTTTGTGAGTGAGTGTGTTGAATGGAAAAAAAAATCTTTTTTTTTGCATGACCCATCTGCTCGGAGTACTCTAAAAGATAATTGGCTTTATATAAAAATGCTGGACGCAGCCAAAGTTTCTGGAGACATCCAGAAACATTCCAAAAATTTTTTTCTTTCTCCCTCTTTTGATTTTTATATATAGTTTTGGTATATATGTAAGTGTTTAGTCTTAAACTGTGTGACAAATGACAGATATAAATTTGTTTTTAAATAATGTGTTTTTATAACAAAAGTTCTTTTTCCTCCAGTGTGTTATAACTAAATGTTTATAGGTATGTCTCAAGTTTGGTAACACTAACTTAACGGTCAAAAGTGTAACCCTACAGCTACACTTTTACCAGACAAGGTAAAAATTAATTTGTTAAGGTAACTTACTATTTAGGTAAAAGTCTAAATGTTCAACATGACTATTCATTCCCAAAACTAAACTATATAAATTTTATATACAGGACACCTTTGAAGGGCCCCCAAAGGTGCCCTGAAAGCTATCTTGTGGAAATTAATTCACAGCATATCTGGCATCAATCTGGCACTGTAAACGTTAAAATCATTGTCACAAATATGCGTTAACTCTCTAAGCAATTTGAGTCTGTTTAAAATACATATTTTAGCTAAAATTGGTCTCAAGATCCTGCAGTAGAGGCTGCTACAGGAGGTCACATTAGATGACCTTTAAATAAAATCAGAGAGATTTTAAACCAATTATAATCATCGAGGTATCAACTATAACAAACCTATAACTTGTTACAAGTTCAAATTAACCATGAGAAGAGATTGTTTGTGTTTCTTTCACAGGAATCCCGGAAAAACCATCTGAACCCCTGCACACCCTGACATCACCCACTAGATGGCAGGACTACCGTGGCACACCCCCCGAAACCCTAGATGTCACTCAACGCGATCTGAAGAACCTGATACACAGACTCCAAGGACAGAACTTTCTTCATGCCTGGTTGCCGTTCCTGCTTCTGACCTGCCTGTCACGTGTTGGCGGTTCCAGCTGGCTATCTACAGAAAAGCAACATTCCAGCGGCTGACCTCCCTCAATTCCAGCGGCTGACCTCCCTCATGCACCGTCGCATCCCCTGCCAATTCTTCCCCTAGCCATCTACTTCGGACTGAGACTTGTATCGGACTTTCTGACATACCCTATATACATTTTACACAATTTCGAAGTAGCTTATTTCCCTTCATGCTACTGGTTTTTCATAGACTGATCCTGAGTAATTCATAGACTTTACAGGCTGTTGCCTTGAGGACTATACAATGCCAAATAGCCCCTCTGTTTGGTGGGTCATGCCCTCCCGCCTCCCCCTCTTTATGTACCCTTGCCCTTCCCCCACCCCAAGCAGGGAATGTTCCTTTACACACCAATCCTTCCCTTCACACCACACTGGCTTTTACTACTCCCCTACTTGTCCCTTCCTGTATTGTTATATCATTCAGGCTTATGCCCAAAAGGTTTCTGCTCCATGATAGTCTTTTACAGACTTTGTACATCTTATGCTATTACTAGATAGAAAGATAGAAAAGATGTAGAAATATTGTGAAGAGATGGTTGAGCAGGCTGCGCTTAAACCTATGAGATGAGTCTCTCCAGATAAGTCTCTCTCTCTAAAGAGGGGTTGAGCACAGGAGGACGCATAAATCTCACAAGGTTCACAGCCATTTAAGCCTTCCCTCCTCCACAGAAAGTCCTACATCTTCCCACCTGAGCACGGCATTCCTCTAAAACAAGCCTGCTCCATTCCATTTTTCTTTACTGTGTCCATTTAGATATAAAGGGATAGGAGGAGATGTTGCTGAGGAGTTATTCTGATGCAGTCTCCACCCCCAGGTTTTACTACACCCCGCGTAATCCTAGCAGTGCCCCCTTCAACCAATCCTGGCCCCACACGTCACCCCTGGTTGTCGCCCAATAAAAAGCCCCCTCACCCCCCCCCTCTGGGCTCTCAGCTCTCCCTCTCTGAGATCTTGCCCCCTGCTCTCCCCCCGTGTTCAGGTAGTGGGGATGGCCATTGCTGGCTGACTCCATGTGGTCGGAACCAAACCCCCCCTTCCTATAATAAAGATTTGTGTACCCCTTTGCTCTGGACGTCCACTCTCTTCTCTGCCGTGCAGCCCGACACCAGACTGCCACAACAACAAGACTTCCCTTTCTTTCTTACCTTTTCCTTAGGATCTCATAAACTATTTGAAAGAAAATATGATGTGATGCTTGAACAGTGCTTTCCTCACTCAACTCATGAAATATGAGACAGATGTTTTGTGTCCTAAAGAAAAATATTAAGAACAAGAGCAATTGAAGCACACCTCATGGATTTCCCCCGTGCTGCTGGGAAATGGGTAAAGCACGGTCAGGTGCCCCTGGTTTTTTTCATCTGCTTCCATCTCCCAGTGACTGATTGGAACACCACCTCTAAAAGGTCCAGGGAGATTTGCTTTAGCTGCTGCAGCCCCTCAGTCTTCCCTGTGACCTTGACCAGGAGGACAGAGTCGAGGCCACCTGAGTGAAGTGGCCTTGCTGGGCCCTGCTCTGTCCCCTTCCTGCTCCTGCTGAGACTCACAGCCCCCCCTCCTCCTCACCCCTGTGGCATATCCAGGGAGACTCTGTCCCTGCTCTCACTGAGCCTCGGCCTCCTGCTCTTGCACTGCTGCCCTGAAAGGATGTGCAGGGACCTGGGGTTGGGCCACTGCACCCTAGGTCCTGCAGGAGCTGCTGCCCTCCAGGGTAGCAGAGTAGCAGGGTAGCTGAGTGCATATGTGCTTGGTGGTGGGGTCCCGAAACCTCAGCCACAAGGCCATGTCACTGCCTCCCCTTGGAGCTTACAGGAGCTTCTCCTCTGCTTTTTGAGGACCAGGGACCCGGGAATCTCCATAGCTTACAGGGAGGGCAGGTGGGATTGTGCCTGTGTGTCAGTGAATGAACTGTGAACCATGAAGCCCCCTGTAAGATAATGAAAAAAAAGGCTGTAGAGACGGAGGTTGGTCCATGTCTACAACCTTAGGGGAACTGGGGTGGCTCGCAGTGGGGAGACTGAGGTGTCAGAACTCTGGTGGTGGGAATGGTGTGAATTCAAAGCCCTGTTGACAGGCAATTTTGTAAAATTAAAAAAATGAGTCAATCGGGAGTTGGGCTGTAGCACAGCGGGTTAAGCACAGGTGGTGCAAAGTACAAGGACCGGTTTAAGAATCCCGGTTCGAGACCCTGGCTCCCAACCTGCAGGGGAGTCATTTCACAGGCGGTGAAGCAGATCTGCAGGTGTCTATCTTTCTCTCTCCCTCTCTGTCTTCCCCTCCTCTCTCCATTTCTCTCTGTCCTATCCAACAATGATGACAACAACAATAATAACTACAACAATAAAACAGCAAGGGCAACAAAAGAAAATGAATAAATAAATTTTAAAAAATGAATCAATCAATTAAAAAAATATAGACAGCACATGGTAGGCAATAACAAGGTGAACACAACACACCTTTAATTCCATTAGATGTTTAGCGTGAAGTGGCCTTTTCTTCCTGCTCTTTCCACACCACCGTGATTGCTGAGGCTCATTGCCTGCTGTACTCCACCTTTCCTGGAGACCTTTTTTTTCATTATTCTCTTTTTTTTATTGTTTCATTTTTCTTTTTTGGTGACACAGAGACAGGGAGACAGGAGAGAAGACAAAGGGGAGAGACTCTTCCAGCACTGCTCATCAGCTCATAAAGCCCTCTCTCTCTCTCTCTCTCTCAAGCGCGCGCACACACACACACACACACACACACACACACACACACACACGTAGGGACCCGGGACTTGAACTCAGCTGCACTGTGGTGGTAACACGTGCAGTCTTCCAGCTGAGTCACCACCTGGGGCCTGGTCTTTGCACTGAGCTCTCTGCACACACCAAGGGCAATTTGTGCACTGTGGTGGGTGACCGCCCGGGTGTGAGACACACACAGACAGATGCACAGACACACACAGCAGGCAGGCAGCAGGCAGGCCTCGTCCCGTGTCCTCCCCAGTGGAAGCTGTCTCACTCTCAGGCCTGCAGTGAGAGCTCTGTTTCTCCTTCCCTGTACCTTCTATCTCACCCTCTCTCAGCCTATTTCTCTCTGTCTCTGTCATAAAAAAATTATGAGTAAAAAACAATGAAAGGAAAGCTGACCGCTGGGAGCATTAAATGTATCACACAGACAGCAACTCCATAGAAAACCCATGCGGCAAAAATGAAGAAATAAATGCATTTAAAATTTTATAAAATCAGACTTCATATGACAATTAAATGTGTTATATTGAAGAGATATCAATACAACTAAATATTAGGATGAACTCTGTGTAGGAAATTGTTGCTTCTACCAACTAGGTTGTTGGCCTGTGGATACAAAGGTACTCAAGGAAGTACCACTATTTCTTTCTTTCTTTCTCTCTCTCTCTCTCTCTTTCTTCCATAATATCTCTATGTTTATCATGCCTAGGGCTTCACTCCTCCATGGCTGTTTTTTTTTTTCTCTCTGATAAAGACAGAGCGAGGGGGAAGCTCTCAGCACTGCCGTCTTCTACAGTGTGGTGAGGCCCAGGCCTGAGCCCAGGTGGTGCACAGGGCAAAGCAGGCAACTGACTGGCTCGGCCATCTTGCTGTTCCTGAAGGGTCTTTCCTACCTCTATTCTAGCTTTTACCTCATTTTATAACACTTCAACATACTAACTGCCAGACAGTTCTCATCTTTCTTACTTACTTTTAAAATGTATTTTTAATTTTTTATTAGAGAGTTAATATTCATTCACAAAAATGTTAGATAATAGGGGTACAGTTCCAGACAGTTCTCACCACCACAATTCAGTGTCCTGACTCCTCTATTTCACCTGGGTGATGTTGGGAGTGTTTGTCACCAGGAATCTTGTTTTTATAACTTCAATGAGAGGGAAGCTAATGTGCAAAACACCAGAGGAAAATATGCACAGTTTCACTTATCTGAGAGAAAAGTTCTACCAAGGTCACCAATATAGGCTGATTCTATAACTTATCTATCTATCTGTATATGTGTGTGTGTATATATATATATATATATATATATATATATATATATATATATATATCCTGTCCCCAATTTTTATAGTGGTCCTGCCTTTACCCACTTTCTAGTTCACCCCCTGGCATCTATTACTACTTCCAGGAGTCTTCCCCCCCCTTCTCTCTCAGATAAGTGAAACTGTGCAAAGCTTCCTCTGGTGTTTTCCAAATTCACTTCCCTTTCATTGAGGCTATAAAAACAAGCTTCCTGGTAACAAAAAGTTTGGATCCTTGTCGAGTAGTGGTACAGAGCCCTCTGGTTCACTTCCGCTCCCATAAATCCCTCTGGGAGTCTGGACCAAAGATCATTATGGGGTGCAGAAGGTGGGAGTTCTGGCATCTGTAATTGCTTCTCCACTGGACATAGATATTGGCAGGTTGATCCATACCCCTAGATTGTATTTATCTTTCCCTGGTGGGGCAGGGTCCTGGAGAGGTGTATTCTGGGTCATGTTGGTGAGATTGTCTGCCCAGGAAAGTCAGGAGGGTAATACAGTAGCACCTGGAACTTGGTGACTGAAAGTCAGAAAGATGGGAAGCAGGACAAAAAATTTAATGAATAAGAACCCTCAAGTACATGCAATGCCTTCTTTAGGCCCTTCCACTAAATTCCAGGCTTGTGAGGTCTGAGTCTAATCGGGAAGGACTATGAAGGACTCTTGTCTGAGGCATGTAATTGCCCCTTACTTAGGGGGACATGTACACCTGTGCCCAGCATCCTAGGCCCCAGCCTATGTCTACTCTGTAACTTTGTTAGAAAACGTGCTGTGGAAATGGAGCTAGGTGGTCTCATGTGTGAGGAAAGATCTCACCATAAGAGGAGATGGTAGGTTGACATCTCAGACTTGGTGTCTGTGGAGACAATTCACGGTAACAAGTCAGCAGCAGCGCGTAGTGGCCTGGTGGCTCAGGTAGTGTTGATTTAGTTGAGCTTGTTTTTCTTTGAAATTCCAGTGGTTGGGATTTACCGTAATATACTTGACCTCACTATGCTTTCTGCTGTTTAAGGCTGTCTGCTAATAACAGTATCTTAGATACTGACAGGGCCAGTCGATTTTGATCTGGATAAGGTTATAGGTAAGTTAGGTACCTATACCTTGTATTTGTCTAAATATATGATGTCCCTTTAAACTGTGTACAGTCTGGAGATGGCTTTATAGGGCAAATTCACTAAGAGAAGAAAACAGCCAGAAAAACTTGAAAGTCTCCAGAGTTTGCTGGGTCAGGAGTCAATGAATTTCAACTGCTATGCTGCCTTCTAGGCTTCTATTGATGGTCAGTTGCTCCCTGGGGATCCTCTTGCCAGCCCACTCTCCTTGTTGGGGATATTCTGCCTGATTCAGCAGCTGTTAACTTTCATTAGTAGAACACATCTGCTAGTTTCCCCACCCCCCGAGGCCCCATAGATGTCGGTAGATCTTGCTGAGATCAAGCATGTGCACCAAAGACACAGTAGACCAGGGGCTGCTTATGCATTGCTAGCTTTCAGTTTTCCAATTCTCTAACCCTTTGTGACCTAAAGTTTGTTTTAAAAAAAATCCATCCTTATTTGTGAAATGGATGACATATTTTAATAAAATGACTTTTACACACACACACACACACACACACACACAAAGTTGTATGTAAATTTTCCATGGTTCCATGGTAAGAAAAACCAAAATAATTGTGGAATTTGGGGCTATTGGATTGGGTTATCTTATGCCTTATAGGTTACATACACATATGCACAAAAATCCATAGACCTATAAGATGTACCTTATGGAAAACCAAATAATTGTGGAATTTGGGGCTGTTGGCTGTTTGGCTATTGGCGAAGAGGAAGGTTGTTCAGTTTAGGACTTTTTCCCCCCAGTGCTAAGAGAGGAGCTGCTGCTGGAGGGCAGTGTTAGACAATTAAAAAAAAATCTGATATGGATTGGGAGAGGCATAGGGGAAAGTGGGCCCTGTCTAAGGGTTTCAGGACTGGGGGAAGTTGGGGCTCTATAGTGGAGATGTGAGGTTCCTGCTGTCTTAGGGTTCAAAAGACAATCATTAGTTAATGTTATCATCACATTATTTGGTAATTGGGTTAACTTTGAAAAGTCCTTTTGTTAGGGTTTGCTGTACAGTATCCAGTATCTTGTATATAGCTATGCTATTGGATGCTTCTAATCTACTTGGTCTATGCTTTTGAGAGAGTCCGCATATCAAATACACAGCCTATATATTTAAAAAGATTCAGTTTGTGTTTTGAAAAACTTTGAGACATACAATTGATTTTCCCCCTCTCATCTTAATTAACTAGTTATTTATATATCTACATTTTGCTAGGAGTGTACATAAACACCATTCCCACCACCAAAAGACTGTGACCCATCCCTCCCACCCACTGCCACCCCCCCACTGGCCCAGGAAGCTGCATGTCTACCCCTCACCACTGGGTTTTTACTTTGGTGCCCTTCTTACAATTTGGTCAGGTCCTGCTTTTAGTTTCCCATTCAGATCTTCTTCCTCAACTTCTGTTGATGAGTGGGGTCATCCCATACTCATCTTTATCTTTCTGACTTAGCTCACTTAACATAATTCCTTCTAGCTCTGTCCAAGATGGGTCAGAGAAGGTGGGTTCATTGTTCTTGATAGCTGCATAGTATTCCATTGTGAATATATACCACAGCTTTCTCAGCCACTCTTTTCAGTCACCAGGTTCCAGATGCCATCAGGATGCTGGCCAGGATTCCCTGGATTGAAGACCCCACCAATGTGTCCTGGAGCTCAGCTTCCCCAGAGACACACCCTACTAGGGAAAGAGAGAGGCCGACTGGGAGTATGGACTAACCAGTCAACGCCCATGTTCAGCAGGGAAGCAATTATAGAAGCCAGACATTCTACCTTCTGAAACCCACAATGATCGTGGGTCCATGCTCCCAGAGGGATGGAGAATGGGAAAGCTATCAGGGGAGGGGGTGGGATATGGAGATTGGGTGGTGGGAATTGTGTGGAGTTGTACCCCTCCTACCCTATGATTTTGTTAATTAATCCTTTCTTAAATAAAAAAAATCAATCCCTAGTATCCTTCCCTTTCTTTCAGAGAGAAGACATTTTAAATCCAACAGTACAGATACAGTTATCTTCTAATTCAGCTGCATGAGTTTGACCTCTGAGGTTATTCCACTGTTTTGTTTTCTCTAGTCTTTGCAGTCCATAGAACTCAGCTCTTCTAAAAAATCCCCCCCCCCCGTGAGCCCCAGTGATTTCACCTACAGGTTATTTAGGAAACCTGAGTCTATGTATCTCCTGCTTTCTGACTTGAACTGCCTTGTCTTCAGCACTCAGATAATTAAAGAAGGAATGCTGCCTCAGGTGTTACTGTGAGTCTGGTTTTGAGAGGCTTCCTTGTGCCTGTATGAATGGGATACACTCTTTCTACAGAGCTTACACAACAAGATTTCTTTCACTGCCCACAAGGACATCTTTGGATTGCTCCAAATCTTTCATCTTTCCTGCATCCTAAAGTTGTCTATTTCATCCTAAAGTTGTCTATTTCAATAACCCTGGATATATATATATATATGTATATATATATATATATATATACATATATATACATATATATACATATATATACATATATATACATATATATATATGTATATATATATATCCAGGGTTATTGCTGGCGCTCGGTACCTGCATTGCGAATCCACTGCTTCTGGATTCCCCACATTTTTGCTGCCTTTGTTGATGCCATTGTTGTTTTATTTTTATTGTTGCCATTGCTGTTGTTGTTGCTGCTGGACAGGACAGAGAGAATTCGAGAGAGAAGGGGAAGACAGAGAGGGGGAGAGAAAGTATGACACCTGCAGACCTGCTTCACTGCCTGTGAAGCGACTCCCCTAGAGGTGGGGAGCTAGGGCTCAAACTTTTGGATCCTTATGCAGGTCCTTGTGTTTCATGCCATGTGCGCTTAACCCACTGCACTGCTACTGTCTAGCCCCCTATTTTCTAGTTTTAAGGTCTTCCTTGCAAGGATATGGGTATGCTTACATGCTATTTTTTATAATGAGTGCTCAATTTAAAAATATAAAATGTCTGAATTTAAAATGAATTTTCAATTTAAAACTCATCCCTGGAGATGAATAATAATTGTATTTATATACTATTTGCACTTGTGTTTCATTTGGCTCTTACTCTTTTTTTTTTTCCTCCAGTGTTGTTTCTGGGGCTCAGTGCCTGCACCATGAATCTACTGCTCCTGCGGACATTATTTCTATTTTATTAGGCAGGGCAGAGAAAAATTGAGAGAGGAGGGGGAGATAGAGAGAAGGAGAGAAAGATAGATACAACAACAAAGATGGATACCTGCAGTCCTGCTTTGCTGCTTGTGAAACAACCCCTCTGCAGGAGGGGAGCCAGGGGCTTGAACTGGGATCCTAGCACAGGTCCTTGTACTTTGTACTATGTGCGATTAACCTGGTGAACCACCACCTGGCGTGGCCTTTACTCTCTAACTAAAATTAAAGTATGGTTTTTGGGGAGTCGAGCTGTAGCGCAGCGGGTTAAGTGCAGGTGGCGCAAAGCACAAGGACAGGCATAAGGATCCCAGTTCAAACCCCGGCTCCCCACCTGCAGGGGAGTCGCTTCACAGGCGGTGAAGCAGGTCTGCAGGTGTCTATCTTTCTCTCCTCCTCTCTGTCTTCCCCGCCTCTCTCCATTTCTCTCTGTCCTATCCAACAACAACAACAATAATAACTACAAAAATAAAACAACAAGGGCAACAAAAGGGAATAAATAAAATAAATAATAAAGTATGGCTTTTGTTATGATTGCCACTGTCCAATCAGTAAGTAAGGTCCTGACTTTAATCTTGTGATACAGCTATTATCATTATCATTCGAATTTACAGTTGAATTTGCAGCTAGAGATATGTTTTTAACTAATCAGACACTGAAGAAATGTGACCACTAGCTAATTACAGATTGTGTTCATGTAATTGGCAGAGCTGCTCTTGCTGACATTGAAGTTGATTGCACTCACCTCTTAGACTTTCTGTAGATTCTGACTTAGAAAGGTACATCAAAAATCTGGTGACTGGCATGTGCCAAGTAGGCATTCATAGGCTTATTAATATTTTCTCAGTAGTGTAAAGCCAACTGTATTCTAAGGCTCATTGGATTAGTCAGTCAGATGTGTAACATACTGGTAGGATCTGAAGGTTCACTACTGAGTTGGAGCACAGCACAGCACTGACAACTTAGCTTCCTACCCACTGCAGCATGTCCTGTCCTGGAGTGAATGGTGCTCTGGCCTGTCCCTTATACAAAATTACAATTTATTACTGTTTGACTCACAGGTTAGTTTTCGAAATCAGTGATTCTATTCAGTGTCAGTGAGGCTGGGGAAGTGACATTCTTACCAGCATTGCTGAGTTGGTTGCAAATTGATGCACACTTTCAGGAGAAATTTTTCTCAAATGGTTGTTAAACTGGAAAAATCAGATGGGCTTGGGAGCCGGGCAGTGGCATCCCTGGTTGAGCGCAGACATGACATCTGCAAGGACCCCTGGCCAGGACTCCAGTCTCCACCTGTGGGAAAAAGCTGTACAAGTGGTGAAGCAGGGAAGGAGATCTATCTCTATCTATCTATCTCTATCTCTATTTCTATCTCCTGTTCTCTCTCAATATCTCTTTCCATATTGATTTTTTGTCTCTTTTAAACAAAGAAGTAAAATATTAATAAAGAGTTGTAAAAAAAAAGAAAATACATAGACTCTTTGAATAAGAATATACTTTAAAAAACTTGTCCCAAGGAAATCACTGGGCCTTCGCTCCAAAATTCATTATACAGATCCTGGTACTTCAGAGACAAATAGACAAATAAGAAACTGGTTTAAAAAATGTTAAGTTCTGTGGACTGGGAGGTGGTGCAGTGGATAAGGCATTGGACTCTCAAGCATGAGGTCTTAAGTTCAATCCCTGGCAGGACATGTACCAGAGTGATGTCTGGTTCTCGCTCTGTCTCCTATAATTTCTCATTACTCAATAAATACAAGCTTAAAGAAAAATTGTTAAGTTCCAGGAAGATAACTCATAAGCAGAGCACAAAACATAGATGCATAAAAACCCAGGTTCAGTCTGGGGTGTGTGTGTGTGTGTGTGTGTGTGTGTGTGTGTGTGTGTGTGTGTGTGTGTGTGTGTGTGTGTGTTAGAAATATAAATAAGTGTATCTGGGGCTGGGTGGTAGTACACCTGTTTGAGCACACATGTTACAATGCTGAAGGACCCAGGTTGAGGCTCCTAACCCCACCCAGCTTCAGGGGGAAAGCTTTTCAAAATGTGAAGGAGGGCTGCAGGTGTCTCTCTGTCTTCCTCTCTAACTTCCCTTTCCTCTCTATGTCTGAATGTCTCTGTCCAATAAATTAAGATAATAAATTTTTAATATATATATACATATATATGTATATGTATATATGTTTTTTAAAAAACTGAGGAAAGACACAAAGGAAAGACACAAATGGGCTGGGTGTATGGATCAACATGCCAACTCCCATGTTTAGAGGAGAAGTAGTTACAGAAGGCAGAATTCTTACCTTCTGCACCCCAAAAGGAATTCTGGTCCATTCTCCCAGAGGGAGGAGAAATGTTATGGGAAGGTGACTTGAAGATGACTATTTACAGAAGGAATAAGTCAACTCATATCTTTAACCTTGGGAGAACCACTGCAGTTCCCAGTGAAGGGGCAGAGAAGGAATGGAATTGTACTTCTGTTGTCTCATAATTTTGTAAATCAATATTAAGCCACTAATAAAAACCTTTCAAAACTTGAATCATCTGTGTTCAGGCAGTGGCACTCCCAGTTGAGTGCACATATTGACATGTGCAAGGACCCAGTTTCAAGCCCTTGGCCTCCATCTGCAGGGAAGAAGCTTCATGAGCAGTGAAGCCAGGATGCAGGCATGTCTCTGTCTCTCTCCTTCTTTCTCCCCAACCCCTGTCAGTTTCTTTCTGTCCTGTCAAATATAAGGAAACAAAAACCAAAAAAAAAAAGGGAAGGAAAAATGAATGATCACTAGGGTCAGTGGATTCATTGTGGAAGCACCAAGCCCCAAATGATAACCCTGGTGGAAAAATAAAATCTGAAAATGGTAGAATTTTGTATTCAATTATCAAAATAATGCAGTAGCATAATTCTGTAGGTCTGGAAATTTATTACAGACTCCATCTTAAGCAACAAAAGCAAATTAATATGTAAAGTATCATGGATTCCTTGTGCAGGCACAAATCCCCAGCAATAACCCTGGTGACAAAAAAACAAACAATAATAACAACAACAACAAAACTAAAAAAAATGATGTTGAGATAAAGAAGTTAAAAGAATCTTTAAATCTAAAGCAAACAGGGAAACAGTAACAAGTCAGCCCACATATCCTTGTAGACACTATATAGAAGGCAGTGTGCAGACATCAGATAAAACAGCAGTGCTGTTGGGGGATGGTCTAGACGTGAATTGCAGTAGATAATGAAAAATAAAATTGTTTCTAGAATGTGATTAGTAGTCTTTTTAGTTACATAGCATTTCCTCTCATTGTACACATTCTAGTGTTAATGAATCTAGTTTCTTTGATACTTGATTAAAACCAAGGGTGAAGGACAATGATAATGAGGAACAATAAATAACTTCCAAAAAGCCCCCAGGGTTGACTCACTCACAAGCTGGGCGGCCAGTCTCAGTGAAGATTCATGTGAACGCCATACCTCTGGACCTGTACGGAGACTTTGCATGAAGTCTTGGAAGAGTGTCTGTCACACTCATGCTTAATGTACCCAAGTGTGGATTAACTAGGGGACAGGTGACCCTTTCAAATCACATGTAGGAACAACTCCAAATTCAGTTAAACTCGGTCCTCTTGCTTGTCTCCTAGACATCCACGGAGCAACCCCTGGTCTCTTCCCTGGCTGGCGAGTTTTTCACCCACCTATTGCTGCTTCTGCTGTTCAGACCTCTTTTAATGTGGATGTCCATGTTCACTACAGGCTGTGTTGCAGAATAGACTCAGTGCCCTGTTTTGTTTTGTTTTTGTTTTTTTATTTAAGTTTCAGGTGATCTTCAAGGGTTTTACTCAACAGCTTCTTCTTTGGGACACCATCTTTGAAGTTTCTGAGTTTTCCTTGTGCTTTGATCTGATAAACTAGGCCTTGAAGACTGACTGCTCAGCCTCCTTACATGTTCCTGCTGTGCACTGTTTCCTCCTGGTGGAGGCCTCGGTGCTGTTGCCTGACCTCTTCAACAGTCCTTTTCATCAGCTCAACTCCCACAACTTGCTGCACCACCTGGTTTGAATGGGAACTTTCCTCATCCCCATCTCAGGAAGTTTTGCTGCTCCAAGAGTTTTAGTTTCCTCTTCCTCACCTTTTGTTTGGCAGGGTGGGGAGGACCTAAGGTGTCTAGAGTGTCTCGTCACTCTGGCTGACGTTGCCTATTCATATAGTGATAGACTGAAACACCACTGCTAGGTCAGATGGTGGCTCATATGTTACAATGTGCAGGGACCCGGGGTCAAGCCACCAGGCCCCATCTGCAGGGGTGGGGGAAAAGCTTCACCAGTGGTGAAGCAGGGCTGCAGGTGTCTCTCTGTCTCTCTCCCTCTGTATCTCCCCCTTTCAATTTCTGGCTATTTCTATCCAACATATAAAGATGAAAGAAAGGAAGAATGAGGGACCTGGGTGGTGGCACAGCGGGTTAAGTACACAAGGGACGAAGCGCAAGGACTGGCATAAGGCTCCAGGTACCAGCACCTGGCTCCTCACCTGCACTGGGTTCACTTGACAGGTCGTGAATTAGGTCTACAGGTGTCTTTCTTTCTCTTGCATCTCTGTCTCCCCCTCTTCTCTGGATCTCTCTCTGACTTTACCAACATCGACAATAGCAATAACAATAGAGAGATAGGGAAGAGAGAGGGAGTGAGGGAGAAAGGAAGCAAGGAATAAAGAAAGAGAGAAAGGAAAGAAAGAAAGAAAGAAAGACCACTCTCTGAAACTTGCTCTGGTGCTGTGGTACCTCACTATGGTTTTAGAACCTGAATCTGGACCACGTGCATGGCAAGGTTCTTGTCCTGCCTGATGGAATACATCTCCAGTCCTCTTCACTTTTTATTTCATTTTTATCTGATTCTTGTGTTTTTAAATTTTGATTAGATTGTAACATTCCAGTGTATAGTGCCATATCACACCCAGCACCAGAGTCCTGAATCCCAACCACTCCACTACCCAGAGATGACCACTAGAGTTCTCACAAGTCTTAAACTTTGCGTAATTCGGTTTTGTTTTTTCAAGTTCATATGTTTCAGTTCTCTATATTCCACGTGAGTGAAACCATCTGAGAGTTGTCTTTAATGCCTTTATTTATATCTAGAAACAAAATCATTTCCAGTTCTATCCATTTTGTCCTGAAACACACAATAGCATCTTTTTGATTGCCGAGTAATATTCCACTGAATATATATCCCATAACTTCTTTAGCCAGTCTTCTGATGATGGAATTTAGGCTGCTTCCACTCTTTGACTATTGTGAATAATGCAGCTATGAACATAAGAGTGTCTATGTCCCTTCACGTTTGAGTGTACTTTGGATAAATGCCTGTATGGAGTTATGGGATATATATTATATATATTATATATATATGGGAATATTAATGTGCATTCAGAAAAATATGATTACATACAAAACTTTTAGACAAGTTGTTCAATTTTCTTGAAATATGTCACTGAGTCTTGATAGGAGTTGCATTGTAATTGTAGATTAGTTTTGGTAGAAAGACCATTTAATATTGTTTATTCTTCCAATCCAGGGATGAGGAATGTTCTTCAATTCTTGTGTGAAAAGACATTCTCTATTTCTTTTAACAGTGCCCAATAGTTTTCCTTTATGTGTTTGTGTGGTTTATTTTTTTAACCTCCTTTGTGAGACCATCCCAAGGTATTTTATGTTTTAGGTTTTGATTGTAAATGTACTTGAGTCTTTTATTTTACTCTCTTCTAACTTTTTTGTATACAGAAATGCCACAGACTTATGAGTATTGACTTTATATCCTGTTACTTTATGAAATTTATTAAATACTTCAGTAGTTTGTCCGTAGAGTCTTGAGGTTCTCCAGATATGTTATCAGTCAGTAGCAAATAGTGCTAGTTTAATTTTTCTAATTTGCATATATTTGATATCTCTTTCTTGTCTGGTTGCAGTTGTTAGGACCTCAGTGACTGTAGTGAATAACAGTGGAGGTAGTGGAATCCTTGTTTGGTTTTCCCCATTGAGAATGATGTTAACTGTGGGTTTGTCTTAATGGTGTTTACTAGGTTGAGTAATTGTCCTTCTTTTCTCAATTTCTTGAGTGTTTTTATTATAAATGGCTAATGGATCATGTCAAATTATTTTTCACCATTAGTTGATATGACAGTGTGATTTTTTTCTTTTCCTTCTCTCTCCTCTCTCTCTCTTTCTGGTATGATAGATTTTATTTATTGACTTTCAGATATTGTTCCATTCCTATTTCTGAGGGATGAATCCCACTTGTACTTGGTGAATTATTTCCTTGACATGTTAGACTTGTTTTTCAGTGTTTTTTTTTTAAAAACGAATTGATTGTAATTTATTTATATTATTATTTTAATATATTTATTTATAAAATGGAAACACTGTTACAAACACTGGTATATTTATGGAATGGAGGAAATGATTCTCTAAGGAGAATAAAAAAGAACTGCACCAGGAAACGCAAAAACACCGAGTAACACATCAAATTCATGCATTTCCTTTTACCTTGCACATTACCTGTTGGCTATTTGGCTGTTGGCCAAGGCTAAGGTTGCTCAGTTTAGGAATTTTTTTCCCCCAGTGGTAAGAGAGGAGCTGCCGCTGGAGGGCACTTAGCACTTTTTTAATTGTTTGACAATTTAAAAAATATCAGAAAAAAAATATATATCAGAGCCTAGTTTCCTTGCCTTTCTTTTAGAGAGAAGACATTTTTTCCCCTCCTCCGGGGTTATTGCTGGGCTCAGTGCCTGCACCATGAATCCAACAGTCCTGGAGGCCATTTTTTCCACCTATAGGCTTCCCACACCTTGGAACTCCCTTCAAAGAGCAGGGAAATATTGTCAGAACAGAGGAGGTAAAAATGAACTCCTAGCCTCCACACCTGCAGAAAGCCAGGAAGCCTTGACCCATGACACCCAGGTGCAAAACTGGTCAGAGTTACCAAGCACCCAATCTGAAAGTATGGGACGTATTGGGGAGTAAAAGAGATAAAACCCTGTCCTGGAAAACTAAACAGAGGAGGAAGACTTGATTCAAAGGTATTTAAAGATAGAGTAAGAGAGAAGTGTGTACATGCAAGAACTGGTCCTCAAGAAAAGGAGGTGGCTCAGTGATAGAGCACAGGACTTGCCTGGGTAAAGTCCAGAGTTTGATCCTTAAATCTGTCAAATAACTGAGTAATTATTTTTAAAGTCCAGGTGGTGGAGCACATGTTACAATTCACAAGGACCCAGGTTCAAGCCCCCAGTCCCCACCTGCAGAGGGGAAGTTGCATGAGCATTGAAGCAGGTGTGCAGGTATCTTCTGTCTCTCTCCTTCTCTGTCTCCCCACTACCTCCCCAATTTTCTTTTTTTTTTTCTCACCTGACCACACCTGGCCCCACAGCTGAGTGCAGGGCCGCTACGACCCAGCCAGGTCCCCCCTCCGAGGCGCCCCTGCCCCAGGAGCCTGAGCCTGAGCCGCCCATAGCGGCCTGGCCCTCACGCCCCACCCCGGTGCCTCCAGCCCACTCACCTCGACCCGGCCCTACCTCCCCAATTTTCTTTGTCCTGTCAAAAAAAAAATGAAATCAAAACCCAAAAAGGAAATCTTAAAAAAAAAAAGTACAAATAAGCCTTTAAAGCAGGAGGAGGAGAAGGAGAAGAAGAAAAGAACTGTGGGGCTCTGGAAATGGCACAGTGGCTAAGGTGCTAGGCTCTGAATCGCGAGATCCCAAGCTCAGTCTCCAACATTGCTTGTGAGAGAGTGATGCTCTGGCTCCCTCTGCCCCATCCCTCTCATTAATAAATAAATGTTTAAAAAGAATAAAAGCAAGAACTAGGCCTGAGCTCACTTCTGCTGACAAAACAGAGGGTGGGGCATTTTTTAAATTTCTTAATTGGGGATTAATTTTTACATTCAACAGAACAAAACAATAAGGGGGGTTCAATTTGGGGCTAAAAGGAGGTCCTTAGTCATCTGTGCTTGCTCATGAGCTTTACCTAAAGGCAATGGGCCCATTCTTATATCTTTGAGACAGGAGGCAATTTCTCATATCTTTGAGACAGTTTAGGGGAAGGGGCCCACAGCTGTAGGCTCCCTCCTTCCTGGGGAGACTGCAAGATAGGGTTGCTGTCTCTTCTGATGTTTACATTTAAAAGTGGTCCTTGCGTAAGATGTTTCCTGGGTTGTAAGCTGACAAGAGAATTTAATTCTGTAAATGCTTGTGTGTTTGTGTGTGTGGGGGTGTGTGTGTGAGAGAGAGAGAGAGAGAGAGAGAGAGAGAGAGAGAGAGAGATACAGCAAAGCATCACTGTAGCCTTTGTGATGCTTGAGATCAAACTCGGGCAGGACCCCATGCTTGAGAGTCAGCTCTCTACCCACTGAATCACATCCCTAGCCAAAAATAAAAAGAAATCTCTTTTTAAAAAAAGAAAACTGGGGTGACAGTAAAATACTTTCTGCAAAATACTTTCATGCCAGAAACTCTGAGGTCTTAGGCTTAATCCCCAGCACCATCATCAGACAGAGCTGAATAGTGCTCTGTTCTATATGTGTATATCATTCTGCATCTCTCTCATTAAAATAAATAAAATATCTTAGAAAGAAAGAGGAAAAAAGAAAGTAGAATTCTGAAAGTAGAATTTCCCTTTTGTAGAATTGCCCTTGTTGTTTATCATTGTCATAATTGTTGTTGTCAGTGCTGTCATTGTTGTTGTTGGATAGGGCAGTGAAATTGAGAGAGTAGGGGAAGACAGAGAGGGGGAAAGAAAGACACCTGCAGACCTGCTTAACTGCCTGTGATGCGACTCCCCTGCAGGTGGGGAGCCAGGGGCTCGAACCCGGGTCCCTGCAGCGGGATCCTTGAGCTTCGTGCCATATGGGCTTAACCTGCTGCATGACTGCACAGCCCCCTATATTTTCAGTCTTTCTGTCCTGTGTTGCGGCCCACTTACACATGCATCACAGCCAGATTATAAGCACAAACTATAAGCAGTGCACGGGCTAAAATCTGGACATTCCCGACCGGTGACTGTGGTGACTGCGAGGCCGACCTCAGCCTCTGTGGCCAACTTCAGGGTCCTTAACAGCCCCCAGCTGAGGCCAGACCTTCAGCTTTTGCACAGGACCGGCCTGCAGCTCCTGACATCACCTTGTGCTTCCTGGCTTCCAGTAGGTTCAAGGCTCCTGAGCTTCCTGAAATAAATCTCTTTAGAGAAAATCCTGTAGACTTTGCACTAAAATATCAATATTCCTACTATGCAGGAAAAACTCACTTGATAAAATGCAGGGCGTTGGGTGGAGCTGGGCCCTTCTGCTAGTGAGAGTGATGGAGGACAAAAGCCCTCACGCCTGGCCTGCTCCTTGGGCCCAGAGCAGAGTCCCCAATGCCCTTCCTGTGGGTCACACACCCAACTCTTGTTCATCCTCACCCTGTGACAACCTTTCCCTCCATCCACAGCCCGGAGTGACTGCGCCAGCAGGGCCTGGGACAGAAGTGCAGCCGCAGCCAGGCCGGCACAGTGCTGGGAGATGCAAGCCCAGAGAAGAGGCTGCAGACAGGTAGGCGGACATGGTTCTCCTGCCCGGGAGAGCCTACCTGGCTCTGTCCAGTTTGCTGATGTGGTGGTGCTCCTTCACACACTTGATATGCATTCCCCTAGTACTCCACCTGTGACCGACCAGACCAGTGAGGTCAGTGAACCTGCTGGAAGCCTGCGGTATCTGGTGTTTTCCCAGATGTGACCCCAGGAAGGCATGGCCTCAGTTTGCTGGGGGAGGAAGCCACTTGGTCAAGTGGCAGATGTTGTGGAAAGCAGAAAGCTTAGTCCTTGAGGAGAAAGGCTTCTGGCAGCGGGTTCCTTTTTGGTGGCAGGAACACTAAGCTGGATGGTTAAGGACTGAGGTGAATTTGGGCAGTTGGGTGAGAACTATCTTTGAGAGTTGCAGGCAGCAAATGCAGAGGCAGCACAGCATGAAACTGGAGAGTATGAGAAAAAACAACTGACATCCCCAGGGCAGTTTGAAGGGGTTGGCTGAAAGGGGGTTTGGGTGGGGTTGTCCTTGTTTCTGGGCAGTGGCTCAGCAGGAAGAGCCCTGGGCTTGCCTTTGTGACACTGAACTTGGATGTGCCAGGTCTTGGCTTCTGTGCCAGCACTGCTTGTGCGAGAGATGGGCGTTGTTTGCTGGTGCCTTTCTCCTTAAGTATGTATCTTCACCCTGGCTGACGTTGCCCATTCATATAGTTCTTCTAGCATTTTCCCTTCTTCCGTAGCCAGTCAACAGCGTCAGGTTGAGCCTGATGTAAAGTTTCGAGACCTCCTTTGAATCTGGAGAGGTGGCAGTCGTTGACTATGTGGGTCATAGTCTGTCTGTAGCCGCAGGAGCAGTTCGGGTGGTCTCTGGCTCCCCAGTGATGGAACATAGAGGCGCACTGGCCATGGCCTGTTCGATAGCGATTGAGGAGGGCCCAATCATAACGTGCTAGGTCAAAGCCGGGTTGACGCTTGCAGGGGTCTGTGATGAGGTGTTTGTTCTTTACCTCAGCTGACTGCCAACTCTGTTTCCAAGAGACTGGAACAGAGAAGTTCAGTGTAAGCATAGGGGACCAGATTGGGTGATGAGACGTCAAGGGTTGGACAGGGTGGGCGAAGATATCCACGTATATTGGCAGGTCCGGTCGAGTATAGACATGGGAAAGGAACTTAGATGATGCCGCATCCTGTTAGAGGACAGTTTCTTGTGAGGTTTCACGTGTGTCACTGAGGTGATAAGAGAAACCTTCTCTGTGGTTGAATGCAGCTTTGGCTTGCCCATAGCTGGCTCACATGTGGGTCAGCACAGGAACCCTAGGCTTTTCCTGCCCCCATTCCTTCCACAGAGATGGGAGGGACCAGATATACAGCCCATTCTCACCAGGACAGAGTTGCGGGAGAAGCTCAGAGACCAAAGTTCCCTGTCATTACACTCTGACCCAGAGGCCTTCCCACAAACTCTTCCCAAACACACTCCTCCCACTCCTCCCAGTGAAAGCACCTTCCTATCACTTTTCTTCTCCTTTCCATGAGAGTTTCTCCTGTGCTTATTCTCTTGTTGGAGAGCCCTGACACTGGGTTCCAGGAGTGGGAGTCACCAGACCCTTCTCATCACATGGTCAAATGTCTATTTTTTTAAATAAATTTGTCTGTGCTCATGGTACTCTATTTGGGTGTCTTCCTATGACCTTGGTCCCTGAAATTTATTGACTTGGTACATCTATACTTCTCTGAAAACTCTCTTCCTTTCCTCCTCCAATAAAGTAGATCTACATGAGAATATTCCCCTCCCACCATGTGAGAGAGTTGCTCAGACTGTGAGCATTGTCTGAGCAGATGCTGACTCTTCCTATCAGAGTTTATTTGACCTAGGTACCACTTAAGAACAAGGACCTAGGCATTGAGAATTTGTTTTCATCCAGGGTTAATCCACTTCATCGATGTATCTGACATTTCCTTCGAGGTGGATGATGGAGTGAATTTTAGCATTCAGGGAAGGATGTCACCTTAGATTATGGATTTTTTCCAGTTAATTATCCACCAGAGGAGGTGGACCACACCTGTTATCAGGGAATAGAGTCCAACATGCAGAGATTGGTGCCTTCACTTCACCTGCCTGTGTACAAAGGGGCTAGGTTTTCTTGACCCCTACAAGTTCATACTTGAGTATTTAACTTTGCAAAGGAGGGATATTATTACCTAAACTATAGGAATAACAACATGGGTGTGTTCATTTTTCAAAGTCACTTAATAGGAGAATATACAGACAAGCCAGAAGGTGCTTGCATCTTTGCATAACTTGATCACGTGCAGCTGACAAATTATAGCGTGATTCCTCTTTCACAAAAGGCTTCCAAGTCCCACCTCCATTGCAGCTGCTATTGTGCTCAGTATCCATGACTAAGGGCTTGTTCATAGTATACAAAGGATTATGTTGAAAATGCCTACGAAGTCACTCATCAGTACTACCTATGAGAATGTATACAAACACAGAAACACAATTTGAAGTCCACAGTTAAGTGGCTTTCTTGGGGCATTCACTCTCCTCTTTCTAAGGATGTCAGATGGTGCTAAGTGAGATTAAATAACTGTCAGGGTTGTGACTCAGCTCCTGGACAGTAGCTTCATTGAATGATCTGTGGAAACTCAGAAAAGTTTCTTCCTGATTTCCTGTCATACTGCTTATTTTTCTCTCCCTCAGAAATAGATTCCAAAGCATCTGGGAGACTTTTAAGAGTTTTAAGTTAAACTTAGAGAACATCTTAGAATTGTAAGCCAGAGAGCCTTCTGGTGTTGTTTTCCTCAGGGGGTAAGGTACCAGCAGGACCTTCTAGAAGGAACCCCTGACCAACAACCAGTGCTGACTGAAATGCCAACCAGAGAATGAGGAGAGAAGAGCTGGTTCACTCAGGGCTGAATCATGTTGTCAGAGAGGTATTCCTTCTCCTTTCTTTTATTCAGTGTGCTGTAGATGTACAAGCACATTCAAAGTTCAGGGTTGATCGAGGAGTGGCTCAAATAAAGAATAAAAATTGGGCCTGGGGTTATCATACAAAGTCCCAGGTTTGTTTCCTGGCACCATATAAATAGTCTCTTTTGTTTCCTTTTCTGGGCAGATTTGGAATGGATTACAGTACAATTGTTAACACATGAGTATGATCTCTCATCTTACTGTGGTAGGTGTCTTGCAAGGAGCAAGATGGAAACTCGCCAGAGCAGATTTATGAAATGATGTCATCTCTTCACTGTGCTGAAAGGAGGTATAGTGGAGGAGGCCTGTAGAATCCTTTGAATGGCAAGCAGTAAGAAGGCAATGGCAGTGGAACTGGTGGGAAGAGGTAGTGAAATCTGGATATGTCTGAAGACAAAGCAAGGGATTTTCGGATTGAACAAGTGCAGGCTCTGACAGAGAAAAAGAACTACAGCATATCCCCACAGTTGTTCTTTACCAAAAGACTGGTGGTGTAATGAGAGAGGAGGTGCCTTGGATTGAATGTGAAATACAGGTTAGCTGTGTCATTGTGGGCAATTGAGAGTGACTTCAGAGTTCAGCAAAAATGCCCAGCAGGGACATATGCCTATGGCAGCACCTGAATCTGTCAGACTAGTCATGAAAAGAGTGGTCCCCTCCCCAGGCCCTACCTCACTTGGGAGAGATAGAAACAGACAGGGTGTGTGGATAGAACTGCCAATGCCCATGTCCAGCAGAGAAGCAATTATAGAAGCCAGATCTTCCACCTTCTGCACCTCATAAAGTTCTTTGGTCCATACTCCTAGAGGGTAAAGAATAGGGAAGTTTCCAATGGAGGGGATGGGTTACAGAACTCTGTTGGTGGGAATTGTATGAAATTCTACCTTTCTTATCCCACAGTCTTGTGAATCATTATTAAACCACTAATAAAAAGAAAGAAAGATCACTTCGGTAAAAAAAAAAAAAAAAAAAGAAAGAAAGAAAGAAGAGTGGTCCAGAACCAAACTTTTAACTAGGTACTATCTGAAAAAAAAAAAAAAACCTTATTTTTATTTGATAGAACAGAGAGAAACTAGGGGTTGTGGGAATAGAGAGAAAGAGACACTTGCAGCACTTCTTCACCACTTGTGAAGCTTCCTGTCACAGGTGGGGCTTCAGGCTTATGCTCAGACACTTATGCTAATACATACTAATGTGTGTGCTCAATTGGTTGTGCCACCACCCAGCCCCTTCTAATCCAGGTACTCCAACCAGAGTGGAGACAGAAGGTGCAAGGCTTGGAATATGACATGGAATGGGCAAGGAGGAGATGGAAGAAGTGAGAGGCTCAAAGCCAATCAAAGAAGTCATTAGTTTCAGATGAGGTAAGTGGGTGAAGATGAGCTCATCTCAGACAACTGATTTTGTCATAGCAGACTTTAGTAACCTTGACTAGGGTGATTTTGTTGAAGGGGTAGATACAAAACTTGCTGGCAATTCAATAGTGAGATTTGCAAGAGGGAAATTGAAGCCATTAACTGCAGACCACTCTCCACAGAGACTAGACAGGTTAGTGGCTGGAGGGTTTCTAAAATCAAGATACACTCCCCACATATAGTCAAAATAGGAACATGTGCATATGACCTATAAATAATTAAAGGAGGGACACACCCCATATATGAAAGAAAATTAGGCACATAAATAAGCCGTTTACAGTCAAAGGAAGGATACACACATACCACATATCATCAAAGGAGCACACATCCCATGCATGTTCTGAAGGACCTGATCAAGTTGAGACTGAAAAATAAGTACTAGAGACAAACACTATAATTTAAAAATAGGTGAAAGGAGAAAGGCAAAAGACCATAGACAGCTCACCATAGAAAATTGCAAAAAACATTCAGAATGATCACTGCTGGTGAAGACATGGAGCAACAGAAACTCTGGTCCCTGCTAATGGGAGTACAGATACTTTGGAGGACAGTTTAATATTTTCTTGTTAATACTAAACACTTATATGATCCAGAAATTGTTCTCCATGGGCTTTTAACCCAAATGGTTCCACACAAACACATGCACAAAAATGATTATACAGTTTTTTTACATGATCACCACAAATTGGAAACAATAAAGATGCCTTTCAGTAGCTGAAGAAATAAGCTATGGTCCATCCAAAAAGAGGAATGTTAGCACTAAAAAAGAAATGAGCTAGTCATGAAAAGACACTGAGGGACCTTAAACACTCATTACTAAGTGAAAGAAGTTCCTCTGAAAAGGTTACACACTGTACAATTCCAACTATAGGACATTCTGGAGAAGGGAAAACAAGAGATATAATAAAAAATTTGCCAGGGCATTGGAAAAGTAATGAATAGGCTGAACACAGAGCGTTTTAGGTCAGTGATAATGTAAGATGCTATAATGGACAAATGTCATTATACCTTTACCTTAACCCACAGGAAGTTCAACACTAAGAGTGCCTTGATAGGAACTATAGCCTCTGTGTAATAACAGCATGTCCCAGGTATAGGTTCACCAGTTGTAACAAATGTTCCATCTGGCAGGGTGTGCATAATTGGGCAGATTGGGAACACCAAAGGTATATATATATATATATATATATCTTTGTGCCTTCAGCTCAGTTTTGCTGTGAACTATACACTTCCCTAAAATTTTTATTTTAAAAAATGAATAATGCAGGAGAGAGAAGAAATACACAATAAAGTAATGTTTGATTGGGTTCGCCTTGAACTTGTCATTCTCTTCAAAATTCTCACCTTTATTCAAGCCTACTCTGAAATTCACAATAAAATGATCCCAGGAACCTTATGGTGATTTTTTAAACCTCTATTTTCCAGTCCCTTCCCCAGTTTTATTAAGACATAGTAGACATGCAACACTAAGTTTAAGGTACAGCATAATGACTTATATGTTATGAAATGATTATATTATGTTTACTTAACATCTTTCAATGGGATACCAAAATAATTTTTTTTCTCCTTGTGGTGAGAATACTGAAGATTTACTCTCCCAACAGCTCTGTTATCTTACATACAACAGTGTTCACTGTGATCACCACAATGGGTCATCAGAATGTCTGATCTCAGTCAGGAATCTTTATTTTTCGACCACTTTTCTCCTATTTTCCCTTGCCTGTCACTGGTACCAATAATTTGTTATCTATTTTTCTTTCTTTTCCATCACCTCTGGAGCTTTAACACTCTGAGATGACATTTTTTTTTATTTAAGAAAGTATTAGTTAACAAAACCATAGGGTAGGAGGGGTACAATTCCACACAATTCCCACCACCCATTCTCCATATCCCTCCCCCTAACCTGATAGCTTTCCCATTCTCTAGCCCTCAGGGAGCATGGACCCAGGGTCATTGTGGGTTGCAGAAGGTAGAAAGAAGGTCTGGCTTCTGTAATTGCTTCCCCGCTGAACATTGGCGTTGACTGGTCGGTCCATACTCCCAGTCTGCCTCTCTCTTTCCCTAGTAGGGTGGGTCTCTGGGGAAGCTGAGCTCCAGGACACATTGATGGGGTCTTCAGTCCAGGGAAGCCTGGCCGGCATCCTGATGACATCTGGAACCTGGTGACTGAAAACAGAGTTAACATACGAAGCCAAACAAGTTGTTGAGCAATCATGGACCCAAAGCTTGGGATAGTGGAGAGGAAGTGTTAGGGGGATACTCACTGCAAACTCTAGTGTACTTCTGGTTTCAGGCATATATTTTGCAGTAGTTTACGGATATGTGTGAACATATGCTCTCTCTCACAGAAACTGGTGTATATCTAGGTTTTGGGACTTTGTTAGAAAGTGAACCACCTGAGATGGAATTAGAGTATACTATGAAAGGAAAGGTCTCACCCAAGTAATGAAGCTGAAGGGTTGTCATTCCACAAGTGTAGTCTCTGGACACACAGTGAAGCATGTTGAGGTGGCAATCGTTGTGTTGGTTAAGTTGTGATCGGCAGATGCAATATTATTTGATATGGATTAGGAGAAGCATACGTGAAAGTGGGCCCTATCCAATGGTTCCAGGACTGGGGGAAGTAGAGGCTCTATAGTGGAGATGTGAGGTTCCTGCTGTCTTAGGGTTCAAAAAGACAATCGATAGTTAATGTTATCATCACATTATTTGGTAATTGGGTTAACTTTGAAAAGTCCTTTTGTTAGGGTTTGCTGTATAGTACCCAGTATCTTGTATATAGCTGTGCTATTGATTGCTTCTGATCTACTTGGTCAAGACCTTTGAGAGTGTCTGCATATCAATTACACTGCATATATTGAGAAAAGATTCAGTTTGTGTTTTGAAAACTTCAAGACATACAATTAATTTTCCCCCTCTCGTATTAATTAACTAGTGAAGTATATGACTACACTTTACTAGGAGTGTACATAAACACCATTCCCATCACCAAAAGACTGTGACCCATCCCTCCCACCCACTCCCACCCCCAACTGGCCCAGGAAGCTGCATGTCTACCCCTCACCACAGGGATTTTACTTTGGTGCCCTACTTACAATTTGGTCAGGTCCTGCTTTTAGTTTCCCATTCAGATCTTCTTCCTCAACTTCTGTTGATGAGTGGGATCATCCCATACTCATCTTTATCTTTCTGATTTAGCTTACTTAACATAATACCTTCTAGCTCCGTCCAAGATGGGTCAGAGAAGGTGGCTTCATTGTTCAGGATAGCTGCATAGTACTCCATTGTGTATATATACCACAGCTTTCTCAGCCACTCATCTGTTGTTGGGCACCTGGGTTGCTTCCAGGTTTTAGCTATTATGAATTGTGCTGCTATGAACATAGGAGTACACACCTCTTTTTGGTTGGGTGTTATGGAGTCCTTGGGGTATAAGCCCAGGAGAGGAATTACTGGATCATATGGAAGGTCCATGTCTAGCCTTCTGAAAGTTTTCCAGACTGCTCTCCACAGAGGCTGTACCAATTTACATTCCCACCAGCAATGTAAAAGGGTTCCTTTGTCCCCACATCCTCTCCAGCATTTGTTGCTGCTGTCCTTTTTGATGTATGCCATTCTTACAGGAGTGAGGTGGTATCTTAGTGTTGTCTTAATTTGCATTTCTCTGACAATCAGTGACCTAAAGCAGTTTTTCATATTTTTGTTAGCCTTTTGGATCTCCTCTGAGGTGAATGTTTTGTTCATATCCTCTGCCCATTTTTGGATGGGGTCATTTGCTTTTTTGGTGTTAAGTTTGCTGAGTTCTTTATATATTTTGGTGATTAGTTTCTTGTCTGATGTATGGCATGTGAAGATCTTCTCCCATTCTGTGAGGGGTCTCTTTGTTTGTTTAATAGTTTCTTTGGATATGCAGAAGTTTTTCAATTTGATGTAGTCCCATTGGTTTGCTTCTGCTTTAGTCTTCCTTGCAATTGGGTTTGATTTATCAAAGATGTCCTTGAGGTGTAGGTGGGAAAGTGTTTTACCAATGTTTTCCTCTAAGTATTTGATTGTTTCTGGTCTGACATCTAGGTCTTTGATCCATTTGGAGTTGATTTTTGTTTCTGGTGAGATAAAGTGGTTCAATTTCATTCTTCTGCATGTTACAACCCAGTTTTCCGAGCACCATTTATTGAAGAGAGCCTCCTACTTCCATTTAATCCTTTGGGCCCCCTTATCAAATATTAGTTGTCCGTAGGTGTGGGGATTTATTTCTGGGCTTTCAATTCTGTTCCACTGGTCTGTGTGCCTATTTTTGTTCCAGTACCATGCTGTTTTGATGATGATGGCTTTATAATATAGTTTAAGGTCTTAGAGTGTGATGCCTGCATTTCTGTTTCTTTTCCTTAAGATGGTCTTGGCAATTCTAGGTGTTTTCAGGTTCCAGATAAATGACTGTAGTGTTTGTTCTATTCTTTTAAAGAAGCTTGGTGGAACTTTGATGGGTATTGCATAAAATTTGTGTATGGCTCTGGGGAGAATATTCATTTTGATGACATTTATTCTTCCAATCCATGAGCATGGGATATCTTTCCATTTCTTGGTAGCAGTTTCTATTTCCTTGAGTAGCGACTCATAGTTTTCAGTATATAAGTCTTTCACTTCTTTGGTCAACTTTATTCTTAGGTATTTGATTGATTTTGCTGAAACAGTAAATGGGAGTGATTTCTGGATGTCTTCTTCTTCAGATTTAGTGTTTGCATAAAAAAATGCCACTGATTTTTGTACATTGATTTTGTAGCCTGATACCTTGCTATATTGCCTAATAACTTCCAGTAGTTTTCTGGTGGATTCTTTAGGTTTTTCTATGTATACTATCATATCATCTGCAAATAGTGACAGCTTGACTTCTTCCCTTCCAATCTGTATTCCTTTGATTTCTTTCTCTTGCCTGATTGCTATGGCAAGAACGTCCAATACTATGTTGAAGAGTAACGGTGACAGTGGACATCTCTGTCTAGTCCCCGATCTGAGGGCGTATGCTTTCAGCTTCTGTCCATTGAGTATAATGTTGGCTGTAGGTTGGCAATATATAGATTCCACTATCTTGAGGAATTTCCCATCTATTCCCATTTTTTGTAGTTTTGAGCATGACTGGGTGCTGGATTTTGTCAAAGGCTTTCTCTGCATCTATTGAAATAATCATGTGGTTTTTGGCTTTGCTTTTATTGATGTGGTGAATGACATTGATTGACTTATGGATGTTGAACCAGCCTTGCATTCCTGGGATGAATCCCAATTGGTCATGATGAACAATCTTTTTGATATGTTGCTGTATCCGGTTGGGCAAGATCTTGTTTAATATTTTGGCATCTATGTTCATCAGAGTTATTGGTCTGTAGTTTTCCTTTTTTGTTCTGTCCCTATCAGCTTTTGGTATCAGAGTGATGTTGGCTTCATAGAAGGTGGAAGGGAGTATTTCTGTTTCTTCAATCTTATGGAAAAGCTTAAGAAGTATGGGTACTAACTGTTTCCTGAAAGTTTTGTAGAATTGGTTTGTGAAGCCATCTGGTCCAGGACTTTTGTTGTTGGGGAGGTTCTTAATAATGGTTTAAATTTCTTTGTCTGTGATTGGTGCATTTAGATTTTGTAGTTCTTCTTGGTTCAGTTTTGGAAGGTCATATGCTTCTAGGAATTCTTCCATTTCTTCCAGATTCTCTAGCGTGGTGGCGTATAGTTCTTTATAGAAGTTTCACAGGTTTCTCTGGATTTCTTTGGTGTCAGTTATGATATCTCCTCCATCTTTCACAATTCTATTAATTTGAGTCTTCTCTCTTTTTTGTTTGGTGAGTCTGGCTAGGGTTTTTGTCAATTTTGTTTAATCTTTCAAAGAACCAACATTTGGCTTCATTGATCTTTTGTATGGTTCTTTTATTTTTGATGTTGTTGATTTCTGCTCTAACTGTAGTGATTTCTGTCCTTCTGGTTGGTTTAGGGTTCCTTTGTTCCTCTTCCTGTAAGTCCTTGAGGTGTGCAGTAAGGTCGTTCATTTGAGCTTCTACTTGGTGTTTAATATGTGATTGTATAGCTATAAGTTTCCCTCTCAGTACTGCTTTAGCTGTGTCCGAAATATTTTGATAGGTTGTGTCTTCATTTTCATTTGTTTCCAGGGACATTTGAATTTCCTGCTTGAGTGAATCTCTGACCCAGTGGTTCTTAAGGAGTATGTTGTTTAGTTTCCAAATTCTGTGACTTTTAATAATTGTCTGTCTGTTGTTAAATGTTAGTTTTACTCCACTGTGGTCTGAGAAGATACTAGGGATGATTTCAATGTTCTTGAATTTATTGATGCGGTCTTTGTCGCCTAACATGTGGTCTATCCTTGAGTATGTGTTATGTGGATTTGAAAAGAAGGTGTATTCCAGTTTTTTGGGGTGAAGGACTCTGAAATTTCCAAGAGGTCTAGTCTGTCAATCTCTTCATTCAATTCTCTTGTATCTTTGTTGGTTCTCTGCTTTGTTGATCTGTCTAAGTGTGAGAGTGGGGTATTGAAGTCTCCCACTATTACTGTATTACTATTGATGTATTTTTGAAATTCTTTCAGTAAGTGCTTGACGTATTTAGATGGTCCCTCATTGGGTGCATAGGTGTTAATGATTGTTAAGTCTTCTTGGCTGATTGATCCTCTAATCATTATGTAATGTCCTTGCCTATCTTTTATTACTTTATTTAATTTAAAATCTATCGTGTCTGAGATGAGAATGGCTGTTCCTGCCTTTTTTTGTGGTCCGTTAGCCTGTGTGATAGTTTTCCATCCCTTCACTTTAAGTCTGTGTTTATCTTGTTGTGACTGATGGGATTCTTTCAAGCAGCATATGGTTGGATTATGTTTTCTGATCCATCCCCCAACTCTGTGCCTTTTGATGGGTGAGTTTACGCCACTGACATTTATTGATATTATGGATTTAATGTATTGTAGTGCCATTGTTCAAAAAAAATTTTTTTTGTTTGCTCTGATATATTGCCAGTATTGTAGTGATGTTCTTGTTTATAAGAGGTCTTTTAGAACCTCTTTCAGGGCCAGTTCAGTGATGGTTGCCTCCTTTAACTGTTGTTTGTCTAAGAAGGTTTTGATCCCTCCATCTAGTTTGAATGAAAGTCTAGCAGGATATACTATCCTTGATTGAAACCCTTTTTCATTCAGGGCTCAATAGATATCTTGCCATTCTCTTCTGGCTTATAGAGTTTGAGTGGAGAAGTCTGCAGATAATCTTATGGGTTTTCCCTTGTATGTGACTTTTTTTCTCTCTTGCAGCCTTTAGGATCCTTTCTTTATCCTTACTTATTCTCATTGTGACTATGATGTGTCTTAGTGTCTTCAGGTCTGGGTTGTATCTGTTTGGTACTCTCTGGGCCTCTTGAATCTCGATGTCCTTTCTGTTATTCAGGTCTGGGAAGTTTTCTTCTATTATTTCCTCTAGAATGTTTGCTTCCCCTTCCTCTCTTTCTTCCTCTGGCAGGCCAATTAAACGAATGTTACTTCTTTTGAGATCATCCCATACATCTCTGTTGTTGTTTTCAGTGTCTCTCGATCTCTTTTTTAGCTCTTTCATCTCTTTCTTAGTTTTCTCTAACTCATCCTCTGACTAATTCTGTTTTCTGCTTCTGTTAGTCTGCTTTCCCTTGCCTCAGCTTCTTACTTCATTACAGCTATTTCAGCTTTCAGTTCTCTAATTGCCTCAGGATAATCAGTATTTTCCTTGGGGGTCTCAACTGTTGTTTCCCTAATACTGCCATTAATTTCCTCCAATGTTGTTTTCATTTCTGTGATTAATAAGTTTATTATTGCTTGCATACTTTTCTTATCTATGGTTACTTCTGGCTGATTTGTAGTTTCTTCTGGGCTCTTGTCTTCATTCATTGGAGTAGCAGTTTTATTTGTTTTTGATCTAATCATTTTTTATTTATGTGTTTCATTTTTTTTCCTGCAGGGTTATTGCTGGGCTCGGTGCCTGCACCATGAATCCACTGCTCCTGGAGGCCATTTTCCCCCTTTTTGTTGCAGCCTCGTTGCGTTTATTATTGCCATTGTTGACATTGCTTTGATGTTGGATAGGACAGAGAGAAATGAAGAGAGGAGGGGAAGACAGAGAGAGAGGGGAGAGAAAGATAGACACCTGCAACCTGCTTCACCCCCCGTGAAGCGACTCCCCTGCAGGTGGGGAGCCGGGGGCTCAAACCGGGATCCTTACGCCGGTCCCTGCACTTTGTGCCACGTGCGCTTAACCCACTGCACCACCGCCCGATTCCCTATTTGTTTCTTTTTTCATGCTCTGTTGTTCCTCAGTTGTTGTGTTTTGAGTACAAGCAACACTGTACTAAATACCTGTATGACAATTACAGTCACCAACCTCAGGAATTACAGTAGCAACTGAAGCAAGTATTGAAGCAGTTTAATCACTACCAGTTAGCCAAACAATTTCTCCAGTCAGTGAAAGAATAGTAACCAAGTCCCAGTGAAGAAGAAAGAGAAAAAAAAAAGAAGAGAAAGCAAGAATAGAGAGTTATGCAAGTCTACTATCCACTGTATATTCTATGGGTAACAAGAGGGGAAAGGGAACCAGAGCAGAGATACACACATAGAGAGTTCACTCTGAGTCAGAATTCTTCCCCAGAATAATTCCCAAATGTGTATCAGTGAATTCAAAAAAGCACACTGTTTGGTGGTGTGGGGGCTGGTTCCTGTGGCTTTGGGAACTGTAGGATTAAGGAAGAAAGAATGACAAGAATGGGAAAAGAATAAAAAACGAAAGAGAGAAAAAAGAAAAAGATAAGAAAAAGAACAGTCATAAAATAGCGGTGAAAGGAGTTTTTAAAATTTATTTATTTTTAATTATTTAATTAGCTATGTGGGGTGAGGTGGGGGGGTTGGCTACATAGAAAGAAAAAAAGGCCAGAGGTTTCAGAAGGGTATAGACTTAGAATGAATGATACTCCCTGGTGGGACAGGAATTCGGTAAAGACAGAAGCTCAGCAGGGGATTCTGCTAGGAGCTGGTCCCCAGGGACTGGTTAGGGGCAGGGGGCAGAGGAGGTGGTGTGCTTAATAATTAAAAGGAAAAAAAATTGTTCCCTTTTTTTCTACTCTAATTCTTAACCAAATTAAGTTATAGTCACCTCCTTGGTGTCACCACTAGGACCCCTTATTGACTGGCCTACTAAAAGCAGAAAATCCTACCTTTTCCAGAAGATGTGATCAGAGCTCAAGCCACTAGCAGCTTCTCAGTCAGCCATCTTCCGGGAACCCCCCTCTGGGATGACTTTTTCAGATAGAAAGAGCAAGTTGGTGGCTACATACTGAAGTTTCCTTTAATTCAGTGGGGCTGAGCTCAAACCTGGATCTCACACATGACAAACAGCACAATATACAAGTGAGCTACTGCCAACCAAATCTGATCTCTTCTCCTAAGAGTCTGGTGGTGGGTGGTGGTAGTGGGGTGTGTCTTTGATTAGATCATGCAATCACATAGAAACCTACTTTTATATCTAAAGCTCTGGAACGAACTGGTATCAGAGCCAGTTTTCATTTTTGTCATCTTCAGAGGACTCGATTGTTCCATCTGTCTTCTCCACTAAATCCCCTAGGCCCTCTGTGTCACAGTGATCCGTATTCTTGCCACAGTCCTCCAGAAGCACCACTCACTCAAATGCAGAGTCAGGCTTGGGTACTTCTTGCACTCCTCTGCTTCCTCTCTCCCTTTATAACCCAGCCAAAAAAAAATAATAATACCGTGTGTTTTACTTGCAACACTTCTCACTTCCAGTTTCTTTTTAAAAATTAATTTTATAAAATTATATGTCAACAGCGGTTTAAAGCCACACCATGCCTACCACCAGAGTTCTGAATCTTCAGTCTCTTCACTGCAATCCACTATAGTTCCCCTAAGGTTGTAGACATGCGCTAACCATCATCTCTACAACTATCTGTCTCCATTTATACATGATTTCCCCCATTTTCTCCTGATTCAAATCTCTGTTCCTCTCCAAGCCATTCATGACAAAATAACTACCTCCATATGCCCCTCTCCTTTTCCTTATTTCTCTCTGGGTGCTGATGGAGATGGAGTTCAGAATCCTCTTATCTTCATCTTACCACTTCTCCCCCACTGGGAGTACAGATCAGGCTTGTTTTTGGGGTGCAGAAGGTAGGGGTTCTGGCTTCTGAAATTGCTTCTCTGCTGAACACAGTCACTGACAGGTCGATCCATACTCCCAGCCTGTACCTATCTTTCCATAGTGGACCAGAGCTCTGGAGGTGGGAGCAGCTAGGACACATTGGTGAGGTCATCTTCCCAGAGAAGTCAGGATGAAGTCATGGTAGCATCTGTAACTTGGTATCTGGAAGGTGACGTGACCTAAATTGAGACAAACTAGTTATTGAACAGGAACCAAAAAGTAGGATTAGAGCAGATGAGATTAGGGATTTTAGGGTAGAATAAAGCTAGGAAAACCATTTTAGGCATGTTTCTGGGGGCACACAACTACGGTAGTTTTGCTTGAGTTTGATAGCTAGCCTGAAGTTAGAATAGAATATTATCTGAAAGAATAGTGTCAGGTTCCAGATAACAGCATGATGTTGACCAGACTTCCCTGGACTAACAGACAACCCCACCAATGTGTCCTGGAGCCTGCTTCCCCAGAGACCCACCCTACTAGGGGAAGAGAGAGGCCCACTGGGAGTAGTCAGTGCCCATATTCAGCAGGGAAGCAGTTACAGAAGCCAGACCTTCCACCTTCTGTACCCCATAGTGACCCTGAGTCCATACTCCCAGAGGGATAGAGAATGGGAAAGCTATCAGGGGAGGGAATTAAATATGCAGATTGGGTGGTGGGAATTGTGTGGAGTTGTACCCCTCCTATCCTATGGTTTTGTTTATGTCTCCCTTACTTAAATTTTAAAAAATTAAATAAAAAAAGAAGAAATCCAAGAAAAAAATGGTGTCAGAGTAGAGAAAAGGGCTAAAAAGTTGGATTAGGGCAAATGATGGATAAAATGAACTATCTCCATCCATCTGACCGAGGGCCCATACATATTTGTCCTTATACTTTATATTTACATTTATACTTATATTTATAATATACTTATATTTATATTTAGCACCAGAACCTGTGTAACCTCTAAGTCCCTATTGGTCTGAGCTCACAGCTCATGGTCACAGCTGGGAACATTGCAGCCTGCACTCATTTCAGGACACAGTGTTTTTTGAGTGGCAGGGCAGGATACCCCAGACTGGGGCTATCCTTACAGTCACTGCTTTATGGTGAAGACAATGTCATAGGAGGGCCAACAAGATGCCCTTCTTGATGTATCACTTCTTGTTTCCAGTTTATGTTTTTATTGTTTCACCAGAACTTTTCCTATCACTCTAAATGTGGACTTCCCAGTTTCATTTTTTTCCTTACCTCCCCTTTTAACCTCAGTCACATTTCCTTGTTAACAGTCTACTATTCCTTTAGACACCTCATTGCTGTTAAAAAAATTAATGACTTTTTTGTGGACCGTTAGCCTGTATGATAGTTTTCCATCCTTTCACTTTAAGTCTGTGTTTATCTTGTTGTGACAGATGGGATTCTTGCAAGCAGCATATGGTTGGGTTATGTTTTCTGATCCATCCCCCCACCCTGTGCCTTTTGATGGGTGAGTTTAAGCCATTGACATTTATTGATATTATGGATTTAATGTATTGTAGTGCCATTGTTCTAAAAAACAATTTGTTTACTCTGATATATTGCAAGTATTATAGTGATGTTCTTGTTTATAAGAGGTCTTTTAGTACCTCTTTCAGGGCCAGCTTGTTGATGGTTGTCTCCTTTAACTGTTGTTTGTCTAAGAAGGTTTTGATCCCTCCATCTAGCTTGAGTGAAAGTCTAGCAGGATATATTATCCTTGGTTGAAACCCTTTTTCATTCAGGGCTCGATAGATATCTTGCCACTCCCTTCTGGCTTTTAGAGTTTGAGTGGAGAAGTCTGCAGATAATCTTATGGGTTTTCCCTTGTATGTGACTTTTTTTCTCTCTTGCAGCCTTTAGGATCCTTTCTTTATCCTTACTTATTCTCATTGTGACTATGATGTGTCTTGGTGTCTTCAGGTCTGGGTTGATTCTGTTGGGTACTCTCTGGGCCTCATGAACCTTGATATCCTTTCTGTTATTCAGGTCTGGGAAGTTTTCTTGTATTATTTCCTCTAGAATGTTTGCTTCCCCTTCCTCTCTTCCTCTGGCAGGCCAATTATACGAATGTTACTTCTTTTGATATCATCCCATATGTCTCTTTTGTTGTTTTCAGTGTCTCTCAATCTCTTTTTAAGCTCTTTCACCTCTTTCTTAGTTTTCTCTAACTCATCCTCTGTCTGACTAATTCTGTTTTCTGCTTCTGTTAGTCTGCTTTCCCTTGCCTCAGCTTCTTTCTTCATTACAGCTATTTCAGCTTTCAGTTCTCTAATTGCCTCAAAATAATCAGTATTTTCCTTGGGGGTCTCAACTGTTGTTTCCCTAATACTGTCATTCCTTTCCTCCAATGTTGTTTTCATTTCTGTGATTAATAAATTTATTATTGCTTGCATACTTTTCTTATCTATGGTTACTTCTGACTGATTTGTAGTTTCTTCTGGGCTCTTGTCTTCATTCATTGGGGTAGCAGTTTTATTTGTTTTTAATCTACCCATTTTTTTTATTTATGTGTTTCTCTCTTTTTTTTTAATGCTCTGTTGTTCCTCAGTTGTTGTGTCTTGAGTACAAGTAACACTGTACTAAATACCTTTATGACAATTGCACTCACCAACCTCTGGAATTACAGTAGCAACTGAAGTAAGTATTGAAGTAGTTTAATCGTTACCAGTTAGCCAAACAATTTCTCCAGTCCGTGAAAAAATAGTAACCAAATCCCAGTGAAGAAAGAGAAAAGAAAGAGACGATAGCAAGAATAGACAGTTATGCAAATCTACTATCCAGTGTATATTCTAGGGGTAACAAGAGGGGAAAGGGAACTAGAGCAGAGATACACACATAGAGAGTCTACTCTGAGTCAGATTTCTTCCCCAAAGTAATTCACAAATTCAGAAAGGCAAAGAAGAAAGAAGAAGTGTATGACAAGATTAAAAAAAAGAGAGAGAGAGAGATAAGAGAGAGAAAAGGGAGAAGATAAGAAGAAGAGTTGTAATTAAAGAGCAGTGCAAGGAACTTCCCAAATGTGTATCAGTGAATTTAAAAAAAAAAACACCCTGTTTGGTGGTATGGGGTATCCTGCTAGGAGCTGGTCCCAGGGACTGCTTATGGGGGGGGGGAGGATGTATGCTTGAAAATTAAAAGGAAGAAAAAAGAATTTTTTTCCCTACTCTAATTCTTAACCCAAATTAAGTTATAGTCACCTCCTTGGTGTCTAAGCACACCTTATTGGCTGGCCTGCTAAAGGCAGAAAATCCTATTGTCTCTAGGGGAGTGTGTTCGGAGCTCAGAGGCTAGCAGCTTTTCCGTCCGCCATCTTCCGGGAACCCCCCCCTCCAGACTTTTTTAAAGGATTTCTCGAAAATGAAAACTAGCTCCAAGTCCTTTGATCCAATGAGAGCTATACTCAAGAAGTCTTTGGATCTGCCCTCAGGGTCGCGGTGGTCCCTGGAGACTCCCAAGAGAAAGCCCCTGAGCTAAAGTGCTCTCTCCGGGTCCTCTGCCCGCCGCCCAACAGCGCTCTGCAATCGGCGGAGGAGCCACCTTCCTATTAAGTATATACCTGACATTAATATTATTATTATTATTTATTATTATTATTATTATCGACAAGTTTATCAGTGGTGTGGTAAAATGAGTAATGGTCATTATTTTTCTGTTGTATGTGTTAGAACAGAGAGAAATTGCAGCTATCAAAAACAATGAACCCACCTTCTCTGACCCATCTTGGACAGAGCTAGAAGGAATTATGTTAAGTGAACTAAGTCAGAAAGATAAAGATGAGTATGGGATGATCCCACTCATCAACAGCTGACTAAGAAGATCTGAAAGGGAAACTAAAAGCAGGACCGGATCAAATTGTAAGTAGGGCACCAAAGTAAAAACCCAGTGGTGAGGGGTAGACATGTAGCTTCCTGGGCCAGTGGGGGGTGGGAGTGGGCGGGAGGGATGGGTCACAGTCCTTTGGTGGTGGGAATGGTGTTTATGTACACTCCTAGCAAAATGTAGACATATAAATCAGTAGTTAATTAATATGAGAGGGGGAAATCAATTGTATGTCTCAAAGTTTCTCAAAACACAAACTGAATCTTTTTAATATATAGGCTACGTATTTGATATGCGGACTCTCTCAAAAGCCTAGACCAAGTAGATTAGAAGCATCCAATAGCACAGCTATATACAAGATACTGGATACTGTACAGCAAACCATAACAAAGGGACTTTTCAAAGTTAACCCAATTAACAAATAATGTGATGATAATATTAACTATCGATTGTCTTTTTGAACCCTAAGACAGCAGGAACCTCACATCTTCACTATAGAGCCCCTACTTCCCCCAGTCCTGGAACCCTTGGATAGGGCCCACTTTCACGTATGCATCTCCCAATCCAAACCAAATAATATTGCATCCGCCGATCACAACCTAACCAAAGCAACGATTGCCACCTCAACATGCTTCACCTCAGGCTGTATCCAGAGACTTCACGTGTGGAATGACAACCCTTCAGCTTCATTACTCGGGTGAGACCTTTCCTTTTATAGTACACTCTAATTTCATCTCAGGTAGTTCACTTTCTAACAAAGTCCCATAACCTAGATATACACCAGTTTCTGTGAGAGAGAGCTTATGTGCACACGTATCCATAAACTACTGCAAAATATATACCTGAAAGCAGAAGTACACTAGAGTTTGCAGTGAGTACCTCCGTAACACTTCCTCTCCACTATTCCAAGCTTGGGATCCATGATTGCTCAACAATTTGTTTGGCTTCATATGTTAACTCTCTTTTCAATCACCAGGTTCCAGATGCCACCAGGATGCTGGCTAGGCTTCCCTGGATTGAAGACCCCACCAATGTGTCCTGAAGCTCAGCTTCCCCAGAGACACACCTTACTAGGGAAAGAGAGAGGCAGACTGGGAGTATAGACTGACCAGTCAACGCCCATGTTCAGCGGGGAAGCAATTACAGAAGCCAGACCTTCTATCTTCTGCAACCCTCAACGACCCTGGGTCCATGCTCCCAGAGGGCTAGAGAATGGGAAAGCTATCATGGGAGGGGGTGGGTTATGGGGATTGGGTGATGGGAATTGTGTGGAGTTGTACCCCTCCTACCTTATGTTTTTGTTCATTAATCCTTTCTTAAATAAAAAATTTAAAAAAATTAATGACTATGATCTGTCATGTTTACAAGCTAAAGAAGAAAACCCACATGTTCATACCAGTGAATACAGAAAAAGCATTTGACACAGTCCAACATCCACATAAAGGAAACAAACAAACACTTCTCATTAAACTAGGAGGAGAAGACTTCTTCAATTTGACAAAGGTCATCTACAAACACCTTACAGCTGACACTATATTTCATGTTTAGAAACTCATTGTTTCCTCCATGCCACCTGGAACAAGATAAAACTGTCTCTTCTCCCCATGCCTTTCAATAACTCACTGGAAATCCTGCTTAATGCAATAAGAAAAGGAAATAAAAACATTGGGAAGGAAGAAATAAAACTGTCTTTGTTTGCAAATGACATGGCTGCTTAAGGAAACATTTCCTTCCTCAAAATCCTATGTCAGATTTTATTTTATATGGGATACAAGCAGAATCCTTAAAATGCCCTTTCAAAAGCCTTGGGGGATGGGGAGAAGCAGCAGCTCTTCAGACATGTTCTGGCTGTTCCCTCCTTTACTTATGTGATTGCAGTTACTATGGACAGTCAGTTAAGTAAAGAGAACACTTCACTGGGGTCTCAGACCTGCTCTTTTTCATGTTTGAGAGCCCAACATATTATCCACTATGTCACGTCCTTGGCTGTCACCTCTTTCTTTCTACTTCACTGATTTCTTAGGATGAATCTCCCAATCCCACACCCAATGAGCTGCACTCAAGTTCACATCTCTGGACATGCTTTGAGGAAACCACAAGAAAAGATTTAACTGAAATATGTCTTCTTCAAAGCATTCCTCCCTGATACCACATGCTATGGTATTTGCCCTTTTAACATTTTCCAGTGAGATACTTTATCATTTGTTATTACAAATCACTGTGTGGGATGCATTGGATCGACCTTCTCGTGGTGCATCCCGTGAGTACCCATTTATTGGGGAAACTGAGGATCCTTCCTAGCCGACTGAATCCACATGGATCCCAGTCACTTTCAAAGCCAGCAACAAGCAGACATCAGGCTCAACCTGACGCTGTTGACTGGCTATGGAAGAAGGGCAAACGCTAGAAGAAGAACTGTGTTACTTAAAAAAAAAACAAACACTCCCTCTTTAGATTGAAAGCTCGATGGAGCTAGGGCTATTTCTCTGCTTTGTCACATACTGAGAGCAAAGAACAGTACTTGTCCCTATTATTATAATTATAAAAATAATAATTACTATTATTATTTTGCTGTTGCTGTTCATGATAAATGATATTTTGAAGATGAAAGGAATGTAAAATTTTAAATAAAAATATATATTGATCTAGGTCCAGTGAGTTTGCCAGGTTGGATGTGTGTGTTGCTATGCATTTCAGCCCCTTACCATACAAGAGTGGCACTGTACTGGGGGAGCTCCAGTGCCGCAATCTCCCTCTCTTTCTTGTCCATAGGACTAAAGTTGAGGTGGGAGTAGGGAAATCATACATGTGCAGGGCCTACACTCTGAAAACAAACAAACAAATTGAATCTCTATTTTTGAGGTTTGGCATAAAATCCAGCGATTTCTGACAGTGGAGCATATTGGGACGTAATATTCAATTTTGGACAAGATTCTTTGATTCTTTGATTCCTCTTTTATCCATGTTCCTGGGCACCTCTTAAAATGACTGCTCAATTTTAAGAAACTTAAGAAACAAATCTTAAAGCACAAGGACTGGCATAAGGATCCCGGTTCGAACCCCGCCTCCCCACCTGCAGGGGAGTCGCTTCACAGGTGGTAAAGCAGGTCTGCAGGTGTCTATCTTTCTCTCCCCCTGTCTTCCCCTCCTCTCTCCGTTTCTCTCTGTCCTATCCAACAACGACGACAACAACAACTACAACAATAAAACAACAAGGGAAACAAAAGGGAATAAATAAATAAAATAAAATATTTTTAAAAAAGAAAGAAACAAATCTTAGGAAGACCATGTTTCTGTTCAAAGACCAGGAAAATTTCCAGGAAAGATTAGTCTGTCCTGGGAGTATGGCTCTAGTACAGCGGGCTAAGACGCAGGTGGCGCAAAGCACAAAGACCGGCATAAGGATCCCGGTTCGAACCCCGGCTCCCCACCTGCAGGGGAGTTGCTTCACAGGCGGTGAAGCAGGTCTGCAGGTGTCTATCTTTCTCTCCTCCTCTCTGTCTTCCCCTCCCTCTCTCCATTTCTCTCTGTCCTATCCAACAACAGCAATAACAATAATAACTACAACAATAAAACAACAAGGGCAACAAAAGGGAAAAAAATAAAATAATTATTTAAAAAAATTAAAAAAAAAGATTAGTCTGTCCCAATTCAAAATAATCTGGACCACTCAACTCTCTTTTCCTATTTGAATCCCTATCCACTTTCTTTTTTAAAAAATGTCTTACTTATTTCTTATTGGATAGACGGAGAGAAATTGAGAGGACAGAGGGAGACAGAGAGGGAAAGAGACAGAGACACCTGCAGCCCTGCTTCACCCCTTGTGAAGTTTCCCCCCTGCAGATGGGGACCAAGGGCTTGAACCTGCGTCCTTGTGCACTGTAATGTGTGGGCTTAACCAGGTGTGCCACCGCCTGGCCCCACCTATCCATTTTCTGATAAGCTTTCATCTTGGAGTTTTTACTTTTTCTAGCAGCCTTCCTTCCAGTCTTTTCCTCTGGTTTAAACTCAGAGCTGAAGTCTATTCTTGCAGGAATACTACTCCTGGGGCTTCCAGAGCACTCAGAGGTCAGCTCTGTAAAGAGCAGCTGGTTGGAAGGGTGTAGGTTGACAACCCCACCCCCTACACTCCCACCCCCTTAGGTCACTGCAAGCTACCATTCTACTTGCAACCTCACCTTGCAAGGCAGAGGGGGACTTTTAGTCATGGTCTACCAAAGTAGGGCCAATGTCGCGAGAATTTCCTTCTTTCTAGATTCCTTCTCTTAGTTCTTGGCCAACCTCCGCCTAGCAATGGTGAGAGCACTTATTGCCCATAGGCCAGACCTCCTGCCTGCACTCCCTCAGCACCCAGTTACTGCTGGGGGGGTGGGCAGCACCTGGATGGTCTCTTCCACCTTGGAGACCCCCACGACACATTTAGTCTGCTGGGAAAGCGAGCGCCCGCAAGGAGAGAGACCCACGCCGAGACCTTCCGGGGCCTGAGACTTGCGTTGCACGCCCGCTCCCGGTGCGGGTGCAAGGAGCAGAGCAGCCACTGTGAAGACTTCTGTGGGCACAGGAGCTCCCCGCGCTGGAGCTTTGGGTCCCAAGCGGGCCTTCCGGCGCGGGGCTGCGCGGTCCTGCAGGGAACTTTGCAGCGCCCGGGGCTGGGCTCGAGCGCACCGCGGTGGAGGCCGCAGCCTCCGCGGGACATGCGCCCCGTGCCCTCCGCGGTCCCCATGTCCCCGCTTGACCCGCGGGTCCCCGCGCAGCAGTTGTCTGTTTGGAGGGACTCTGGGGGTGGGGTGAAGGGGAGCAGGCCAGGGGCCTGGGCTGGGGCGCCCTGTGCAGGCACCAGGGGCTGAGCGTCCCCCTAGGCATGCAGGGGGCTGGCCCCTCTGGGTGGAGCACGCACCGGCCGCCCCCCAGTGCGCAGGCGCCAGTGGTTGGCTTGCACCAAAACCCGGCTCGAGCGCGGTGGGAGCGCTGGAGCAACACGAACCCTGACTGACTGACCAACGGAGCCTGGAGTCTCAGAGGCAAGGGACTACGACGCCCGCCTAGGGGCCCGCTTGCCATGTGGCCTGGCCCCTGCTGAGCCTGGAGCACTGGAGGATGTCTGCGCTGAGGAAGGTGCGACTGCGGGGCCGGGGCCGGGGGGGGGGGGGGGGGGGGGGGCGGGCGCCATCGGGGAGAGGGGGGTGGCGGGTGGCGGGGAAGGGTCCCTGCAGAGCGCCCGGGTGTGGGCGGGGGACCCTGCGCGAGACTGCGTGGGGGCGGGAGCGCATAGGTCGCTGCTCCCGAGCCAGAGCGAGGTCCCCCGGCACCTGTGCGTGGGACCCCTGGCCCCGCGCCCCAGCGGCACTGAGTGCCGGGAGCCAGCGCGCGCGTCCTGCACCGTGGCGGGGTCCCTGGGTTCCGGGCTCTGGGGTGCACGTGTTAGAAGGTAAAACATTGTTCCAGAGATAAAAGGGTTAAAAAAGTAAAACTGGAGAAAATGGGCCCCCTGGAAAGGCCAGTAAACTACTTGTTTTGACAAGAATCAGTTAAGGAAACATTTCCTGCTGAGGGGAGACAATTAACAAAGGCAACTCCCCAACCTGCAACATCCTGCTGACCAGGCAGAAGGGAAGATTAGCAAAAGTCGCAACTCCTACCCCCCTGCATCCTCCTGCTATGGCTTGGGAACACTTTTTTTTAAATTAAACTAACAGGATGCTTGTCATATAGCCCCCCTTCCCTAAATCCTATATAATCTCAATAGAAACTATAGAGGGGGTCGAGCATTACTGACCACCACTGCGTGGTGGCTCAGTGTGTTCATCCCTGGCGCCAGCTAATAAAGACTCTGTTGATTTTACATCGCTCTGGTCTCTTGGTGATTTCTGTGGATTACCGGACCCTAACACATGGAGGGCGCCGAGTGGGGCGCCGCGGAGGTGCGACGGTCCCTCCTTGGCCCTGTGAGCCCAGTAGCTGGGAGACCCATGGAGGGGCTGACCAGTGAGAGGGCTACATGCTGACTGGGACTCGGGTTCCGGTGCAGGAGGGGCAGCCGCCATGGTGGTGGTGGTGGTGGGGCAGGCGGCACATTGCACCCCCCCAACCTCCTTGGTCAATTCCGTGTGGTGACGCTCTGGGACCCGCGGGAAAGGAGAGGTGTGGGGTCGCTGGTGCGGGGTGGCCTAGGCTGTGGTGACTGTGGTGCGGGGAAGGCGTGCGCAGGCAGGGGGTGGCCAATGCCCTGCTCTCCAAGTGCCAACTAGTGCACAGGGCTTTTTTAGGGGTGGTTGCTAAGCTAGGCTCTACCAGGCGCAGGATTTTATAACCAAGCCTTTTGTAACAAAAGCAAATTGATATGTAAAATATGATAGATTCCTTGTGCAGGCACCAATACCCAGAAATAACCCTGGTGAGGAAAACAAAACACAAAACATTAAAATAAATAAATAAACAATGATGTTGAGAGAAAAAAGTTAAAAGAATCTGGAGGAGCTGGGCGGTAGTGCAGCAGGTTAAACGCAGGTGGCACGAAGCACAAGGACCTGCCTAAGGATCCCTGTTAGAGCCCCAGGTTCCCCACCTGCAGGGGAGTCCTTCACAGATGTTGAAGCAGGTCTGCAGGTGTCTATCTTTATTCCCACCCCCGCTGTCTTCCCCTCCTCTGTCCATTTCTCTCTGTCATTTTTAACAATGACATCAATAATTACAGTAATAACTGCAACAATAAAAATGAACCCGGGCAAAAAAGGGAAAATAAAAAAATATATATATATATATATATATTTTTTAAAAGCACATTTAAAGAATCTTGGAGTTGGGCGGTAGCCCAGTGGGTTTAGCACACATGGCACAAAGCACAAGGACTGGCCTAAGGATCCCGGTTTGAGCCCCCAAGTCCCCACCTACAGTGGAGTGGCTTCACGGGCTGTGAAATAGGTCTGCAGGTGTCTATATTTCTCTCCCCTCTCTGTCTTTCCCTCCTCTCTCTATTTCTCTGTCCTATCCAACAAGGACAACAATAACAACAACAATAGTAACTACAACAATTAAACAAGGGCAACAAAAGGAAATAAATATTTAAAAAAAGAACTTAAAAGAATCTTTAAATCTGTAGCAAACAGGTAAACAGTAACAATTCAGTGTACATATCCTTGTAGACACTATATGGAAGCCAATGTGCAGACATCAGAGGAAACAACACTGCAGTTTGGGGATGGTCTAGATGTGAATTGATATAGTCCCATAATGAAAAAAATGTTTCTGGACTGTGGTTAGTAGTCTTTCTTAGTTACGTAGCCTTTCCTCTCTTTGTACACATTTGAGAATATTAATAATAGGATCAGCTGTTATTAAGAATTTGAAACAACAAGGGCAACAAAAGGATAAATGAATAAATAAAAATTTAATAGAAGAATTTGAAGGCATCTTGTAAATAATTAACAAGTGTTATATATATGTATATATATATATATATAAGATTTATATAAATATAAAGCAAATTCAGGGCCTGGCGGTAGTGCAGTGGATTATGTGCACACAGTACAAGGAGCAAAGACTGGCCTAAGGATCCTGGTTGGAACCCCTGGCTCCCCACCTGCAGGGGGGTCACTTCACAAGTGGTGAAGCAGGACTGTAGGTGTTGCTCTCCTTTTCAGTCTCTGTTTTCCTGTCCTCTCTGTTTCTGTCTGTCCTATCCAACAACAATAGCAATGGCAACAATAACCACAGCAGTAACAACTAGGACAAAAGAATGGGAAATAATGACCTCCAGGATCAGTGGACTATAGTGAAGGCACCAAGCCCCAACTATAAGCCTGGAGGCAAAAAGAAGAAATCTTTTGTCCATTCTCCCAGAGGGATAAGGATTAGGGAACCTTCCAGTGGAGGGGAGGATATAGGGAACTCTGGTGACTGGAATTGTATGGGATTGTACTCCTCTTATCCCACAATCTTCTTAATCATTATTAAATCACTAATTTAAAGAAAGCAAGAGAAAAAATCTATAAAAACACAGAAGCACACTATCTGCTAGCTACCTTCTTAGTAACTTTCTGAAGCTCCACATTCATTCTGTAGTATATTTAGAAAAGAGTTTAGTCTAGCTAGCTTAACACAAATACTAAAGAAAACATGTTCTCTGTACACTTGGTGAGGGAGGAACATTGGTTGTTTTTTTTTTCCTATTTTTATTAGTGATTTAATAATGGGTTTAATTGTTTTGTTGTTATTGTTGAGTCATATGATTGATTTATTGTCATTTGTTATCAGTCTCTTGTCAATTTTGTGACATCCAGGTATCTTCTCCCAATTTCCGGGTTACCTTTAGTGGCGAAGTCGGGGTACAGCCGCAGAGGGGCTAGCGCCCCCGGACCCAGTACCCCGGGACAGGCGCACCCCTTAGAGGTGGCTGCGCACCCCCCCCAAACCTCCAGCACCCAGCGGCCTTGAGCAGGGCGCTCCCCGAGATGGAGCCATGCACACCCAAGGCAGGGGCGCACCCAGGGGAGGTGTCCGCGAGCCCCCAGACCCCGCACCTCTGGCAGGGACAACCTGGAAGGGTGGCTGCGCGCCCCCAGATCTTGCTGCTTTTGGCTTCCTTGAGTGCGAGCATAGGGACCCCGCCAAAGTCTGGGCAGCAGGCCTTCCCTTTCCTTCCTGCCAGGAGAGGGGTCCTAGGTCCCTGGGCCTCACCCAGTGTGTCAGTGCTGGTGGCTCCAAGTGCCCTGAGGGTGAGGACCCGCCAGCACAGCTGGAGTCCAGGCAGTGCGCCTCCCGCCCATCCCAAACGCCCGGGCAGGAGGGGACCCCGGAACCCACTGACCTGGCTTCAGGAGCAGCCAGGCCCAGAAAACTTTCCTCGTGTCCGCCCACCCGAAATGTGCACCCGCTGTCCTTCCTCTCGGTGTGGCCCACGACGAGGTCCTCGGGGGACGGCTGTTTGGAATCCTGAACTTCGAGTTTGATCTGGGGCAACATGGCGAGCCAAGCTCCCAAATTAGGGTGAAGGAGGCTGGGGCACGGGGTGCGGGTCCAGGTTGGGGGTCTCCTCGCACTACTAGAACTGGAGTGTTTTCTCTGCCTCTTTTGGAAGAGACATGCATTTCAGAGGGGTGCCCCAAGCCAGCTGGCCCCAACCCTTGTTGAGCCCTGGGCCCAGGCTGTGGATTGGGTCTGGGCTGAGGGTCTGGCACTTTGCAACCTGCTGGTCCTAGAGGGCACTGCCAACACCCACCCCTAACCCCCCTCATCCCGGTGGCCTGGGTCTGGCAGGGCTCCCTGTGTGGTGGGGGGTGGGCAGGGGTCGCCTGGGGTTCTTGTGTCTGTGGGGACAGTCCTGGGGAGACTGCAATCTGCCTACTCACACAATGGGGCAGCCAGGATGCTGGCAGGTGGGAGCTGCACTAGGAGCCCCACAGAGCCAGGCAGCAGCTGATCTTGGAGCTGGGTGGGAACCAGGCAGGAACCGCGGTTTTTTTTTTTTTTAAATGAAATTTAAAAAAGGAAATTAAAAAAAGGAAAAATGTTATTTGTTAATACAAAAAAGAGAAGCAGAGCATGACTATGGCACATGCAAATCTGGGGATTGAATTCAGGACTTAATGCCTACAGAGCCATTGCCCTAGCCATTTTGCAATTCTAAAGTATAAATAGTTTATTTTATTTTTGTTGTTGTTGTTGTCACCAAGGTCTCATTGTCTTCCTTTCTTTATTTTCCTTGTCTATTATTTTCCACTCTTTTTTATTTTTATTTATTTTTCCATTTTGTTGCCCTTGTTGCTTAACATTGTGTGGTGATTAATGTCATTGTTGTTGGATAGGACAGAGAGAAATGGAGAGAAGAGGGGAAGACATAGAGGGGGAGAGAAAGACAGACACCTGCAGACCTGCTTCACCACCTGTGAAGGGACTCCCGGGCAGGTGGGGAGCCAGGGGCTAGAACCGCGATCTTTCCTCTGGTCCATGAGCTTTGCGCCATGTGCGCTTAACCCGCTGTGCCACTGCCTGACTCCAACTGTCTCCATCTCTTAACACTTTTTTAAATAAGATTATAATATAGTCCTAGTTTCCGTAGTACATATACTAAAATTGGCATGATACATAGAAGATTAGCATGGCCCCTGCTCAAGGATTACACACAGATTCATGAGGCATACCATGTTTTTTCAAAAAAGATTATAAAATATATGTACACACATATAAATAATTATAATCTTTTAAAGAGCCAGTTAATGCAACCTGGGAGGCGGTTCAGTGGCAAGAGATCTGGATTTGTATGTGTGGGGTCCCAGGTCTGTCTGAACTCTGGTTCTACATATGATGAAGCTCTTTTAAAAGATTTATTAATCAGTGAGGGAGAAAGGGAGGGGAGAGAGAGAGAGAGAGAGAGGAAACACACTATAGCATCAGTCTGGAACATGTGATACTGGAGGTAGAATTCAGGACCTCATGCTTGAGTCCAAAACTCCAACCACTCTGCCAGCCTCCAGGGCTGCAGATTGGCTTTTTTGAATAAAATCATGGTAATATTGTTCTCTTAACTGTAAATCTTTTAAATAATACAAAGTCTTTTTAAAATTTTTTCTCAAATAGTGTGCCTGGGGATCAATCCCACCCAGAACCTTGCACCTGCATGGGACAGCTGAGAAGCCTCCCTGCCAGTCTCCATTCTGTATCCTTTAAGAGAGGGAGACATGCAAAGCACTGCTCCTCTATGCAAGGAGTCCCGCCCATTGCCTGCCTGTGTTTTCACTTGCAGTGTGCAGGATCAGACCCCCAGCCACATGCTATGCAAAGCATGTGCTTTACCCCCCGCAGCACCTTCTGGTCCTGAGTTTGATTGCTGGCATTGCATGTGCCAGAATGATACTCTCATTCTCTCTCATGAATAAAAAAGTTATGTTATGTATGTTACTTATGTTATGTTATGTTTTTAATTAACGTATGTTATGTTATGTTTTCTTTTTAAGAAACAGACAACCTGCACCTAGATTTAGGCGGGTAACTGGACTCAACAGTAGGCCAGGCCCATTTAAAATCCAAATTCAACAAATTTAGAACCAAGGCAAAGGAAAGAACACTCACTATAATTTTTTTAAGACACAGGGTAGCTTCTTTGCATTGGTCTCTCTATATAAGTTATTTTCAACATCTCTGTATTTGTGATTGAAATGGGTCAAGCTGACTTAGTTCCCTTGAGCCAGACAAGGTGTGTGTCTACATTTGGGTCACAATACCCTGCTGTATGTTGATCTTTGAAAGTAAATGAATGTGCTGGGGTGGGATTGGGAGGCTGAACTTGGAGAAAGAATCATCCTCATCCATAGGTGTTGCTACATTCAGCCTTCATATAGGAAACACCTCAAGATATCAGTATCAGAGCAACCATTTACAAGTATTTTTTCAAGATTTATTTTAGTTTACATGTTTATTGAATAAAGACAGAGAAACTGAGATCGTAGGGGGAGGTAGAGAGAAAGACACCAACAGCACTGCTTAACCGCCTGTGAAGCTTCCTTCTTTACAGGTGAGTCAACAGTTATTACCATCTTTTTTTTTAAATTTTTTTTATTTAAGAAAGGATTCATTAACAAAACCATAGGGTAGGAGGGGTACAACTCCACACAATTCCCACCGCCCAATCTCCATATCCCACTCCCCCCCCGATAGCTTTCCCATTCTCTAGCCCTCTGGGAGCATGGACCCAGGGTCATTGTGGGTTGCAGAAGGTAGAAGGTCTGGCCCCTGTAATTGCTTCCCCGCTGAACACGGGCGTTGACTGGTTGGTCCACACTCCCAGTCTGCCTCTCTCTTTCCCCAGCAGGGTGGGTCTCTGGGGAAGCTGAGCTCCAGGACACATTGGTGTTATTACCATCTTAAGCTAGGTATCATTTCTTCCTTTCTTTCTCTCTTTTTCTTTTTAATTTCTTTATTGGGGAATTAATGTTTTACATTCCACAGTAAATACAATAGTTTGTACTTGCATAACAATTCCCAGTTTTCCATATAGCAATCTATGTATCATTTCTTTTCTTTCTTTCTTTTTTTTTGTTGTTATTGGATAGCGACAAAGATAAATTGAGAGAGAAGGGGGAGATAGAGAGGAATAGAGACAGAGAGACACCTGCAGACCTGCTTTACTACCTGTGAAGTGACTCCACTGCAGGTGGGGAGCAGGGGGCTTGAACCAGGATCCTAAATGGTCCTTGCTCTTTGTGCCATGTGGGCTTAGCCCACTGTGCTACATTCTGGCTCCCTTAGGTATCATTTCTAAAGCCTGTTAAATCTAAAATGTTCTTAACATTTTGTAGTAATTTCCTGATTCATGTTTGCTTGTCTTAAATATCTTGGTTCTGTTTTAGTTTGCCTTGTGGGAACTCCCATCTGTCTTTGGTCTTGGTAATTTTCCAGGGCTTGTAGTTGAATGCCAGCAAGGATGCTCCCAGATAAAAAACAAAGAAATCGCTCTGCATGTGCTTCGAGATAGGCTTTACCAGAAGATTATAGAGAAAGACGTGTCAACAGCAAAATACCAGAAGAATGCAGGTAATATATATATATATATATATATATATATATATATATTTAAATAAAAGAAAAAAAGAAAGGTGGGGGTCAGGTGGTAGTGCAGGAGGTTGAGTGCAGGTGGTGCAAATCACAAGGATTGGTGCAAGGAACCTGGGTTGAGTTCCTGGCTCCCCACCTGCAGGTTGTCTCTTCATAAGTGGTGAATCAGGTTTGCAGATGTCTTATCTTTCTCTCACCCTCTATCTTCCCCTCCTCTCTCGATTTCTGTCTGTCCTATCCACAATGACATCAATAACAATAATAATAACCATAATAATGATAAAACAACAAGTGCAACAAAATGGAAAGGGAAAAAAAAAAAGATTTATTTGTTAATGAGAAGGTGTGAGGGAAGAACCAGAGCATCACTGTGACCTATGGAATGCCAGAGATTAAACTCAGAACTTCATGCTTGAGAGTCCAATGTCTTATTCACTGCACCACCTCTCAGGACACTGCAGATAAGATTTATTTAGTAGAATCACTTAACAACTGTTCAAAGAGTCATTCTGCACATGCCTTACATATGGGAGTCCCTGGGATTGATTCCTGGCACCACTGAACAGTAACACAGACACAGCAAGCCAAGTTCAGTGGATGGTAGATCTATGCTTAGGTCTCTATCTCAAAATCATAAGCATTGAACTGAGAGGTAGCTTATTTGTAAATTTTATACTGCACATGCATAAGGCCCCAAGATTGATCCCCAGCATACAGAAGTTCTGAGTGGTGCTCTATCCATAAAAATAAATAAACGAAGGGGTCCAGAGCTTGCTCCCCCAGTAGAGTGCACATCACATCACCATGCTTGCAGACCTGGTGTTGAGCCCTAACACAACATGGGAGCACCAGGCATGATGGCAGGTACTGTGATGTTTCTCACATGCTCTTTCCCCCACTTTTTCTATTTCATTTATTTAATTTTTAAAGTCAATTTTCTTTTATATATATTAATATATATATTTATTATTGGACAGAGACAGAGAAATACGGAGGGGAGGGAGACAGAGAACAGGAGAGAGACAGAGAACCACCTACAGCCTTGCTTTACCACTTGTGAAGCTTCCCCTACCCCCTGCAGCTGGGGACCAAGGGCTTGAACCTGGTTCCTTATGCACTGTAATTTGTGTGCTTAACCAGATGCACCACTGCTGGCCCCCTGTATATTTTATTCATTTATTATTTCCTGGATAGAAATTGAGAGGGAACAGAAGATGTAGAGGGGGAGACAAAGAGAGACACCTGCAGCGCTGCCTTACCACTTGTGAAGCTTCTCCTCAGCTGGTTGTATCTTGGGCTTGAACCTTAGTCCTTGTGAATTGTAACATGTTCACTCCACTGGTTACACCACCTCCTGGATCCCATTTTTTCATTTTTAAATTTAAAAGGAGAAAACAACTGTTGACAACAGTAGAATTATGTAAGTATGAAACTCTGGTGTAAGTATGAAACTCTGGTGTACTAAAATACATGAATATATTCATCTTTTTTTAAAGGTCACTTTGTGACTGCACATGTTATAGTGTGAGAGGACCAAGGTTCAAGCCCCTGATCCCCACTTGCAGGTGGAAGCTTCACAAGCAGTGAAACAGTATCTTAATGTGTCTCACTTTCTTTTTCCACTCTATCTCCCCTTTCCATCTCCATTTCTTTCTTTCTTACCAAGCAAAAAGAAAAAAAAAACTTTTTAAAAGGTTTCTTTATATTAAAAATGTTTTTTCATTATTCTTGACCAAGTAAAAATCTCAGGACACATAGAAATTATACTCCGCTGTGAGTAAGAAATAACTTGAATGTTTAGGCTCTCTGTGTCTGTGCCAGAAGGGGTTTGCTAAGAAGTAGTGGTTTTTAAATGCAAATTCCTATCTTCAAGTCTACCTACTGATGCTCCTCTGCAGTCTGAGACCATTGCAGGCAAGGGATAAATATATTATTTGCACTGTCACTTACACTACGGCAGGCTAAAACAAGCGTAGGGGAAGTGGAAAGGCCAAAAGTAGGGAAAACTAAGATATCTAAATCAAAGTGACTTGTGACAGTTATTATAATGCTAACTGTTATGCAGCCCACTTTTCCTAAAATGCTACAAGGTTTACTGCAAATAACTCAAAAACATGGCTATTTTGGGCTTCCAACCCCAAAATTCTCTTTCAACCCCATTCAGGTTTTACTTTTGTTTTTAAAGATTTATTTATTAGTGAGAGAAATAGGGGACAGGAAGAAGGAGAACCGCAGCATCACTCTGACACATCTGATGCTGGAGATCAATCTTGAGACCTCACACCTAAGAACCCCAAAGCTTTATCCACTGCACAACTTCCCAGACAGTGGCAGCCTTTATTTTTATTTTTTTATATTTATTTTATTTATTTATTCCCTTTTGTTGCCATTGTTGTTTTATTGTTGTAGTTATTATTGTTGTTGTCATTGTTGGATAGGACAGAGAGAAATGGAGAGAGGAGGGGAAGACAGAGAGGAGGAGAGACAGATAGACACCTGCAGATCTGCTTCACCGCCTGTGAAGCGACTCCCCTGCAGGTGGGGAGGCGGGGTTCGAACCGGGATCCTTATGCAGGTCCTTGTGCTTTGCGCCACCTGCGCTTAACCTGTTGCGCTACAGCCTGACTCCCAGCAGCCTTTACTTTTTTATAATTTAAAATATTATGATACTTTGCTTACTTAAGAGGCAAAAGATTTATATAATCTGAAGAGAACAAGAGTATACATACTTTGCTTATTTAAATGATACATACACTTTAGTAGAACTTATACATTTGAGTAAAACTACATACATATGTAATTCAAAATCTAGGAAATAGAGAAAAATGAAGTGGGGGGAAAACCCTTTCCTGACCCTGGACCTTAGACTCTATCAGTAGAGAATATTACAGTATGGTGTTTTTAAATGAATTAATTTATTTTCCCTTTTTAGTTGCCCTTGTTTAACATTGTTGTAGTTATTGATGTCATTGTTGTTGGATAGGACAGAGAGAAATGGAGATAGCAGGGAAAAACAGAGGGGGAGAGAAAGACAGATACCTGCAGACCTGCTTCACTGCTTGTGAAGTACCTTTCCTGCAGGTCCGGGGAGCTGGGGCCAGAACCAGGATCCTTCCGCTGGTCCTTGCACTTTGCAGTATGGTTTTGGCAGAGATATTTATTTCTGAACCCATAGGGATTTGTAATAAATTTTTGTAATGATATGTTTCATTTTAAAACTTGAAAGTATCTTAATTTCCATAAAATTTTTCATAAAAATGACCTTTAAACCAATTTTCTCTTTAGACAGTAATGATACAAATCCTGAATAGAAATAGCTTGAGGAAGAAATTTGAGTTAACACATTAGTAAACTTGCTGGAGAACGGACTGATGAGGGTAAAATATAGTTTTTTAATTATTTTAATTTCATGAATTACAGAAGGTGGTAGAGGGCCACAGAAGCAGCACTCTAGCATATACAGTGCTTGGGATTGGACTCAGGACCTAAAATTTAGAAGCTCTAATTTCTTCCATGGTGCAACATACCCATCTTCAGAGATAGTTTTGTTTTGTCCTAAAGATCTTATTTATTCATTAATGAGAGAGAGAGGAGCAGGGAGGATCTGCACGTTACTCTAGTATATGTGGCACTGGGGATTGAACTTGGGACCTCATGCCTGAGAATCCTGTACTTTATCCACTCTGCCTCTTCCTCCCAGACCACTGATAATTTGGCTTTGATTGGAATTGGAACTACTGAAGAAGCACTGTTGGGGGCTGGGTGGTAGTGCAGCGGTTAAGCACCCATGGCACAAAGCTCAAGGATAGGGGTTGGGATCCCAGTTTGAGCTCCCCACCTGCAGGGATGTCACTTCACAAGTGGTGAAGGAGGTCTGCAGGTGTCTGTCTTTCTCTCCCACTCATTGTCTCCTCCCCACCCTCAATTTCTCTGTCCATTGTTGTGTGTTTAACCAAGTATACCAGTGCCTGACTCCCCCCTTTTTTCTCTTGGCTTTTCTTTCTTTGTTTATTTTTCCTTCCTTTCTTTCTTTCTTTTTTTTTTTTTTTTTTGCTTTTGGGCTTATCACCAGGTTTCAGGGCCAGCACTGTGAATCCACTGGTGCTGGCAGCCATATATTTATTGATTCATTTATTTATTTATTATGGCTAAGACAGAGAGAAACTGAGAGGGGAGGGGGTATATAGAGAGGGATAGAGACCTGTTTCTCTGCTTGTGAAGTGTCCCTCTGCAGGTGAGGAGCCAGGGCCTCCAACCAAGATAATTGCATGGGTCTTTGTGCTTTTATACTATGTGCACTAAACCCAGTGCACCCCCACCTACCCCACCCTCCCATTTGCATTCCTTTATAGGTGAGAGGAAATACAAAATAAGAGGCAAAATCTTCACCCAGCACTTTGTTTAGGGCAGAAGAAACTCTGCAAATGTCTCCCCTCAGCTTAGAGGGAGAGGGGAGTTTCTCTGCATGTGATGCCTCTTTTTTTTTAATTATTTATGTCTGGATTGACTGATTAGATAGAAAGAGAAATTGATAAGGGAGGAGCATATAGAAAGGGAAAGAGATAGAGACATCTGTAGCTATATTTCACCACTTGTGAAGTTTTCCCCCTGCAGGTAGGGGGCCAGGGGCTTGAACCCAGGTCCTTGTGCACTATGATGTATGCACTTAACCAGGTGCACCACCACCTGCCCCCATTTTTTGCTTTTAAAGAAGCTTCCATTGAGTTTTTTTGCATACAACTCTCTATATATGCTATTCTTTTTTAAAGGTTTATTTATAAAATGGAAACATTGACAAGGCCATAGGATAAGAAGGGTATAATTCCCACCACCAGAACTCAGTATCCCATCCCCTCCCAATGGCTTTCCTATTCTTTAACCCTCTGGGAGTATGGACTCAGGGACATTATGGTGTGCAGAGGTAGAAGGTCTGGCTTCTGTAACTGCTTCCATGCTGAACATGGGTGTTTACAGGTGGACCCATACTCTCAGCCTGTCTTTCTCTTTCCCTAGTGGGGCAGAGCTCTGGGGAAGTGGGGCTCCAGGACACATGGGTGGAGTCTTCTGTCCAGGGAAGTCCAGTAGGCATCTTGGTAGCATCTGAAACCTGGTGGCTAAAAAAAGAGTTGACATATAAAGCCAAACAAATTGTTGACCAATCATGAACCTAAAGGCTGGAATATTGCAGATGAAGATTTGGGGTCTCTGTTTTGAAGATAGCTAGTAGGCCTATTTTTAAAATGTTATATTACAAAGGGATATATATTCCAAAGGGATATTATATTCCAAGGGATATATATTCCAAAGGGACATTATATTCCTACTGCTTTGTCCTCCTCTCACGCAGTCTCATCCTGCAGGTAGCAGGGATGGGTCTGGGCAAAGCCCTATTTCTTTTTCTGGCTCTGAGATTTTGAACTTTACATCCTGTCTCTAGATTTTATTCAAAATTAAGTCTGTCTCTAAACCCTAACACCATCAACACAAAATGAGTTGAGTTAGATTCTTAAAATTTATTTTGGATTTGAGTCCCCACCACACCTGCAGAGGAAAATCTTTGTGAATGGTGAAGCAGTGCTGCAGGTCTCTCTCTCTCTCTCTTCTCCCTCTTTACTTCCCCTTTCCCTTTTGATTTCTGCTGTTACTATCCAATAAATAAAGATAATAAAAATATTTTTAAATTTTTAAAATATTTATTTTCCCTTTTGTTGCCCTTGTTGTTTTATTGTTGTAGTTATTATTGTTCTTATTGATGTCCTTGTAGTTGGATAGGACAGAGAGAAATGGAGAGAGGAGGAGAAAACAGAGAGGGGGAGAGAAAGATAGACACCTGCAGACCTGCTTCACTGCCTGTGAAGCAAACGCCCTGCAGTTTGAGAGCCGGTGTACTTAACCCACTGTGCTACCTCCTGACTTCGCTTAGATTATTTTTAAGGAATTTGTATTTACAATTAAATTTTGATTTGATAGAACAAGGCAATTCAAGCAAGGAAGGGAGATAATGGAGAGAGAGAAAGACACGTACAGCTCTGCTTGCTTGTCAAGCTTAACCCCACCCCCTAGCAGGTAGGCACTGGGGCCTTGAACCTGGGTTCTTAGTCATGGTTATGTGCATGCTCAACTGAGATCACCACCACCTGTGCCTATTTTAAAATTATTAAAGAATTTCTTAAGAATCCCCTCAACACTTTATCTGTACTATTCCAGCTTAGGTCCATGATTGGTCAACAATTTGTTCGGCTTTGTATGTTAACTCTTTTCAACCACCAGGTTCCAGATGCTAGCATAATGCTGACCAGACTTCCCTGGACAGACAACACCACCAATGTGTCCTGGAGCTCTGCTTCCCCAGAGCCCTTGCCCACTAGGACAAGGGAGAGACAGGCTGGGAGTATGGATCAACCAGTCACCGCCCATGTTCAGCGGGGAAGCAATTGCAGAAGCCAGACCTTCCGTCTTCTGCATCCCACAATGACCTTGGGTCCATACTCCCAGGGTTAAAAAACAAGAAAGCTATCAGGGAAGGGGATGGGATACAGAGTTCTGGTGGTGGGAGTTGTACCCCTCTTTTTTTAAAAATTATTTTATTTATTTATTCCCTTTTGTTGCCCTTGTTGATTTATTGTTGTAGTTATTATTGTTGTCGTCGTTGTTGGAAGTTGTACCCCTCTTATCCTATGGTTTACTCAATGTTTCCTTTTTATAAATAAAACATTTTTAAAAAAGGGAGTTCGGAGGTAGCGCAGCGGGTTTAGCGCAGGTGGCACAGCCTAAGGATCCTGGTTCGAGCCCCCAGCTCCCCACCTGCAGGGGCCTGGCCTCACAGTAGGTGAAGCAGGTCTGCAGGTGTCTATCTTTCTCTCCCCGTCTTCCCTTCTTCTCTTCTTCTCTTTGTCCCAGCTGCGTCCAGCGCAGCGCCATGGAGCCCTGCGGCCCGCGCCCTGAGGCCCCGTCGCCCCCACGCGCATTGCTTAGCGTCGCGTCGCGTCACGTCACCCCACGCGCGTCGCGTCACGTCACGTCACCCCCACGCCGCATTGGGTTGAGTTGCGTCGCACCCATAGGCCCCAGCGCTGGGGCCCGGGTCCGCAACTTGAGCGCCAGGCCACGACTGTGCGGAGGCTCCTGGCGTGGAAGTCCTGCTGCGGAGTCACGACGGTGCTGTGCTGGACAGCAGCGGCCATGTCCATCGTGCTCGGGCCATCTACTGCCATTCCTCCAATTCCAAGTAAGTGGCCCCCAGTGCCACCCGTCCTGGAAGGCTAGGGTGTTGTGCCCGCCCAGGAAGGTGCTGGGTGGGGGGAGGGGCGAAGTCGGGGTATAGCCGCAGAGGCGCCAGCGCCCTCGGACCCCTTACCCCGGGTCAGCCACACCCAGAAGAGGTGACTGCGCCCCCCCCAACCCCCAGGACCCAGCGGCCTTGAGCGGGGTGGTCCCCGGATAAGGGCCATACGCACCCCCGGCAGGGGCGCACCCGGGGGAGGTGTGCGCGAGCCCCCAGACCCCACACCCCAGGCAGGGACACCCTGGAAGGGTGGCTGCACGCCCCAGATCCCGCTGTTTTTGGCTTCCAGGAGCTCGAGCGCAGGAACCCCGTCTGAGAGTCTGGGCAGTCGGCCTTCCCTTTCCTTCCAGCCAGGAGAGGGGTCCTGGGGTCCCAGGGCCTCGCCCAGCATGTCCATGCCTGCGGCTCCGAGCGCCCTGAGGGTGAGGACCCGCCCGGACAGCTCGAGGCCAGGCAGTGTGCCTCCCGCCCACCCCAACCGCCTGGGCAGGAGGGGACCCCGGTGGAACCCACCGGCCTGCCCTGGCTTCCGGAGTGGCCAGGCCCAGAGAACTTTCCGCGAGCCTGCCCATCCGAAATGTGCGCCCTCTGTCCTTCCTCGGTGTGGCCCACTACAAGGTCCTCGGGGGAAGGCTGTTTGGAATCCTGAACCTGGAGTTTGGCCTGGGGCAACATGGTGAGCCGGGCTCCCAGACTAAGGTGAAGGCCTGGGCGCGGGGTGTGGGTCCAGGTTGGGGGGTCTCCTCACACTTCTAGAACTGGAGTGTTTTCTCTGCCTCTGTCTCTCTCGAAGAGACATGCATTTCAGAGCTGTGCCCCATGTTGGCTGGCTGGAACCCCTGTTGAGCCATTTGCACTGTCACTTACACTACTAGAGGCTAAAACAAGGGTAGTGAAAGTGGAAAGGACAAAAGTAGGAAAAACTAAGATATCTAAATCAAAGTGACTAGTGACAGTTACTATAATGCTTACTGTTATGCAACCCACTTTTACTAAAATGCTACAAGGATTATTGCAAATAACTAAAAAATCTGGGTATTTTGGGCTTCCACATTCTCTTTCAACACCATTCAGGTTTTACTTTTGTTTCTAAAGATTTATTTATTAATGAGAGAAATAGGGGAGAGGAAGAAGGAGACAGCATCACTCTGACACATCTGATGCCGGAGACCAAACTTGAGACCTCACACCTAAGAACTCCAAAGCTTTATCCACTGCACAACCTCCCAGACAGTGGCAGCCTTTATTTTTTTATAATTTAAAATATTATGATACTTTGCTTACTTAAGAGGCAAAATATTTATACAATCTGAAGAGAACAAGAGTATACATACTTTGCTTATTTAAATGATACATACACTTTAGTAGAACTTACACATTTGAATAAAACTACATACATATGTAATTCAAAATCTAGGAAATATCGAAAATGTAGTGGGGGGAAAAACCCTTTCTTGCCCCTTGACCTTAGACTCTATAAGTAGAAAATATTAGAGTATGGTTTTTTAAATGAATTAATTTATTTTCCCTTTTTAGTTGCCCTTGTTTAACATTGTTGTAGTTATTGATGTTGTTGTTGTTGGATAGGACAGATAGAAATGAAGAGAGGAGGGGAAGACAGAGGGGGAGAGAAAGACAGATACCTGCAGACCTGCTTCACTGCTTGTGAAGTACCTTTCCTGCAGGTGGGGAGCTGGGGGCCAGCTGGGCGGGGGGGAGGGGGGGCTGGCCTCCAGGAGCAGTGGATTTGTAGTGCAGGAGGCAAAAGAAAAAGAAACACTCTTACTCCATAAGTAAACCTGAGATAACAAGAGTCTTAAACAATTAAGTTCCTTCTACTCTTGTTCTTGTCAATTGTATGTGTCTGACCTTCAGAAATAGAAATCCTTAGAAGAAAATTTACAAGTGCCTTTTCCATTGTAGTAAAGATAGTGATTGTGTTAAAATGTGAATTCCTTTCTATCTCTGAACAGGTTGGAACAGGAGCCCAGTCAGAAAGAATTCAGACCTACAATTTTACACAGAATAGAGTCACTGACCACAGGGTAGGATATGAAGTCCAAGATATTAAGGTAGTATTACTGAATGTGCTTACTGTATCTTTGATTTATTAAGGAATCAAATTTCAGGGCCTGGTGGTAGCACAACAGGTTAAGCATACATGGTGCAAAGAAGCCACCTGGCAGCGGTCCCAGTTCATGCAGATGCATGTGGTCCTGGTGATACTGCGGGGCCCATCCATGCTGGCTCTGGGCACAGCTCAGTGCCCCCCATCTGTGCAGTACTTAGGGGCCAGGGAGCCCACAGTGGACCACAGGACAGCAGCAAGGCCCCTGTGTCGCCCTAGTTACAACATCTTCACTGGAGTGACTGTCAGTATCACCTAGAGATGCCTGCTAGCCATATGCTGCTGGGCATTTCAGTGTTTGTTTTGCCTTTCTTTTATATTATTTTTTATATATTCTCTTTTGTTGCCCTTTTTTATTGTTGTTGTATTTATTAGTATTGATGTCATCCTGTAGACAGGACAGAGAAAAATTGAGAAAGGAGGGGAAGACAGACGGGGAGAGAAAGACAACTGTAGATCTGCCTCACTGCCTGTGAAGCAACTCCCCTACAAGCAGGGAGCTGGGGGCTCGAACTCTGATCCTTCAGAAGGCCTTGCATTTTTTGCCCCACTTGGCTTAACTGGCTGCGCTACTGCTCAGTTCCCTTTTTCCCCGCTTTTTAAAAAAAAATATTTATTTATTCCCTTTTGTTGCCCTTGTTTTATTGTTGTTGTTATTTTATTTTTAAATATCTATTTATTCAGTTTTGTTGCCCTTTGGTTTTTTTTGTTGTTGTTGTTGTAGTTATTGTTGTTTTGTTGGGTGGGACAGAGAGATATGGAGATAGGAGGGGAAGACAGAGAGGGGGAGAGAAAGATAGACACCTGCAGACCTGCTTCACTGCCTGTGAAGCGACTCCCCTGCAGGTGGGGAGCCGGGGGCTGAAACCGGGATCCACATGGTGATCCTTCTGCTTGTGCACTTGTGCTTAACCTGCTGCACTACCAACCAAATCCCCTGTTGTAGTTGTTGTTGTTACTGATGTCATCATTGTTGGATAGGACAGACAGAAATGAGGAGAGGAGGGGGTCGGGCGGTGGCGCAGTGGGTTAAGCGCACGTGGCGCAAAGGGCAGGGACTGGCGTAAGGATCCTGGTTCGAGCCCCCGGCCCCCCACCTGCAGGGGAGTCGCTTCACAGGCGGTGTTGTAGGTCTGCAGGTGTCTACCTTTCTCTCCCCCTCTCTCTGTCTTCCCCTTCTCTCTCCATTTCTCTCTGTCCTATCCAAGAACAAAGCAATGTCAACAATGGCAATAATAACCACAATGAGGCTGCAACAACTAGGGCAACAAAAAGGGGGAAAATGGCCTCCAGGAGCTGTGGATTCATGGTGGAGGCACCGAGCACAGCAATAACCATGGAGGAAAAAAAAAAAAAGAAATGAGGAGAGGAGGGGAAGACAGAGAGGGGAGAGAAACATAGACACCTATAGACCTGCTTCACTGCTTGTGAAGCAACTCCCCTACAGGTGGGAAGCCAGGGACTCCAACCTGGATCATTACCCCCATCCTTGCACTTTGAGCCATGGGCGCATAATCAGCTGCACTACCACCCAAGTCTCCTCTTTTCCCTTTCTATATGCACTGAGTATGTGCTTGTCTCTGAAGGTCATGTATACCCTATGAGTTTTAGTCTTTTTTTTTTTTTTGCCTCCATAGTTATCATTGGGCTTGGTGGCAGCACTAGGAATCCACTGCTCCTGGAGGCTATTTTTACCATTTCATTGCCCTTGTTGTTGTTGTTGTTGTTGTTGTTGTTGCTATACCTGTTGTTGTTGGACAGGACAGAGAGAAACTGAGAGAGGACAGGAAGACAGAGGGGGAGAGAAAGACAGACACCTGCAGACCTACTTCACTGCTAGTCAAGCGACCTTCCCCACACACATAAGGAAGTGGGGGCTCAAACTGGGATCTTTATGCCCATCCTAGTGCTTTGAGCCATGTGTGCTTCTCCTGCTGTGTACGGCACAGCCCCCAGTATTTGCCTTTAATGACTTCGGTGTACCTTACTAATAATGAGACTATTTCTCATATAGACTCAGAATAATACTTTGATCGGACTTTTCAGGAAGCATTTCTTTAGATCATGTTCAGAGTTATATTTCTCTTTTTAAATATTTTTCATGACATGCCCGATTTTATATATATGGAGACAGAGATAGAGGCAAAGGCAGGGACTGAGAGACAGAGAGACAACGTCCCAGCATATACAGAACCTATCTGGCTGGAATGATCACCTAATCTGGCACTCTCTCCGTCTCAGGAGGTGTTCGCATCCCTACTCCCAGCCTGTCCTGGGACCCTCTTCCTAGTAATTGCTACCTCTGCATTTTTCCTAGTTAACATTAATTTTTGATCATTTGAGAGTTGGTCTCTATTCTTGAAAGTTGCTCACATTTTCAAGGTGTTTCCCTCCTCCCCCCTACATTAAGGAGCACTTTAACTGCTATATGGATACAATATATTTCCTTGCAAGGGAGTATTTGAAACTATGATCTGTATTTAAAGTTGATTTACAAAGTGCTGAGTTTGCTAGAATATATATCTGTCATTTACAAGGAAACAGTCACTGTGCAAGAAGAAATACAGTGTTGACAGTAGTGTTTCAAATATATAGTGTTCTTATGCACTCAGTCCAAGAGTTACTGAAATCAACAATGTTTACTCTCAAACTGTAGTCAAGTCTGTGGAGCTAAGAGAATTTACATTTTTACTTGATTCATTTTTTGTGAACCTTTGGGAAGCTAAAGACAAGTTTTCTTCAAGTAGATCCTGTGAAACGTGGGTTGTAACCCCAGTTTTTTAAAAATTATTATTCAAGGTTCCTGCACAGCATCAGATGTGTCTGACTTCTAAGGAAAATGAGACCCCAGACACATTGATGGGTGAGTGTCAAAATATTTAAGTTGGGATGGTTGGATTTAAAATAGCAGTTCAAAACTCTCTCAATAGCAGCTGTTTAGTATTAAGCTTAATTGTCTTCACACATTTCATCCATCCTGACCAGCCCTTACTATGGCACAAAACTCAGACCTGCCTTGCTAAAAGTTTTCTTTAGTACACTAGAGAATATACTGATTTGTACATCTGGGGAACAATATAGTTGCTGGGTCTTTCTATTTGTTTTGATATCTCAGTGTAATTTGTTTTAGGTAAAATACTTAATTAAAATAATGAAAATAGAAACCAGGCATTGCACAATGTAAAGGCATCAATACCCCTGTCCCAAACTCACCTGTTCCCAGTGTCTTTTTATCCCATTTTCCATGTTTTCAGCTACATGTTCTCAGGGAAAAAAACAAAACTCAGACCTGCTCCTCTGCACCTCTAACCACACTTGATGGTGTTGTTAGCCAGAGAGGTGAAGTCTCCTATTTTTTTCACCAAGAAGTGCTGTCTTGAAAAAAATATTTTGAGGGAGAGGCTGGGTGGTGAGGCTAGTTGAGAGCACATGTTACAGTGCTAAAGGACTCAGGTTCAAGCCCCTGTTCCCCACCTGCAGGGGGAAAGCTTCATGAGTGGTGAAGCTGTGCTGCTGGTGTCTCCCTCCATATCACCCCCATTCCTTCTCAATTTTAGGCTGTCTATCCCATCAATAAATATATAAAGATAATAAAATATTTTTAAATATGTATATTGAAGGGGCTGGCAGTGTACCTGGTTAAGCACACATAGTACTCAGAACAAGGACCCATGCAAGGATCAAGTTTCAAACCCCACTCCCCACCTTCAGGGGGGTCGCTTCACAAGAGTCGAAGCAGGTCTGCTAGTGTGTCCTTCGTTCTCCCTCCTCTCACCTCTCAATTTCTTTTTTTTTTTAAATTTTTTTATATTTACTTATTTATTCCCTTTTGTTGCCCTTGATGTTTTATTGTTGTAGTTATTATCAATGTCATTGTTGGATAGGACAGAGAGAAATGGAGAGAGGAGGGAAAGACAGAGAAGAGGAGAGAAAGATAGACACCTGCAGACCTGCTTCACCACCTGTGAAGCAAGTCCCCTGCAGGTGGGGAGCCGGGCTCAAACCGGGATCCTTTCACCGGTCCTTGCATTTGGAGCCACATGCGCTTAACCCGCTGTGCTACTGCCCGACTCCCACCTCTCAATTTCTGTATTATCCAATAAAATGAAAAAAATAGGCCACCAGGAAAAGTGGATTCTTATTGAGCCCCAGCAATAAGTAACCCTGGAGGCAAAAAGAGGAAAAATCTGTTAATTGATTTATTCATTTACTTCACTAATCATATCTTTCTCTCCCCCCTCTGTCTTCCCCTCCTCTCAATTTCTCTCTGTCCTGTCCAACAACAATGACAGAAATAAAAATCTATAATAACTACAACAAAGATAAAAAACAAGGTCAAAAAAAGGAAAAAATACCCTCCAGGAGCAGTGGATTTGTAGCATAGGCACTGAGCCACAGCAATTACACGGGGGGGGGGGAAATTAAAGAAAAAAAAGAGAGGGGGACTTTTAAACCTACTTCACCACTCATTAAAAATCCTTCCTGCTGGTGGGGAGTAGGGGCTCAAACCCAGGTCCCTGTGTATGGTAAGAGCAGTGTCAGCTGTGTGCATCACCAGCCATGCCCCATTCTAACATAGTTATCTAGTTGTCTGTGTTTAGGTTGCTTCCATATTTTGACTTACCAACTATATAGCTATATAAACATAGCTGTGCATATGTTTTGGGACTAGCATACAATTAAATATTAGAAATTAAAGTACATATATATGTTTTTAACAGACTATTATTATTGGAAAGGGCAGAGAGAAATTTAGAAGGGAGGGGGAGGTGGAGAAGGCGAGAGACAGATATGCACCTGCAGCCCTGCTTCACCACTCTTGAAGCTTTCTCCAACTCAGGCGGAGATCAGAGGCCTGAACCTGGTTCAATGTGCACTGTAACATGTGGGCTCAACCAGATGTGTCACTGCCCGGACCCTAAAAATATATATATATATTCTTTATATATTTTTAAAATATTTTTATTAATATTTCTTTATTCCCTTTTGTTGCCCTTGTTTTATTGCTGTAGTTATTACTGTTGTAGCCGTTGTTGGAAAGAACAGAGCGAAATGGAGAGAGGAGGGGAATACGGGGGAGAGAAAGACACCTGCAGATGTGCTTCACACCTGTGAAGCAAACCCCCTGCACGTGGGGAGCCTGAGGCTCTAACTGGGATCCTGATGCCTGTCCTTGTGCTTTGCACCACGTACACTTAACCAGATGCACTACCAGCGAACTCCCAATTCTTTATATTTTAATGAGAGAGATACAAAAAGAGAAAGATCAGAGCACTGCTCAGCTCTGGGTTATGGTGGAGCTGAAAATTGATCCTGGGACTTCAGAGCCTCAGGCATGGAAGCCTTTGACATACAGAACCATTATGCTGGCTCCCCAGCAGGGTCAGTGGAAGATAAGGAAGTTAGATGAGTGACATGCCTGGAGACAATCTTGAGTATTCAAGACTATCGGAAGTTCTCAAAAATTGAGAAAAGTGGGCAGTTAGTGTGTCACCCAGTAGAGCACTTAAGTTGCCATGTTGGTGACCCGGGTTCCAGCTACAGTCCCTACTCGCTAGGTGGGGATGGCAGAAAGTTTTAGAAATAGTAGAACAGTTCCGCACTTTGGTTCTTCATCTTTGTCTCTACATACATTCAAAATGAATAAATAAAATAAAGACAGCTGATGATGATGTTAGAGTCCTGTAGGTAATAATAAAAATAACATAAATGATATATTTATTATATATGAATAAAATAAATTAAATTAAATGATGACAGCTGATAATGATGATAGAGTCCTATAGCTAATGAGCAGGAGCCATAGCATTAGCAACAACAATGAAACATCAAAAAGAAAACGACACATGGGCCTTTAGAGTTTTTCAAATATTATGAATAGGGTACAGAAAAAGTACAGGTAGTCAATAAATACATAAAAATATTACACTTGTTATTAGGGAGGTGCAAAAGAAACTATAATGTTGATTGTATTTATAAGTAGCTTAAAAAAAGTGGGTCACTATTGAAAAATAGTTACTGTCTTTATTGTTTTTGTAATTATTGTTGTCTTCGTTATTAGATAGAATAGAGAGAAAAGGAGAGAGGAGGGGAAGACAGGGGTGGAGAGAAAGATAGACACCTGCAGACTTGCTTCACCGCCTGTGAAGTGACTCCCCTGCATGTGGGTAGCTGGGGATCCTTACGCTACTCCTTGCATTTCACGCCATGTGCCCTTAACCCTTGCGCTATTGCCCAACTCCCTGTTTCTATCTTTTTTTTTTCCTTTCAGAGAGTTTAAACTTTTAAAAATTTATTTATTCCCATTATTGCACTTTTTAATTTTTTATAGTTATTGTTGTTGTTGACCTTGTCAGATAGGATAGAGAGAAATGGAGAGAGGAGGGGAAGACAGAGACGTGAAGGGAAAGATAGACACCTGCAGACCTGCTTCACCAATTGTGAATCAACTCCCCTGCAGGTGGGGAGCTGGCAGGTCTAACCGGGATCCTTACCCCGGTCCTTCTGCTTTGTGCCACCTGTGCTTTACCAGCTGTGCTACTGCCCAACTCCTGACCTTAAACTTTTATAATTATCAGGTGTGGTCCTAGTGTACACAGGTTTTCATTTTTTTAAATTTTGACAAAAGCATACTCTGATATTTTAGAAAATGTGTGCTTTTTATTTTGGAAATGCGTACTTGCTTGTTTAAAAATGTCACTTCTCTTGAAAGAATGTTGAGTGTTATATTTTCTAAAGTTCTTAGTAGGCAGTGTAGTACTAAGTTTTCCTAAAAAGAGAAAGGGCAGTCAGGTTGAACAGTGACCTTCGTTTCCCCAGGATGCCAGTTTTGACCTGTGACCTTCTGATCTACATGTGGTGTACAGATGCCAGTGTCAGCATAATGAGTGGCTATTCCATGACCATTTGTCCCCACAATTGGTGACTATCTGGGAAGTGCTGGGCTAAGGAGTCTTTAAAAGGCTAGTAGCTGAGGGCCTATGGCAGTAGAGGTGTCACCTTGAACTTTTCAGTGAAATGTGCTGATCACAGTAACAGCCATCCAGAAGCCCAAAGTGCGCCATCTTAGTCTCTGCTACTGTCTCCTCCTGGGCTGACTGTAGACTCAGCCATGTCCTTGCTCTGGCACATGGAACATGGACAAATGGGAAGCAGGCAGAGACCTCAGTGGCTGTCTGGCTATGGTATGGGAGCCCTTCTTCGGCACTGAAGAAGCTGGTGCCACCCTGTGGAGATTTGGGGAACAGGCAACACAGAAAATAGATCCAGTTGAGCTATGAGCTGCCTGCAGACACATGGGACCTCAGCTAATGCAGAGCTGCCCAGAGGAGCCCACCAAGGTTTCATATGAGCCCTGAGCAAAGAGAGGGGCCATATAAGGTACAGAGTCAGGGAGTGATATTTATTATAGTAATACAATCAACAAGAAAATACAATAAAAGACTCTATAACTACATACATACAGTGAAAGGAATAAGAGAGAGATTTCTGTGAAAAGACCTTCAAAGCAGGATGTAAGAAGGGATCAAGGAAGATGCCTCAAATGAAATGAGCTGGATGTGAGATGTTGACATTTTTCATTGTGACCCCACTAGACAAAAAGTTTAAAAGAACTGCCTTAGTCAGAGGGCTTCATGTCTTCCACCAGGAAGTTTTCACATAAATGGCAGGACTGAGAACTAACTCAAAATCCTGCAAAGGATTAAGAAAATAATTGTTCTCAGTTGGATATCATAAAGTAACAGGGAAAAGAAAGGGTCAGTTCTAGAAAGGGGAACCTGTCTGTAGGCATTCCAACAGACACCCAGGTGGCCTCACTGATTGTAGATTTGCCAGGGGAGCCCTGAGCCATTATCAGCTGAGTAGGTTGTAGGTAGGGGGCTCTCTGAATCCCATTTGGAGAGACCTGAGATGTTCCATCACTGAGCCTTTCTGGAGGCATCACTCTCCCGGATTGGAATTAGCAGTCTGTCTTACTGTCATGCCTGAAATGAAAAACAGAGAGCTGTCTTAGTTAAATCACATTGTCATATACTAGCTTCTTCTTGATTCCTGAAGAAATAAGTTAAGCCAAAGAGAGTATTTATCCATGGAGATAAATTTATGAAAGGACTAAGTGGTGCCCACCTGGTGAGCACACATGCCACAGTGAAAAAGGACCTAGGTTTTTGCCCCTATCCCCACCTGCAGGGGGGAAGCTTCAGGAGCCGAAAAGCCAAGCTGTAGGTATCTCTCAATTTCTCCCCCACTGTCTCTCCCTCCCATCTGAATTTCTATCGCTAGCAATTAGGTAAATTGAATTATTATCAGAAGAGTTAAATATATTAAAACCTAGTCAACATTTCCTCTCAACACAGCAAGATTCTGCAGCCTCCACCCAGAATGTGCTGTCACCAGGACAATGAGTCAAGTCCTGCCATTGTTGGGATGTGATTCTCTTGTCCTGTTTTAATCAGCCAGAAACCTTTGTCTCACACAGACTAGTTGCTCGAATTAATCTCACATGGCCTAAGCTCACCCAGACTCATGGTGTAGATGAGGTGTGTCTAGGAGCCTGGTCACCTTTGTACCACTGGCATCAGTCAGGAAGGAGGCGCCTACCTCTAGCAGGATCAGGGGACTTGGATGTAGGGCCTCACTCCTCCCTGTCTTCCTTGTTAAGCTCTGTGTGGCTGCTGGTGCACAACACGGACATGATAGAGGAGAACTGAGTGATGGTGGCCTTCTCCTTCTGGTGTAGCAGATAGACACAGTCCATGATGTCCTCCACTGCCAGATTCACGGGGATAATGGGGTGGCTCAGGGCATAGTTGTAGAGTGACAGCTTGTGGGTGGCCCTGTCCCCACAGCCCATCAGGTATTCAGTACTGAGCTCAGAGGCAGTGAGCTCTAGCAGAGGCAGCCATGAGGGGGCACTGTGCAGACGGTTGAACACAGAGCTCTGCCTGATGCTTTCCACATCATGGAGGGTGGTGTCAGAGTCATCCCTCTGGTCCACAGCCACCAAGATGCTCTTGTGGTGGCCTCTGTAAACAGAGCTGCCCAGGGTCCATGTAGAGTCACCCCCAGTGCAGAGACCTGTGATCATAGCAGTGGGATTAGCAATGGACAAAGTAGGGGCCCTAGGGAGCAGAGCAGAGGCAGTGAGAGCATGAAGGACGTGGAAAACCAAGGGGTCGAGCGTCCACTTTCTAACTGAAACCTTTGTAGAGGGACAGATGGAGGTAGCAAACCCAGTTATAAGTGTATGACATGATTCCTGCACATTAACAGGAAAATCTTTGAGGATTTGAAAAAGGAGACTTGGACTCCCTACTTTTGACTGAATTTGAAGGTGTATATAACTGGCCTTGGCTTTTTATTGGAGAACTTAAGAGGTTTCTAGAAACTTGGAAGTAGAAGTTGTCATGCTGGGTCACTATTAGTTCTGGTGTATATTCTGATCCCATTTCCATAGTGAGGCTGGTTTTCAGTATCATGTGCTTGATTTCAAGAGGGGAGAAATGTCCAGAGAGGTGGCACTGGCAGCAAAGTGTTCAATTTCCCTCTCCTCTGCTGGCCCTGCCCTGAGGTCTGGGCTTGTGGAGGAACTAACCTGGGGTGTCCTCAAATAGCTGCTCCAAAAGGAAGGACTCCTGGTGGCTGGAAGCCAAGCCAGAGATTTCCTGATCCTGTGACTGGTCCTCAGTCACCTGTAGTGGAGCCATTCCATTTTCATAGTGATATTCTCTGTCTGTATGGAGAGGAATCCAAAATAGGTTCAGGCTGAAGTGGTCGTGATGAGCCCATCGTGACCACAGGATGTAGCTAGAGCAAGGCAAGGGAGCTGTGTCTTCCTTGGAGATGTGCATGTTTTTCTTTGGGACTACTGGGTCCCTGCCAATCTCCCCACCCCCTTGGGATTGATTTTTAGTGTCGTGAGCTTGTTTCAAAAAGGAGGTATGACTCGGCAGGAGGCATGTACAGGAACCCAGCTGGTCTCCACATGTGAGGCTGTGGGAGTCATCTGCTTCTAGTGGAAGCCCCTCAGTGGCTGGCGTTTGACCCCCTTCATGTTTATGCAGATGTTTGACACCTACATGTAGAGAAACTCCCATCTAGGTCCAGGCTGACCATGAAGAGACTCACCTCACTGTAGAAGATGACACATGGGCCTTTTTTGGACTTTCTGTGCAAAGAAGGCTGTGTCTCTGTGTCTCTGTGTCCAAGAGTCTGACAGGAAACCCTGCCCTAGCATGTGCCCAAGAAAAGAGTTGACAAAGTAAAGAGGAAGATGCTCTTATACATCCCTGTGCCTGGAATGCAATGAATTCCTCATGAGGAAGAGCTTCATATAGCAGTCCTGTCTGCCACAGAGAAGTAGAGAAGCAAGGACTGTCATTAGAGCCTATTACAGAGTAGTAGTTGGTCAGTGTCTGTTGAATTCATGGAGGCCTACTGCTTGCACTTTTCCCTGTCAGAAGGTATTGAAGCTAAGCCGGAATATATTTTCCCTGAGCCTTTGTAGTTAATGTCTCACTCCAGTCAGCCTCTTAGATTGCCCTGACACTCACCTGCAGGTGGCTCTGTGGTTTCTTCCATCCTAGAACTCACAGACCCCTGACCAGTTTCTGCAGAGTCCTGGGAGAGAAAGAAGTCAGGGTCACAATAAGCCTTTGGAGTGAGCAGTGGAAGAACACATTTCCCAGCAGCTCTGTTTCCCCCAGAGAGAGAGAGAGAGAGACAGAGAGAGAGAACCCTGTGTCCAGTATCAAACTACTTGACCCCTGGCGGTGACTGTGGTTTAGAATCACCACTGTAGATTTACATGAATACTTGGATTTTCAGTGCATGTTTAAAAGTGTGATGACAAGGGTATTTGGATTCGTTCCTGCATGCTCTCTAGTCTCAGGATACGCACACAGGTAACTCTCAGTTGAGTAATTTGTAATTTAAAATGTCAGCTATCTAATCAAATACTTTTAAAAAAATATATCTTGCCCCCACTAGAGGAGAAGAATTTCCTGGTATTTGAAGAGGCAGGAAACTGGCATCAATGCTGCAGAGTGAAGGCCAACCCTGACATGATGCAGATTTCAAATTATGCAAAAGAAGAAATAAAAAGAGAGAGGGCTAGGCGGTGTTGCAGCTGTTTTGGCACACACCTTACCAAGTGCAAGAACCAAGGATTGGGTGCCACTACCCTGCCAGAAAGCCTTATGATTGACATACTAAGCTGATAATGAAGATGAAAATTAAGGAGGAATTGGTTTGAGATAGGTCATTAAAAATGATCCCATTCTAATGCAGTAAAGAATTGTAAAAAGAGCACACAGTGTACAAGGGACATGCAGACAGTATCCATAGGTCAAGTATATATGTAAGTGGATCTTATGAGAATATCATAGTGGGATCTCCTAGCATAATGGTCATGCAAAGAGACTGTCATGCCTGAGGCTCCAAAATCCCAGGTACAACACCCTGGATGACCATAAGCATTAAGCCAAAGCTGAGCAGTGCTCTGGAAAAAAAAAAGAGAAAGAAAGAAAGAAAGAAAGAAAGAAAGAAAGAAAGAAAGAAAGAAAGAATCCTCCTCAGGGCCAGGCAAGGCAGTACACCTAGTTAAGTACACACATTACTATGGACAAGGACTCATGTTCTAACCCTGGGCCCCACCTGTAGGGGGACAGCATCATGAGTAGTTAAGCAGTGCTGTAGGTGACTCTGTCTCTTTCCTTCTCTATCTCCCCTCCCCTATCAGTTTCTTTCTGTATCTATCCATAGTAAAACAAAGAAACAAAAAAACTCCAAGGGAAGAATATGGTGTCCCATATCTGAAAATGGGGAAAGATTTAAGATGGGAAAGAAAAGATATCCGAGGTCACATGATGGAAAGACTCTAACTGAATGAAAAGTACATTTACAAATTTGAGAAGATACTCAGAATTACTTTGTTCAAATTCACATGACTCAGTTCTTTAGCCCTCACCTCCTCAGTTCATTAAGCATAATCAGCTCCAGGCCCTCCCCCCCAAATGGAAGCTCCAATGTATTTCAAGGTTTGTGAGAACTATGAAGTTATCTCTTATGGGAGACACAGGGATTTGGAGTGGGGTGAGCATGGAACTCTACCCGTATACTTGGATAAGCTTATTAACCATTATTCAGTCACTGCTGAAAATGTGGTTAAGAGAATGTCTTAGTTCTCCATAGTAAATGTCTTAGCTATTGTACTGCAGTTCCAGAAACCAAATGATACGCAGAGCTCCTGGCTGTCATTCTCTTCTTTTTTGTTTTCTTTGATAGCGGGGAAATGGGGGAGAAAGGGGCAGAGAAAGAGAGAGAAACCTGAAGTACTGCCTCACCACTCATGAAGCTCCCCTGCCACAAGTAGGTCTCAGGGACTTGAACCCAGGTCCTCTTGCATGGTAATGTGCACTCTACCGGGTACACCACTGCCTGGTCCCTCCTAGCTTGATTTTGGTCCAGTAGCATAAAGAAAAGTGAGGTTGTTATTTTTTCTTTAATTAGTAGAGTCACCCATTCCAGGAGGAAAACATCCACAGGGAGCAATGCAGACCACTCTGTATATGCAAGACAGGGTTGCATTCAGTCTAATTTTTTGTGTCTATAGAAAGTGTGTGTAAATAGGAAAATACATCCTTCCGGGAGGTATGTGCTGAATTCTTCCCTCATCTCTAGACCACTTTCTGTGTAAAGCAGGAACTTGGAATGTAAGTTCTAGTCTTAGAAACACTCACACAGGTGCGTTCTGCCTCCTTTTGGTTGATATCCAGGTAGTCCAGAATGGCGGTATAAATTTTGCTAATAGATTCCACAGTGACCCAAAAGAGAGAAGGAGAAATGAGCTGTTAGACTATTATCAAATGAACTTGTGTTTTGGCTAATCATTTCAGCATTTTTCAATGCTTTTTCAAGATGTCAAGTTTTTTAAGATACGTGCAAGACTTAATGAGAATAACAGTATGCAAATGTATTTCTGGAGAATGAGACAGATCCCAGAAAACATGTCTGTGGTGTCAGGTCTCTGAGACCAGGGCTGAAGATCCCATCCTCCAGGCCTGCCTGGAGTCCAGGCCAGACCCTCCCTGGTCTGTAGCTCTGGCAGGTTCATTTGCTTTGAGAACCAGCCCATGGAGAAACCTGCCCTTAAGTCAGGGCCATTTAATACATGGTGCAGGCTGATGTTAGCTCCCATCACAGCATGAAGAGAAGGGGGACAGTAGGGATGGGCATTGACTGCTTGGACTCTGCATTCTGAGAACTTGAAAATTTGAAATACATGAAATAAGGACATACTCAGAAAGCTCGTTATACCATTGCTCCATCTTCTCAACTGATCTGAAATCCAAGAGAAGGGGAGAAAAGCAGTTAAAATGCACATTCACACAAACATATTATGAGTGTTGGCCAGTGTAAACAGCATCATTGATTGTTATTGGTGGGACTGTGTGATCCAGGAGGCCTGTCCTGGTCATTGGGTGCTGAGGGGCCCTGCTCTTTGACAGTTTGCTGGGGTGGCAAGGAAATCTTCTAAATGGAGGAGAAATTGGGTTTAGGGCCCTTTGGTGGTGCTGGTGGTTAACTGCACATGCTACCATGCACAAGGACCCGGGTTCAAGCCCCTGGCCCCCACCTGCAAAGGGCTTAGCAGCTACATGTGTTTGCCTGTATCAGAGCCAGTGGGAGCCAATGGAGAGCACAGAGCTGTCCTTTTGGGGGTCAGAGCACCTGTGGCTAATAGACCCCCAGATGGAGCTGTGCTCCCCCTAAGAGTCATGAGGAGACAGGCAGGGCCTGGCTGCAGTCTTACTGAAAAGAGACCACGAAGCTGCAGTCAGCCCAGCCCAAGACCAGTGATGTGCGGGCTCTTGCAGCTTTCCTCATGTTGGGTTCCACCCACATGTCCATCAGGGGCACCAAGTACTTGATTCGGAAGTGACTCTTGTACCTGGGAGGAAATAGAGCACAGCACTGTTAGCTTGCATCCCAGCGATCTGGGAGTAGCTGGGTTTCTCCTGAGGAGATGGTGGGTGTGTTTCTTTCTTTAATTTTTTTATTGGGGAATTAATGTTTTACAGTTGACAGTAACTACAATAGTTTGTACATGCATAACATTTCTCAGTTTACCCTGAGTGTTTTTCACATAACAATACAACCCCCACTAGGTCCTCTGTCATCCTTTTCCAGGATGTGTACTCCCTCCACTCCTCCACCCCAGAGTCTTTCACTTTGGTGCATTATACCAATTCCTGGGAGGGAGGTACATACTTTGTGTTGGAGATGAGCAGCATGTTGGAATATAGGATCAGCTGCCTTTTCTGCCACCTCCGACCCTTCTGGAATTTGCCAGTGCCCATGAACTGGATATGGCCATAAGGCAACACTAGGATGTTCTCTTCCAGACTGCCCTCCTCCATAGAAGAGCTGCAACACAGCAGACCCACAGGGCAGTTTGTCTCTGGCAGGTAGGACAGTGGCTCATTCTGATGTCAGCCCTCACAGAGCAATACAGAGGAGTCTCAGTCCCCCAGAAGGGCTCAGTAGCCCAATTCAGGAGTCTTGAGCTAGACAGAGCTCCTGTGATAGTTGAGGTCACTCAGGCCTGGTGGTAATGGAGGGCTGCTTCAAGGAGAGGGCACAGGGCTTGTCACTTCAGTGTCAGGGGACAAGGAAGTAGCAGAGTCAGGACCTGGTAGAAAGGAGACACTAAAGGGAGTGAGGGGGAGTGAGGGTATTGGGGCCCTGGTACTTGGTGTGCTGGGAGAGGACCTGAGTGGGGGTGAGAGTATTGTGCAGACACCCTGTGTCAACAAATCACACTGTAGTGAATTAACACTGACCCCCAATATAAGGATAAAAAAATGTAAGGGGACACTAAGAGGTCAAAGGAGAGAGGATGAGAAATGTTTTAAAGAACCAACTCAGGGACACAGGGTCAAGGCCTGAAGGCAGCACAGTGTCTACAGCGTTGTCAGAGCATAATCAACCACAGTATCATCTGCGGTTTTAGCCTTTGTGACGCTGCTTCTTTCCCTACCCATTCTTCTACCACTTTCTTTCCTCTTTTCTCTTCTTTTTATTCACTCTCTCTTCCTCTCTCATAAAAATAATTTTAAACAGATCTATGTGTGACCTATAGGGATCAGATTGCATAGATCCAAGAGTGTGAAGAAGTCATTCCATTGTGGTCTCAGGTTAACATACACACTTAGATAACAGGATTCTGGAAAACTGACTCTAATCTTCTTTAAGTCAGTCATTGCTTTGGGGTTGAAGGGGGCAGGAAACCCATGATCAGCAGAGAATAAACCAAACATTCAAATGTTTCTCAACTCAAGGAAGTACTAAGCTATTCCTTGGCCGTGCCCTGAGTAAGCCCACAAGACTCTGATGCTAAGGGGTCAAGCCTGCTCTCTGTCATCAGCAGAAGGGAATCTCATGAGCACAAGTAGTTGTTGATGAGACCAGGGCTGAAGCTGAGGATCCTGTCAGTGGGAATCACACAGAGCACCTCCTGGAACCACCCTCCTCCTCCTCTGCTGGTCACACAGGGCATGTGAACAGACTCTACCTTAAGCAGGGCATCCAGCGCAGACACGCTGAAAGCCTCGAAGACTTTCTGGTAGACGCAGACATCCTCTACTCTTCACTCCTTGACACGAAAGTGAGAGCTGGGCACAGCACTTTGTGCACTGTTCAGCTCAGTCTCCAAGACTGAAGATTCCACTGTAGCTAGGGACCCTGGCCTGTGTTGTCAGTGGTCAAAGGTCAGCATCATAACTGACAGCTGACAGAGTGTCCCTCTAAAGCCAGTTGCACGTACAGCTTTCAGTCTTTTAATCTTTTCCTTTTGAGATGACTATAGACTTCCAGGCTTTTATTGGAAATAATAGAGATGCTACAAGCCTAGCCCCTATTTCATGCAGTGGTCATCTAATTATATAATTCTAAACAGAGTAAATATCACTAGGATATTCACATGGATGCTGTCACAGACACACTATTTCCAGGAGCATGTGTGTGTGTGTGTGTGTGTGTGTGTGTGTACACACACACACACACAAAGGCAATGTTATCCTCATAAAACCATTTTTGAAAGAATGAATCCATTGGCAAATGAGGTATGGACATTCTTTGATGTCCTTCAACTCTAGTGTAAAAGACCCACATTCAAGGAACCATTGGAGGACTTGATGTATCCTAGAATAGATGCCTTAGCTTCTTGGTATGTTTTCTCTTTTATTAATTAATTCATTTATCTTAATGAGAAAGATAAGAGCAATGCTCAGCTCTTTCCTTTGGCAATGGGATTGAACCTGGAAAGGACCCCAGATCCTCACACATGAAAGTCTTTCACTTTCTTTTTTTATTATTTTATTCATAGTTCACTGGACAGAGATAGAAAAAGTAGAGTGAAGGAGATGGAGGGAGAGAGGAGAGATATCTGCAGCCCTGCTTCAACTGCTTGTGAAGCTCTTCCTCTTTAGGGTGGAACCGTGTCTGGAACCCAGCATGTTGTAACTAGTGCTCTGAGCTAGGTGCATCTGAGCCTTCCATTACTTCTTGTCTTAAACAGCTCTGTAGGATGCACTCCATCTGATCACAGACAAGAAACATCCAGATTAATATCAGTGAGAGAATCACTGTTCAGAAAAAACAGGGTGTTGAGCACCAGACAGTGTGCTTGTATCTGTGTCTGCTTGTGTGGAGAGAGAGGTGGGGAGAAGCCTGTTCTCACTGTCCTGCTGCATCATCTGAGTGCTTGACCAGGCTGAGTGGTTCCTCAGACTTTTCTTTCTTTCTTTCTTACCTTCCCTTAATATAAACTGTTTGAAGGAAAATATGGCATTCTTACTAATGATGTGATGGTTGAACAATGCTTTTCCTCACTCAGTCCAGGGAAAGTGAGACAGATGTTTGTCTTTGCCATAAGGAACAATTAAAAGATTAAGGAAGCAATGGATCACATATACAATATTTCTATCATGCTGCTGGCACACTGGTAAAGTACAGTCAGGTGGCCGTGATGTGATTCACTTCCCTTGTCTGTCAGAGACTCATTGGCACTTCACCTCTAAAAGGTTCAGGCAGATTGGCTTTAGCTGCAGTTTTGGAATTCAGCCTCTTGAGGGCACTCATCACCTACATAGGGAAGCAAAATGAACAAAACTCACTCAGTTTTTTTCTTCAAGTACTTACTTAGAAAGGAGATTCTTCTAACAGATCCATTCACATAATTTAATTGTGAATGATCAACTTATAACAGTGCATAATGTTGAATAAGAATCAGAAATTCAACATACATGTAGATTGATATTAACTGTCAGCTGGAGGCAGTCTGCAATATTTTGTAAAATGATTTATTTCTATGGATTATGTTTTTCAGAAATTTGGAATGATTCTATTCCATACTTTAGAGATACATCTGGATCTAAATTTACACAACACTTTTTTGTTTTTTTATATGTATTTATTTATTTATTTATTTTCTCTTGTTTTGACCTTGTTTTTTGTTGTTGTTATAGTTATTATTGTTGTTGTTATTGAAATTGTTGTTGTTAGGACAGAGAGAATGTATAGAGGAGAGGAAGACAAAGAGGGGAGAAGAAAGATAGACACCTGCAGACCTGTTTCACCGCCTGTGAAGTGTCTCCAGCAGTGAGGAGCTGGGGCTTGAACTGGGATCCTTAGCCAGTCTTTGCGCTTTGTGCCACATGAGCTGAACCCACTGTGCTCTCATCTGACTCCCTACTCAACACTTTTTATGTGTCCAGCATTAACTACCACAATAATAGTTTGAGTTTCCTTAGGACATTTGGGGTCAGTTCTCTTCCTTGTGTCCAGGGTTATAACCGCTGGGGCTTATTGCAGGCACAGGAATCCACTGCAGCTGGTTGCCATATTTTTACCTTTTTTTTTTTTTTTTTTTTTACTAATTCCCTATTTTTTTTGGATAGGACAGAAAGAAATTCAGAAGAGAAAGGAAGGATATATATATATAAATATATATATATATATATAGAGAGAGAGAGAGAGAGGGAGAGAGAGAGAGAGAGAGGGACCTACAGACATGCTTCTCCACTTGTGAAGCCTCCTTGCTGCAGGGATGAGCAGGACCTGGAAGGACCTTGACCATGTACTATGTGTGCTTATCTGGGTGCAATACCGCCAGCCCCATAATGAAGTGATTAAATGCACAGCTTTTTACCCTACAGCCTAGAGAAACACCAGTAAGTGCTCTCTTACATCTTAATATGTCATTCATATAGCCATTGAGTAATAACTTTGTCTCATACATTTGGGGCCAAGATTGGAACATGCATTTTTCTTTACATAGTTCTGTCTGCAAAGGAGATTCTGCAGATGAGAAAGAGGGAAAGCATCCAGCAGGAGGCAGCATTTTCTGGCCTCAAGTTTCAAGACTGAGCCCCAGGGGATGGTCAGCTCCTGACAGCCAACTCCAGAGAATCTCCACAGGTTTGCTGGTTGGTGGCTCACCCTGATGAGAGCACATGTTTTCATGCCCAGGAACCTATAAAAGGTTAGGACAGTAAATATCCGGGAGTCTGGAGTTGGGCTGTAGTGCAGCAGGTTAAGCACAAGTGGCAGGAAGTACAAGGACTGGCATAAGAATCCTGGTTCAAGCCCCAAAGCTCTTTCTGGACTTTCTCAGATTGATTTACACTGATGGGACCTTGCTTGTGACTAATGGGGACATTCTAACCTTCCCTTGACTTATCTTTTTGCCTTTCTGTCATCCCATTCATTCAATCCTCCAAAGTTTTACAGAATACTTTCTCTAGAAGTCAGTTATAGTTGAAAAGGCTTCTTCTAACCCTGGAATCACCTTCTCCTATTCCCATATTTCAATTAACAGAAGCCAGGCTCTAAGGACTGCAGGGTAAGCTCTGCACCTTAGTGCTTATTTTGTTATTATTATTTTTAATATTTATTTTATTTATTTATGCCCTTTTGTTGCCCTTGTTGTTTTATTGTTGTAGTTATCATTGTTGTTGGATAGGACAGAGAGAAATGGAGAGGAGGGGAAGACAGAGAGGAGGAGAGAAAGATAGACACCTGCAGACCTGCTTCACCGCCTGTGAAGCGACTCCCTGCAGGTGGGGAGCCTGGGTTCGAACCGGGATCCTTATGTCGGTCCTTGTGCTTTGCGCCACCTGTGCTTAACCCGCTGCGCTACAGCCCGACTCACTTATTTTGTTATTTAATATTTATTTTTCTAGAGAAGGAAATTGAGAAGAGGGAGACAGAGACTCCCATATCCCTGCTTTAGAATCTGTGAAGCTTTCCCCCCTGCAGGCAAGGTCATAGGGCTTACTGCCTGGCATCCTTAGGCACTGTAGTGTATGTACTTGTGTGTGGCAGCCGGGCCATGCAATGTATTGTTTAAATTTCATGGTGAAAGGGTGAGCAGCCCCACAGTCCTGGAACAGTAGTTAGTGCTCAGACTACCTCTAGGCCTCTTAATCCTTTCTCACCTTGGCACATCCAAAGTGTGGATTTGTAGTGCAGGCACTGAGCCCTAGAAGTTACCCTGGAAGCCAAAAAAAAAATCTCTGCAGGGAGGCAATTTTCAAAATGTTTAATTTTTAAAAATTTCTTCACCTTCTTAATTTATTTAAAAAAGGAAATATTCACAAAACCATAGGATAAGAGGGGTACAACTCCACACAATTCCTACCACCAGTACTCCGTATCCCATCCCCTCCCCTGCCAGCTTTCCTATTCCTTATCCCTCTGGGAGTATGGACCGAAGGTCACTGTGGGATGCAGAAGGTGGAAGGTCGGTTTTCTGTAATTGTTTCCCCGCTGAACATGGGCATTGAATGGTCGATCCAGATCCATACTCCCAGCCTGCTTCTCTCTTTCCCTATTAGGGTGGGGCTCTGGGGAAGCAGAGATCCAGGACACATTGGTGGGGTTGTCTGTCCAGGGAAGTCTGGTCAGCATCATGCTGACATCTGGAACCTGGTGGCAGAAAAGAGAACTAACATACAAAGCCAAACAAATTGTTGACAATCATAGACCTAAAGGCTGGAATAGTGCAGATGAAGTGTAGGGGGGGGTACTCACTGCAGACTCTTGTGTACTTCTGCTTTCAGGTATATATTTTCCCTAGTTTATGGATACATGTGAAAGGCTGGAGTAGTACAGATGGCATGTTGGGGAGGCGGGCCCTCCATTTTGGAGATAGCTAATAGGCATATTTTAGTAATATTTCAAAGGTCCTGTAGCTATACTAGTTTTTTATTTTTCCTCTGAACCTGAAATCTGATATGCAAGTGGATCCCAATATTATCTGGGGAGGCGATGTCATGGCTGGAATAGGGACAGAAATCTGGATCAGGGAAGAGAGTAGTTCCATAATATGGGAAAGGTGTATAAATATTGTTGACTGTAAACCCCATCAATTTGATATGGACTGGGGCCAATATTCAACTTAGGAGCCTATGTGAATTCTGCATCCCTGTAGATCTGAGCTCACATTCTGTGGTCACGAGTAGGAGCATTCCAAGCTGCCCCAATATCAGGACCGATCTTCCTTAGGTGTAGCGTAGCTTATGTTGTCCATCCTCCAAAGGGAGGATAGAACATTCTCTACCATTGTTGATCCAAGGTGAGGACAAGGTCCTATGGGGGGCCCACATAGGGTTGTTTTTGAGAGAGATGACTGGTAACAATGGAGAGAGGGAATTATTTGATGTCTGGGCCCATCATGTCTGTTTGAGAATCTCAGGACTCCCCGAATAGGGCCCCAGCTGATGGGGTGGCCTGATAGTGACTAAAGAATCATCATTAATGTAAGCCAGTCTCTTGCCCTTATTCAGGTTTGCAGTCCTTGCTTTGTTAAGGTTAGCTTTGGGGTGAGTGAGAGAACTGTAATAGGAAGGAGGTGAGGAGGGTATCTAAGTCTAATTAGATACTATTTCATTAGGAACTTTATACTGACTCACTGCAGACTGTTGTGTACTTATGCTTCCAGGTATATATTTTGCCCTAGTTTATGGATGGTGTGAACATAAGCTCTATCTCATGGGACCTGGTCTACATCTAGGTTTTGGGACTTTGTTGGGAGTGAACCTCCTGGGTTGGAATTAGAGAATACTATGGAAGGATAGGTCTCACCCGAGTAATGAAGCTGAAGGTTGTCGTTCCACACCTGAAGTCTCTTGACACAGTCTGAAGTGAAGCATGCTGAGGTGGTACTCGTTACATTGATTAGGTTGGGACTGGCAGATGCAATATTATCATTATTGTTGTTAGTAGTATTGTTGTTGGATAGGACAGCCAGAAATGGAGAGAGGAGGGGAAGATAGAGGGGGAGAACAAGATAGACACCTGCAGACCTGTTTTACCATCTGTGAAGTGACCCCCTGTAGGGGCGCAAACCCAGATCCTTATGCTGGTCCTTGCACTTCAGGTCATGTGCACTTAACTGGCTGTGCTGCTTCTCAGCACCCAGGATCCTTTCTTTATCCTTACTTCTTTTCATTGTAACTACGATGTGTCATGATGTCTTCAGGTTTGGGTTTATCCTGTTTGGGACTCTCCTGGCCTCTGAAGTCTTAATGTCCTTTCTGTTGTTGAGAGCTGGGAAGTTTTTCTCTCTTAATTCCTCTAGGATATTTTCTTCCCCTTCCTCTCTTTTTTCCTCTGGTAGGCCAATTATGAAGTGTTACTTCTTTTGAGATCATCCCATATGTCTCTGTTATTGTTTTCAGTGTCTCTCAATCTCTTTTTTAGCTCTTTTACGTCCTTCTTTTATTTCTCTAGCTCATCCTCTCTGTCTGGTAATTCTGTCTTCTGCTTCTGTTAATCTTCGTTCCCTTCCTTCACCTTCCTTCTTCAGCTCAGTAACTTGTTCTGCTAGTTGGCCTTTTAGCTCAGCTATGTCAGCTTTCAGTTCTCTAATTACCTTGAGGTAGCTGGTATTTTCCTTGAGGGTCTCCTCTGTTGTTTCCCTATTTCTGACAGTCCTTTCCTCCATAGTTGTCTTCATTTCTGTGATCATCAGGTCTATTACTGTTTGCATACCTTTCTAATCTATAATTACTTCTGATTTATCTGGACTCTGTTCTGGGGTCTTGTCCTGATTCATTGTGCTAGCAGGTTTATTTGCTCTCAATTTTACCTTCTTTATTTTTTCATTGACGTGGTTTGTAGTTTTCTGTCCTGTCATTCTTAAGTTGTTGTGTGTGTGAGTATAAGGGCACACTAGAGTCTTTTCTCAGATGAAGTCACAAACCCCAGAGTGTACATTAGCAGCTGAAGCAGAGATTGATGCAGTTCAATCAAAAGCAGTTAGCCAGACAACACCAACACTGTAAAAACAACAGACATTACGAAAAGAAGAGAAATGAAAAATGGAAAGGCAAGAATAGACAATTACAAAAATAAGCCATCAACTATATAAATTCTGAGATAGTGGGAAGGGAGAGTGAAGGAAGGGGAAAGAGGCAAAGGGAGAGAGATAGAATCATAGAGAGAGTCCACTCCGCTACTGCTATAATCTCACCCATCTCTGACTCCTTTTAGGAGTTAGATCCTGGCATCTGCTTTGAAGGATTCTGAGCAATGAGTCAATCCTATTTCTGAATTATGCCATTTCCCAGAATAACCATAATAATTCTTTGTTGTGATAGAGATAGATGATACATAGGTAGATTGATTGATAGATAGATAGATAGATAGATAGATAACAGCACTAAAGCTTGCTTCAGTGAAGTGGGGGCAGGGTTCAAACCTGCATTAGACACATGGAAAAACCAATGCACTATTCAAGTGAGCTATTTCACCTGCCTAGCAAAATCTTTGTTTCTTAGTCTTTTTAAAAGTTTTTTTAAAATATTTATTTATGGGAGTTGGCAGTACTGCATGGTTAATTGCATGTGGGACAAAGCACAAGGACCATCATAAAGATATCGGTTTGAGCCCCTGGCTCCTCACCTGTAGGGGAGTCACTTCACAGGTGGTAAAGCAGGTCTGCAGGTGTCTTTCTCTCCCCCTCTCTGTCTTCCCATCCTCTTTCCATTTCTCTCTGCCCTATCTAACAATGATGGCGTCAATAACAACAATAATAAGTACACAAACAATAACAACAAGGGCAACAGAAGGGGAAATAAATAAAAATATAAAAAATAAAAATATTTATTTACTTTCTTCTTTGTAGAGACAGAGAGAAATTGAAAATGAAAGGGGATATAGGGAGGGAAATATACCTGCTACACTGCTTCTCTCATGAAACCTCCCCCCAGAGGTGGGGACCTGGGCCTTGAACCCAGGTCACTGTACATGGTAACCTGTGTGCTCAACTGGCTGCACCACCCACCATGCTCTGCTCCATATAATATTTAAATATCTTTGCTAGGGGCTGAGAGAGGTCGGATGCATACCTAGTAGGGTGCTCCTGGCCCAGATGAACCCTGGTACCACATAGGAGTACCATAGCACCAGGGGCTGGGCAGAGGTACACCCAGTAGAGTGTATATGTTACCATGTGCAAGGACCCTAGTTGAAGCCCTCAGCCCCTACCTGCAGGGGTTAAAGCTTTAGGAGTGGTGAAGCAGTGCTATAGGTGTGTTTCTGTCTCTCCCCTCTCTATTTCTCCTTCCTTCTTAATTTCTCTCTGTGTTATTAAATCAAATATATTTATTAAAAAATGAGAGTCACAGCACCAAGGGGGAGTGCCTGTCTCTGAGTGAAATTGGGGGACTACTTAGTAGTTCATGCAGAAGACTTTAGTGCTTGAGGCACCAGAGATTCCAGATTCAGTCTCCAACAGCATAAGCCAGAGTTAAGCAGTGGTCAGCTAAAGAAGGAAAAGGAAGGGAAGGGAAATACAGAAAAGGAGAGGAAGGAGAAGGAGAGATATATGGAGTATAGTGGTGCTTTTGTATGACCATTATGCTATCTCCTCAGTTTTTTTTTTTCATTTTTTTACCACTTATAGACCAAATTATAAAAAACCACAAATCCCCATTCATCCACCCTCCAAATTTAAACAATAATCGTACTCTGTCTCTCAGTTTGTCTGTTCTTTCCTACTCAGTATTTTTTTTAAAAAAACTATTTATTTTCCCTGTTGTTGTTATTGTTGTTGGATAGGACAGAGAGAAATGCATAGAGGAGGGGATGGCAGAGAGGGGGAGAGAAAGATAGACAACTGTTAACCTGCTTCACTGCCTGTGAAGCGACCCCCCCTGCAGGTGGGGAGTTAGGGGCTTAGACCAGGATCCTTATGCTGGTACTTGTGCTTTGTGCCATGTGTGCTTAACCCACTGTGCTACCGCTGACTCCCCAGATGTCTTTACTTAACATAATGGCGTTACCACTATAATCGATTTTACTTTTTTTTCTTCTTAATATTGTGTTCAGGATCTTTGCCAGTTAATGACATCTAAACTTGGAGGCTGGGGAGCTAACTTAAAGTTTACATAGAAAGCTTTCATGCTTCAGGTTCCAAGGCTTCAGGTTGAATCCCCAGCTCTCCAGCATAAGTCTGAGCTGAGCAGTGCTGTGCTTTCACTGATACACACACACACACACACACACACACACACACACACACACACACACTTATTTATTAAGTATTTATTTTTTTACCAGAGCCTTGCTCAGCTCTGCATCATGGTGAGGCAGGAACCCTAGAGCTTCCAGTATGAGTCTCTTTCCATCAGCATTATGTTATTTAATTATTTAACCCTGCCCATTCTCACACTTTTTGTATCATTCCATTTCTGTAGCTTTCATTACTAAACATAACAATAAAATAAAATGTGATAAAGTAGTAAATAAATAAGTAGGGCTTTGGCAGAAGTGACTGCCTAGTTATCATCTTTTTGTCTTTATACCTATCTCTCATTAGTAATGCTATTTAAGAAAGTAATGGAAAATAAAAATATTTTTCAAAGAAGCCCTTCGACTGGGAGAGCATTGACATCTTTCTCTCTCCCCATAACTAAATACAATAATACAATAAAATACAATTATTTAAAATAAAAGAGAGTGGGGGTAGAGAGCATAGTGGTTATGCAAAAATACTTTCATGCCTGAGGTACCAAGGTCCCATTTTCAATCCCTAAGACTACCATAGTCCAGAGCTGATCAGTGTCCTGGTTAAAAAGAAGAAGAAGAAGAAGGAGAAGAAGAAACATACCTGTGTGACGCATATTTTGTGAGTTCTTTAAATAAAATAAAATAAGAAGAACTTGTGCTTAGGAGTTCTGCTGAAGCCTGTCATACCTGTGGCTTTAAGAGCCCAGTTTCAGTTCCCCCGCGCCCCTTGAGCTTGAGCTGACAGTGAAAAACATACAGTTTTTCTCCCTGGATCTGTGTCTGGAAAAGAAAGTGAGGTGAAATTTGGGAGAAATATGGGAGCCCTTTGGTTGGCTGTAAGGTGCATTCTGCTCTGTGACCACAAGGCGGCAACATAACACAGCAAGGCCCCTCCTGGGCTGGCCTTGCTCTCATTGCACTGCCCCTTGGTCTGGAATAGTTGTTACTTTGGGCAGGGTGTTTGCAGTCTGTACCCAGGATCTGTTCCTGGGAGCTTCCTTCCCAGGAGCTAGAGAGAGGTAAGAGACTGTTCACTGGGCATGGCACCAGGTTTATGAGGCTGAGGCGCCAAGTTCCCTGTCCTGGTGAGGTGGCCACAGAGACAGAAGGGTCCTGGAGCTCTGCCTTTGCTCCCCCTGTGTTTGTGTCATGGGTGTATCCCCTTCCATTTCTTTCACTGCTCCAACCCCTTCCAAGAAAAATGATTTGAACACCTGTGCTGGGCTGCTGGGCTGTGAGGAACCTGCTGGAGTTCCCAGACTTCCCTGCACAAGGACCAGGGTTGGAGCCCTGGTGGTTCCCCACCTGCATGGGGAGGAGAGGTGAGGCAGGTCTGTGGGGGTCTCTTTCTCTCCACATCTCTATCTCTCCCCTTCCTCTCAATTTCTCAGTAGACTTTAAATTCAGAGAGAAAGAACAAATGGGATGTTGTTAGGTGGCAGGAGTGGGGTGAGCCATCAGCATCCCTGGGTTCCTAGTGTTGGAAATGATGTCCAATTAAAAATAGTTGTCAAGGCAAAAAATAGGAATTGAAGCAAGGCATTTATTTATTCTTTTGCAAAAGGGTGTGCCACCAACAGTGGCCTTCAGGCAGCAGCATGTCCCCCTCAGCCTTTTCCCATCTTTTATATCTGAAGCAGAACTGACTCCTCCACCCCTGGGCTGGGATTCAGAGCTCACAAATCTCTCCATTGTCTAAAGGAGGGAAGGAGGAAGGGAGTATGAGGGTCTCTGCTGGAGGATTGGGAGGCACTGCAGGGAGCTGACCTAAAGAATACAAAACTACTGGCCACAGGTGGTTACAGATAACAATTTATAAAAAGAATGTTTGTACTAAACAGTTGTTCTATTCGTGTTCTTTTGAAGAGAACACCTAACCATCTCTCACAGTCGATTGACTTTTTCTCTGCATGTTCTTTCTTTGATAACCACAGGAAGGCTCCCTTAATCTCCATGAAAATAAAGAGGGAAAAAATGTAGATGGGAAAGAGCTGCAGTTCAAGTCACAGCAATTCTGCTGATCCTCAGATTCCTTAGAATAAAGCAGAAGTGTCTAAAATTCTAGTTCAAAAATGTATCAGAAGTACAAGAGATAAAGTTTCTGAAATATGTTTTCCTAGTAGATAAATAACGACATAGTATTGCTTTAACGTTCCCTATTTCTACATGTCTCTATCTATACATACAAATGCAGTTATTTCTCTACCTCTCTGCCCATTTGTGTACTACCAGAGAGAAATTGAGTAATGAACAGCAAGGTAGGAAGCAAACTCTCACAAGAATATACTAAAAAGTTACGTGTCACACTGTTTATTTGGAGTTATTCATGACTTTAATCATAAAAGAGGACTGGAAAAATAAGCAATGGATGGGACTTGGGTGGTATAGTGTAGTGGGTTAAGTACAGGTGGCATGAAGCATGAGGACCTGCTTAAGGATCCTGCTTTGACCACCACCGCCTGCTGGGCTCCCCACCTGCAGGGGAGACCCTTTACAAGCTTTGAAGCAGGTCTGCAGGTGTGTATCTTTCTCTGCCACTCTGTCTTCCACTCCTCTCTCCATTTCTATCTTATCCAACAATGACGACATCAGTAACAACAACAACTAGAACAAGGGCAATAAAAAGGGAAAAATAAATAAAAAGGGAAAATATAAAATAAACATAAATAAATTTTTAAAATTGAAGAAAAAAATAAAAAAGCACTTGATACCCGGTCTCACTATTAGATATTATCACTATTAGGCCAGATTTCACTATTAAACATCCGTGATCAATGTTGGTAAGTTTGCTTGATAACCCAGTTGACCAGGAGAAGTCACTCTGCTTGTGTTCCTACATTAATGACTGTAAACAACACTATTCATAGTTTCCATTAAAAATAGATTCATTTAATTCTACGAACATTCGAGGAATGATTAATACCTATTCCCATAACTTCTTATTCAGTGATCTGCTATTGGCTATTTGCTTTCCTGTTCGGCTACTGTAAGCAGTGCAGCTGAGAACATGGGGCTCAGATACCTTTTATTTTTTAATGTGTTTGCCTCCAGGGTTATTTGTGGGGCTGGGTGCCTGCACTACAAATCCACTGCTCCTGGAGGCCATTTTTCCAACTTTGATGCCATTGTTGCATTGCTGTTGTTGGAAAGGACAAAGAGAAATTGAGAGAGGAGGGGCAAGAGAGAGTGGAGAGAGAAAGACAGACACCAGCAGACCAGCTTCACCCCCAGTGAAGCGACCCCTCCCTGCATGTGTGGAGCAGGGGGCCTGGGGCTCAAGCCAGGATCCTTGTGCTGCCATGTGCAGTTAACCTGCTGCAATACCGCCTGGCCCCTGGGCTCAGATATCTTTGAGAACCAGTGCTTCCATGTCTTTGGATAGAAGCCTAGGGATGGTATTGCTGGATCTTAAGGCACTACCCTTTTTGTTTGTTTGAGGACTCTCCCTGCAGCTTTCCAAAGGGGCTGCACCAGTTTACATTCCCAACAGCAGTGTCACTTCTCAGGGTTCCCTTTGCCCACACCTTCCCAGACCCCAGATCTTAAAGGTATGTTGATATGTGAGCTGGAGTCTCACTGTGATCCCAATCTGCATTTGCCAAAGTCCCTGTAATGGGTTGGCCAGTCAGCACAATTGTTGTGCAAATGACTTGAAAGCCTGGGGCTCTGAGATCCCAAATCCTGTTTCAGCACCAGAATCAGCCAGAGCTGAGCAGGGAGTGAGCAGCTGAGAAAAAAAAAAAAAATCAAAGGCCCCTGTAACCTCTGAGGTCATGACCTTGGTGTCTTCCTGGCCCTTGACTTGGTCCAGTGCTGGTTGAGGACCTGGGTCTCCCCTTCAGGAGCTCTTGGGGGAGCTGCTGGGCTTTGACACAAGACCTGCCCCTGCCTGCAGCAGCCCCTCAGTCTTCCCTGTGATGGTGGCCAGGAGGACACAGTCCAGATCACCTGAATGAAGTGACACTGCTGGGCCTTTATTGGGGATCCCAACACTGACTCACAGCCCCTCCATCCCACACAATTGTTAAAGAGATAATGTGGGGGGGCACCTGCCCCCATTCTGAAAGTGCCTCATGCCAATCTCAACAATGAATTAAAAAGAGAGCATGATTATCCAAGTAAACTAAACTGTAGAGAAAACGAAACATGTTAGTGTACAAGAGAGGGAGAGGAATGAACTCACTCACTTTCTCCTTGATCACATGGTATTCCCCAGAAAGAGCAAGCTCCACAAGGTTCACCACTTTTAAAGCCAAAGGCCCCACCTACAGCTGTAACCACTCCCATTTCTGGGTTGTGCCTTCTCTCCCTCAACACCATGACTCATCCAGGAAAGACTCACCCCTGCTCTCTCTATGCCCTGAGCCTCTGCCTCCTGCTCCTGCTCCCACTCCTGCTCCTGCCTGATTTCATGGTTCCACATGGGTCTGCACTTCTGCTCTGAGAGGAGGCACCAGGACCCGGGTTGGAGACCACACCCCAAGTCCACCAGGAGTCACAGTGCGCAGGGGGATCCCGTCCTGCTGGATGGTAAGAAGGGGTGCACTCAGTGATGTGGGTCTGAGACCTCATCCACATGCCTATGACCTTGACGTCACTGCTTCCCACCTGGAGCTTCCAGAAGCTTCTTCAATGGCGCTTCTGCTTTCTGAGGGCAGGAGACCGGGTGTCTCCATAGGTTACAGAGACAGTGATTGGGATTGTGCCCTTATGTCAACTCTCCCATAAACCTGGAGGCCCCCATTAAGATGATGGCAAAAGGAAAACAGACAAACAGCAAAAGCTAGAAGGAAGGCAACAGTGAGGTGAACACTGAACCTTTGAAAGTTCACGGAAATGTTTAGTGTGAGACGGCCTTTACTCTGTGCTTCATTTTGTCCCTCCAGGGCTGGGACTCCACACCTGCCCAACTCCACCATTCCTAGAGGCCGTTCTTTATCTTCTTCTTTTCCCATTTTTCATTCGATAGAGCACCCAGATGGATGGGGGAAACAGTGTCACACACTATAGAGCTCAGCTACGATAATGTACAAGGACCCAGGTTTAAGCCTCAGGTCCTCACCCGGGGGGAAAGGAGGCTTCACAGAGCAGTTAAACAGAGCAGCAGGTGTCTCTCCCTTTCTATAATCTCTCTTTCCACTTTCAATTTCTCTCTCTATTCAAAATAAAGAGAGAAGATGATCGCATGCAGCACTGGTCACCTGCTCCTGAGTTCTTACCCCTTCAAGAGGAACCAGGGACTTGAACCCAGGTCCTCTACTATGGTAACATGTGATCTCTACCAGATGAGCTAGCACCTGAGCCATGGCTTTTGCCCTGAGCCCTCTCATCACATATGCCAGGGGTAGAGATGTGTGGATGTAGACACACACATATGCACACACAGAGCCCAAACCTTTTGGTTCCTACTGAGTTAGCTTCTGATGTTGGAGTCCTACAGGCCTTACCTATGAACATGACACAGCATAGCCAGGACTGAACACGATAGGGAAATAACTGAACAGTCTGGGGCCTGGGATTCAGCATCCAAGATACACGCAGGTGCACTTGCATTTTCCCAGCAGCTGTTAGACGTTCTCTTCCGTCAGAATGAACTGCATATTAGAATTTAAACATACGTCTGAAGGAAGCTCAGAGTTACTATTATTGAGGTGAGGGAGCAGAGTTTAGTGCAAAGCACAGCGTTCTTAGCACATCAGTGTGCAGAGATGAAGCCTGGCTGCAGGTGGGCACCATCTGAGGAGTTTTTAGACCCCAGAGATTCTGTTCTGTCACAGGATGGACTTCCTCTGGGGGGCCGAGCTCAGTGCTGAATAGCTCCAGGTGAAACTCCCTGTGCTGCACATTTATTTGGAGGGACAGCCACGGGGCTTCAGGGACATTGACATCTACTTAGAGAAGTGAGGTCAGTTAGTCCTGTGAGTGCCCACACACGTCTGGTTTGGTAAGAGCATGCTCAGTGAATATGAAGATAAGATTAAGACAGAGCATTGCCAGTGGTGGTGGCCAGGCTGGTGAGGAAGCCGAGATGCGGAGATCGGCACCATAGTAACAGTGTGTGGATTGTTGTTCTGGGAACCCTTCTGAGCAGCTCATGTTCTTTGGAAGTACATGTCAGGCTGTTCTGTAACTTACAGTCTTTCCATTTTTCCTTTAAAAACAGAAACTGATGTGACTGTCTTGAACCATGTCTAAATGAAGGAGTGGGGCTCGTCTCACTGGCACTGTGGACATAAACATGTTCATGTCTGGGTCCAGGACGTAACACCAATTTTAGCTAAAAATATCAGTGAGAAGTGTAATTTTCCCCCTCAATTTTATATCGTTCCTGCAGTTATTCACAGTGGCATTTTAGATGAATTCAAAGTGTGTTTACATTTTGGTGACTGGAGATAGCTCATCTCTTAGAGTGCATGCCTCCCATGTTTGAATCCCTGCATTTGAGCATCAGCACCATACATGGCCTCAGTCTCGTCATGGGTGGTGACAGGTGCTGTGATGACTCTGTCTCTCTTTCTCCAACTGCTCTCTCTCTCTCTCTCTCTAAAAAATTATTTTAAATATTATACAGTTGGGCATTAGGGTCATTCAGTGGCACTGTGCAGATGGCAGGGCCAGGATTATTCCCTGCAGTGATTAAAATAAATCAAGAGCCAGGGAGAGAGCATAATGGCTATGCAAATGACATTTATGTCAGACGCTTCTGGGTCCCAGGTTCAAACCCTGCTACCACCATAAGCCATATCTGAGCAGAGCTCTGAAAAAAAAAAAAGGAAATTAAATTCAAATAAGTCTCCTTTCAAATGAGCTCTTCCAAGGAGCCTTCCTTGTTTGTCCTCTCCACAGTGTCAGTCAGGTTTCATGTTCCACCTTTACTCCCTCACTTCCCTCTTTGTTTTTTTCTGGGTAATATTTCCAGGAGTCTAGAATCACATTGTGATTGGTAGTCTCTTCTGTTGAATTTCTGTCTTCCCCATTCAAAAGTTGGTTGCATGAGAATTGGGCCTTTTTTCTTTTCTTTTTTTTTTTTTTTAGTTCTTACTATAGGACACTATTTCATTTCCTCAGGAAAATAACTTAAATATGTAGGCCAATCTGAAGATGCAGATAAGAATTCATTAGTAGCCACTTGTGGTGGACGGTCATTAGCACCTAGAGGTCTGGGACCTGGACAGTGTTGGAAACTTGCCCTGGAAGCTGCATGGACATGTCTGAAACATATAGTCTTGCAAACCAAGGTCTCATCCAAAACTGTGAATGATGCCTGGCAGAGGCATAATGTTGAGGTGGTTGTGTGTCTAGTGGTAAATAAAAGACAGGCGTCCATCAAGCTTCCTGAACAACTAGAAAAACCACAGCCCACATTTCTCCAGTTTAGGACCTATATAGCCCCCATTTGGAAGCAACCCAAATGCCCTTTGACAGATGACTGCATAAAAAAGTTATGGGACGGGGGTCGGGCGGTGGCGCAGTGGGTTAAGCGCATGTGGCGCAATGCGCAGTAACCGGCACAAGGATCCCAGTTCGAGCCCCCAGCTCCCCACCTGCAGGGGAGTTGCTTCACAGGCGGTGAAGCAGGTCTGCTGGTGTCTATCTTTCTCTCCCCTTCTCTGTCTTCCCCTCCTCTCTCCATTTCTCTATCCTATCCAACAATGACAATATCAACAATAATAACTACTACAACAATAAAAACAACAAGGGCAACAAAAAGGAAATAAATATTTTAAAACGTCTTTAAGAAAACATTTTAGGGAAAAAAAGAAAAAGAAATGAACCACATTTTTAAAACTCAAATCCACACCACAGCAAACTGTCTTTCTCTATTTTGGGAAGGGCAATGGAAAGCAATCCTAAGCATGAAGTACTAGCCACTGTTTTTATGCACAGTTACTCCCTGTGTCAGCTCTGGCTTTGTACTTGACTTCTGGGTTTTCAGTCCCCTGCGTCCTCTCTTTGGTGACTCCATGGGCTGGGAGGAGCAGTGGGATGGGAGCATAGAGCAAAGTGCCTGCTGTTCCTTTGTAGCCCTGACAAGGAGAAGGACATTCTAGGACTGGCACGGAGCTCCCACAGCAAAGTTCATTTTATTGTGTAGGAAGCCCCAGGTTCACACATGCACATCAAATCAGCTCAAACAGCACAGAGGGGAGACTCCATGATCAGTGGAGGCTTGCAGTGAGCCTGGATCTCTATCTCAAAATCTCTGTCTCTCTTTCTCTGCCTCCAGGGCTATTGCTGCGTCTCTGTTCCCTGCACGATGAATCCACTGCTCCTGGAGGCTATTTTCCTCTTTTGTTGCCCTTGTTCTTTATTGTTATTATAATTGTTTTTGTTATTGCTATCATTGTTATTAGACAGGACAGAGAGAAATCTAGTGAGGAGAGGAAGAGAGAGAGGGCAGAGAAAGACAGATACCTTCAGACCTGCTTCTCCACTTATGGAGCCAGGGGCTCGAACCAGAATCCTTAGGCCAGTCCTAGAGCTTCACACAATGTGCACTTAACATGCTGCACTAGCGCCCAGCCACCTTGTCTCTTTTTAAAGGATTCAAAAGAAAAGGTCTTCTGGAACTAGTGGGTGGTCACAAGACCATAACAGTTAAGTAAATAATAAAAGAAAAGAAACATTTAAAGTCTATTAGACTGACCTCATGTGTCAGTATAGTGAGCAGAGCAATTCCACACAATCCATTGCAGTTATTTAATCACAGCAGCCATCAGTGTTCCTACCTTCATTTGTTTGACTCCTTAACAGATCTCTGTTTAGAAAGTTTAGAAAGGCAATGTCAGGGCACAGGCAGTGGCATATCTGGTAGAGCGCACAAATTACAGTGCACAAGCATCCAGGTTCTAGTCCCTAGCCCCCACCTGCAACAGGGAACCTTGATGGACAGTGAAACAGAACTACAGGCTCCTGTCTATCTCTCTACCCCCATCTCTCCTCTCAATATCTCTTATCTTTATTCGCAAGAAATAGTAAATCAAATCTTTTCTAAAGAAGGACACATTTAGTGTCAGAACTGACAAATAATCTGCCATAGAAATACAGATCTCAATGGTATTGGGCATGGATGAGCAGGAGTGTTCTCAGACAGGATCCTAGCAGAAGTTACTACTAGGCCCAGGAGAAGAGCCCTCGTACTGCAGTCGCCAGCTTTTCCTGTGCCAGATCCAGGTTCAAGCTCAATCCTCACCATAGGATGGAAATAAGTGTCAGCGCTGTGTTGTTGCCTTTCTCTCTCTCCCTCTCCCTCTCCCTATCTTTCTCCCTCTCTCTCTGCTATCCTGTAATTCAGTGGATGGAGCTGGTTACTGGCACCATGAATTCACTGGTCCTGTCAGTCATTTTCCTTTTTTTTCCTATTTTATTGAATAAAGATATATTGGGGGGGGGAAGAGAGAATAGAGAACGATAGACACCTGCAGCGTGTTTCATCTCTAAGCATGTTGGGAACTTGGACTCAAACCCAGATCCTTGCACATGGTCATGTGTGCCCTCAGCCTGGTGCCCCACCTCCCGGCCTCTTGTGTTATTTTTGATCTATCTCCCTCCTCTACTGGAAGAAAGACAAACCCAGTGCAATGTCACCCCAGACATCATGGAATATAAAGTTCCTATTGCACCCTGTACCAAGGGATGTCTGCATTATAAGCAAGGGAACCTGGGAAGCTTGCTCCCATGGACTCAGCAATTTCTATGCCTGGCACCTGCTTTCTGTAGGGTTTCCCTGGCTGAGTGCAGTGATGCTCCCACAGACACAGTGGCTCCATCCTGAGGCCCAGAGGGAGGACCTAAGGCACCATGTGGGCACTAGCTTAAGGTGAGTTGGCCTGATTGGTACCATTCTTCAGCCTGAGTCTGCATGTTGACTGTTCTCCGTTTAGGGCATCAAGACTGTGGATAGGAAATGAGTGAGCTGCCAACTATTGAGCTGCTGCGCTGGAGACCACAAGACTCCACTTCTATCTCCATCATCGCAGAGCCCTGCCATCTGGAGCAGACCTCTGAGGAGAACCCAGGTCAGTGTGTCCTCAGGCCCAGACACTGAGTAGGAACCAGCAGGGAGCACTGGTGAACCCCAGCCATTCTGCAAGTGTCCCCTCTGGGCCAATGACTGCCATCCTGATGTGGCTCCTGACATTGAAAGCCACCTGTAGGGGTGAGGGGGTGGTACAGGCAGGGACCAAGACCCACCCACAGTCCAACCTGGGGACACTTCCTGTTGTGAAATCAGACCCAGCTCACTGCTAGGGAGGGCGCTTATTTTTCAGTGGCTATAGGTAGATAGTGGCTCCTCCTCTTTGTCTCTGGAGCCTCTCTCACACAGGACTCTGTCTCTGTGCACTGTGTCTCTTACCAGACCAGAATGCAAGAAAGTGAAATGTATACATATCATAAATCCTCACATTTCCCCTTGTAAAGGGCCCAGGGATTTGTACTCAGTCTTCATGCTGGGGAACATGTGCTCTCTGTTATCCCAGATTCACCCTGGTCCCTTTTGGAATATCTGAACGCGGCAAGGTGTTCATCACCTCCTGTTCGTGAAAGGCTCAGGCTGTAGCTAGAGGCCAGGCTCCCACAGTGGATCAAGTTCAGACATCACAGAATATTAAGGGAGCCATTGTGTTAAAACCTTGGCTGTTCAATTTCAGTTGAGAAGTCACTATAAACAACCTGTCTGCATTGCCTGTGCTGACCAGTCTGAACACTTGCTAGAGTCTGCTGGTGACTGGTAACTTTGCAACAGTTACTCAACTCACACAAGGTTGCAAAGGGTATTGATGAGGTACTTTCTGGTCATAAATACATGTGCCAGTTTACAAATATATATATATATAGAGAGAGAGGAACAGGGAGAGGGAGAGGGAGAGAGACATGAAGGAGGGAAGAGAAGGAAAGTATAAAGAAAACAAAAGAAATGAGAACTAAGGAACAATCTGGCCCATTTGATGTCAAAGGGAGGAATCTGACTGATCCCCACCAAAGAGAGACCAGGTAGCAGTGCTGGCCTTGTGATTGCAGACAGATAGACACAGTGTCACAGAGGGACTGTGGGCCCTTTCCCACATTGGGAGCCCAGAGCGGGCCAGTAAGTGTCAGTGTTACATTAGAAGCATTTGAATGAAATGTTGGTGTCAGGTAAGTTGAGACAGCAATGCCTTCTAGTTGTGGGAAATACACACACACACACGCCCAACTTAGGCACACACAGAAAGGAAATAAGCAGAGGATTAAAAAACTGCCATGCAAAAGGAGACAAATAGGTCTCCAAAATGATCAGTGCACAGGTGGGTCCAAATCCAGGAGCAACCCCAAAGGTTAACAGACGGGAGTGTTTTAAATGCTTGTGGTCCATATACACAAGGGAAGTCTACTCACCCATTGAAGATGGAGAAATCATACTCTTGTGTCCTACTGTATGGAACTTCAGGTGGCCATGTTTAGTACCATTTGTTGGAAGGAGAAAGATGAGTATTTGGAAATCTCACTTATAGATAGAACTTAAGAAATAAGGAATAGGTCCAAGGCCCTGGCTCCCCACCTGTAGGGGAGTCTCATCACAGTCAGTGAAGCAATTCTGCCTGTGTCTGTCTTTCTCTCCCCCTCTTTGTCTTCCCCTCCTCTCTCCATTTCTCTCTGTTGTATCCCACAACAACATCAACATTAACTACAACAATAAAACAAAAAGGGCAACAAAAAGGAATAAAACAATAGTTATATTTTTTAAATGCCCTTTCCCTTCATTTAAAAAAAATTAGCAAGAAAAAGCCAGATACATGGCAGAATTTAGACTGGGCTTGGCCTGTTGCAACAAGACCAGGCCTTGTGCTGTAACAGGAAGAGGAAGAGTGGGAGCTAGAGATACCCACTCTGCCCAAGGGTGCAGAAAGGCTAACATGGCTGTGGAGTCAGTGTGCAAGTGACTGTCAGAGACGGGGAGAAATTGTGCCCACTTGATAACTACTATTTTTTAAATCATTCTTTCCTAAGTAGAAAAATAAACTGAAAGGAATTTTGAAGATTAACAATAGGCTGTTTTGAGTTGAGGTAGATTCATAAACCAGTGTTTCAGAAATTGATATCTTCCCTTTTTCAAAATGTGTTGCAACACCTTATCTTCCACCAGAGTCCACTGAACCCCCTGCACCTCATCTGCAGACTCTGGGGTCTAAGCACTAAACTCTAGTTTTCCACACAAAGAAGTTCTTCTGTCCTTAATTTAAACTAGATTTTATGGACAGAAGTCACTTTCCTAATTCAGGTGGCTCACTTATGTATTGTTAGGATTAAACTGAAGTTCTGTAGAATACAGTTTTTAGATCAGTATATAGTGCATAGTAATAGCCTCTCAGTCATTTATTTTTATATTCCCAAATGTATTGTTCTTAATTTTACAAATACCTCATGTGTTTTAGATTTTGCCCATTTGGCTTTGGCTGGAATTCAATTACTCTGCCGATCCTTGTCTCATCATCTAGTGGGTAACAACCTTTTCTAACATGGGCCAGGTAGTGAGTTACTGTTGTTTCCTTTCTCTTAAAGTTGATAATACAGGGTGGGGGAGAGAGCATAATGGTTATGCAAACAAACTCTCATGCCTGAGGCTCCTAAGTCCCAGGTTCAATCCCCCACACCACCATAAGCCAGAGCTGAGCAGTGCTCTGGTGTTTCTCTGTGTGTGTGTGTGTCTCTCTCTCTGCATTGCTCTCAAAAAAATAAATAAAATTAATTTTAAAAAAAGGATTAGAAGACCATTCCAGGCACACATGAGAAAACTCCATTTAGTCAGGACTATGAATGCCCTAACACAGTAAGGATTAATACTCTTCTGAAATCCCTTCTAGAAAGGTTTTGCAGTACATCTGGTGTCTCTGCTAGAATTATTTTAGTTCCAAGAATTTAAAGTATTAACTTAGTGCTATTAGTCATAGGAAATATTCAAAGGCTGTAGCAATACAAAAACCATCCTTGATTAGGTAGCATCATGAATGAATCTCAGCTTGTAAGGAAGTGTGTATCTGTATATATACACATACACATAGTTGTATGAGAAGTTTTCGCTAAGGAACTCAGTGTTCTAAGAAACATTTAAGATTGTTTTATGTACTGCATAATCCTGAAGTGTGAGGGCTTTATTTACATTTATGGTTTTTCATTCCATCAGTGAATGTCCCTCTCTAGTTAAGTGGAATTGAACTGCATTTATACTTCAAGCATTATTAACCTTGTGGATCTAGGACCTCCTGTATGCTTGATTTCACCACTTCTAGGCTGCTTTTTCATTCAGACAGAGGGACAAGAGAGGTGAAGAGAGACAGATGGCATACTGACTGCATTGAAACTTCTCCTGGTCCATTCTCTTCCCATATAGGGCCATGGCCCAATTCTGGGCAGCCTGCTCTACTTGGTGAACTATGTATGTTCAAGGGTTCATTTTCCACATTATTTTAAACTGTTTTTTCACAGGTAGCATTTGCAAAACAGTGTCTTGGAATGAGGATAGGTTGACTTTAGATGCCAGTTATAGGCATACCTGCTCTTTACAAATTAGTGAAAATTCAGTTTTCTAGATATTGGACATTGCTTTTCTTTATTATAAATTCCCTTTTCTTTATTATTCCTCCCTCCTTTTCTCTGTCTCTCTCTATTATTTGTTTGTTTGTTTGTTTGTTTTACCAGAGCACTGCTCAACTCTGGCTCATTTTATGGTGGTATGAGCTGCTGAGCCTGGGACTTTGGAGTGTCAGGTGTGAGAGTCTTTTTGCAGAACCAATGTGCTCTCTACACCTGCTGGAACAGTGACTTCTTTGTGTCAAATTCTTCTCAAGAGAACATACCAGAGCATCATTCTGGCACATTCAGTGCTGGAACCAAATTCAGGATCCTATGCTTGCAGGTCCTGCTTTCTGACTTCTGAGCTCCCTCCTGGGTCACAGTAATTCTGCTTTTAAAAACAACCAGAGGGAGTCAGGCTGTAGCACAGCGGGTTAAGCGCAGGTGGCGCAAAGCACAAGGAACGGCATAAGGATCCTGGTTCGAATCCCGGCTTCCCACCTGCAGGGGAGTAGCTTCACAGGCGGTGAAGCAGGTGTGCAGGTGTCTATCTTTCTCTCCTCCTGTCTTCCCCTCCTCTCTCCATTTCTCTCTGTCCTATCCAACAATGACAACAACAATAATAACTACAACAATAAAACAACAAGGGCAACAAAAGGGAATAAATAAAATAAATATTAAAAAAAAAAAAACCAGAGCACCTCTGAGCTTTGTGTGGATGCCAGTTATAGGCATAGCTGCTCTTTACAAATTAGTGAAAATTCAGTTTTCTAGATCATGGACATTGCTTTTCTTTATTATAAATTCCCTTTTCTTTATTATTCCTCCCTCCTTCTCTTTGTCTCTATGTATTATTTATTTATTTGTTTTATTTATTATACCAGAGCACTGCTCAACTCCGGCTTATTTTATGGTGGTGTGAGCTGCTGAGCCTGGGACTTTGGAGTGTCAGGTGTGAGAGTCTTTTTGCAGAACCAATGTGCTCTCTACACCTGCTGGAACAGTGAACTCTTTGTGTCAAATTCTTCTCAAGAGAACATACCAGAGCATCATTCTGGCACATTCAGTGCTGGAACCAAATTCAGGATCCTATGCTTGCAGGCCCTGCTTTGTGACTTCTGAGGTCCCTCCTGGGTCACAATAATTCTGCTTTTAAAAACAACCAGAGCACCTCTGAGCTCTGCTTGTGGTCATGCCAGAGGTTCCACTGGGACTCCAGAGCTTCAGGCATGAAAGCCTTTTGTGTAACCGCTATGCTGCCTCCCAGTCACTGCAGTTGTGTTTGCAAAATGGACTTGTAGCACCAAGGTTTGGTGCAGGGACCTGAAGGAGCCAGGAGCAGCCCTGAGTGCTGCCATGTAGGTGTTGTGAACTGAAGCTGGGTTTGGAGGTCAGTTTACTGTGTCAAGAAAGCTTCATGGAACTCATTGTGACACCTGTGCTTTTCCTCCCTTTATTATGTTTTTATCAGAGTCTAAGTATTCTTTAAAGGAGGCTTGGTGCTCTTCTCTTTTCAGACCCACTAGAATTCTTTTCTCCATTGTACTGTCAGCATCATGACTTCCATTGGTTTGAAGCCCATCGGTAACTCTTTAGAATCACTGCTGCTTGAATGTTGCTAACATTATGCTTGTTTACACCTGAATTGTGGCTTCTGGTGGGCAGAAGACGTGTACTTTCTTTCCTCTCTCAGAGCCTAAGTTGTGTCTAATGCTGTGCAGTTGTTAAATCACCAGTAGCCACAAACAACTTTTCATGCTTCTCTTTTCTGTTTTCATATTAGTATAAATAGAGATTGCTCTGGCTCTGTGAATGTCTTTTTTTCCTTCCCAAGGGATTTTCTGATTATGATAAGTAGTTATTTTTTGTTGTTTTTATTTTTGTAACTTACAGGTTTAAATTTATTCTGCTATGCAATGGCACTTAGTCTTCCCGAGTTAAAAGTGCTAAAACTGTTTTTAAAAGACCAGAGGCATAAAGGGGGAAAATGATAGTTATAACTAAATATCTTTTTTAACATTTGTATTAGGGATTTAGTAATGCTTTATAAGATTATAATATGGACAGCCGTGATTCCACACCAAACCCATTGCCAAAGTTCTGTACTTCTGTCCACAAGAGGAACCGCCATAGTTTTCACAAAATCTTAGAAGTCAGCTTGGCTGCTTCTATTTCTTTCACTTTTTTCCAAGTTCATTTGTTCCAATTTTCTATCTTCTTTGTCCAAAAGGACATGGTACTATCTCTTTTTTAAATTGCAAAATATTTTCATATTAAGTATATACTTGAAATTATTATTATTATTATCATCAAGTTTATCAGTGGTGTGGTAGTATAAGTAATGGTCATTAATTTTCTGTTTTATGTCTTAGAACAGAGAGAAATTAAGAGGTGAGTGGGAAGAAAAAAGGGAGGGGGACCGGTGTAGTTGGTTAAGAGCACATGGCAGGAAGTTTATGGACCAGTTTAGGAATCCACTTGGTGCCACCCATTCCCCACCTGCAGAGGGGTCACTGTACAAGGGGATGAAGCAGGTCTGCTGGTGTCTATGTTTCTCTCCCCCTCTCTGTCTTCCCCTACTCTCAATTTCTCTCTGTCCTGTCCAACCACTATGACAGAAATAACAATAATAATAACTACAACAAAGATAAACAACAAGGGCAACAAAAGGAAAAAACAGCCTCCAGGAACAGTGGATTTGTAGTACAGGCACTGAGCCCCAGCAATTATCTTTGGGGGGGAATTAAATAAAAAAAGAAAAGAGATATATAGAGAGAGGGACTTTCAAACCTACTTCCCCACTCATTAAACATCCTCCCTGCTGGTGGGGAGCAGGAGCTCAAACCCAGTTCCCTGTGTATGGTAAGAGCAGTCTCAGCTGTGTGCATCACCAGCCATGCCCCATTCTAACGTGGTTATCTAGTTTTCTGTGTTTAGGTTGGTTCCACATTAGACTTACCAACTATATAGCTATATAAACATAGCTGTGCATGTGTCTTGGGATTAGCATACAATTAATAATCTAGAGGGGAGGGGGAGATGGAGAAGGGGAGAGACAGAGAGGTACCTGCAGCCCCGCTTCCCTGCTCTTGAAGCTTTCCCCACCTCAGGCAGAGACCAGAGAATTGAACCTGGGTTATTGTGCACTGTAAAGTGCGCTCAACCAGGTGCACCACTGCCTGGACCCTAAAAATAATTTATATTTTTAATGAGAGAGATACAAAGAGAAAGAACAAAGCACTGCTCAGCTCCAGGTTATGGTGGAGCTGATAATTGAACCAGGGACTTCAGAGCCTCAGGCATGAAAGCCTGTGACATGCAGAACCATTATGCTGGCTCCCCAGCAGGGACAGTGAAAGATAAGGAAGTCAGATGAGTGACATGCCTGGAGACAATCTGAGTATTCAAGACTATGGGAAGTTCTTAAAAATTGAGAAAAGTGGGCAGTTTGTGTGTCACCCAGTAGAGTACTTAAGTTGCCATGTTGGTAACCTTGGTTCCAACCCCAGTCCCCACCCGCGAGGCAGGGAGGGGGGAAGTTTTAGAAATAGTAGAACAGTTCTGCACCTCGGTTCTTCATCTTTGTCTCTACATACATTCAAAATGAAAAAATAAAGACAGCTGATTATGATGTTAGAGTCTTGTCGCTAATAGTAAAAATAACATAAATGATATATTAGTAATATATGAATAAAATAAATAAAAATTAAATTAAGACAGTTGATAATGATGATAGAGTCCTATAGCTAATGAGCAGAAGCCATAGCATTAACAACAACAATGAAACATCAAGAAGAAAATGACACATTGGCCTTTAGAGGATTTCAAATATTATGAATAGGGTACAGAAAAAGTACAAGTGTCAATAAATACATAAAAATATTACACTTGTTCAGTTATTATCAGGGAGGTGCAAAAGAAACTATAATGTTGATTATATTTATAAGTAGCATAAAAAAAAGTGGGTCACTATTGAAAAATATATATAAAAAAAACTCCCATGCTCAGTGATTTGGGACTGAAATCATTGTTTCCATCTTTTTTTAAAAAAGATTTTTTAAGGTGCATTTAAAATTTTTTATGTATTTATTTTTCCTTTTGTTGCCTTTGTTGTTTTTATTTTTGTAGTTATTATTGTTGTTGTCCTTGTTAGATAGGTTAGAGAGAAATGGAGAGAGGAGTGGAAGACAGAGAGGGGGAGAGAAAGATAGACACCTGCAGACTTGCTTCACTGCCTGTGAAGTGACTCCCCTGCAGGTGGGGAGCTGGGGTCTAGAACCGGGATCCTTACACTACTCCTTGCATTTCAGCCACATGCCCTTAACCCGCTGCTCTACTGCCCAACTCCATGTTTCTATCTTTTTTTATTGCCTTCCCGAGCTTTTTAACTTTTTATTCATTTGTTTATTCCCCTTTTGTGCTCTTGTTTAGTTGTAGTTAGTATTCTTGTTGGCGTTGTTGGATATGACAGAGAGAAATGGAGAGAGGAGGGGAAGACAGAGATGGGGAGGGAAAGATAGACACCTGCAGACCTGCTTCACCACTTGTGAATCTACTCCCCTGCAGGTGGGGAGCTGGCGGCTCTAACTGGGATCCTTACACTCGTCCTTCTGCTTTGTGCCACCTGTGCTTTACCCACTGTGCTACCGCCCGACTCCTGAACTTAAACTTGTTTAATTTTCAGGTGTGGTAGTAGTGTACACAGGTTTTCATTTTTTTAATTTTGACAAAAACATATTATGATATTTTAGAAAATTTGAAATTTTTATTTTGGAAAACGTGTACTTGCTTGTTTAAAAATGTCACTTCGAAACTTGGAAGTAGAAGTTATGCTGGGTCACTATTAGTTCTGGTGTATATTCTGGACCCGTCTCCCCAGTGAGGCTGGTTTTCAGTGTCATGAGCTTGTTTTCAGGAGGGAGAAATGGCCAGAGAGGTGGCACTTGAAGCAGAGTGTTCAATTTCCCTCTCCTCTGCTGGCCCTGACCTGGGGTCTGTGCTTGAGGAGGAACTAACTGGGGGTGTCCTCAAATAGCTGCTCCAACAGGAAGGACTCCTGGTAGCTGGAAGCCAAGCCAGAGACTTCCTGTTCCTGAAACTGCTCCTCAGTCACAGGCAGTGGAGACATTCCATTTTCATGGTGATATTAACCATCTGTATGGAGAGAAATCCAAATCAAATGCTTTGAACTGCCCCCTCCACTTGAGGAGAAGCATTGCCTGGTGTATGAAGAAATTGGAAAATGGCATCAGTGCTGCAGAGTGAAGGCCAACCATGACATGATGCAGATTTTCAAATTATGCAAAAGAAGAAATAAAAAAAGAGGGCTAGGCAGTTGTGCAGCTGGTTAGGCACACACCTTACCAAGTGCTAGAACCCAGGATTGGGTGCCACTACTCTGCCAGAAGGTCTTATTATTGACATGAGGCTGTTAATGAAGATGAGAAATTAAGGAGGAATTGGTTTGTGATAAATCATTAAAAATGATTGCATCCTAATGCAATAAAGAATTGTAAAAAGAGCACACAGTATCCAAGGGGCATGCAGACAGTATCCATAGGTCTAGTATATCTGTAAGTGGGATCTCATGAGAATAGCATAGTGGGATCTCCTAGCATAATGGTTATGCAAAGAGACTGTCATGCCTGAGGCTCCAAAGTCCCTGGTTCAACCCCCCGGACCACTATAGGCCATAAGCCAAAGCTGATCAGTGCTCTGGAAAAAAAGCAAAAGTAAGAAAGAAAGAAAGAACCTTCCTCAGGGCCAGGCAAGGCAGTACACCTAGTTAAGTACACACATTACCATGGACAAGGACCCACATTCAAGTCCTAGGCCCCACCTTAAGGGGAAAACTTCATGAGTAGTTAAGCAGTGCTCTAGGTGACTCTGTCTCTTTCCTTCTTTATCTCCCCTCCCCACTCAATTTCTTTCTGTATGTATCAATAGTAAAACAAAGAGACAAAAAAACTCCAAGGGAAGAAGATGGTGTCCCATATCTGAAAATGGGGAAAGATTTAAGATGGGAAAGAAAAAATATCCAAGGTCACATGACTGAAAGATTCTAACTTAGTGAAAGAAGTACATTTACAAATTGGAGAAGATACTCCGAATTACTTTGTTCAAGTTCACATGACTCATTTCTTTATATTCCTAAATGTGTGAAACCACCTAGTAGCTCTCACCACCTCAATTCATTAAACATAATCAGCTCCAGCCCCTCCCCCCCTAATGGAAGTGCCAAGCTATCTCAAGAATTATGGGTTTATCTCTTATGGGAAACACAGGGCTTTGGAGTGGGATGAGCATGCAACTCTACCCCTATACTTGGATAAGTTTATTAACTATTATTCAGTCACTACTAAAAATGTGGGTAAGAGAATGTCTTAGTCCCCCATAGTAAATGTCGTAGCTATTGTATTGCAATTCCAGAAAACAAATGATACTCAACGAACTTTCTTTTGCCACTGGACTTGGTGGCTACATCATGACTCCACAGCTCCTGGCTGTCATTTTCTTCTTTTTCATTTGATTTGATAGAGGGGAAACGGGGGAGAAAGGGGCATAGAAATAGAGAGACACCTGCAGTACTGCCTCACCACTCATTAAGCTCCCCCTGCCACAAGTAGGACTCAGAACTTGAACCCAGGTCCTCTTGCATGGTAACATGTGCACTCTACCAGGTACTCAACTGCCTGGTCCCTCCTAGCTTGCTTTTGGTCCAGTATCATAAAGAAAACTTGAGCTTGTTATTTTCTCTTTAATTAGTAGAGTCACCCATTCCAGGGGGAAATAATCCACAGGGAGCAATCCAAACCACTCTGTATATGCAAAAGTATGTTGCTCTTTAATAGTTTTCTGGGTTGGCAAGGAAATCTTATAATTGGAGGAGAAATTGGGTTTGGGCTCAGTTGGTGGTGCTGGTGGTTAACTGCACATGCTACTATGCACAAGGACCTGGTTTCAAGCCCCAGGTCCCCACCTGCAGGGGTCTTAGCAGCTACATGTGTTTGCCTGAATCATCCATTGGGGGACAAGGGAGAGCACACAGCTGTCCTTGTGGGGGTCAGAGCACGTGTGGCTAATAGACTCCCAGATGGAGCTGTGCTCCCCCTGAGAGTCATGAGGAGACAGGCAGAGCCTGACTGCAGTCTTACTGAAAAGAGACCACGAAGCTGCGGTCAGCCCAGCCCAGGACCAGCGATGTGCGGGCTCTCGTGGCTTTCCTCATGTTGGGTTCCACCCACATGTCCATCAGGGGCACGGAGTACTTGATTCGGAAGTGATTCTGAAGTGACTCTTGTACCTGGAGAGGGAATAGAGCACAGCACTGTAAGCTTGTATCCCATAGATCTGTGAGCAGCTGAGTTTCTCCTGAGGAGATGGTGGGTTTCTTGCTTTTATTCAATTTTTATTGGGGGGATTAATGTTTTATAGTCGACAATAACTACAATAGTACATGCATAATATTTCTCAGTTTTCCCTGAGAGTTTCCCCATAATGATACAACCCCCACTAGGTCCTCTGTCATTCTTTTCCAAGACCTGTATTTCCCCCCACTCCTCCACCCCAGTTTTTTACTTTGGTGCTTTACACCAACTTCAGGGTGAGCAGGTACATACTTTGTGTTGGAGATAAGCAGCACGTTAGAATATAAGATCAGTTGCCTTTTCTGCCACCTCCCACCCTTCTGGAATTTGCCAGAGCCAAAGAACTAGATATGGCCATGAGGCAACACTAGGTTCTTCTCTTCTGGACCAACCTCCTCCACAGAAGAGCTGCAACAGAGCAGACCCACAGGGCAGTTTGTCACTGGCAGGCAGGACACAGGGGCTCCTGCTGATGTCAGCACTCACAGAGCATTACAGAGGAGTCTAGTTCCCCAGAAGGGCTCAGCAACCCAATTCAGGAGTCTTGAGCTCCACACTCTCCTGTGAGAGTTGAGGTCACTCAGGGCTGGTGGTAATGGAGGGAAGCTTAAAGGACAGGGCACAGGGCCTGCCACTTCAGTGTCAGGGGACAAGGAAGTAGCAGAGTCTCAGGACCTGGTAGAAAGGAGACACTGAGAGGGAGTTAGGGGAAGTGAGGGTATTGGGGCCCTGGTGCTTGGTGCTGGTAGAGGATCTGAGTGGGGGTGAGAGTATTGTGCAGACACCCTGTGTCAACAAATCACACTGTAGTGAATTAACACTTACCCCAAAATATAAGGATAAAAAAATGTAAGGGGACACTAAGAGGTCAAAGGAGAGAGGATGAGAAATGTTTCAAAGAACCAACTCAGGGACACAGGGCCAAGGCCTGAAGGCAGCACAATGTTTAGAGTGTTGCGGAACATAATCAACCCCAAGTATCCTTTGCAGTTTTTGCCTCAGTGACTCTGCCTCTCTTCCTACCCATTCATCTCCCCTTTTCTTTTCTCTTTCCTTCTTTTTTGTTCTCTCTCTCTTCCTCTCTCATAAAAATAATTTTAAATGGATCTATGTGTGACCTATAGGGATCAGATTGCATAGATCCAAGAGTGTGAAGAAGTCATTCCATTGTGGTCTCAGGTTAACATACACACTTAGATAACAGGATTCTGGAAAACTGACTCTAATCTCCTTTAAGCCAGTCATCACTTTGGGCTTGAGGGGGGCAGGAAACCCATGATCAGCCGAGAATAAACCAAACATTCAAATGTTTCTCAACTCAAGGACATAGAAAGCTATTCCTTAGCTTGCCCAGAGTAAGCCCACAGGACTCAGATCCTAACAGGTCAAGCCTGCTCTCTGGCATCAGCAGAAGGGAATCTCATGAGCACAAGTAACTGTTGATGACTAGGGCTGAAGCTGAGGATCCTGTCAGTGGGAATCACACACTGGGACCACCCTCTTCCTCCTCTGCTGGTCACACAGGGCATGTGAACAGACTCTACCATAAGCAGGGCAGCCAGCCCAGACACCCTGAAAGCCTGGAAGAGTTTCTGGTAGACACAGACATCCTCTACTCTTCACTCCTTGATGCGAATGAGAGAGCTGGGCACAGCACTGTGTGCACTATTCAGCTCAGTCTCCAAGACTGAAGATTCCACTGTAGCCAGGGACCCTGGGCTGTGATGTCAGTGGTAAAAGGTCAGTGTCATAACAGAGTTGACAGAGTGACCCTCTGAAGCCAGTTGCACCTACAGCTTTGAGTCTTTTAATCTTTTCCTTTTGAGATGACTATAGACTTCCATGCTTTTATTGGAAATAATAGAGATTCCAGAAGACTTGCCCCTATTTCATGCAGTGGTCATCTAATTATATAATTCTAAACAGAGTAAATATCACTGTTGGATATTCACATGGATGCTGTCACAGACATACTATTACCAGGAGTGTGTGTATGTGTGTGTGTGTGTGTGTGTCTGTCCGTGTGTACATACACAACGGCAATGTTATCTTCATGAAACCATTTTTGAAAGAATGAATCCATTGGCAAATGAGTTGTGGACATTCTTTGATGTCCTTCAACTCTAGTGTAAAAGACACACATTCAAGGAACTATTGGAGGACTTGATGTATCCTAGAATAGATGCCTTAGCTTCTTGGTATGTTTTCTCTTTTATTCATTAATTAATCAATTTATTTATCTTAATGAGAAGGATAAGAGCATTGATCAGCTTAGGCCTTTGTCAGTAGGATTGAACCTGGAAAGTACTCCAGACACACATGAAAGTCTTTCACTTCTTAAAAATTATGTAATTAATTAATTAATTTTATTATTTATTTATTCCCTTCTGTTGCCCTTGTTGTTATATTGTTGTAGTTATTATTGTTGTTCTTGTTGTTAGATAGGACAGAGATAAATGGAGAGAGAAGGGAAAGACAGAGGGGAAGAGAAAGACACCAGCAAACCTGCTTCACCACCTGTGAAGTTACTCCCCTGTAGGTGGGGAATTGGGGGCTCGAACCAGGATCCTGATGTTGGTCCTTTTGTTTTTCTCCACCTGTGCTTAATCCACTGCGCTACTGCTGGACTCCCTTTTTTGTTATTTTATATATAGTTCACTGGACAGTGACAGAAAAAGTAGAGTGAAGGAGATGGAGGGAGAGAGGAGAGACACCTGCAGCACTGCTTCAACTACTTGTGAAGCTCTTCCTCTTCATGGGGACCCGTGTCTTGAACCCAGCAGCTTGTAACTAGTGCTCTGAGCCAGGTGCACTCCAGCCTTCCACCACTTCTTGTTTTAAACAGCTCTGTAGGATGCACTCCACCTGATCAAAGATGAGAAACATCCAGATTAACATCAGTGAGAGAATCACTGGTCAGGAAAATCAGGGTGTTGAGCACCAGACAGTGTGTTTGTGTCTGTGTCTGCTTGTGTGGGAGAGAGGTGGGGACAAGCCTGTTCTCACCTGCTGCATCATCTGAGTGCATGACCAGGCTGAGTGGTTCCTCAGACTTTTCTTTCTTTCTTTCTTACCTTCCCTTAATATCTTATAAACTATTTGAAGGAAAATATGACGTTCTTACTAATGATGTGATGCTTGAACAATGCTTTTCCTCACTCAATCCAGGAAAAACGAGAGAGATGTTTGTCTTTGCCATAAGGAAGGATGAAAATATTAAGGAGGCAATGGACCACATATGCTAGATTTCCTTCATGCTGCTGGCACACGGTAAAGCACAGACAGGTGGCCATGATGTCATTCACTTCCCTTGTTTGTCAGAGACTCATTGGAACTTCACCTCTAAAAGGTTCAGACAGATTTGCTTTAGCTGCAGTTTTGGGATTCAGCTAGTTGAGGGCACTCATCACCTACACAGGGCAGCAAAATGAACAACACTCACTCAGTTTTCTTCTTCAAGTACTTAGAAAGGAGATTCTTCCAATAGATACATTCACATATTTTAATTGTGAATTATCAACTTATAACAGTGCATATTGTTGAATAAGAATCAGAAATTCAAAGTACATGTACATTGTCAGCTGGAGGCATTCAGCAATATTTTCTAAAATGATTCTTTCTCTGGTTTATGTTTTTTAGATCTTTGGAATTATTCCATTCCATACTTTAGAGATGCATCTGGGTCCAAATTTACACAACACTTTTTTATTATTTTTTAGTATTTATCTATTTTCTCCTGTGTTGTCCTTATTGATCTTTATTGTTGATCTTTGTTGTTGTAGTTATTATTATTGTTGTTATTGATGTCATTGTTGTTAGATATGCCAGAGAGATATGTAGAGAGGTCGGGAAACAGAGACAGGGAAAGAAAGATAGACACCCGCAGACCTGCTTCACTGCCTGTGAAGCGACTCCCCTGCAGTGGGGAGTTGGGGCTTGAACCAGGATCCTTAGTCAGTCCTATCGCTTTGCTCCACAATCACTTAACCTGCTGTGCTCTCGCCTGACTCGCTACACAACACTTTTTGTGTGTCCAGAGTTAAGTATCGTAATAAATAGTTTGAGTTTCCTTAGTACATTTGGGATCCATTCTCTTCTTTGTGTCCAGGTTATAACCGCTGGGGCTCAGTGTAGGAACTAGGAATCCACTGCTCCTGGTTGCCATTTTTAACCTTTTTTCTTTTCTTCTTCCCTATTTTGTTGGCTAGGACAAAAAGTAATTCAGAAGAGAAGGGAGGGAGGAATATATATGGAGAGAGAGAAAGAGAGAGAGAGAAAGAGAGATAGAGACCCCTAAGACCTGCTCCACTTGTGAAGCCTCCTTGCTGCAGGGATGAGCAGGAACTGGAATCTGGGCCCTTGACCATGTACTGTGTGTGCTTATCTGGGTGCACTATCGCCAGCCCCATAATGAAGCAATTAAATGGACAGCTTTTTACTCTATAGCCTAGAGAAACACCAATAAGTGCTCTCTTACATCTTAATATGTCATTCATATAGCCATTGAGTAATAACTTTGTCTCATACATTTGGGGCCAAGATTGGAACATGCATTTTTCTTTGCATAGTTCTGTCTGCAAAGGAGATTCTGCAGATGAGAAAGAGGGAAAGGATCCAGCAGGAGGCAGCATTTTCTGGCCTCAAGTTTCAAGATTGAGCCCCAGGGGCTGGTCAGCTCCTGACAGCCAACCACAGATAAACTCCACAGGGGTGCTGAGTGGTGGCTCACCCTGATGAGAGCACATGTTTTCATGCCCAAGGAACCTACAAAAGGTTAAGACAGGAAATGTGGAGGAGCACTGGCTGCCCTCTGCCTTGGTTTTTTTACAGTTATGTGTGAGAAATTGCCAGATAGCTTACTGGAAACAGAGTCTTTCAGGTACTGGCTTAGATAGCAATCCTAAACTCTAGGACATCTTATATGAATATCCCCCAAGTTTGAAGGTAGACAGTCTACAGGGCCTGATAGAAGGTTAAGGATGTACTGGTGGCCTTCAACTTCTCTAGAACCAGAATGAAACAGCTTATGAACTCCACCACTATGTTCAGAGGGAAAGCAGGGGTCTCCTGGATAATAGCTATTGTACAGGAGCAGTTTGGGGCGGCCCTGTCCCCAGAGGCCATCACAGACTTAGGGGTGAGCTCAAGGCACTGAGGAGGAGAAGATTTGGCCAAATTGGGGCCATGGGTGTGTGGTATATGGTGGAGTGCTTCCAGTAAAGTTTCCATATCACTGATGGTGGTGATGATGTTACTTTTCTGGTCCATTGCCACCAAGAAGCTCTGATGGATGGTGCCTGATGACAGATTGTACAAGTCCTGGGATACACCCCCCCCAGCAAATAGATCTGTGACATAGCAGTGTGTTGAATGACGAGCTCAAGTGGACAATCTGTGTGCTGAGAGGAGGTGGAGAGCCAGGCGGTCACCAGGCCCACTTTCTAGTTGAGAGCATTATAGAAGGAGAGAAGGAAGAAAGCCCAACCAGTCTTACGTCCAGGAGGAGAATGATGTACCTCACCATGGAAATGTTTCCTTTACGTACAGTCCTTTCATGAGTAAAGACAGAAAGCAGAGAGGGCACTGAGTTTTGTCACATACTGTCTTTCAGGCTTCTGCCTTTTAATGGACAGTATTTGTTGCAAGAGTCACCAGGGGCCTGGCAGTGGTGCACCTGGTAGTGCACACACAGGAGCCCAGGTACTACCTGGTTTTAAGTCCCTGGACCCTATTCCTGGGTGGGGGAGGGAGTGGAGAACACCTCCCATGTGGTGGAGCAGTGCTGCTGATGTCTGCCTTTATCCTTCTCTCCCCATGTCTATATCTCTCTGGCGTGGCAAATTAGAAAAGGAAAAAATGACTGCGGAGAGCAATGGAATCATAGTGCAGGCATGAGCCCCAGCAATAACACTGGTGGTTAAAAAAAAAGAAAAAAGTCAGAATAATAAAATTATTTAACTAGACATCCTAGTCTGGTCATACTACATAGCAAGCTAATACACTTTTTCAATACATAATTATTGATGGGAGAGTATTAGAATGGTATGGAGAAAATGGCTCCTAAAGAAATTTTTAAAAAGCTGGTCAAAAACATCCCTGTCTTCTTTCAAAATAACCTGGTTCTGAAGCAGGTATTGATGGTTAGACACTGTGGGATGAAACAGAGTGTTTCTTTCTTTTTTTTAATTTTATTTTATTTATTTATTCCCTTTTGTTGCCCTTGTTTTTTTTTATTTGTTGTAGTTATTATTGTTGTTGTCATTGTTGGATAGGACAGAGAAATGGAGAGAGGAGGGGAAGACAGAGAGGGGGAGAGAAAGATAGACACCTGCAGACCTGCTTCACTGCCTGTGAAGCGACTCCCCTGCAGGTGGGGAGTCGGGATTCGAACCGGGATCCTTATGCCGGTCCTTGTGCTTTGTGCCACCTGCAGAGTGTTTATTTCTAATGGGAATCTGGATCCTACTTCTTTCCAGTCTCAGAATAGAGTCCATGCCTAATACATACACTTACTGTATCACTTCCTGGATTGCCTGAGACACTAGGGAAATCTAAAAACATCCTCGATCCATCCATCAACACAGATCCAGCATCACTGGACACAGTTTGAGTCATCTTTTTAGGTCTGTCTTCCAGGATTTTCTCTCCTTTTTCTTGCTACTCTCTTTTTCCTTCCCTTAGGCTCTCAATCTTCCTCAATATTTTCTAAGATAGTAATAATATAAATGAATGAAAACAGATGTACAAAAACTTACAGATCCACTTATATCCTTCTATATAACACACTTGTGCTTGTACTGCATGAGCAATCTCTATACATTTAGAAATAAGTAATAAGTCATTATCAAGACAATATATTAGATTCACTATAAAGTGTTATTTTAGTTTATCTACAAAGGAAAGGTGTCTCAGGTACATTATCTTTTTTTTTACCGGATACTATTATTTAAATTCTAGACACCGCTGTTTTTTTGTGTGCATTAAGTATCTGAGTGTCAAAGGACTGAAAGGACTAGTTTATACCCCTTTGCCTTTCATTATTTCTTTCTTCTCTTTCCTTTCAAAGAAATCTTTTCCTTTAAGCAAAATGTACTCTTGGTTATCACAAATATAATAATGAGAAAATGAATACATACTACCTGGACAGAAAAGTATTTTTATGCATGGTATGTGTGTGTGTGTGGTGTGGTGTGTAATAGAGAGAGGGAGAGAAACGGGGAGAAGGCCTGTGAGTTTCCTGAGTCATAATCAGCTCTGATAATGATGCCTGATGGATGACCCTGTCCCCAGAGAGGTTGCAGACCTGGCTCTAGACTAGCCAAGTCGGATTCATATCTTGCTGTCCTGGTGTCAGACCAGTTCCTCTATAGGCCTCCAGTTCTATAAAGGCAAAGCCTGTCACAGAGATTGAACCCATTCTTTCCAGTCCCTGGCACATATGGAGAGGGCTGCGCTCTAGTGTTTGAATTAAAACACCAGCCTTAATCCTGTTTCTCAAAGCCAGAGGCCAGAATCTCATAGTAGGTCATCTGTGGCGGCTAACCCTTGCTTCTGAACACAGAGACCAACAGGCCAACAACTTTCAATCCCACAGACAGTTCTGTCCTAGTTAGTTTCTGGCTCAGAAATGTTCCTTGTGGAAGGAATGGTAACTGGAGCTTCAGAGGCATGTGGCCATCTGTCCCCCTGGGCATTGCTGGGCTCCTACCTCTCCTCCCATGGGTGTTATGCCTGGACATTTCAGGACCCAGTGGGAGGCTGTCTGATGACAGAGTTGTCCAGCAGCAGGGAAGGAGAGGAAAGAGCAGAAGCTGCTTAGTGTGGCCATGTCTGAGGTTTCTCAAGTGGTCCTTGTCACAGTGCGCACAGGCAGAGCCATCATGAACAGTGAGGCTGCAGCTCTGTGGGCTGCATCAAGGGTGCCATCACGGCCACCCATCCCGGAGCCCAGCCCAGCCCTGGGCCATGTCCCCCATGACAGTAGAGCTGTGTTGTAGGTCTGTGGTCTGAACAAGAGTGAGGTTGCTGAGGAGCACTATTAATAATCAAGATAACTGAAGCCGAGGTGGGTGGAGGAGGAAAGGAGCCTTTTATTTATGCTTGAACCAGGGTCTCAGGTCTTTCTCATAAGTCTTGCACCAGACAAAGGGGCGGTACTGCCTTATATCAGGGCACAGGCTGGAAAACAGTAGGCATCATTCCAGACGCAGAGGCTACAAGGTTAAGGGGTGGGACTGGGACCCATTGCTGAAGGTCTGTTTGCCTTAGTTACTATTATCTTTCTTGCAGAGCTGTGCCTGGGAAAGTTTAGCCTCCACAAAAGAGAACCCACTGGTGGTGGGGGCAGGATGTCTAGGTGGGCAGGTGTTGGTCTGCTCCGGAATTCTGCCTCAGGGACCTCTTCTGTTGCACTGCTTACACTGGTCTATTTACATAATCACTGTGTTACCTGGGAACCGCCCTGCATACAGGGCATTGGATTAATCCCCACTGGTTCTAGCTTTTTCCTTCTCCCCACCCCCTATCCTACGTACTTCCTCTTCCTGACACTTCCGCCTCAGGAGATTATATATATAGGACAGGATTGTGATTAGAGCTAGCTTGCACTGCATCCCCGCTCATCAATAAAGATAGAACTGCATTTCCAGCTCAGCCTTGAGTCCCTGGTCGTCTCTCTCCCACCCGCAAAGCTAGAACAGCAACTGGCGCCCCGAACAGGGACTGGCAGGCAGGAGTTAGTGGGGTTTATTGAAGCGTCTTCTTAGTAAAGGTTCAGTCTGTGTCCCCATCCACACACCCATAGATAAACCACTAGAGTGTGCACACAGTCTCAGAAATAGGTTCACAGTTTGCTTTTTTTCCCCACACATATAGACTCACTATTCAACATATGAGTGAAACCATTCTGTAGTTGTCCTTACTCCTAACTTGCTTCACTGAGCATCATCTTCTCAAGTTTCAGCCACTTTATCCCAAAGGACACAACGTCATCCTTTTTGATTACTGCATAGTACTCTTTTTTCATCTAGGCATCTGTCAAAAGGACATTTTGGTTGTTTCCAGGTATTTGCTATTGTGACTAAAGCAGCTGTGAAAGTGGGGGTGCACATATCCCTCTGAACCAGTGCTTTTCTATCTTTTGGGTATATGCCTAAGAGTGGAATTGCTGTGTCATGTGGTATTTCCTTTTTTATTTGTTTAAGGATTCTCCATACTGTTCTCCTCACTCAATTTACCAGTTTGCATCCCAAAGGCAGTGCAGGAGAGTTCCCCTCTCCCCACATCCTCTTCAACACTTGCCTTCTCTTGCTTTACAGATGGAGTCCATATCACAGGTGTGAGGTGGAATCTCAGAAGTGGTTTTGATATGCACATCTCTGATGATGAGTGAACTGGAGCATTTCTGCCTATGTCTGTGGGCCAGGGGTATCTCTTCTTTAGAGAGCCACCTACTCGTATATTCTGACATTTTTATTGTGTTCTTTTTGTTGAGTTTTCGACTCACCTTTCTAAATTTCTCTATATATATATATCAAAAATAAAACAAAAATGACCACTAGTAGGGCAACAAAATTGAGAATAAATAAGTAAATATAATTTTAAAAAAGAAAGACCACTAGCAGCTGTTGATTCATCATTCATGCAGACACCAAGTCCTAGTGGTAATCCTGGTGAAAATAAATAAATAAATGCCTTTAGAGAAAATCCTGGAGTCCTTGCACTTAAATATCATTATTCCTACTATGCAGGAAGAGCACACTTAATAAAATTCAGGGTGCTGGTGGAGATGGGCCCTTCACCATGTGAGGGTGATGGGGGACTGCAGCCCCTGCCCCTGGCCTGCCCCTTGGGCTCAGAGCAGAGTTGCTGCTGCCATTGGTGTGGGTCACACTCCAAGCTCATGCTCATCCTCACCCAGAGACAACCTTTCCCTCAATCCACAGCCCACATGACCATGTTCAGCAGGGCCTCGAGACAGAAGTGCAGCCTTAGCCAGGCCAGCTCAGTGCTGGGGAGAACCAAGCTCAGAGAAGATGCTGCAGACAAGGTAGGCAGACAGGCTTCTCCCTGCCTTGTAGAACCCACCTGGCTCTGTCCGGTTTGCAGATGTGGTGGTGCTCATTCATGCACTTGAAATGCTGTCTCCTAAGTATTCCTTCCTGTGACTGGCGAGGTCAGTGAACCTGCCAGAACCCTGCAGGGACTGCTGGTTTCCCAGATTTGACTCCAGGAAGGCAGGACCTCAGTCTGCTAGGGGAGGAAACTGATCAGCCATGTGGCAGATGGGCACTGAGGTGTTGTGAAAAGTAGAAAGCTTAGTCCCAGAGGAGAGAAGCTGCTGGAAGTGGGTTCCTTTTTGGAGACAGGAACACTGAGCTGCCTGGTTGAGGACAGGTGGATTTGGGCAGTTGGGCAAGAACTATCCTTCAGAGGTTGTAGGCAGCAAATGCAGAGGCAGCAAGGCATGAAACTGCATAGTGTGAGAAGAGACAACTTACATCTTGAGGACAGTGTCAAGGGGTCAGCTGAAAGGGGGTTAGGGTGGGGTTGTCTTTATGCTTGGGCCATAACTCAGCAGGAAGAGCCCCAGGCTTGCCTTTGTGACACTGAACTTGGATGTGTGAAGTTTTGTCTTCTGGACCAGCACTGCTTGTATGAGAGATGAGTGGTGCTTTGCCAAAGGGTGTCTTTCTCCTTAAGTAAGTGCTTAAAACTGGAAAACAGAGTATTTTAAATGAACTGTAATTCAGGGAGCCTATGACCATTGGAAGGTGTGTAAGATAAGAAGGATGTTTTAGCTGTGAATCTCAATGTTACATGTATTTTTCTCCTTTTTTAAAAAAATGATTTAATTATGAAGGACAATTCCATTAGATAAGAGGGGTACAATTCCACACACAATTCCCAACACCAGATATTTCCATCGTACCCCCTTGATCGGAAGCTTCTATATTTTTTATCTCTCTGGGAGTATGTGCCCAGGATCTTTATGGGGTGCAGAAGGTGGAAGGTCTGGCTTCTGTAATTGCTTCATTGCTGGACATGGGCATTGACAGTTGGATCCATACTCCCAGCCTGTCTCTCTCTTCCCTAGTGGAGCAGGGATCTGGGGAGGTGGGGCTCCAGGACACATTGGTGGAGTTGTCTGCCCAGGGAAGTGAGGTTGACATCATGGTATGTGTAATTTTTTTAATGAAATGATACATATAGTATTGCCTGTGGCTAGTAAGTTGTATCTTTACACCTACATGTGGATGGGTTTAGCACTGTTATCAGATCACTATGAAGGTTGAACCTAGATATTTTAAGTATCTAAACAGATGCCGCAGTATAAAAGCCAGCCATAACAGGATTTATTCAAGAAATATTCAGAAGGTAATTTCAAAAGAATAGTGAGTGTGTTGGGCTGGAGAGATAGAAGTAGAATTAAAGCTCCAAACTTTCAGTCTCAAGATACATGAGGCCCCAGGTTTAGTTCCCAATACCAGGGCAAGCCAGGGCTGATCAGTGCTCTGTCCAAAACAACAACAACAAAAAAAAAGCAAGCAAACAAACAAAAAACTAAATTGAGTAATAATCTGTAGAGGTAGCCATGAGGGGGCTTTAAAAAAACTGAAATCAAACCTCCTAGAACTAATGGTTCTCTGTCAATAGCAGTGCAGGCACCTGCCACCTCCTTGCTGCTCTTTCCATGCATGATTTTCTCTCTTCAGATACTGGCCTGTAAGTGGAGCTGCAAAGAGGATATATAAACAGATCACCAGCGCCTCCTTTTAAAATACCCAGTGTACTGTTCATGTATTTGTTTCTCTGAACTGGTCAGTAGACCTGCATCCATGAAAGCTAAATAGTAAAATCACGGGTTTCTTAATTGTGTTTTACTCGAAGAGATAGAATGACAATATTTTTGAGGCCTACCACCCCACAGAGTCTATTCTTCAGACCTCTTTCTGGACTTTCTCAGATTGATTTACACTTATGGGACCTTGCTTGTGACTACTGGGGATATTCTAACCTTCCCTTCAGTTATCTTCCTGCCTTTCTGTCATCCCATTAACTCAATCCTCCAAAGTGTTACAGAATGCTTTCTCTAGAAGTCAGTTATATTTGGACAGGCTTGTTCTAAACTCTGGAATCACCTTCTTATATTCCTATACTTAAATTACCAGAAGCCAGGCACTAAGAACTGCAGGGTACACTCTGCAACTTAGTGCTTATTTTGTTAATACTTTTTTTTTTCTAGAGATGGAGAGAAATTGGGAAGAGGGGGATAGAGATCCCCCATAGTCCTGTTTTAGTACTTGTGAAGCTTTCCCCCTGCAGGGAAGGATAGGTGGCTCAATCCATGGTATTCTTAGGCACTGTAGTGTATGCCATGCCATATATTGTTTAAGTTCCATGGTAAAAGGGTGAGTATCCCCACATCCCTGCTACAGTAGTTAATGCTCAGACTACCTCTGGGCCTCTTATTCCTTTCTCACCACAGCACATCCACAATGGGGATTTGTTTTGCAGGCACTGAGCCCCAGCAGTAAACCTGGAGGCAAAAAAAAAAAATCATTTCCAGAGCCATTTTTTAAAATAATTATTTTAGTGGTTTATTTCATTTCTTCACCTTTTAATTTTATTTATTTAAAAAAGGATACATTAACCAAACTATGGATAAGAAGGGTACATACAACTCCACAAAATTTTCGCCACCAGATCTCTGTATCAAATCCTCTCCCCTGATAGCTCTCCTATTCTTTATCCCTCTGGGAGTATGAACCCAAGGTCATTGTGGGATGCAGAAGGTGGAAAGTCTGGCTTCTGTAATTGCTTCCCCACTGAACATGGGCATTGACTGATCAATCCATACTCCCAGCCTGCATTTCTCTTTCCCTAGTGTGCTGAGGTTCTGGAGAAGCAGAGCTCCAGGACACATTGGTGGGGTTGTCTGTCCAGGGAAGTCTGGTTGGCATTATGCGGGCATCTGCAACCTGGTGGCTGAAAAGAGAGTTAACATCCAAAACCAAATTTTTGAACAATCATGTACCTAGAAGCTGTAATAGTACAGATGAAATGTTGAGGAGAGGGAGGAGCTCCCTTTTGTAGTAGGCATGTTTTAGTTATATTTCAACTATAGGTTGGGCCTATAGGTATGTTAGTTTTTTTTTTTCCTCTGAGCCTGAAATCTGATATGCATGTGGATCCAAGTTATTGTCTGGGGAGGTAATGTCATGGCTGGAAAAGGAACAGAAAGGTGGATCAGGGAGGAGAGTAGATCCCTAATATGTGAAAGGGGTATAAATATGGTTGACTGTGAACCCCATTGATTTGATTTGGTCTGGAGCCCATATTCAGTTTAGGAGCCTATGTGACTTATGCATCCCTGTAGATCTGAGCTCACATTTTGTGGTCATGAGTGGGAACATTCCAAGCTGCCCCAATATCAACCCATCTTCCTCTGGTGTAGCACAGAGTATGTTGTCCATCCTCCCTTTGGAGGATGGAACATTCTCTACCATTGTTGATCCAAGTTGAGGGCAAGGTCTTATAGGGGGCCCACAAAGGGGTCTATTTTGTGTTCCTGATAGAGATGACTGGTAACAATGGAGAGAGGGATTTATTTGAGGTCTTGCCCCATCGGTTGACATGTAAATAAAGGAGTTTTTTATTAACTGCAAAAAAACTAACAATAATATATTCATATGTTAATTTCTTCATCTGTATATTGGAGATAATAACATAGTTATTGAAGAGACACTTACTCTGAACTTAGAAAACTTTTGGTATATGGGTGCAACCATATTGGGAGCACATATAATGAGGATGATAAACTTTCTGTTGGATTGATCCTCTAACCAATATGTGGCTAAGTGAGTTATCTTTTTTTAAAAAAAGACATAGTTGTAATTGGTAAATTTTCATGTAATTTTGTTGTTATTTTTACTTAAATTAGTTGTTTGGGGAGTGAATCTCTTGCTGTGCATTTCGTATGCATTTGGAAGTGGGCCAGGATTTATTTGCCTAGCTGCTTTTGGAAGCCTGAGCCAACCACAGGGCTTTAGTTCTCATCTTAATTTTTCCATTAATACTGGTGAATCCTTCTGGGGAGCCCAATATACTGTTGTTATTGAGTTCCTAAGTTAAGCCTCAAGATCTACCTTCGTGCCACTAACAGTGTACTCTGCCTTGTAATTCCTAAAATGGTGCCAGCAGTCACTAAGCATAGCTTCTTATGTCCTGAGAATCTCTCCTTCATCCTTTTTCTACTCTTTGACCACATATGTCTTCACCTACCTGTGGCTTAGTAAGATTCTGAAGAATTCCCAGTTGCGTTTTTTTATTATTATGATGATTTTAGGTTATTATTGTTGCTTTAAATTTTTGTTCAGGGGTGCAAACTTCATTGTCATGCAGGATCCTTGCAGGATCTGCTCTAGCATGCTCCATTCCCCTTTTCAGGCCTGTCCTTGTCTTTTGCTCCATGTGCGCTTAACCCTCTGTGCTATCACTCGACTCCGAAAAGTTAATATTTTTATGCATGGCGTGTGTGTGTGTGTGTGTGTGTGTGTATAATAGGTAGAAGGAGAGAAATGGAGTGAAGGCCTGTGAGTTTCCTGAGTCATAATCAGCTCTGATAATGATGTCTGATGACACTGTCCCCAGAGAGGTTGCAGACCTGGCTCTAGAGCTAGCTAAGTGGGATTCATGTCTTGTTGTCCTGGTGTCAGACCAGTTCCTCTATAGGCCTCCAGCTTTATAAAGGCAAAGCCCTTCACAGAGATTGAACCCTTTTTTTCCAATTCCTGGACATATTGGGAGGGCTGCACCCTAGTTTTTGAATTAAAATACCAGTCATAATCCTGTTTCTCAAAGCCAGAGGTCGGAATCTCATAGTAGGTCATCTGTAGTGGTTCACTCTTGCTTCTGGACACAGAGACCAACAGACCAACAACTTTTGATCCCACAGACAGTTCTGTCCTGGTTCGATACTGGCTCAGAGATGTTCCTTGTGCAAGGAATGGCGACTGGAGCTTCAGAGTATGTGGCCATCACTCCTCCTGGGAATTGCTGGGCTCTGCCTCTCCTCCCATGGGTATTATGCCTGAACATTTTAGGATCTAGTGGAAGGCTGTCTGGGGACAGAGTTGTCTAGCAGCAGGGAAGTGACCGTGTTCAGCAGGGCCTCGGGACAGAAGTGGAGCCTCAGCCAGGCCAGCTCAGCACTGGGGAGAAGCAAGCCCAGAGAAGATGCAGCAGACAAGTCAGGCAGACAGGCTTCTCCCTGCCCTGGAGAGCCCACCTGGCTGTGTCCAGTTTACAGATGTGGTGGTGCTCATTCATGCACTTGAAATGCTGTCTCCTAAGTATTCCTTTCTGTGACTGGCAAGGTCAGTGAAACTGCAGGAATCCAGCGGGGATTGGTTTTTTCCCAGAGGTGACCCCAGGAAGGCAGGACCTCAGTCTGCCAGGGGAAGAAGCTGCTAAGCTGCGTGGCAGATGGGCACTGACTGAGGTGTTGTGAAAAGCAGAAAGCTTAGTCTTTGAGGAGAGAAGCTGCTGGCAGCGGGTTCCTTTTTTGCGACAGGAACACTGAGCTGCATGGTTGAGGACTGAGGTAGAGTTGGGCAACTGGGCAAAAACTATCCTTCAGAAGTCACAGGCAGCAGATGCAGAGGCAGCTGGCATGAAACTGGATGCTGTGAGAAGAGACAACTGACATCCTGAGGACTGTGTGAAGGGGTCAGCTGAAAGGGGGTTAGGGTGGGGTTGTCCTTGTGCCTTGGCAGTAACTCAGCAAGAAGAGCCCCAGGCTTGCCTTTGTGACACTGAACTTGGATGTGTGAGGTCTTGTCTTCTGGACAGCACTGCTGTGTGAGAGATGAGTGGTGATTTGCCAAAGGGTGTCTTTCTCCTTAAGTAAGTGCTTAAAACTGGACAACAGAGGTTGTTAAATGAACTATAATTCAGGGAGCCTATGGCCATTGGAAGGTGTGTAAGATAAGAAGGATGTTCTAGCTGTGAATCTCAATGTTATGTGTATTTTTCTACTTTTTAAAAAATTATTTAATTATGATGGTCAAGTCCATTGGATAAGAGGGGTACAATTCCACACACAATTCCCAACACCAGATATCTCCATCCTACCCCCTAGTTCAGTAGTTTCTTTATTGTTTATCCCTCTGGGAGTATGGGCCCAGGATATTTATGGGGTGCTGAAGGTGGAAGGTCTGGCTTCTGCAGTTGCTTCTCTGCTGGACATGGGCATTGACAGGTGGATTCATACTCCCAGCCTGTCTCTCTCTTTCCCTAGTGGAGCAGGGACACATTGGTGGAGTTGTCTGCCCAGGGAAGTTTGGTTGAAAGCATTGTATGTGTATTTTTTTTTAATGAAATGATACATATAGTAGTGCCTGTGGATAGTAAGTTGTATCTTTACACCTCAATGTGGATGGGTTTAGCACTGTTATCAGATCACTATGAAGGTTGAACCTAGATATTTTAAGCATCCTAACAGATGCCGCGGTATAAAAGCCAGCTATAACAGGATTCATTCAAGAAATATTCAGAAGGTAATTTCAAAAGAATACAGAGTGTGTTGGGCTGGAGAGATGGAAGTAGAATTAAAGCTTCAAACTTTCAGTCTCAAGATACATGAGGCCCCAGGTTTAGTTCCCAATACCAGGGCAAGCCAGGGCTGATCAGTGCTTTGTCAAAACAGCAACAACAACAACAACAACAACAACAAAAAAACAAGAAAAGAAACAAAAACTAAATTAAATAATATTCTGTAGAGGTAGCCATGAGGGGTCCTTAAACAAACTGAAATCAAACCTCCTAGAACTAATGGTTCTCTGTCACTAGCAGTACTGGCACATGCCACCTCCTTGCAGCACTTTGCCTGCATGATTTTCTCTCTTCAGATACTGGCCTGACAGTGGAGCTGCACAGAGGATATATAAACAGATCACCAGTGCCTCCTTTTGAAATACCCAGTGTACTGTTCATGTATTTGTTTCTCTAAACTGGTCAGTAGACCTGCATCCATGAAAGCTAAATAGTAAAATCACGGGTTTCTTAATTGTGTTTTACTCGAAGAGATAGAATGACAATATTTTTGAGGCCTACCACCCCACAGAGTCTATTCTTCAAAACTCTTTCTGGACCTTCTCAGATTGATTTACACTTATGGGACCTTGCTTGTGACTACTGGGGATATTCTAACCTTCCCTTCAGTTATCTTCCTGCCTTTCTGTCATCCCATTAACTCAATCCTCCAAAGTGTTACAGAATGCTTTCTCTAGAAGTCAGTAATATTTAGACAGGCTTGTTCTAAACTCTGGAAGCACATTCTCCCATTCCTATACTTAAATTACCAGAAGCCAGGCACTAAGAACTGCAGGGTACACTCTGCAACTTAGTGCTTATTTTGTTAATTTTTTTTTCTAGAGATGGAAAGAAATTGAGAAGAGGGGGATAGACACCCCCATAGCCCTGCTTTAGTACTTGTGAAGCTTTCCTCCTGCAGGGAAGGATAGGTGGCTCAATCCATGGTATTCTTAGGCACTGTAGTGTATGCACTTAGTGTGTGGCAGCCGGGCCATGCCATGTATTGTTTAAATTCCATGGTAAAACGGTGAGTAGCCTACAGTAGTTAGTGCTCAGACTACCTCTGGGCCTCTTATTCCTTTCTCGCCACATCACATTCACAATGGGGATTTGTTTTACAGGGACTGAGCCCCAGCAGTAAACCTCGAGGCAAAAAAAAAAATCATTGCCGGAGCCTTACTAGGGAAAGAGAGAGGCAGACTGGGAGTATGGACCGACCAGTCAACGCCCATGTTCAGCGGGGAAGCAATTACAGAAGCCAGACCCTCTACCTTCTGCAACCCTCAACGACCCTGGGTCCATGCTCCCAGAGGGCTAGAGAATGGGAAGGCTATCATGGGAGAGGGTGGGTTATGGGGATTGGGTGGTGGGAATTGTGTGGAGTTGTACCCCTCCTACCTTATGCTTTTGTTCACTAATCCTTTCTTAAATTAAAAATTTAAATAAAAAAAAATAATTATTTAAGTGTTTTTTTTCATTTCTTCACCTTTTTAATTTAATTTATTTATTTTATTTTAAAAAGGAGACATTAACCAAACCATGGATAAGAGGGGTACAACTCCACATAATTTTCACCACCAGATAGCTGTATCCAATCCCCTCCCCTGATAGCTTTCCTATTCTTTATCCCTCTGGGAGTATGAACCCAAGGTCATTGTGGGATGCAGAAGGTGGAAAGTCTGGCTTCTGTAATTCCTTCCCCACTGAACATGGGCATTGACTGGTCAATCCATACTCCCAGCCTGCCTCTCTCTTTCCCTAGTGTGCTGTGGTTCTGGAGAAGCAGAGCTCCAGGGCACATTGGTGGGGTCCTCTGTCCAGGGAAGTCTGGTTGGCATCATGCTGGCATCTGGACCCTGGTGGCCGAAAAGAGAGTTAAGATACAAAGCCAAATTGTTGAACAATCAGTACCTGAAAACTGGAATAGTGCAGATGAAGTGTTGAGGAGAGGGAGGTCCTCCATTTTGTAGAAGGTAGTAGGCATGTTTTAGTTAAGGGCCTATAGGTATATTAGTGGACCTATAGGTATATTAGTGTTTTTTATCAAAGGGCCTATAGGTATATAGGTATATTAGCCTATATCAAAGGGCCTATAGGTATATTAGTGTTTTTTTTTCCCTCTGAGCCTGAAATCTAATATGCATGTGGATCCAAGTTATTGTCTATGGAGGTGATGTCATGGCTGGAAAAGGAACAGAAAGTTGGATCAGGGAAGAAAGTAGCTCCCTAATATGGGAAAGGGGTATAAATATGGTTGACTGTAAACCCCATTGATTTGATTTGGTCTGGGGCCCATATTCAGTTTAGGAGCCAATGTGACTTCTGCATCCCTGTAGATTTGAGCTCACATTCTGTGGTCATGAGTAGGAACATGCCAAGCTGCCCAAATATCGACCCATCTTCCTCAGGTGTAGCATAGAGTATGTTGTCCATCCTCCCTTCGGAGGATGGAACATTCTCTACCATTGTTGATCCAAGATGAGGGCAAGGTCCTATGGGGGCCCCACAAAGGGCTCGGTTTTGTTGTTCTTGATAGAGATGACTGGTAACAATGGAGAGAGGGATTTATTTGAGGTCTTGTCCCATCAGTTGGCATGTAAATAAAGGAGTTTTTTATTAACTGCAAAAAAACTAACAATAGTATATTCATATGTTAATTTCTTCATTTGTATATTGGAGATAATAACATAGTTATTGAAGAGACACTTACTCTGAACTTAGAACACTTTTAGTATATTTGGGTGCAACCATATTGGGGGCACATATAATTTTTCTGTTGGATTGATCCTCTAACCAATATGTGGCTAAGTGAGTTATCTTTTTTAAAAAAAAGACATAGTTTTAATTGGTAAGTTTTCATGTAATTTTATTGTTGTTTTAACTTCAATTAGTTGTTTGGGGAGTGAATCTGTTGGTATGCATTTAGTATGCATTTGGAAGTGGGCCAGGATTTATTTGCCTAGCTGCTTTTGGAAGCCTGAGCCAACCACAGGGCTTTAGTTCTCATCTTAATTTTTCCATTAATACTGGTGAATCCTTCTGGGGAGCCCAATATACTGTTGTTATTGAGTTCCTAGCTTAAGCCTCAAGATCTACCTTCATGCCACTAACAGTGTACTCTGCCTTGTAATTCCTAAAATGGTGCCAGCAGTCACTAAGCATAGCTTCTTATGTCCTGAGAATCTCTCCTTCACCCTTTTTCTACTCTTTGACCACATGTGTCTTCACCTACCTGTGGCTTAGTAAGATTCTGAAGAATTCCCAGTTGCGGGTTTTTTATTATTATTATTTTAGGTGATTATTGTTGCTTTAACTTTTTTCTCAGGGGTGCAAACTTCATTGTCATGCAGGATCCTTGCAGGATCTGCTCTAGCATGCTCTGGCCTGTCTCTTTAACCTGCTTCACTTTCAGCAACCTCTTGCCTCCCCTTGCATCTCAGGACCTTGACAGCTTTGAAGAGTGCTGGCTGAGTATTTTGTATTGTCTTTATGTTGGGATGCATATGATGCTTTTCTCCTAATTGGACCAGGGTTGTGTGTTCCTGGAAAGTAGAGCACAGAAAAAAAAAATGCTATTTTTACCAGGTCATTCAAAAGTACATATTATCAGTATGACATCACTGCTGACAATGACCGCAGTCCCCTAGCTCAAGTTGTATTTGCCCTGTTTCTCCATGGCACTTGTCAGGCTTCTCTAGAAGAACAGAGCCAACAGAATATATATGGAGAGAAATGGAATATATATGGAGAGAAGGGAAAGACAGAGAGAGGTAGAGAATGACACACTACTGGAGACCTGCTTCACTGCCTGTGAAGCAACTCCGCTGCAGGTGGGGAACCAGGGGCTGGAACCAGGATCCTTATGCCAGTCCTTCTGGTTCACACTACCTGCGCTTAACCTTCTGTGCTGTCGCCCGACTCCCATGTTATTTGAATTTCAAGTGGTTTTTGACTTAAGTGAGTTAAGATTATGTTACAGTTCCTTTTCAAAGGGCACATTCTCTAACAACGTGACAGAACCTAGATATAGACTAGGGCCTAAGTGATAGGTTATATGTGCACATCAGTTAGGGGAAAATATATACCTCAAAGTTAAAGTACTCAATAGGCTGCTGTGATTAGATTTAGATTCTATATGTGCAGCAAGCTAGTATAAATGCCTAAAGACACCATAAAGTACCTAATCAAATATTTACTGCTTAGGTCTAAATTCCCTTCTTTCCTACCCCATACTTCACTTCCCTCAACCACTTTATATCTAATCTTGTCAGATACAGTAAGGACTTCAGGGGAGTCGGGTGGTAGTGCAGTGGGTTAATAGCACATGGCACAAAGTGCAAGGACCTGTTAGGATCCAAGTTTTAGCCCCCGGCTCCCCACCTGCAAGGGAGTGACTTCACAGGTGATGAAGCAGGTCTACAGGTGTCTCTCTTCCTCTCTATCTCCCCCTTCTCACTCAATTTCTCTGTCTCTATCCAGTAACAAATACAAAGAGGCAAGGACTTCAAACGCTGTTTAGGGACAAGAGACTGGCACACTTTAATGATGGCCTTTTTGGTCCCTACCAGGAATATCCATCATCTGGGAATCTAGTCAGGGAATCCTTGAATTACCACATAGATAATGATGGGCCTAGACCTCTAATAGGCCCCATCTCTCTACCACCACTAGTCATCTTCATCAGGAACATTGTCATAAGCCCTCTTGTTAGCCTCTACAGTACCTTGCCCTCAGTGTAGAATAGCAATGGTAGAAACTGCCCCATTTATTGAAGGGAGACTGGATCAACCTACTGTGGCAGTCAAGGAAGACTGGTCCTAAAATGGGTGCAGTCTAGAATGTTCCTAGCTGTAGCCATCAACTGAGAGCTCACAATGACAGAGATTCAGAGGTTACACAGGCTCCTGTGCTAAATATGAATATATATGGGCCCTAGGTCAGATTTTTGGGTTTAAATTTAGTGGTATTTATATAATTTTCAAATATTTGGGAGCTAGCCAGGGGAATTAGACCAAAACTAAGTCACTAGATGTGGATTTTAAACACTGGAGATAGCACAATGTCAATATATAGTATCTTATGCAGTATACTAGATGATATTTTATTTTAATATATATACATTTTGTTGCCCTTGTTGGTTTTCATTGTTGTTGTACTTATTGTTGTTATTGACATTGTCATTGTTGGATAGGACACAAGAGAAATAGAGAGTAGAGGGGAAGACAGATGGGAAGAGAAAGATAAACACATGCAGATGTACTTCATCACCTGTGAAGCTACTCCCCTGCAGATGTGGAGCCGAGGGCTCAAACTGAGATCCTTAGGCTGGTCCTTGTTCTTTGTACCAAGTGTGCTTAACATGCTGTGCTACTGCCCAACTCCTTATAAAATATATTTTAACATATTTTGTGTATTATATATTACAGTGGAAAGTGTATAAGGTAAAATTGTAAAAAATGCTTAATAATTGTATGTTTATAATGTGTAAACTACAATTTAAAAGCTTATATTAATGTGATAATATCCTAACATACAAGGTACTACATATTACATAATAATAATATAAATTACATAATAATATACATACAGTTACCCAAAGTACAGTTTATAATAGTTAATATAATACATAGACAATATTTAATACATACCTGATAATATATAATAGTGTATATTGCTGGCACTCATGTGGGTGGCCTTGCAACCAGAGGTAAGTCACTGGTTTCCCCATGCCAGCTCAAGAGACTGCGCAAACAGAGGGAACCGCCAGGGGAAAATTAAGGTATGAACAATCCGCTTTATTAAGAAAAAGGCAGGGTTTATATAGCAGAGTGGAAGAAAGAACATTTTTCACATATGTCAATGATGATGGGTTTCCAAAAGGTCAGTACCCTTTTGGTGGGGGAATCTAAGGAATGATGAGAATTGATAGGGGTAGTTGAAAGGTCATTGTGATTTGTTACTTTGAGGCAAGAATGCTAATTAACTAAAGGTATTAAGAAAAACATGGTAGTTAAACCAGCATGGTGAGGTAAAGGGCAGAATATTGATGTAAGGAACAGTGATGACAGAATGAGGAAATAGTGTGTGGGTCTTAACTGTTATGTTACTGACAAGGCAGGGTGATGGAGTCCGATTTGTATGTGATCAAAGATGGTGAAGTGATCGTGAACTTTAAGTGAAATTTAAAGCAGGCAAACATTTGGTTTGTAGCAAGAGGCAAAAGAAAGGAAATACATACGATAGGGGGTAGGGAGAAGGAAGAAGCGCACACCAGTGATGACTAAACCAGATGTCACAGAGAAAAGGGAGGAAGACCAAACCAATATCCTGGAGGCAGGGGTGTGCCCAGCCAACAGTGGACATGCAAAAAGAACACATAGCAAGCAGCACAAGGGAACGCAATGTGTTAATAAAAAGAGAAGGCTTCACAAGCAGTATCCAGAAGCATACCAACAATTCCCCCTTTTCTTTTTAACTAATGGCCATAGTATCAGGAATGTGGGGGGAACAGAAACCTGTACAGGCATTTTCAAAAAAAAAACTGGCACAAGACATGGAGGAACAAGTAAGAGAGCAGCAAGAACCAGTGTGATGCCAAGGGAAGGCCTGAGGGGGCGTTTCTTGCCTGTGTGGGCAAGGCCTATCAGGCTAAAGAACATTTCCTGCCTCTGTGGGCATCTCTTGCCTCTGGGGGCGCTTCATGCCTCAACAGGCATTTCCTGCCTCTGTGGGCTTCTCTTGCCTCTAGGGGCGTAAAATGCCTCAATGGGCGTTTCTTACCTCTGTGGGCTTCTCTTGCCTCTGGGGGCGTAAAATGCCTCAACAGGCGTTTCCTACCTCTGTGGGCATTACCTACCAAGGAGGGGTGTGTGTCTGTCCTATAGAGTCCCAAGGCAGCTGGATGCAGTCAGTCTTTGAGACACCCAGCAGCGTAAAGGGAGCTGCTGTAGAGTTGTGTACCAGTCAGTCCGATAGAAGTGCCAGTCCAAAGTAGATTGCTAGGGGAAGAACTGCCAGGGGATGAAATGTTTCGTGTCTATCTCCATGGGGAAGGTGACCCACTGGAATTTCGCTTTTCTGTAGAGACTGAGCTTTGGAATCTATGAATCCTTTTCTTCAGGTCGTGCCAAGTCACATCATTGGTTTTGGGGGGGTGCGTTGTCCAGCGGTGGCCTCTTGCCCAACTTCACCTCTAGGAAGTGCAGAGGTGCGATCACTGCATGGAAGTCTGTGTATTCTAGCACCTCTGCCATCAGAGCCAAGCTGGGGATCTCGGCCAGAGGGTCCAGTCCTGGCAGGGAGCCTGTGGTCACCGCGGGGTTCGGGATCTGCCCAAGCTTCATAGCAGGAGGGTGGGAGAGGGAGCTGTGTAGAAGGCATGGGCCAAGGCACCCAGGGCGGGTGATGGGTTGCAGCCCTGCTCCCAGAAACCAAGCAGCACAGAGGGAGCCCACGCCCAGCGTCCCGCGTCCCACAGTGGCATGCAGGCTCTGGCGGGGTGGGGGGTGGCAGGCAGAAACCAAAGTGTGGCCCAGAACGAAATGTTCCAGAGACAGAGAAACTGTCTCATGAGGAAAGAGTAAAGGCTTTTGGAAACCTCTCCATAAGTAGAAAGGCAGGCCATGGCAGCTTTACTTATCTGGTCTCCTTCATGTGTGTGAAGCCAAGATTCTTGTACCTGTTCTTCGGGCGCCATTTTGTCATTTTTGCTGGGCTGGCATCGTGGGCAGGAGACAGAGACAACCAGAGACTTATGGCTGAGCTGAGAACGCAGTTCAATGTTTATTCACGAGCAGGGATGCAGTTCAACAAACTAATCTAATCTAATCACAACCCAATTCTGTCCTGCATCTCTCTCCTCCAGCTGAAGAGTCAGAAACAAAGGAAATACGTATGATGGAGGCAGGGAGAAGGAAGAAGCGCAAACCAGCAAAGACTAAACCAAATGTCCCAGAGGCAGGAGGGGAAGACCAAACCAATATCCCGGAGGCAGGGGTGTGCCCAGTCAACAGTGGACGTGCAAACAGAACACATAGGAAGCAACACAAGGGAACCCAATGTGATGATAAAAACAGAAGGCTTCACAAGCAGAATCCAGAAGCATACCAACAATGGGAGGAGTTTTCCCTAAGCTCTACCAATCCACAGTCCCACAACAGATTATCTCTAAAAGGTTGTTTTCTTTTGTTTTTTTACCAGAGTTGCCTACCTCTGGCTTCGTTTGGGACAGTGCTTTGAACCTCAACCTCAGGCATGCAAAGCCTCCATCTTGAAGTCTTCTGTTCCTTCCATACCCACAGACTGGTTGCTTTTTTCTGAAATCTGTCATTTAGCTTCAAATGAATTTATGAATATCTGTGGCGGTTGTTATGATGTCTTCCCTGTCATTTACAATTCTATTTATTTGAGTCTTTTTTTTTGTGAGTCAGGCTGTTTAATTTTTCAAAGAACCAACATTTGGCTTCATTAATCTTTTGTATGGTTCTCTTATTTTTGACACTACTTATTTCTGCCTTAAGTTTTGCTGTTTCTGGTTGCTTTAGTGTTTCTTTGTTTCCCTTTTTCTCAGTCTTTAAATCTTGTTGTCAGGTTGTTTACTGGAGCTTATTTTATTTATTTATTTTTTGGTCCCCTGATGTGTGCTTGTATGCCTATGAATTTCCCTCAAAGTAGTGCTTTAAAATATAAAAGTAGTGCCTAAATTTTTTGGCCTCCAGGGTTATTGCTGGGGTCAGTGCGTGCACCATGAATTCACTGCTCCTGGAGGCCATCTGCCCCCCTTTGTTGCCCCCTTGTTGTGGTTATTACCCTTGTTTTAGTTATTTGTTGTATAGGACAGAGAGAAATGGAGAGAGAAGGGGAAGACAGAGAGAAGGAGAGAAAGACACCTGCATACCTGCTTCACTGCCTGTGAAACGACTCCCCTGCAGGTGTGGAGCAGGGGGCCCGAACCGGGATACCTATGCTGGTCCTTGTACTTTGTGCCACTTGAGCTTAACCTGCTGTACTACTGCCCGACCCCCTGTGTCCTAAAATTTTGATAGATTGTGTCTTCATTTTCATTTGTTTCTAGGAACCTTTGAATTTCTTTCTTGAGTTCCTCAATGTGTTAAGCAGTGTGTTGTTTAGTGTCCATATTTTGTGACTTTTACTGATTTTCCGTTTGTTGTTAAGTGTTAATTTAATTTCACTGTGGTCTGGGAAGGTGCTTGGATGATTTCAGTGCTCTAGACTTTGCTGATACTATCTTTGTGTCCTAAGGATATGGTCTGTCCTTGATTTCCTGTGTGGGTTCAGAAAGAAAGTATATTCCAGTTTTTTGGAGTGAAGAACTCTAAAAATATCCAGAAGGTCTAGTCTGTCTATCTCTTCAATTAATTCTGTTTCTTTGTTCATTCTCTGCCTAGATGATCTTTTAAGTGTGAGAGTGGTGTGTTGAAGTCTCCTACTACCACTGTGTTACTATAGATGTTTTCTTTGTAGTTCTTTCGATGCGTTTGATGTATTTAAATGGATCCTCATTGGGGTTTGGTGCCTGCACTATGAATCCACTGGTCTTCATGGCCATTTTTTCCCTTTTGTTGCCCTTGTTGTTTTTATTGGTGTTGTAGTTACTATTATTGTTGTCTTTGTTGTTGGATAGGACAGAGAGAAATTGAGAGAGGAGGGGAATACAGAGAGGGGCAAAGAAAGATAGACACCTGCAGACCTGCTTCACCACCTGTGAAGTGACTCCCCTTGCAGGTAGGCAGCCAAGGGCTCTAACCAGGATCCTTCCGCTGTCCTTGTGCTTTGCGCCATATGTGTTTAACCCGCTGCACTACTGCCCGCCCCTGTATTTTTTTTCCTCTTCTTTCCCACTCTCTCTTAAATGTATACTTGATAGCTGATTTTTGTGATTGTCTATTCTTTTTTTTTGTCTTTGGAGGAAGAATTTTGCTTGGCTAACTGATTTTGTTTGAATAGCACTAATATATACTTCTGTTGCTGTTGTATTTGCTGAGGTTTGTGATTTCATTTGTGAGAGGACTTTGGTTTTTTGTGGCTTTTTCTCACAAAATAGAGTAACTGAATAGCCAGGACACAAAACACCCCCCCCAATATGGCTAAATCAAAAACAGATAAATCAGCTACAACAATAAATAAGGACAGGAGCCCAGAACAAATTCCAAGTAAGCTAGAAGCAACCAAAATAGAAGAAAATTTCCAAACATTAAATGATGCATTAAACACATGAATGAGAAAAGCTTTTGAGGAAAATACCATCAGTAATAGGGAAATTGGAGTTCCAGTGGGTTAGCAATGGGTTAGCGTGCGGTACTTATACAGAAATAGGGGAATAATCATTGAGACCCTGAAAGAAAACATGAACTATCTCAAGGTAATTAGAGAACTGAAAGCTGAAATGCCTGAGGTAGAAGTCCAGCTAGCAGAACAAGCTAATACTGTAACAGAATGAGGTTTTTTAAAAAAAAAACAGGGTTAACTGAAGAAAGAAGCTGAGGGAAGGGAAAGCAAAATAATAGTAGCAGAAAACAGAATTAGCCAGACCAAGGATGAGTTAGAGAAAACTGAAAAATAAGAAAGAATTCAAAGAGCTAAAAGAGAAAGGGAAACACCGAAAACAACAACAGACACATATTGGGCAACCTTAAAAGAGGCAACACACACATAATTGGCCTACCAGAGCAAGAAAGAAAGAAAGAAAGAAAGAAAGGGGAAGATAGCATCCAAGAAGAAACAATAGAAGAAAACTTCCCCATACTAAATAACAAAAAGGACATTAAGATACAAGAATCTCAGAGAGTCCTAACAGAATGAACCCAGACCTGAAGGCACCAAGATACATCATAGTTACAATTGGAAGAAATAAGGGTAAAAAAAAAAAAAGGATCCTGAAGGTTGTAAGAGAAAAACAAAAATTCAAATACAGAGGAAAACCCTTTAGACTATCAGGAGACTTCTCTCAGATTCTAAAAGCCAGAAGAGAATGGCAAGATATCTACTGAACTCTCAATGAAAGAGAGTTTCAACCAAGAATAGTATAACCTGTTAGACTGTCATGCAGAGTAGACAGAGGGATAAAAACCTTCTCAGGCAATCAGCAGTTAAAGGAGGCAACTATCATCAAACCTACCCAGAAAGAGGTTGTAAAAGCTCTCCAATACACATTAACAGCAACATCTCTCAAAAAAAAAAAAAAAAAACTTGCCAAATATCAGAACACGCAAAAAAGTGTTGAATAGGTAGTTGGGCTGTAGTGCAGCAGGTTAAGCGCAGGTGGCACAAAGCACAATAACCAGCATAAGGATCCCAGTTCGAGCCCGGCTCCCCATCTGCGGAGGAGTCGCTTCACAAGTGGTGAAGCAGGTCTGCAGGTGTCTTTCTCTTCTCTTCTCTGCCTTCCCCTCCTCTCTCCATTTCTCTCTGTCCTATCCAACAATGACGACAACAATAATAACTACAACAATAAAAAACAACAACAAGGGCAACAAAAGGGAATAAATATTAAACATAAATAAAAACATTTTTTAAAATATTTTATTTATTTATTCCCTTTTGTTGCCCTTGTTGTTTTATTGTTGTAGTTATTATTGTTGTTGTCATCGTTGTTGGATAGGACAGAGAGAAATGGAGAGAGGAGGGGAAGACAGAGAGTAGGAGAGAAAGATAGACACCTGCAAACCTGCTTCACCGCCAGTGAAGCGACTCCCCTGCAGGTGGGGACCCAGGGTTCGAACCGGGATCCTTATGCCGGTCCTTGTGCTTTGCGCCACCTGCACTTAACCCGCTGCGCTACAGCCCGACTCCCCAAAACATTTTTTAAAAGTGTTGAATAATGGCACTTAAACCCATAATATCAATACATGTCAATGGCTTATATTTACCCTTTAACAGTCAGAATAACAGGATAGACTAGTAAATATAACCCAACCATATGCTTTCTGCAGGAATCCCACCTAATTCAACAATAAAAACACAAACATAAAAACAATAAGGGCAACAACAACAACAACAATGCATGTTCCTTCCAAGATTGAGAGCACAGCCAGTCATCAGTTAATGCAAAATAAAGAAATAAATGCCTTCAGAGAAAATCCTGGAGACTTTGCACTAAAATATCATTATTCCTACTATGCAGGAAGATCTCACTTAATAAAATGCAGGATGCTGGGTGGGTCTGAGCCCTTCTCCGTGTGAGGGTGATGGTGGGCTGCAGTCCCCGCCCCTGGCCTGCCCCTTGGGCCCAGAGCAGAGTCCCCAATGCCCTTCGTGTGGGTCACACACCTGACTCTTGGTCATCCTCACCCGGTGACAACCTTTCCCTCCATCCACAGCCTGCAGTGACCACACCAGCAGGGCCCAGGACAGAAGTGTATCCATAGCCAGGCATGCGCAGTGCTGGGAGACTTGAGCCCAGAGAAGAGGCTTCAGACAGGTAGGCAGACAGGCTTCTCCTGCCCAGGAGAGCCCACCTGGCTCTGTCCAATTTGCAGATGTGGCGGTGCTAATTCATGTGCTTGAACTGCTGTCTCCTTAGTATCCTGCCTGTGAACAACCAGACCAGTGAGGTCAGTGAACCTGCTGGAGGAACCCTGCGGGGACTGCTGTTTTCCCTGAAGTGACTCCAGGAAGGCAGGGCCTCAGTCTGCTGGGGGAGGAAGCCGCTGGGCCATGTGGCAGATGGGCACTGAGATGTTGTGGAAAGCAGAAAGCTTAGTCCTTGAGGAAAGAAGCTGCTGGCAGCGGGTTCCTTTTTGGTGGCAGGAGCACTGAGCTGGATGGTTGAGGACTGAGGTGAATTTGGGCAGTTTGGCGAGAACGGCCTTTGAGAGTCGCAGGCAGCAGATGCAGAGGCTGCAGAGCAGGAAACTGGAGGGTGTGAGAAGAGACAACTGAAGTCCCCAGGGCAGTGTGAAGGGGTGGGCTGAAAGGGGGTTTTGGTGGGGTTGTCCTTGTGCCTGGGCAGTGGCTCAGCGGTAATGGCCATGGGCTTGCCTTTGTGACACTGAACTTGAGTGCATGAGGTCTTGGTTTCTGTGCCAGCACTGCTGGTGTGAGAGATGAGTGGTGCTCTCTCCCTGTCCTATAAAATACAAGGGGGGGGGGGGAGAAATGGCATCTGGGAATGGTGGGTTCATAGTCCAGGCACCAAGCCCCAGCGATAATCCTGGTTAGAAAAAATAACTTGCTTAAAAAATTAAAAATAGGGTACAGGCAGTGGTGCACTGGGTTAAGCACACATATAACCATGTGTAAGGATCTGGGTTTGAGCCCCACTCCTCACCTGGATAGAGAAAGTTTCATGAGCGATGAAGATATTTTTCTCTCTCCCTTTCTATCTACCCTTCTCTTTCAATTTCAATCTGTCCTCTCAAATAAACAAAAAACAGAAAAAATTAGTTGCAAGGAGCCATGGATTCCTAGTGTTGGCAGGGAGCCCAGCGATAACCCTGGTAGCAAAAAAATAAATAAAAAGAATAAATTAAAAATAAAATAAAAATGTTTAGGCTCAATTTGTGGCATATATATTAGACATCTTGTAGTTTTCACCACATTTACAGTCACATGTGGAACACTTCAGTTCTGTCATATTGTGACAATGTTGTGACCTCAGATTTTCTGTAATGAGAGAGTTGATAGACGTCAGACTAGATGATTTGCTTGATGCTGCTTTGCCAAGATTTATGGGGGATTTTGGAACATTATGACATATAGAAAATGTTTACTTGACGTTGCTGATATAATCTCTAGTTCTTTCCTAATGAAAAACAAAAGAATTCTGGGGCCAGGTAGTGGTGTTCCTGATTGAGTGCACATGTTATGATGTGGAAGGATCCAGGTTCAAGACTCCAGTCTCCACCTGCAGAGGGAAAGCTTTGTGAGTGGTGAAGCAGTATGGCAGGTGTCTCTCTTCCTATCACACTTCACTCTCAATTTCTGGCTTTCTATCCATTAAATAAAGATAATAATTAAAAAATTAAAAAAGACAATTGCTTCCAACAGTTTGCTTTATAGCATGTAGCAGCTCCCTATCAGTCATAGAGAAAAATAGAGGAGAATTAGAAATTCCTGTAAGCTCACTGATAACTTTTCTTGGGTCTTACTTAGAAACATTGCTCAGCTCTGCCTGATAGTTTAAACATGTAAGTAGAGTTTTCCTTCATCAGTCTTCAGTGCATATAATTTAACTCTGATCTAAATTGCATAGAGTAGAAATAAGAAGATGTGAAGTCTAATCATTTAGTAATCACAGTGGCATTTTTGGTGCAGAGGAATAAGGAGTGGTGTCAGGAAATACTAGCACCACACAAGCTCTAAGGATTGCCAACTGACTACCCTGATACACAGGGTGCTCTCTCCTGGTCTTTTAGGCTCATATACTTCTTTTTATTTTATATTTTAAATAAATATTAATTTGTTCCCTTTTGTTGCCCTTTTTGTTTTATTGTTGTCCTTATTGATGCCGTTTGTTGTTGGATAGGACAGAGTGAAATGGAGACAGAAGCGGAAGACAGAGGGGGAGAGAAAGATAGACACCTGCAGACCTGCTTCACCTCTTTTGAAGCGACTCCAAGGATCCTTACACTGGTTCTTGTGCTTTGCGCCATGTGTGCTTAACCTGCTGTGCCACTGCCCAGTTCCCTTAGGCTCATATTCTAGGAGAACAGGTACATTGACTTGATCCACCTCAGGGATCCTGAAACACTCTAGTCAACTTTAAAAAGAGTCCAATTTTGTTTTGTGGGCTGGGTGTTGTGCAGTAGTAGAGTACAGGACTTGTGAGCATGAGATTCTAAATTAGATTCTAACACGATATGAATCAGATTAATGCACTGATCCTCTTTTCTTAAATAAATTAAAAATACAATTATTAATTAGAAATTGACTTTATCTGTTTGTAGGAATAATTATACCCATCAAAAGTGCTAAATTGTCATATTCCTCTGTTTTAAGCTCCCTTATTTATGACAGTACATGAAAAATCAGATATTTATTAAATTGCATGCCTAAGCTAGAAATTGACTTGTGAGAATTTCCCTATAATCTTAATGGCATTGGGTTCAGTCTTCATGGATTAAAAAGGCAGTATGGTGAAACTAGGTATCTGCATCAGCATCTTAATGTGTTCTTACTCCTGGAAACAGCTAGAGAACTAGAAAGTTTGTGCTGCTTTCACCACCAAACATACTCAACCTGCCCTTTGTGTGTGTTCAGGTTTAATGTATTTCACATGCATTAACCTCTTTACATATTAGTGCCACATTGTAGTATAGTAACAACCCCTTTCTTTTTTTAATATTTATTTTTATTATTCCCTTTTGTTGCCCTTTTTGTTTTATTGTTGTAGTTATTATTGATGTTGTTGTAGTTGGATGGGAAAGAGAGAAATGGAGAGAGAAGGAGAGAAAGGTAGACACTGCAGACCTGCTTCACCACTTGTGAAGCTATTCCTCTGCAGGGGGGAGCCGGGGGCTCGAGCCGGGATCCTTACACAGGTCCTTGCGCTTTGCGCCAAGTGCGCTTAACCTGCTGCGCTACTGGCCAACTCCCAACAACCCCTTTCTTTGTCTGAAAGTTATTTTATCTACAAAATCTTACTTCTTTGCTTAATAACTGTCTATCCATCTAGCTGGTTTTATAAAGTAACTTGAACATGTGGAGTGTTTTATTATGTCACTTCTTTATCAGTAATGCTACTACTAAGACAAAGTAAGTGTGGATCACTTGTTAAAAATATCCCCCTGGAAGTTAGGCAGTAGCACAGAGGGTTAAGCTCAGGTGGCGCAAGGCACAAATACCAGTGTAAGGATCCTGGTTCAAGCCCTGGGCTTCCCACCTGCAGGGGAGTAGCTTCACAGGTGAAGCAGGTTTGCAGGTGTCTCTTTCTCTCTCCTCCTCTCTGTCTTCCCCTCCTATCTCCATTTCTATCCAGCAATGACTACAACAATAACTATTAAAAAAAACATCTAGGGCAACAAAGGAATAAATAAATAAGTAAATAAATAAATAAAATATCCCTCTGAGCTTTCCTATAGAGGTTGCTTAGAGACAGAACAGAAGCTTTTGCCAAAGGCTACTTCTAGGTAGGATCTTCCTGGGCGGAGGTCTACTCCTATACACCTGGGCATTATAGTGGACTAAGCTGTTTGAATTACTGTGTCCAGGTGTGTCATGTTCTGAAAGGGAAGGACTGTCATCTCTCAGTGTGGATAAATCCTCTCAGTTTTCTTCTATTGTGATAGTAAGATTTTTTTTGGAAATATTGAGGTGAAAACATAATAAAACCAACCTATGACAAACCCACAGTTAGTATGGTGGAAGAGAAGTCACACACTCACCATTTGCAGATAGTATGATAGTATTCATAGAAAAACCTAAAGAATCCAGCAGTAAGCTCTTGGAAATTATCAAGTAATATAGTAAGATGTCAGGCTACAAAATTAACATATAAAAGTCAGTGGCATACCTCTATGGAAACACTAAATTAACAGAAGAAGAAATCAATCCCTTTTACTATAGCAGTAAGAACAATAAAATATGTAGGAATAAACCTAACAAAGGAAGTGAAAGATTTGTATACTTAAAATTATGAGTCACTATTCAAGGAAGTAGAAAAATAATAGGAAGAATTAGCATCATCAAAATGAATATGTTATCCAGGACCAAGTACAATTTATTTTTATTTTGAAAAGTTTTTTATAATCTTTATTACTGCATAGAGACAGAGAGAAATTGAGAGGGGAGGGGGATGTAGAGTGGGAGACAGAGACAGAGAGACACCCTCAGCCATGTTTTACCACCTGTGAAGCTTGCTCCCTGCAGGTGGGGGCCAGGAGCTTGAACCTGTGTCCTTGTGCACTGTAATGTGTGCTCTCAAACTGGCTGTGCCATCACCCTGCTGTTCATTTTTAATACTTTGAGGAACTTCCATTTGCTTTATCTAGAGCCTGGACCAGTTTACATATCTCTGCATAAGGGAACCTTTTTTTTTCATACCCTCACCAATAACTGCTGTTTCTAGTCTTTATGATGTTGGGGATTTGGTAGTGTGATTTTACTTATTTATTAAATTTATTTTAATAAATAAGTGGAGATATGAAGAGAAAGATATGAAGAGAGAAAGACTGCTCAGGTCTGGCTTATGAAGGTGATAAGGACATGAAACTTAGACCTTTAATCCTCAAAATATCAAATATCAGTCTTTTTTATAACCATTATGCCCTCTCCCCTATTCAAGATTTTTAAAAATAGTAATTAAATGAAAAAAGTGATCTATTTCTGATTTTATTTTACATGTGTTAAGGATCAGAATAATGAAGCTATAGAAATTTCCTTAGGTGATCTTAATTATTTTAAATGAACAATATCATTTGACCTAAAAAATAATTGAGATGTAGTTGTAGTCTTACTTTGTTTGATTTATAGTACCCTTCATTCTCATTATTTGCCCGAGATAGCTCAGATTCAAAATGAAGTATCTTATGCCTTATAAGTTACATACAGACATGCACAAAAACCCACAGTTACCTATAAGATGTATGTAAATTTTCTACCATAAGAAAAATCAAAATAATTGTGGAGTTTGGGGCTGTTGGGTTGGGTTATCTTCTGCCTTATAAGTTACATACACACATGCACAAAAATCCATAGATACCTATAAGATGTATGTGAAATTACCACTTTACAAAAAATCAAAATAATTGTGGAGTTTGGAGCTGATGGGTTGGGTTATGTTCTGCCTTATAAGTTACATACACACATGCACAAAAATCCATAGATAGCTATAAGATGTATGTGAATTTATCACCTTATGAAAAATCAAAATAATTGTGGAATTTGGGGCTGTTGGCTATTTGGCTGTTGGCCAAGACTAAAGTTGTTCAGTTTAGGAAATTTTTTCCCCCAGTGCTAAGAGAGGAGCTGCCGCTGGAGGGCACTTAGCACTTTTTTTTAATTGTTTGACAATTTAAAAAATATCAGAGTCTAGTTTCCTTGCCTTTCTTTTAAAGAGAAGACATTTTTTCCCCCTCCTCCAGACTTATTGCTGGGCTTGGTGCCTGCACCATGAATCCACCACTCCTGGTGGCCATTTTTTCCCACTTTTTTGTTGTCCTTGTTGTTGTAGCCTCATTGCGGTTATTATTATTACCATTGTTGATGTTGTTCATTGTTTGACAGGAAAGAGAGAAATGGAGAGAGGAGGGGAAGACAAAAAGGGGGAGAGAAAGATAGACATCTGCCTCACTGCCTGTGAAGCAACTCCCCTGCAGGTGGGGAGCCGGGGGCTTGAACTGGGATCTTTATGCTGGTCCTTGCACTTTGCGCCACCTGTGCTTAACCCACTGCACCACCACCCGACCCCCAGAGAGAAGACATTTTACCAACAGTACAGATACAGTTATCTTCTCATTCAACTGCATGAGTTTGACCTCCGGTTATTTACCACTTTTGTCTCTAGTCTTTGCAGTCCATAGGACTCAGCTCTTCTAAACACCCCCCCTGGGAGCCCCAGTGATTTCACCTACAGGTTATTTAGGAAACCGGAGTCTATGTATCTGCTGCTTTCTGACTTGAACTGACTTGTCTTCAGCACTCAGATAATTAATAAAGGAATGCTGCCTCAGGTGTTACTGTGAGTCTGGTTTTGAGAGGCTTCCTTGTGCCCGTATGAATGAGATACTCTTTCTAGAGAGCTTACACAACAAGATTTCTTTCACTGCCCATGATGACATCTTTGGATTGATCCCAAATCTTTCCTGTATCCTAAAATTTTCTATTTCTCCCACCTTGAATATATGGGGATATATATATATAGATAGATAGATATAGATATAGATATAGATATAGATATAGATATAGATATAGATATAGATATAGATATATCCAGGGTTACTGCTGGGGCTCGGTGCCTGCGCTATGAATCCACTGCTTCTGGAGACCATTCCCCACATTTTTGCTGCCTTTGTTGATGCCCTTGTTGTTGGTATTTTTATTGTTGCCATTGCTATTGTTGTTGCTGCTGCACAGGACAGAGAGAAATCAAGAAAGGAGGGGAAGATAGAGAGGGGGAGAGAAAGACAGATACCTGAAGACCTGCTTCCCTGACTGTGAAGCAACTCCCCTATAAGTGGGGAGCTGGGGGCTTGAACTGGGGTCCTTACGCAAGTCCTTATGTTTCATACCATGTGTGCTTAACCCACTGCAATGCTACAGCCTAGCTCTCTATTTTCTAGTTTTAAGGTCTTCCTTGCAAGGATATGGGTATGCTTACATGATGTTTTTACAATTAGTGCTCAATTTAAAAATATAAAATGTCTGAATTTAAAATGAATTTTCAATTTAAAACTCATCCCTGGAGATGAATAATAATTGTATTTATATACTATTTGCACTTGTGTTTCATTTGGCTCTTACTCTTTTTTTTTTTCCTCCAGTGTTGTTTCTGGGGCTCAGTGCCTGCACCATGAATCTACTGCTCCTGCGGGCATTTTTTCTATTTTATTAGGCAGGGCAGAGAGAAATTGAGAGAGGAGGGGGAGTTAGAGATAAGGAGAGAAAGATAGATACCTGCAGATCTGCTTTGCTGCTGTGAAGCAACCCCTCTGCAGGAGGGGAGCCAGTGGCTTGAACTGGGATCCTAGCGCAGGTCCTTGCACTTTGTGCTATGTGTGATTAACCTGGTGAACCACCACCTGGCCTGGCCTTTACTCTTTAACTAAAAGTAAAGTATGGTTTTTGTTATGATTGCCACTGTCCAATCAGTAAGGTGGTCCTGACTTTAATCTTGTGATACAGCTATTATCACTATCATTCAAATTTACAGTTGAATTTGCAGCTAGAGATATGTTTTTACCTAATCAGACACTGAAGAAATGTGACCACTAGCTAATTACAGATTGTGTTCATGTAATTGGCAGAGCTGCTCTTGCTGACACTGAAGTTGATTGCACTCAACTCTTAGACTTTCTGTATATTCTGACTTAGAAAGGTACATCAATACTCTGGTGACTGGTATGTGCCAAATATGTATTCATAGGCTTATTAATATTTTCTCAGTAGTGTAAAGCCACCTGTATTCTGAGGCTCATTGGATCAGTCAGTCAGATGTGTACCATACTGGTAGGACCTGAAGGTTCACAAATGAGTAGGAGCACAGCACAGCGTCTGTTTGACGACTTAGCTTCCTACCCACTGCAGCATGTCCTGTCCTGGAGTGAATGGTGCTCTGGCCTGTCCCTTATACAAAATTACAACTTAATACTGTTTGACTCACAGGTTGGTTAGTTTTTGAAATCAGTGATTCTATTCAGTGTCAGTGAGGCTGGGGAAGTTACATTCTTACCAGCATTGCTGAGTTGGTTGCAAATTGATGCACACTTTCAGGAGAAAATGTTCTCAAATTATTGTTAAACTGAAAAAAATCACATGGGCTTGGGAGCCGGACAGTGGCACCCCTGATTGAGCACAGACATGACATGTGCAAGGACCCCTGGCCAGGACTCCAATCTCCACCTGTAGGAAAAAGCTTTACAGTGGTAAAGCAGGGCAGGAGATCTATCTATCTCTATCTATCTATCTATCTATCTATCTATCTCTAACTCTATATCTATCTCTGTTCTCTCTCAATATCTCTTTCCATATTGATTTTTCTGGCCCTATTAAACAAAGAAGTAACTTATTAATAAAGAGTTGTAAAAAAAAAGAAAATACATAGACTCTTTGAATAAGAATATACGTTAAAAAACTTGTCCCAAGGAAATCACTGGGCCTTTGCTCCAAAATTCAATACACAAAACCTGGTACTTCAGAGAAAAATAGACAAATAGAAACTGGTTTAAAAAATGTTAAGTTCTGTGGACTGGGAGTTGGTGCAGTGGATAAGGCATTGGACTCTCAAGCATGAGGTCCTAAGTTCAATCCCTGGCAGCACATGTACCAGAGTGATGTCTGGTTCTCACTCTCCTATAATTTCTCATTACTCAATAAATAAAAGCTGAAAGAAAAATTGTTAAGTTCCAGGAAGATAACTCATAAGCAGAGCACAGAACATAGATGCATAAAATTCCCAGGTCTGGTGTGTGTGTGTGTGTGTGTGTGTGTGTGTGTGTGTGTGTGTGTGTGTGTTAGAAATAAGTGTATCTGGGGCTGGGTGGTAGCACACCTGTTTGAGCACACATGTTACAATGCTGAAAGACCCGGGTTGAGGTCCCTAACCCCCAGCTGCAGGGGGAAAGCTTTGAAAAAGGTAAAGCAGTGCTGCAGGTGTCTCTCTGTCTCTCTTCCTCTCTAACTTCCCTTTCCTCTCAATGTCTGGATGTCTATGTCCAATAAATAAAGATAATAAATTATATATATATATATATTTTTTTTTTTTAAACTGAGTGCCACAAAGGAAAGTCACAAATGGGCTGGGTGTATGGATCAACATACCAACTCCCATGTTAAGAGGAGAAGCAGTTACGAAAGGCATAATTCTTTTTTTTAAATTATTTTTAATTTATTTCATTTATTTATTCCCTTTTGTTGCCCTTGTTGTTTTATTGTTGTAGTTATTATTGTTGTTGTCTTTGTTGGATAGGACAGAGAGAAATGGAGAGAGGAGGGGAAGACAGAGAGGAGGATAGAAAGATAGACACTTGCAGACCTGCTTCACCGCCTGTGAAGCTACTCCCCTGCAGCTGGAGAGCCGGGGTTCGAACTGGGACCTTTATGCCGGTTCTTGTGCTTTGCGCCACCTGCGCTTAACCCACTGTGCTACAGCCCGACTCCCGGAAGGCAGAATTCTTACCTTCTGCACCCCAAAAGGAATTCTGGTCCATACTCCCAGAGGGAGGAGAAATGTTATGGGAAGGTGACTTAAAGATGACTATTTACAGAAGGAATAAGTCAACTCATATCTTTAACCTTGGGAGAACCACATCAGTTCCCAGTGAAGGGGCAGAGAAGGAATGGAATTGTACTTCTGTTGTCTCATAATTTTGTAAATCAATATTAAGCCACTAATAAAAACCTTTCAAAACTTGAATCATCTTGTGTTCAGGCAGTGGCACTCCCAATTGAGTGCACATATTGACATGTGCAAGGACCTAGGTTCAAGCCCTTGGCCTCCATCTGCAGGGAAGAAGCTTCATGAGCAGTGAAGCCAGGATGCAGGCATGTCTCTGTCTCTCTCCTTCTTTCTCCCCAACCCCTGTCAGTTTCTTTCTGTCCTGTCAAATATGAAGGAAACAAAAACCCAAAAAAAAGGGAAGGAAAAATGAATGGTCACTAGGGTCAGTGGATTCATTGTGGAAGCACCATGCCCCAAATGATAACCCTGGTGGAAAAATAAAATCTGAAAATGGTAGAATTTTGTATTCAATTATCAAAATAATGTAGTAGCATAATTTTGTAGGTTTGGAAATAGATTAAAGATGCCATCTTAAGCAACAAAAGCAAATTAATATATAAAGTATGATGGATTCCTTGTGCAGGCACCAATCCCCAGCAATAACCCTGGTGACGAAAAAAACAAACAATAACAACAACAAAACTAAAAAAAATGATGTTGAGATAAAGAAGTTAAAAGAATCTTTAAATCTAAAGCAAACAGGTAAACAGTAACAAGTCATCCCACATATCCTTGTAGACACTATATAGAAGACAGTGTGCAGACATCAGATAAAACAACAGTGTTGTTGGGGGATGGTCTAGATGTGAATTGCAGTAGAAAATGAAAAATAAAATTGTTTCTAGAATGTGATTAGTAGTCTTTTTAGTTACATAGCCTTTCCTCTCATTGTACACATTCTAGTGTTAATGAATCTAGTTTCCTTAATACTTGATTAAAACCAAGGGCGAAAGACAGTGATAATGAGGAACAATAAGTAACTTCCAAAAAGCCCCCAGGGTTGACTCACTCACCAGCTGGGTGGCCAGTCTCAGTGAAGATTCATGTGAACACCTTACTTACCTCTGGACCTGTACGGAGACTTTCCATGAAGTCTTGGAAGAGTGTCTGTCACACTCATGCTTAATGTACCCAAGTGTGGATTAACTAGGGGACAGGTGACCCTTTCAAATCACATGTAGGAACAACTCCAAATTCAGTTAAACTCGGTCCTCTTGCTTATCTCCTAGACATCCACGGAGCAACCCCTGGTCTCTTCCCTGGCTGGCGAGTTTTTCCACCCGCCTGTTGCTGCTTCTGCTGTTCAGACCTCTTTTAATGTGGATGTCCATGTTCACTACAGGCTGTGTTGCAGAATAGACTCAGTGCCCTGTTTGTTTTTTTTTATTTAAGTTTCAGGTGATCTTCAAGGGTTTTATTCAACCGTTTCTTCTTTGGGACACCATCTTTGAAGTTTCTGAGTTTTCCTTCTGCTTTGATCTGATAAACTAGGCCTTGAAGACTGACTGCTCAGCCTCCTTACATGTTCCTGCTGTGCACTGCTTCCTGCCAGTGGAGGCCTTGGTGCTGTTGCCTGACCTCTTCAACAGTCCTTCTCATCAGCTCAACTCCCACAACTTCCTGCACCTCCTGGTTTGAATGGGAACGTTCCTCGTCCCCATCTCAGGAAGTTTTGCTGCTACAAGAGTTTTAGTTTCCTCTTCCTCTCCTTTTGTTTGGCAGGGTGGGGAGGACCTCAGGCTTCTAGCATGTGTCCTCACTCTGGCTGATGTTGCCCATTCATATAGTGATAGACTGAAACACCACTGCAGGGGCCAGATGGTGACACATATGTTACAATGTGCAAGGACCCGGGGTCACCACCAGGTCCCATCTGAAGGGGTGGGGGACAAGCATCACCAGTGGTGAAGCAGGGCTGCAGGTGTCTCTCTGTCTCTCTCCCTCTGTATCCCCCCTTTCAATTTCTGGCTATTTCTATCCAACAAATAAAGATGAAAGAAAGGAAGAATGAGGGACCTGGGTGGTGGTGCAGCAGGTTAAGTGCACAAGGGACGAAGCGCAAGGACTGGCATAAGGCTCCAGGTTCCAGCACCTGGCTCCTCACCTGCAAGGGGTTCGCTTGACAGGTGGTGAATTAGGTCTACAGGTGTCTTTCTTTCTCTTCCATCTCTGTCTTCCCCTCTTCTCTGGATCTTTCTCTGACTTTACCAACATTGATAATAGCAATAACAATAGAGAGAAAGGGAAGAGAGAGGTAGAGAGAGGGAGAAAGAAAACGAGGAATAAAGAAAGAGAAAGGAAGAAAGAAAGAAAGACCACTCTCTGAAACTTGCTCTGGTGCTGTGGTCCCTCACTATGGTACTAGAACTTGAATGTGGACCACATGCATGGCAAGGTTCTTGTCCTGCCTGATGGAATACATCTCCAGTCCTCTTTCTTCACTTTTTATTTCATTTTTATCTGATTGTTGTGTTTTTAATTTTTTAATTTTTTTAATTAATTAATTTATTTTGTTGCCCTTGTTTTGTTGTTGTTGTTGATGTCGTTGTTGGATAGGACGGAGAGAAATGGAGAGAGGAGGGGAAGACAGAGAGGGGGAGAGAAAGACAGACACCTGCAGACCTGCTTCACAGCCTGTGAAGTGACTCCCCTGCAGGTGGAGAGCCAGGGGCTCGAACAGGTTCCTTCTGCTGGTCCTTGTGCTTAGCGCCACCTGCGCTTAACCTGCTGCGCTACCATCCAACTCCCTGTGTTTTTAAATTTTATGATTAGATTGTAAAATTCCAGTGTGTAGTGCCATCTCACACCCACCACGAGTCCTGAATCCCAACCACTCCACTACCCAAAGATGACCACTAGAGTTCTCACTAGAGTTTTACACTTTGCTTGAATCTGTTTTGTTTTTTCAAGTTGATATGTTTCAGTTCTCTATATTCCACATGAGTGAAACCATCTTAGAGTTGTCTTTAATGCCTTTATTTATATCTATAAACAAAATCATCTCCACTTCTATCCATTTTGTCCTGAAAGACACAATATCATCTTTTTGATTGCCGAGTAGTATCCCATTGAATATATATCCCCTACCTTCTTTAGCCAGTCTTCTGATGATGGGCATTTAGGCTGCTTCCACTCTTTGGCTATTGTGAATAATCAGCTATGAACATAAGAGTGTCTGTGTCCCTTCACATTAGTGTTTGAGTGTACTTTGGATACATGCCTGTATGGAGTTAAAGGATTTATATATATATTGAATTGAATATTACCATGCATTCAAAAATATGATTACATACAAAACTTTTAGACAAGTTGTTCAATTTTCTTGAAATATGCCACTGAGTCTTGATAGGGGTTGCATTGTAATTGTAGATTACTTTTGGTAGATAGACCATTTAATATTGTTTATTCTTCCAATACAGGGACAAGGAATGTTCTTTAATTCTTGTGTGTCTTTCTCTATTTCTTTTAACAGTGCCCAATAGTTTTCCTTTATGTGTTTGTGTGGTTTATTTTTTTAACCTCCTTTGTGAGACCATCCCAAGGTATTTTATGTTTTTGGTTTTGATTGTAAATGTAATTGAGTCTTTTATTTTACTCTCTTCTAACATTTTTTATACAGAAATGCCACAGACTTATGAGTATTGACTTTATATCCTGTTACTTTATGAAATTTATTAAATACTTCAGTAATTTGTCCGTCGAGCCTTGAGGTTCTCCAGATATGTTATCAGTCAGTAGCAAATAGTGCTAGTTTAATTTTTCTTTCTAATTTGCATATATTTGATAGCTCTTTCTTGTCTGGTTGCAGTGGTGAGGACCTCAGTGACTATAGTGAATAACAGTGGAGGTAGTGGACATCCTTGTTTGGTTTTCCCCATTGAGAATGATGTTAGCTGTGGGTTTGTCTTAATGGTGTTTACTAGGTTGAGTAAATGTCCTTCTTTTCTCAATTTCTGGAGTGTCTTTATTATAAATGGCTAATGGATCATGTCAAATTATTTTTCACCATTAGTTGATATGACAGTGTGATTTTTTCTTTTCCTTCTCTTCACTCTCTCTGTCTTTCTGGTATGATAGATTTTATTGATTGGTTTTCAGATATTGTTCCATTCCTGTTTCTCAGGGTTCAATCCCACTTGTACTTGGTGAATTATTTTCTTTTTTTTTATTTAAGAAAGGATTAATGAACAAAAACGTAAGGTAGGAGGGGTACAACTCCACACAATTCCCACCACCCAGTCTCCATAACCCACCCCCACCCATGATAGCTTTCCCATTCTCTAGCCCTCTGGGAGCATGGACCCAGGGTCGTTGAGGGTTGCAGAAGGTAGAAGGTCTGGCTTCTGTAATTGCTTCCCCGCTGAACATGGGCGTTGACTGTTCGGTCCATACTCCCAGTCTGCCTCTCTCTTTCCCTAGTAAGGTGTGTCTCTGGGGAAGCTGAGCTCCAGGACACATTGGTGGGGTCTTCAATCCAGGGAAGCCTGGCCAGCATCCTGGTGGCATCTGGAACCTGGTGATTGAAAAGAGAGTTAACATACGAAGCCAAACAATTTGTTGAGCAATCATGGATCCCAAGCTTGGAATAGTGGAGAGGAAGTGTTAGGGAGGTACTCACTGCAAACTCTAGTGTACTACTGCTTTCAGGTATATATTTTGCAGTAGTTTACGGATACGTGTGCACATAAGCTCTCTCTCACAGAAACTGGTGTATATCTAGGTTATGGGACTTTGTTAGAAAGTGAACCACCTCAGATTAAATTAGAGTGTACTATAAAAGGAAAGGTCTCACCCGAGTAATGAAGCTGAAGGGTTGTCCAGAAACAAAAATCAACTCCAAATGGATCAAAGACCTAGATGTCAGACCAGAAAAAATCAAATACTTAGAGGAAAACTTTGGTAAAACACTTTCCTACATACACCTCAAGGACATCTTTGATGAATCAAACCCAATTGCAAGGAAGACTAAAGCAGAAACAAACCAATGGGACTACATCAAATTGAAAAGCTTCTGCACATCCAAAGAAACTATTAAACAAACAGAGAGACCCCTCACAGAATGGGAGAAGATCTTCACATGCCAGACATCAAACAAGAAACTAATCACCAAAATATATAAAGAGCTCAGCAAACTTAGCACCAAAAAAGCAAACGACCCCATCCAAGAATTATTTTCTTAACATGTTAGACTCGTTTTTTCAGTGTTTTTTAAAAACAAATTGATTGTAATTTCTTTATTATTATTATTTTAATGTATTTGTTTATAAAATGGAAACACTGTTACAAACATTTGTATGTTTATGGAATGTTGGAAATGATTCTCTAAGAAGAATAAAAAAGCACTGCACCAGAAAAGGCAAAAACACCGAGTAAAACATCAAATTCATGCATTTCCTTTTAAGTTGCACATTACCTGTTCATACTTATTTGAAGCTTTTCTCCCTTGGTCGAGATCAACTGCAGCTTCCATAAGTAAACATGTTTTTTGTGAGATCATAACTACTTGGTCAGAAGGACAAAACTGGGACATCTATGAGAAATGGCCAGAATACTAATAAATAGTAATAACACTTCCAGATGAACACAAAGAATAAGAATGAATTAGATAATTCAGCTAAAAAAACATCTCGCTAAGAATTATATAGACTATAGCATTGATTATTTGTTTCAATTTTATATTGTTTTCTCACTGATTTTAGCACCTCCATAGAAATAAAAACACTTTATTTACCTGAAAAAATACAAATTGATTGAAAAACCTAAATGATTTCTTTCCCCCATCATGTCAGTGCTTTAAAACATAACGTTAAACAGTAGCTCTTTGAGGGCTTTTAACTATTTGTCTCTCATGTAGATTGTTGCTTCTTCTCTTCCTCACTTAATTCAAGTGCATGGTTTTTGTTAATTTTTGGTAATCTTTTTAACAATATGGGGTGTGTTATCTCCTTCCTGCCAGATCTCTTCCCTACATTCTGCACAAATCAGGGATTTAACTATCTCCTTGTGACAGACAGTTCATGTAAAAATCCCTGCAAATATGTGCAGAGATATGATGAGTTAATGAGTTAATGAGATGTCTTTGAGCCCGACATTCCCATGATCATTCTTGGTGCCTAATTTTAATAAAGATAGATAGTTGTTTCTGTATTCTCATCTAACTCTTCAACTAAGTTTTCTAAAAAGAAATGTCACCTGCTAGTAGATATAAATTAAATTTCAGATTGATTATAAAAGTCAGTAGTAATTCAAGAGGTAGATTATGGGGGAAGATCCTGAAGATGATATCATGGCTGGAAAAAGGACCAGAAAGCTGGATCAGGGAAGAGAGTAGCTCCCAAATATGGGAAAGGTGTATAAATATTGTTGACTGTAAGCCCCATAAATTTGATCTGATTCAATGCCCATATTCAGCTTTGGAGCCTATGTGACCTCTGCATCCCTGAGTTCACATTCTATGGTCATGAGTAGTAATGTTCCAAGCTGCCCCAATTTCAGTATCCAACTTCCTCAGGTGGAACATAGAGTATGTTGTCCAGCCTCCCTTAGGAGGATGAAAATTCTTAACTCAGAGACTATTTGAAAAGATAGAGTCAGCTGTTATGAAGAATTTGAAACAACAAGGGCAGCAAAAGAGAAAATAAATAAATAAAATTTAAAAAAGAATTTGAAAGCATCTTGTAAAAAAAATTAACAAGTATATTATAAAAGAAAAAAAAAAAACGAGGGCCTGGCGGTAGTGCAGTGGTTTAAGCACACAGGGTGCAAATCTCAAAGACTGGCCTAAGAGTCCCAGTAGGAGACCCTTGCTCCCCACCTGCAGGGGCATCACTTCACAAGAGGTAAAGCAGGATTGTAGGTGTCTCTCTCTCTTTCCCTGTCTCTGTCTTCCTGTCCTCTTTCAAATTCTCTCTGTCCTATCCAACAACAATGACAACAGTGTTAATAACAACAATGATAAGCAACAAAAGGGAAAATAGCCTCCAGGAGCAGTGGAGGCACTGAGCCCCAGCAATAACCCCAGAGGTTTAAAAAAAATCAACATTTTTCATGTTAAATCATAGGAGACTGAAAAAAAGATATGGCTCTTACCTCCACAGAGCCCTGCTGCCTCACTAGGGAAAGACAGAAACAGGTTGGGGGTATGGACCCACCTGTCAATGCCCATGTCCGGTGGAAAAGCAATTACAGAAGTCACAACTCTACTTTCTGCACCCCATAAAATCTTTGGTCCAGGGGCTGGGTGTTAGGGCAGCAGGTTAAGCACACATGGCACAAAGCTCCAGGATTGGAGTAAGGATCCCAGTTTGAGCTCCCAGTTCTCTAACTGCAGGGTGGGCACTTCATAAGTGGTGAAGCAGGTATGCAGGTATCTTGTCTTTCTCTCCCCACCTCTGTCGTCCCATCCTCTTTGGATTTCTCTCTGTCCTATCCAACAACAATAGGAATGACAATAATAACAACAGCAATAACAACAAGGACAAAAGAATGGAAAATAATGACCTCCAGGAGCAGTGGACTGTAGTGCAGGCACCAAGCCCCAGCTGTACTCCTGGAGGCAAAAAAAAGAAATCTTTGGTCCATTCTCGCAGAGGGATAAAGATTAGGGAACCTTCCAGTGGAGGGGAGGGTATAGGGAACTCTAGTGACTGTAATTGTATGGGATTGTACTTCTCTTATCCCACAATCTTGTTAATCATTATTAAATCACTAATTAAAAAAAACAAGATAAAAATCTGTAAAAACAAAGTAGCACACTATCTGCTAGGTGCCTTCTTAGTAACTTTCTGAAGCTCCACATCCAATCTGTGTATATTTAGAAAAGAGTTTAGTCTAGCTAGCTTAACACAAATACTAAAGAAAACATGTTCTCTGTACACTTGTTGAGGGAGGAATATTGATTGTTTTTTTTCTATTTTTATTAGTGATTTAATAATGAGTTTGTTCTGTTGTTATTGTTGAGTCATATGATTTATTTATTATCATTTTTTATCCGTCTCATCAGTTGTGTGACATCCAGGTATCTTCTGCCAAATTCTGGGTCACCTTTGTGTGTGTGTGTGTGTGTGTGTGTTTATTTAGAAGAAGCTGTTAAGTTTGTAGAAGCTGTAAAATTTGTTGTAGTCCCAGTAATTTAACCTTGTTTTAGTTTTGCTTACTCATAGCAATGAGTCTCCAAATAGAGCCTGATGTTAAACTGTGGATGTTTTCCACCAATGTTTTCTTTATATTTTTTATTCTCAGTTCCAATAGCCAGATCTTTGACCCATTTTGAGTTAATTTGGCATATGGTATTAAGGGGTGGTGAAGTTTCATTTTTCTGCAATTGACTACCCAGTGTCAGCTATTGAAGAGGCCTTCTTTCCACTCACTGAAAAGGTTTTAGTCCTTTATAATGTATGCACATGTGGGTTTATTTTCCCTTTCTGCCCTTTTTATTGTTATAGTTATTATTGCTGTTGTTATTGATGTAATCATTGTTAGATAGGACAGAGAGAAATGGAGAGAGGAGGGGAAGACAGAGGGAGAGAGATAGACACCTGCAGACCTGCTTCACCACCTGTGAAGTGACCCCCCTGCAGCCTCTCTCCATTTCTCTCTGTCCTATCCAATGACAACGATGATATCAACAACAGAAACTACAACAATAAAAATAATAATAATAATCCCAGGCATTAGTAAGCTCTAAAAGACATGAGCCTATCATTCAGAAATGTGAAATTTGGTATGTATGGAACAGGCTTCCAAAAATTCTGACATCGTAAGGAAAGAGATGCTTGCTAACACGCATGTACAAGACAGACTGAGAACACAACCAAATTTACCCTGAAGTTCATAAAATTTAAGCAGAGACACACATGACCTTGGCTGATTCCAGAACTGCCCAGGTGAGGCCTCAACAAGGGATTTATGTGAGCCTTGAACAAAAAATAGAGGTCATATAAGTACAGAATTATAGGATAAATTTTATTATATCAATAAATAGAAAAATACAACAAATGACTATATACCAATATATGACATTATTAATGGGATAATGGGTCCTGGAAAGGGCCAGAGAAGTGTTGTAGACTGGTGCATTGTGGGCGGCCCTGTCCCCACAGCCCATCAGAAACTCAGTGTTAGGCTCCGGGGCAGTCTGGGTCAATACAGGTGGCCGTGTCGGAGCCCTGTGCCGATGAATGAACATGGAGCACTGCCTAGTGCTTTCCACGTCACGGTAGGCAGTGTTGTCCTCACTCCTCTGCTCCACAGCCACCGACATACTCTTGTTCTTGTCTCTGTCAACAGAGCTGCCTAAGGTCCAGGTAGAGTCACCCCCAGTGCAGAGACCTGTGAACAAAGCAGTGGGTTTAGCAATGGACAAAGGAGGAGCCCCAGGGAGCAGAGGAGAGGCAGTGAGAGGATGAAGGGCTTGGAGAACCAAGGGGCCGAGGGTCCACTACCTCACTGAAACCATGGTAGAGGGAGAGATGGGAGAGCAAACCCAGACTTAAGTCAAGGAGACGATTCCTGCATATCAGCAGGGAAATGTTTAATGAGGAGTTGAGGTATGTGACCTTATGCTTTACTGAACTTAATATTTGTAACTGGAATCCAGATAAATTCAATATGGAGTCTCAGCAGAAAGAACGCCTTGAGGAAGAATGCCACATCTCCTTACACTCACTCTACACCCAGAGAGTCCTCTGAGGCTGAGCACAGGCAGAAGCAGAGAGCCAGAGTCCTGTGTCACCCTGTCAGAGTCCTGTGTCACCCTGTCAGGCTTGGTCCTTCTGTGCTGGACATTATTTGGAGGAAGAGCTCATGATCCCTCAGTGACCAAACAAGAGAGATGCTCTATCTGTGGGGGCTGAGTGGGATGAATAAACAGGCTAGCATATTAAATTGATCTGTCTTCTGGAGTTGGGCGGTAGCACAGTGGGTTAAACACACATGTTGCAAAACACAAGAACCAGATTAAGGATCTCAATTTGAGCCTCCAGCTCCCAACCTGCAGGGGAGTCGCTTCACAGTTGGTGAAGCAGGTCTGCAGGTGTCTATCTTTCTCTCCCCCTCTCTGTCTTCCTGTCCTCCTTCCATTTCTCTCTGTACTATGCAACAACAACATATATAATAACTACAACAATAAAATAAAGACAACAAAAGGAAATAAATAAATATTAAAATTTCTTTCAATGTTCTGTCTTCAATGTTTAGGCAAGATTTGTTTTATGAATACCTCAGGGTTGATGGGGCATGAATACAACCTTGAAAGTGTAAGTCAGTACTTCTGGATTAGAATTATCATAATAAAAATATCTTAACCCATTTTATTCTGATCCAAATAAATACCAACTAGCACTTTTCTTTAAGGGACAAAGATTGGTGGGAGAGTTTTAGCATTATATTGGGGAAAGGGGAGGGACTGGATAGAAGGACCATTTTAAAGACACCTGATAACACATAGACTTTCAGTCTACTGTCATGCTGATCTGGGCCTGAAGACAACTTGGGAAATGAGACTGCTTTGGGGGTGGAATTGAGAGTTTCACTGTAACAGGAATCCCAAGGCTTCTCCAATACAAGCTCAGAATAGAGTCCAGTCCATTCCTGCAACTCAGAGTTGCTCCACCTCTACCAGAGTCAGTGGAGACGTGCATGGTTTCTGGGGGCTTCTAGGTCCCTGCCAATCCTGCCCTCCCTCCCATGGGATTGGTTTTCAGTGTCATGAGCTTGTTTCAGGAAGGAAGATCTGACCTGGATCAAGGCATACACAGGCACCCAGGGGGTCCCCTCTCCCCTGCTGGTCTTCACATGCAAGGCTGGGGGACTCCTGTGCTTCCTGTGGAAGCTCCTCAGTGGCCGGCATTTGGCCCACTTCATGCTCCTGCAGATGTTTGCCACCTACATGGAGAGAAACCTCAGTCTAGGTCCAGGCTGACCATGAAGAGACTCACCTCACTTTGAGTGTGACATAGGGGCCTTCTCCTGGACCTTCTGTGCAAAGAAGGAGGTGTCTCTGTGTCTCTGTGTCACTGTGTTTCTGTGTCTCTATGTCCCTGAATCTGACAGGAGATCTTGCCCTCACTTGTGCCCAAGAAAAGAGTTGACAAAATAAACAGGAAGATGCTCTTATTCATTCCTGTGCCTGGAATGCCATGAATTCCTCATGAGGAAGAGCTCTACAGAGCAGCCCAATCTGCCACAGAGAAAGAAGTAGAGAAGCAAGGACTATCCCTAGAGCCTGTTACAGAGCAGTGAGTTGGTCACTGTCTACTGAATGCATGGAGGCCTGTTGCCTGCACTTTTCCCTGTCAGAAGGTATTGAAGCGAAGCTGGAAACCATGTACTCTGAGTCTTTACAGTTAATGTCTCACTCCAGTCAGCTTCTTCTCAGATTGCCCTGACACTCACCTGCAGGTGGCTTTCTGTTTACTTCCAGCCTGGAATTCGCATCCTGTAAGAGAAGGAAGGCAGGGTCACAACAAGCTTTTGCAGTGTGCAGTGGAAGAACACATTTCCCAGCAGCTCTGTTTCCCTGGAGAGAGAGCCCTGTGTCCAGGATCAAAGCTACTTGACCCTTGCAGTGACTGTGGTTGAGTCGACACTGTAGATTTGAGTGAATCCTTGGGTTTTCAGTGCATGTTCAGAAGTGTGTTGACAAGGATATGTGGATTTCTTCTTGCTTGCTCTCTAGTCTCAGGTTATACACACAGGTAACTCCCAGTTGAGTGAGTAATTCATAATTTAAAATGTCAAATATATCAACTATCTACTCAAATGCTTTGAAAAAAAAGCAGCTCCTCCCCCACCCCCCTTGAAGAGAAGCATTGCCTGGTGTATGAAGAAGCAGGAAAATGTCATCAATGCTGCAGAGTGAAGGCCAACCCTGACATGATGCAGCTGTTCAAATTATGCAAAAAAAAATAAAAGAAATAATGAAAAGAAAGCGAGCTAGGAGGTAGTGCAGCTGGTTAGGCACACACCTTAACAAGTCAAGAACCCAGGTCTCAACCCTCACTCCCTACCTGTAGTGGGGAGGCTTCCTGAGAGGTGAAGCAGGTCTGCAGGTTCTATCTCTCTTGAGTGGGGAGAGGTGGGTTATGGTGCACAAGGTTAAGCGTACATAGTACAAACTGCAAGGACCTACATAAGGATCCTGGTTCAGTTCGAGCCCCTGCTCCTGATCTGCATGGGGGTCACTTCACAAGTGGTGAAGCAGGTCTGCAGTGTCTCTTTCTCTCTCCTCTATCTTCCCCTCCCCTATCAATTTCTCTTTGTACTATCAAAAAAAAAAAAAAAAGGAAAAGTCCAAAAAAATATCCATAAAAGCACTGGATCTGTAGTGCAGCAATGAGCCTCAGCAATAACCCTGGAGGGAGGGAGAGAGAGAGATAGAGGGGGGGGAACAAAAGGAAAGGAAAAAAGGAAAAGAAAGGAAAGGAAAGGAAAGGAAAATTGAGGTCAGTATTTTCTCTTCACTTGAAGAGCCATCCTTGAATTGGGTTTGGTGTACTGCACCAAAGTAAAAGACTAGGGCGAATGGTTGTTCCAATCCTGGTGCATGATGGGAGAGGCGGAGCTGGGCTGGGAGTGAAGTGTTTTGCAGAAAACCGATATACATATGTGCCAACAACTGTTTACTGTTTACTGTAAACCATTAATCTCCCCATTAATAAAAAGTAAAAAAAAAAAATCCTGGCCAGGGATAAATTATCTACAGGAAACAATGCAAACCACGTTGTACATGCAAGAGTTAATTGGGAAAACAATCCTAGCTAATAGAAAAGCTGTCCTGTGAAAATCATTTGGTGCAAGAGACATCAAGGATGGATATTAGGGCAATCTGAAAAAAATGTTAACTTTTCAGATGCAATCTTCTTTCCAAGTTTAAGTCATGTGACCACTAAGGACTGTTGCATATAGTCCCAGCTTTCTTTTCTGTGTATACACAGACCTGTGTGTCTGTAGAAAAATACACTTTTCTATCTGGTACATTCTGGATTCTTCCCTCATCTCTAGACCTCTTTCTGTCCAAGGCAGAAGCTTGGAGTGTAAGTTCTAGTCTTAGAAACACTTACAATGATGTCTTCCACCTGCTTTCGGAGGGTGTTCTGGAAGTCCAAAATCTCATTCTGAATGTTCCTAATCAAGTCCACAGTGACCCAGAACAAAAGAATATCTGTTAGATTATGTGCAAGTCAACTTACGTTTTGACTAGTCACTTCAGTATTTTGCACGCCTTTTTCAAGATATCAACATACTCAGCGAGATCTAATGAAGAGATATACAAATGTATTTCTGGAAAATGAGACCAAATCCTAGAAAACATATATTGTCAGGTCTCTGAGAGCAGGGCTCCAGATCGTGTCTTCACAGCTTTCCTGCCTGGAGTCCAGGCCAGAACCTCCCTGGGCTGTAGGGCTGGCAGGTGCATTTGCTTTGAGAACCACCCCTCAGAGAAACATGCCCTTAAGTCTGGGCAGGTGAATACATGGTCCAGGGTGATGTTAGCTGCCATCACAGAGTGGAGAGAAGGGGGACAAGAGGGAGAAGCATTGACTGCTAGGACTCTGCATTCTGAGAACTTGAAGATTTGAAATACCATGGCCTGGGTGGTAACACAAAGGAAAAAGATCTCAAGCATGAGATCCTAGTTCAATTCTTGGAAGCACATGTACCAGAGGGATGTCTGGTTCTTACTCTCTCTCCTCCTATCTTTCTCATTAATAAAATAATGTCTTATAAAAAAGATTTGAAATACCTGAACTAAGGACCTACCTATGAAGCTCATTGTACCATTGCTCCATTTTGTCGACTGAACTGAAATCCAAGAGACGGGCAGAAAAGAAGTTAAAATGCACAAAATTCACACAAACATATTGTGAGTATTTCCCCCACCAATAAAAAGTAAAAACAAATAATAAATAAAATAAAATAAAGTTATCCCTTCCAGGGGGAAATTACCTACAGGAAACAACAACAACAACAAAATCAACATGTAAACATCAACATCAGGTTGTTATTGGTGGGACTGTATGAGTCAGGAGGCCTGTCCTGCTCATTGGGTGGTGAGAGGCCCAGCTCTCTGACAGATAGTTTGCTGTGGGTTGGCAAGGAAATCTTCTAGCTGGAGGAGAAATTGGGTTGAGGCTCAGGTGGTGGTGCCAGTGGTTAATGGCATATGTTACCATGTACGAGGACCCAGGTTCAAACCCCTGGTCCCCACCTGCAGAGGGCTTAGAAGCTGCATGTGTTTGCTTGAATCACAACCATTGGGGGACAGTGGAGAGCATACAGCTATCCTTGTGGGGGTCAGAGCACATGTGGCAAATAGACCCCCAGATGGAGCTGTGCCCCCCGCCCAGGTGAATCATATGGAGACAGGGCCGGGCTGCAGTCTTACTGAAAAGAGACCACGAAGCTGCGGTCATCCCAGCCCAAGACCAGCGATGTGCGGGCTCTCGCTCCATTCCTTGAGTTGTGTGCCACCCACATGTCCAGCAGGGGCACCCAGTACTTGATTCTGCAGTCACTCTTGAACCTGGAGAGGGAACAGCACAGAGCAGTTAGCTTGCATCTCCAGCATTCTGGGAGCAGCTGGGTTTCTTCTGGGGAGATGGTGGGTGTGTTTCTGTGGCTCCTTCCCCTCTGAGCTGAGCCTTGAGAGCACAGCAGAGGGAGGGCTGGGGCCTGAGTGCTGTGTGCTGACTGGAGCCAGGCCCAGGATGTCCCTGAACACTCCTTACCAGTGGGAGGAAACCAGCCATTTTCCTGAACATTGCAGAACAGTTAGATACTCCCCCATATTTATGAGCTCGCTTTTTATGAGAACCTTTCACTCATTTAGCATCTTTCCAGGTGCTTGCTTGTTAGCCATAATGGTCCATGATCATATTTCCCTTATTAATTGTATGGAAATTGCAATTAATATATTAGTTCATTATTGTCATCCTGAAAGTGCTTGAGGATACTAATAAAATAAATCATGCATTACAATGTTAGTTAAGAATATTTTCTGGATGTCTACCCCTCACCACAGAGTTTTTACTTTGGTGCCCTACTTAAATTTGGTCAGGTCCTGCTTTTAGTTTCCCTTTCAGATCTTCTTACTCAACTTCTGTTGATGAGTGGGATCATACCCCTCCTACCCTATGTTTTTGTTAACTTATCCTTTCTTTAAATAAAAAAAAAATTTTTAAGAATATTTTCTGGACTGGGCGGTAGTGCGCAAGGACCGGGTTCAAGCCCCGTCCCCACCTGCAGAGGGAAAGCTTCGCAAGTAGTGAAGCAGGGCTGTAGGTGACTCTCTGTTTTTCTCCTCCCTATCACCCTCTTCCTTCACGATTTCTGGCTGTCTCTATCCAATAAGTAAATAAAGATAATTTTTTAAAAAGTTTAAAAGAATATTTTCTATGAGTCCCAAACAATTAAGTTGAATTTTCCATGTCTATTATTTTTAATTGCCACTGAGGTTATCACTGTGGCTTGGTGGCTACATGATGAATCCACTGTTTTTGTGGGTCATTTTCCTGGTTTTTGTTTGTTTGTTTTAATATATACTTATTTATGTATTTTTTCCCTTTTCTTGTCCTTGTTTTTTTATTGTTATGGTTATTATTGTTGTTGTTGATGATGATATTGTTGTTGGATAGGACAGAGAGAAATGGAGAGAGGAGGGGAAGATAGAGGGAAGAGAAAGATAGATACCTGCAGACCTGCTTCACCGCTTGTGAAGCGACTCTCCTGCAGGTGGGGAGCCAGGGGCTTGAACCAGGATCCTAATGTTGGTCCTTGCACTTTGTGCCACCTGTGCTTAACCTGCTGTGCTACTGCCCGACTCCCTGTTTTGTTTTGCTTTAAAGGACTGAGAGAATTAAGATGGTAAGATGACTGAGTGGAAGATAGGAATGAAACCTACAGCCTTGCTAACTGCTCATGCATCTTTCCCTCTGCAGATGGGGAGTGGGGATTGAACCTGGGTCTTAGGCCATGGATGCTCAACCAGGTGTGCCACCACCACCCAGCCACCCAGTCTCAGTTTCTAAGGGTTTTTCATGCCTTTAAAGCTTAAGTTACTGAAAATTTGCTTTCATGAATTTGTATTCATAATTATCCCACTTAGAGTCTGGCAAAACATGAAAAGCTGCTTTAGTACTGTGCCCACCTAAAACCAGGCAGAGGCTCATGTACCATGAGAAGGACCATGGACAGGAGCAAAGGGAACTGCACGGTGGGAGCTGTCACTGGGTGTCTCTCCTCTCTGTTCCCTTCCCAATCTCCTTCTCTGTCTCTCAGGTACTTAAAAAGAAATTTGAGGGTGGTGGGTAGATACTATAATGGTTATGCAAAGATACTCTCATGCCTGAGGCTCCAAAGTGCCAGGTTCACCCCCACATCCCATCAGCCATGAGGAGGACTTTGCTCAACAGTGTTTTCCACTCACGGAATTCACTGCCTCTTGTCACAAGAGAATAAATTCAGTCAGTGAATGAATCATTCATTCCCTCAGTCCCAGGTCCCTGTCTCCATGTGCAGGCTATTGTTGGTATGCAGGAGACCCCTTCTGTTTCATTTGGTTTAAATCCCCCCTGCTTAACACTATTCTATTTACATAACCATTTCATTCTATTTACATAACCACTGTTAACAAGTAGCACCCTCCCTCCAGGGCATTGGTGGTTCAGTGATGGGATTCTCGCCTGCTCTGCCACCTCCTTGTCACACTCTGATTTTCACCAGTCACTTTTCTCTCCACCCTCTCTATGTCACATCCTGTTTCCACCCTACTTGGCAAGTATATATAAAGACAGCATTTTACAGTACCTTGAGTTTAGCTTAGCTCATCTTAGATTGTGCTGTGTCCTGCATGAATAAAGAGATACTGCCTACAGCTCAACCATGAGTCCCTGGTCGTCTGTTACCTGCCCGTGAAGCTAGCCCGGCAAAAACAACATAACCCGTTGAAAACAACAGGCTGTGAATGCAAACACTTTGCAAAAATTCAGTGTGAGTGTCTGTGAGTCCTGGGAAGCAGGGACTGGCTGTGCCTTGTCCTGCCTCCCTCGGGCAGAGCTGGAAGGGTAGACACCTGAAGGAAGAGCAGGCCAGGGGAGGGTCCTCCAGGCTGGTGCCCCCCTGACCTCTGTCTCTGCATCTCTCCTTTATCCTCTCCACCATGGCTGCCCTTCCCCAGGACTCTGGGCCTGCCCAGTCTCCCTGCTTCCCCTCAGACGACCACCCAGTGCTGGACAGAAACCTCGCAGAAAAGCCACCCTTTCTGTCCTCAGAGCAGCAGAGAAGAGGCAGCTGTGGGGTCAGGAGCAGGGGGAGCAGGTACGTACTTTGTGTTGGAGATGAGCAGCACGTTGGAATATAAGATCAGTTGTCTTTTCTGCCACCTCCGCCTCTTCAGGAATTTGCCAGGGCCACTGAGCAGGGTGTGGCCATGAGACAATACTGGGATGTTCCTCTCTTTTAGGCCGCTCTCCTCCACAGAAGACCTGCAACACAGCAGACCCCCAGGGCAGCTTGTCAATGGGCAAGTGGGACACAGGGACTCGTGCTAATGTCAACACTCACAAGCATTACAGAGGAGTCTCGGTCCCCCAGAAGGACTCAGCACCCCAATTCAGGAGTCCTGAGCTACACAGAGGTCCTGTGAGAGTTGAGGTCACTATAGATCAGAAGAGGAGAATGTGTGCATTTGTAATGAATGACCATGAAATATTTTCAATTTATGGTGAGTTGTTGGAGTATTTCACTTGGGATCAGTCCAGATGATTTATGGGCATCTGTCAGTGACTATTTTTGTTCAGAGGATGGTAACATATCTAGTCAGGCTGTTGATGCCAAGGTCTCCTAGATTGTAAGGGAAAGAAGATGGTGAGGTTATTCATTTCTGAAACTCCAGCAAGTCAATTCATGGTAATATCCCCATGCTCCACTTTTTTTCTTTAGACTCAGAATCTCATACAGATACAACTTCAGTTTCCAATAGCTTTTAATCCAATTAGAGAGAGACACACAAAGAAAGAGAGGGAGAGGGAGAGGGAGAGAGAGAGAGAGAGACTTACCACAGAACCAGAGCTTTCCTTGGGGCCATACTGTTACCATGGGGTGTTCAAGCTTGAACCCAGGCTGCAAGTATGGCAAGGTATGTGCCCAATCTGTTGAGCTGTCTTTCTGTCTAACCCAGCTCCCGTTCTTTCAAAACATGTGGAAAGATGTGTGTAATCCTCAAAAAATTAAAAATATATGTTGTATATGGTCCAGTTATCCTCCTTCAGGTTTCTTACCTGAAAAAAAAGCATAAACAGTAATTCAAGAGCCACCTACATCTCCATGTTCATTTCAGCACTATTTACAATATGTGAGAACTGAAAAACAACCTATTGCCTATAGAGAGGGGAGTGGATAATGAAAATGTAGTCTGCATACACAATATATATTCAGATCAAAGGAAAAGAAGGCCTGCTGTTTTCAGTAGCCTGGATAGACTTTGTAGATATTATGTTTAGGTGGAGAAAGACAAATGCCTCGTGATTTCACTCATTTGTGATAGATAGAGAAAACAAATGGATGAGTTACACCTATCCGTAGTCTTACCTTATTAGGGATAGATAGAGACAGGCTGGGGATATGGATCAACTAGCTAACATCCCTGGCCAGTAGAGAAGCAATCATGGAAGCCAGAGCTCCTTCCTTCTGCACCTCAAAAAGAATTTGGGGTTCATACTTCCAGCAGTGGGGGGATGTGAAGGGAAGATGACCAGAGAATGTTGAACCCCAATTCCATCAGGCCAGGAAATGTTTGTCACCAGGAATCTTTGTTTTATCCCCATCACTGAAGGGGAAAAAATCTGGAAATCACCAGAGGAAGTCAGGCAGTGTTTTGCTTATCTGAGAGGGAAGAAAATGAAAATTTGGAAGTCGTAATGGGTGTAGGTGTGACTTAGAAATGGTAATAGAAATGTGTGTAAGTGTGACTTAGAAAGGAAGAGAAGACAAGGTCATATAAGTGAATATAAATGGGCAAAATATATAGAGATAGGTAGGTAGGTAGGTAGGTAGATAGATAGATAGATAGATTGGATGATAGATAATAGTCAGTCCTTCCCTGGGCAGATGACCTCATAAATGTATCCTGTAACCTCATCTCTCCTGAGCCCTAACCCACTAGGGAAAGATAGAAACAGGTTGGGAGCATGGATCAACATGTCAGTGTCCATGTCCAGCAGAGAAACAATTACAGAAGCCAGAGTCCATGGCCAGCAGAGAACAATTACAGAAGCCAGACTGTCCACATTCTGTACCCCCCAAAAAATTTTGGGCCATACTCCCAGATAGAGAGACAATAGGAAAGTTTCCAATAGAGGAGATGGGACACAGAACTCTATTGATGGAAGCTGTATGGAATTATTCTCCTATTACAATTATACCTTTTACAATCTAGTAAATCAATATTAATCACTAAAAAAACCATAAAAATATATAGTCAATCCATATCTGTGACTTTGGGAGAACTATTATAATTTCCACTGGAGGGCTATGGGGACCCAGAACTCTGGTGGTAGGTAGGAACAGTGTGGAATTTTACCTCTATTATCTTTTAATTTTTTAAATCACTATTAAATAATTGATAAGCATAAAAAAGCAAGTAGATGAGCTAAATAAAACAGCAATATACTTCTAGGCTCTGAAAAACAACTATATGGTAAAAGGAAAGTGTTGGTGAGTGATTGGAGAAGCACACCTTTGATTTTTTTTTTTGTCTTTGTGGAAGAGAATACTCCTTGCTGTGGTGTAAATGAAACAGGAAAATTTCAGAAGGGAGAGAGGTAAGAACCTGCTGGCCACCTGTCCCAGAGCCTAGTGCCCTGAGGAACTCAGGCCCTGAAGCTTTTCTGCCAGTTGTGTCATTCCACAGGGCAGGGCGGGGTGGATCTGAAACCCTGGTCATACTCCTTTGCTTTATCCTTCAAGAATGTGTCTGAAAGGAGATCCTTTTCTCTTGAAAAAAGAAACCCATAAGGGCAAATCAGCATTAGTTTTGCTGCATTGGGACCATGGGGCAGCTAGGAGGCTCCCACCTAGTGGTACTGAGAAGAAGACGACCATCTCACACCGAGATTCGTTCCACACATCATTTAACCCTAATTTGAATGACCTCCAATGTACACCTAAGTGAACAGCACAACTGCAGTGCATGGAACTCCATGAAGTTACCTTTGTCTTTTTGGTACTTTTTTTCTTCCCTCAGAAGTGTGTTATATTTCCCTCACTTGTTATTCCAGTTTCTACATTGTGTTTCTAGAAGAATGGATTCACTGTGAGTCCTGACTTTATTGTGCATTTCAGTTCAGGACACTGATGTTTTACATGAGTTGCAGAAAGAGTCCTGACTCCCATACACAACAATCCTGGTATCTTATTTTTACACTGATAGAATCAGAGAGGGTTGAAAGCAAAGCCACACGGCCCCTCACCTTCGAAAAGAATGAAGGCAGCAGAATCCATCTGCTTCTATAGATCCAGCATTCACTGAATGTGTGCAGTGCTCATGCCTCTACTAGAGACATAAATAGAAGGCAACCACAGCACATGAGAGAGTTGTCTGCAGGAGGAAGTAGCTACTGTGAAAAGAGGAAGTGTTCTGGCTGCTTGGGTTTATGAAGGCTCTTTCAAGAGGAGGCTGGTGGGTGGAAGGGCTTCCAGAAGAAAGTGTCTGGGACATAGCTGTCCCAGGTGGGAGAGAAGCTGCAAGCAGTGTTTTTGAAACAGCTATACAAACACTGGGGGGTGGAGGAGCATGGGTGTCATGCTGAAATGAGTATTTTTCTAATTTCTAAATCAACTTTTCCACTGGTTCTCCACCAAATAAAACCTCTCCCAGGGGGAACACAGAGGGGTTTCCCTCAAGTCACCACTAGTAGCTTGGGCCTTTTAACATTTCAATGCGAGGCCACTATGCAATCAATTCCGCCCTTTCTAAATCTACACTTACTTTAAAATTCTCCACATGCCACAGAGCTGGTGGTCAGGCCTTCAAGTGAGCTGACCTTCTCTGGAAGATTTCTGAATGTCAGAGCCTGGGCAGCAACACTCCCAGGAAGCTCTTCTGCCTGAATAGCAGCAGTGCTTTGTCCCAAAGCCCATAACAACTCCGGGGCTCCCCAGCCTACGGGGAGCTCTCCAGGGGCAGACATGAGCGAGGTACAGAGGTACATTTTATATCCCTGCTTCCAGCAGCAGCCGTCAGTTGTGCCGCACATCTTGTGCCGTCATTACCCATCAATGAACGTCAAATGTGCACCTGTCACATCCAACAAAGCTGATGCTTCAAGTTTCCCATCAATTCCACTCTTTAGAGACTGGGTCTAATGATCATTCTTTTCTTCAGAAATGACGTGTTCCCCAGGGAAGCCACTTTGAAAAGATGTCAGTTAATGTGTATTTATTTGAATGTCACCTGCATCATAAAGCAAACCCTCCACACTGGATAGAAGGTTTCTGGAATAACAGGATACCTGCCCTGTGGAGGATACGTCCCTACAAGGCCTGAGTGAGGCGCGTGGTAGGCAGAAGGCTCAGGATCACATCCATCCCTGTGAGAGAGTTGGTGGGCTCTCTTCCTGTTCCTATGGCTCACTCATTTCCAAAGGGTCTGGGCTTGGGGGTCACCCTTGTGTATCCCTCAGTAAAGGACCTCTCTTCCTATCTGGTCCTCAGCTGAGTGATATCTCAGCATCTCTCACTTTTGAGGCTCATAGGTGTTCGACCAGATGACCCTCAGGGCTCTTTCAAGTCCTGTATTCTGTGTCCCTGTGATTCCCAGATCAGGTCACAGGTGTTTGGGTTGTGAGGGACCAGATGTTCAGACCATCCTGTACTCCAGTGATCATTCAAGGGGAGTTGAGATCATGTTCATGTTTTCCACTCTCATATATTCTCCCGTCCTTTGCATACCAGATAAGCACTATTGCTGTGCCTGCCCCCTCCATCTCTCTCTCTCTCTCTCTATTTTTCTGTGTCTGTCTCTCTATCTCTCCACCAGATACACACAGTGCAGTATTCCCAGTTGAGGCCTGTCTCAGGCTATAGAGTGGTGGTGACTTTTCATGTTAACTAGTTCAGTCTGTCCTTAGTACATTCATCTGCTATATCACTTCTCTCAGAGGATGTTGAAGTGCAGTAACTAGTTGTGATTAGATCTTTTCCCTAAGAAAGCCTGAGATGTGTCTGTTAAAACCTCCTCTGAGGGAGTCGGGCTGTAGCTCAGCGAGTTAAGCACAGGTGGCGCAAAGCACAAGGACCGGCATACGGATCCTGGTTGGAACCCCGGCTCCCCACCTGCAGGGGAGTCGCTTCACAGGCGGTGAAGCAGGTCTGCAGGTGTCTATCTTTCTCTCCTCCTCTCTGTCTTCCCCTCCTCTCTCCATTTCTCTCTGTCCTATCCAACAACGACAACAATAATAACTACAACAATAAAACAACAAGGGCAACAAAAGGGAATAAATAAATAAAATAAATATAAAAAAAAACTCCTCTGAGAGGAGCAGATAAGGAGTGCCTTCTCCCAGAGGTGAGACCACCCTGTAGACAAAGAGAAGGGACCGACATCTAAATGTGTCACTTTGTCATGTTGACACATATTATGTTTAGTTCTGAGTATGTGTCAGTGCTATCTGGGAGCTGAGAACATGCACAGAATCCTGCTGTCAGAAACATGAGGCCATGGGGCTAGGAAGCCTTAGAAGTGAGCTTTATAAAGTGTCTGAGATTGTGAGGGTAGCAACTAGAAAGATAAACAATTCCTTCTGCTCACATTAGTCCAGCAAGTTTTCCTGAGAGGGGAGGGGCATTTTCAAGTGTGGGTAAAAGGGTGAACAGATAGGGAAGAAGGCAGTGTGTGGACACAAGGACAGAAGAGGGCCTTCAAATCTGAAGACATGTATAATGGGTAGTTTGGTGTCATTTGCGTAGCCCGTGGGGCTTTCAGATGAGAGAGCCCTCTGTGTCCTCTTTGTGTCAGAGGCTAAGGAAGCTCTGAGCCTTGCACTCATCCCACAGAGGCCATGACAGTGGTACCTGGACCAAGCAAATGGCACATGTCCTATGAAAATAAAATCTGTATATTCAGGACTTCTGAAGTTAGCCTGTGATAAAGCAATGAAACAGCCATTGTCAGAAAGCAAGATACAGACATCCTGGTGACCATGGTGACTTGGTTAATATTGGCAGGGGCTGGGGGCTGCTTCCATGGGGAGCTGGACTCGGGGCTTATGTGATGGGACATGAGGTCATCACGGCTACATGGCTGCATGTGAGTGCTCTGACCCCCACATACAGCCCTACCACCAGCAACAAATAATTCCAGGACTGTAAAGGAATCATCATCCTTCAAATCAAAGTGCCATGGTTATCATTAAAGCTGCAGAACACATGGAATCTCAATGAATCTGCAGGAGCCTGGAAAAACCATGGGTCTTGGAGCTTGAGGACTTGGCTCCGTGTCTGAGTATTGCTACTTATTTTATGACTCTTGACATTTACTTAAATTCTCTGAGTTTCCATTTCACCTTTAAAATTGGGATCACAGTAATGGCAGCATCACAAGAAGATGGGGTGATGTGCTTGGGAGATGCATGTAGAACACTTTATGCAGTAAGGAAGATGCTCTGTGACATCTTGGGAGCCAGGATGGAATTGAACGTGTGATGGAACCAGGCACCTCCACTTTACCTGCTTGGATGCTTCCTTTCTGAGCTCAGATTATTCATCTGCAGCATGAAGAGGCAAGGCCTTATATTTTATGATCTATGCAGTATGAACTGTACATGCAGCCTGCACTCCTGTGTGAACCATATACATATATGCACCGTGTGGTGCAGACTACTAGTGCATCACACACATTTGCTACACCTCGTACAGCACACAGTGCACTGTGAGTACATTTACTGCACTGTGCAGTGTCCAGCACATGTAAAGCACATACTGTGATGTAATGCACATAAGTATATAAGAAGACACAAGGGCCGGGGATAGCGCACTGGGTTAAGCGCACATGGCACGAAGCACAAGGACAGGCCTAAGGATCCCAGTTTGAGATCCCAGTTTGAGTTTTTGTGGAGGTCGCTTCACGGATGGTAAAGCAGGTCTGCAGGTGTCTATCTTTCTCTCCCCTTCTCTGTCTTCCCCTTCTCTCTCCATTTCTCTCTGTCCTATTCAACAACAATGATAGCATTGGCAACAATAACAACAACAACAACAACAATAAAGGCAACAAATGGGGAAAATGGCCTCCAGGAGCAGTGGATTCGTAATGCAGGCACTGAGCCCCAGAAATAACCCTGGAGATATATATGATGACACACAGGGCTTGACAGGAATCTCTGAGCAGGAGTTTGCAGGAATTGCATAGTAGTACCCAACCTTTCTTTATTTTTCTTTTTGTCTCCAGGGTTATCTCTGGGGCTTGGTGCCTGCACTACAAATCCACTGCTCCTGGAGGCCATTTCCCCCTCTTTTTTGTTGTTATTTTTAACCTGCTGTGCTACTGTCCATCCCTCAGACCCAGCCTTTGTATATCAGAAATAGAGATGAGCAGACATCTGATTTCAAACAGCCCCAACAAAGAAAGGTCCTACGTGCACATGTGGCCCTGACCATACAGCTGTGTTTTAACTCCCTCCCAATTTGCAGACCCACAAAACATGTCCTATGTCTGTTCATCCCAGAATCTCCTATTTACAGCAGAAACTTGATCCTGGAACAAACAGCTGCACAGACACCACCATACATCAACTGGAAAACCATCAGCATGAGTGTTCATTAGCAGTGAAAAACAACCTCTCAAAATCCAGTATTTAAAATTGGAAATGATCTCTTGTCTCCCATTCCCATTCCCCCTAACGGGAAAAAATAATAGTAAAATAATAATAAAGTCAAACTATGTTCTATTTTCAATATTCAGAAACTTTAAAATCCAGTCTGCAAAAAGCAGAAGTTGTGAGCACGAGCATGCTTTCCTCTTGCATCTTTTCCTGATTACTATGCCCTGCTGCTATTTGTGAAATTCCAAGCATATGATATTTTGCACAATTTCTTTTTGAGGAGACAGGGCCTTCTACATGCATGATTTCACCAAACTGGGCTCCTTTTTCTTTCTTTTTAAAAAATCTTTATTTATTGGGAGTCCGTGGTAGCGCAGTGGGTTGGGCGCAGGTGACGCAAAGCACAAGGATTGGCTGAAGGATCCCGGTTCGAGCCCCCGGCTCCCCACCTGCAGGGGAATCACTTCACAAGCGGTGAAGCAGGTCTGCAGGTGTCTATCTTTCTCTCCTCCTCTTTGTCTTCCCCTCCTCTCTCCATTTCTCTCTGTCCTATCCAACAACAACGACATCAATCATAACTACAACAATAAAACAATGAGGGCAACAAAAGGGAATAAATAATAAATAAAAAATATTTTTTAAAATACATTTATTTATTTATTTATTTATTTTCCCTTTTGTTTCCTTTGTTTTATTGTTGTAGTTATTACTGTTGTTGTTATTGATGTCATCATTGTTGGACTGGACAGACAGAAATGGAAAGAAGAGGGGAAGACAGAGGAGGAGAGAAAGACAGACACCTGCAGACCTGCTTCACCATCTGTGAAGCGACTCCCCTGCAAGTGGAGAGCTGACGGCTCAAACTGAGATCCTTAACGCAGGTCCTTGCACTTGGAGCCACCTGCACTTAACCTGCTGTACCACCACCCAACCCCCTTTTTCTTTCAGATAGAGAAACACCACAGCACCAGGTCTTCCTCTAGTGCTGTAGCATCTCCCAGGCAGTGCCAGGACTCAAACCTGAACTGTGCGCACATAACAAGGCACATGCTTTACCTGGTGAATTATATCCCCAGATCCTTAAACCATTTTTCAAGGTTCATTTTTTATTTATTATACTTGAGAGAGAGTTTCATATGAGATGGGGTGGAGAAACACCAGAGCACCACTTTGGCACATATGCTGCCAGGAGTCAAGCCAGGAATCTTAGGCATGCAGGTCTGGCGCTCTACCAGTTGAGACAACTGCAGTTCTACTTCACTACTCATGAAGCTTCCTTTCTGCAGGTGGGGACCAGGGGCTTGAACCCAGATCTTTGAGCACTGTAATGTGTGCACTTAGCCAGGTGGTTGGTAATTGAATGGGGAAAGGGGTGATTTCTGGACCTTCTTTGAAAGCAACATGTTGTATGATGTGGAATAGCATTTTAGTGTTTCTTGTTAGGTTTTATGATTTAATCGTTTTCTAGATATTTGAACTTGGAAGGTAAATGAGGCTTCACAAGTGCAGGGTGGTGCCTCCTCATTTTCCTTCTGTTATGCTGTGTCTCCTCCTTTTTCTTGTTCAGCTCATGAGAGGAGCTCAACATGTTTACATGGAAAGTGCACTCATTCCTCTGTGAGCATAGCCCCCTTACACCCCCAAAGCTGTACTGGACAGTGCCTTCCAGGCTACAGGTTTAGGGGACAGGGGTTGAGAGCAGTTTTTTAGCATCATCTTTTTTGGAAATTTATAGAAGACTTTCATATTTCTCCAGGTTTCCTTCCTCTTTCTGTGTCTCTCTATCTGCATGCCTGTCTATATCTCTCCTCTTTTTGAACCACACTCCACATCATGGTATTTTATTTTTATTGGCCTGTTGAAATGCCCATGTTTTAAACTGAGGGCATAGAACATGTCTAGGAAGTAATGAGAATGGCTTTATCTTGTGTGCCCTTTTTGCAGATTAGTCAATAGCTGTGCCCTTTCTCTTTACACTCTGGGTGGTCTTAATCTCCTCCACTCTTAAAACGGAATGCATTTGCACTGATGGGCCCACTGTGGGCTTTCACTCAGCATCTCTGTGGAAGGTGTGCCCTCCAGAAGGCTCCATAGAAGCAGAGGAGCAGAACTGAAGGTGGAAATATGCCCTCAGCTGCAGCTTCTCGGTGGTGCTACTATCTGTTGACACAATTTTTTTTAACTTTTGTAGATGTCTAGGTCAGTGCTGACCTGTCCCCTGGCCACAGACTCCTTCTTCTGCTGTATCTGTGTTCATCTGCTGCGTACAAATGTTAAAGTTCCTGATCTGAGGATTTGTTGGATTTTGCCTAAAGGGTGCACTGCTTCTCTGAGACTACTACTACTTTTTCAGCTCTTACACGGGAAGCAGGGCAGTGAGTAGGATTTCTTGCTGCTTTATTTCTAGGTTAAATGAGGTTCTGAAGTGGTTGTCATAGAAGAAAAAAAAGTAAGTGTTAGAAATGGTTGCTCTTTTTCAAGTCATGTTGGTGTCCTCAGCTGAGAATAAGTTGCACATCTGCCTTTGAGAATTCTAGATGAATCCCACAGATCCTAGAGCCAATTCTCCATGCAGAAGCCCCCACAAGCCACTTAGGGAGATTCAATTCAGATTGAATTGTGGACATGATATAGGCAATAATAACTGGTGTGTATTGAAGATTTGCTACAGGTCCTCAGGCATGGTAAGGGCTAGACTGTAATGGATGAATTATTTCCCCTGTCAGTTATACTTCTGATGTCCATTTGCTCCTTGCTTTCAAGAATCTATAGATGATCAGAATGGCAAGTGCCATGCATTGTCCATGGTGCTGCCTGCAGTGGTGATGAAGGTCGTTAGACTCCTGTGCATACATGTTGAGATGACACTGTGCACACCTATCAAGCTGACACCATATATGCACGCCTAATATGATGACACTGTGTAACCTAGTGAGAAGGGGTCAGTGCACACCTTCTGAGACAGTGTGCACACCTAGTGAAATAGACTCAGTGTACACCCTAGCAAAAAGGACTTAGAGCAAGAATGCAGTTGATGATTTTACTAACTAGAAGTAATCTTAAATGTCTTTTCCTAAGTTTCCTTTTCTTGCACCTTCTATTATTTGCCCATAAAGAGAAACCATTTCAAAGTCCTGGTAGAATCATTGGGACCACTTAGAAACAAGTCATTTTTCAGGAATCAAAGAGATACTTCCAGATGTTGAGTTCAACTATGGGTCACCAACTTCAGTTTGATTACTGTACTCTCCCACTCTCCCAGCGTGCATACACACTCTCACTCTCATGCCTTCCCTCCCTCCCTTACTACCTCTCTCCCTCTGGTGCACTGAGCAGAGCAGCCGCTGTGAAGACTTCTGTGGGCACAGGAGCTCCGCGCGCTGGAGCTTTGGGTCCCTAGTGGGCCTTCTGGCGCGGGGCTGCGCGGTCCTGCAGGGAACTTTGCAGAGCCCGGGGCTGGGTTGGAGCGCACCGCTGTGGAAGCTGCAGCCTCCTCAGGACATGCGCCTGGTCCCTCCTGCTGTCCCCATGTCCCCGCTTGACCCGTGGGTCCCTGCGCAACAGTTGTCTGTTTGGAGGGACTGGGGGGGTGGGGTGAAGGAGGGCGGGCCAGGGGCCTGGGCTGGGGCGCGCGGTGCGAGGCACCAGGGGCTGAGTGCCCCCCCTAGGCGTGCAGGGGGCTGGCCCCTCTGGTGGAGCGCACTGGCCGCCCCCCAGTGGCAGGTGCCTCCCTGGGCGCTGAGTGCGCAGGCGCCAGCCGCTGGCACTGACCAAAACCAGGCTTGAGCGGGCAGCAGCAGCGGCGGCAGCGCTGGACCAACAGGAACCTTGACTGACTGACCAAGGGAGCCTCGAGTCTTGGAGGCAACGGGACTATGAAGCCCGCCTAGGGGCCCGCTAGCCATGTGGCCCGGCACCTGCTGAGCCTGGAGCATGCTGAGGAAGGTGCGACTGTGGGGCCGGGTCGGGTCGGCGCGGGCAAGAGGGGTGGCGGGTGGCGGGGTAGGGTCCCCGCGGAGCGCGCGGGTGTGGGCGGGGGACCCTGCGCAAGACTGCGTGGGGGCAGGAGCGCGTAGGTCGCTGCTCCTGAGCCAGAGCGAGGTCCCCCCGCACCTGTGTGTGGGACCGCGAGTTGGCAGCATGGCCCTGCGCCCCGGAGGCACTGAGTGCCCAGAGCCAGCGCGCGCGTCCTGCACCTCTGCGGGTCCCTGGGTCCCGGGCTCTGGGGTGCACGGCGAGCGCCGAGTGGGGCGCCACGGAGGTGCGACTGTCCCTCCTTGGCCCTGTAAGCCCAGTAGGCAGGAGACCCATGGAGGGGCTGACCGGCAAGAGGGCTACATGCTGACTGGGACTCAGGTTCTGGCTCAGAAGGGGCAGCCGCCTTGGTGGTGGTGGGGCAGGCGGCACATTGCAAACCCCCCACCCCCCAACCTCCTTGGTCAATTCCGTGTGGTGACGCTCTCTGGGACCCACGGGAAAGGAGAGGTGTGGGGTCGCTGGTGCGGGGTGGCCTGGGCTGCAGCGACTGGGGTGGGGGGAAGGCGTGCGCCTGCAGGGGGTGGCCGACGCCCAGATCTCCAAGTGCAAGAGAGCTTGCCAGGCCTTTTTAGGGGTGGTTGCTAAGGAGGCGCTACCCAGCACAGGATTTTGTAACCAAGCCTCCCCTGGCAGAGGCTGTCGCTGCTTGCGCCCCTTCCCTCTCTTGCAGGAGAAATAATGATGTGATGAGCATAGCCCTGCGCGCCATGGCCAGGGTGCGGCGGGTGCGCCCAGGTGGGCTGGCTGGGGTGTGTGTGTAGGGGGGCCGCTGCACACCGCCTCGCCCCACCCCCACCACTCACCCCTGCGATGCGCCCGGGGTGTCTGGACTAATTAGACTTGGGGAGCCTAAAGGAGAGAAGAGTTGCAAGAGGTGGGGAGGGGGTGGCGAGCTCGGGCTAGGTGACAAGCAGAGGCAACCTGCCTGCACTACCCCAGGAAACTCTGGGCTAGTCCTGGATGAGGTACTCCACCAGCCTTTCGCTCTCGGTGAAGGTCTTGGGATTCAGAATCCATGATTTATCAGTGGTGGCAATATTGTATGGATTAACAATATGGCCATTGCCAGCAGAACCATCTTCAGTGTTGAACGATTCTGCCTGGGCTGCTTTAGGGAGATTGAAGTGCTGTAGCCTCTCCATCACCTTTGGCTGGAGTGTGCTGGGGAGGCCACCTCACCTGCCACTGAACTGGGGGTGGAAGGGGTTGCCCCGTCATCAGTTTGGGGGCCGGGAGGCGTGTGCTTCTGATTGACACTCAGGGACTTTAGTCTCCTAAGACTTGAAGACTCTTCACAGCACAATAGGAGAGTGTCCCTGTGGCACATTCACAGATTCCAAAGCACAGTTAGCGACAGACCCCTTTTTAGCTCCACTTTCACCCCTGGGAGTGACACATTTAGATTTGAGGTTGAGTTGCATTACAGCACAATTTTCAGTTTACCTGCTTTATTTCCCTGGTGAAAGAAAGGTAATAGGTAACCAAGGCAAAAAAAGAGGGTTAAATGATAAAACATGCTAATTTTTGGCAGGTCAAGTTGTTACTCTGGTTTTTCAAAAAATACCATTAATCAGAATTTTCCAGTAGCCAAATTGTCTTGTGCAGGCAGCTGTGACTCAGAGATTTTGGCTCTAATAGTAATTGTAGAGTGTGCAACATTTCCTTTAGATGGGGTGACTTTTTCATTGCCTGCAAGAGAACAAATGAGAATTATTTTGTACCCCACATCTGGCATTATGGCTAGTGGGATTCATCGTGTACGTGGGTACATTTGGACTGAGAGGTAGGGCCTTGCAGGCCTTCAGGGACAGGAACAGGAACTACACGCACCAAAGACACTATCTTCTCCACCAACATTTAGAGTCAATTTATCCTCTGTCAGTAATTCAGCAGACCTGAGGGTTCTTCTCAGTAAAAGTTGTTCAAGGGAACTGGACTTTATCATGCAAATCACTCAGTTCCCTTTATTAACTCTTTCCTCCATGTTTCTCTGTTCTTGGTTAAGAGTTCATATAAGCCACAGATGTCATCGATGTCACTTGTCATGTCAAACTTGTGTATTGCACTTGAGACTAAGTGGTAACTTGAGTGAGCAAAATGAGTACTATGTCCAGTAAACAAGCAGATGAAATAAAGGTTCTCAGTTCAGCATTCTAAGTCATTGTTTCAAACTCTTAAGCATTTATTCCTCCTTCTTCGAAAGAACTTTGCACTTATAGTATAATTATCCTAAGTGGTACTGTTTGAGACAAAAATAAACATGTATCCTACTTTCCAGTATTTCTGAATGTTATAGGTTACTTGTGGTGGAAATGAAATTTAACATGTAAAACCCTTCTATAGAAGTAGGATTATATTGGTATTTCTCCCCTTTGACATATATATCCTGTAGCTCTCTGTTTTAAAATGGTATAAGTTACAAAATAAATAATAGCACTTAATAATAATACTCAATAGAAAAAGTCCTTTGGGGGGCCGGCAGTAGTGCTTCAGGTTAAGCATACATAGTACGAAGTGCAAGGACCTGTGAAAGTATCCCAGTTCAAGCCCCAGCTCCCTACCAACAGGGGAGTTGCTTCACAGGTAGTGAACCAGGTCTGCAGTAATCTCTTTCTCTTCCCCTATCTTCCCTTCCTCTCTCAATTTCACTCTGTCCTGGGACCAGATGGTGGCACACCTGGTTGAGTGCACATGTCACAATGTGCAAGGACCCAGGTTCGAGCCCGGTCCCCACCTGCAGGGGGAAAGCTTCACAAGTGTTGAAGCAGGGCTGCAGGTATCTCTCTGTCTCTCTCCCTCTCTATCACCCTCTTCCCTCTTGATTTCTGGCTGTCTCTATCCAGTAAATAAATCAATAAAGATAAAAAAGGGAGTCGGGTGGTAGCACAGCATGTTAAGCACATGTGGCGCAAAGTGCAAGGATTTGCATAAGAATCAATATCCATAACAACAATAATAAAAATCAACAAGGGCAACAAAAGGAAAAATAAATATTAAAAAAAGAAAAAAAATTCACTCTGTCCTATCCTATAAAAAAAGTGTTTTGCAGAATTTAAATACATTGTATTTCATGTACCTAGAACCTGACCAGTTTTGAAAGTAAAGGAGTATAATGGGGCTTTTTTTAATTGTTAGAGGATCTGTTATTGCTCTTAACAGAGTATCTTTCAGGAAATGCACATAGGGTGAAGAGATGCCTTGATGCTTTTGTTATTTACAACAACATATTGAGGTGGCGACTAGGAGATAGCTCACTTAGTAGAGCACACACTTTGCCATGCTAAGTATTCATAGGAGCACCATACAGAGGGGAAACTCCATGAGTGGTAAAGTAGTGCTGTGGTGTTTCTCCACCCTCTCTCTCCCATCTCTATTTCTGTCTCTCTCTCTCTCTCCCCCTTTCTATATTCCATCTTCTGTATGAAAAAAAAAGAAAAAATAGTCTACTTGGAGTGGTTGATTGTTGCAGACACTGGTGGCAAAAAAGTAAGTATATAATATTGATTTAAGAAAACATGGAAGTCATAGTTTCTCAGTTGCCCACGTTATTGAATAATAGGCACTTTGACTACAGATTTTAAAGGAGTGTTAATTAAATATATTTTATTGACACACAGAATAGATATGCCCTGGTCTTTCACTGGACACAATAAAAATAACTATGCCTTTGTGACTTGGGCAGAAGGGAGTCCTGTGTCAGCACTGCCAGTACATTGGTTATGAAGAGTTGTGTTCAGGAGTCAGTCATAAAGACAAGATGAGTCAGTGGGCAGCACATATACCTTACCATGAGTTTTAGTCTTGGCACCACATGGGAGTACCATAGATAGCACTGGGGTAGCTCCCCGATGAGGTAGAATGATGATGTGATACTCGTCTTCTCTCCTGTCCCCCAGATAGTGAAGAAAGAAAAAGGGCCAAAGAGGTCTCTCAGTAGTGTTATCTGCCACACATGAAGCCATAAATTGATGTTGCATATGTACAAGGCTCAGAGCTCATTTCTGGAACTACATTAAAACAAATAAATAAGCAGGAAGTCAGCAAGCAGAGTGTTCTTGTGCAGTTAAATCACTTGTAAGGACTGACAAAGTTGCTCACTTGGATAATGCAGAGCTTTGCCACATGTGTGACCCAAGTTTGAGCCCGGCCCCCATAGCATTGAAGAAAGCCTCAGTTCTCCGGTCTCTCTCACTCTTTCTACTTCTGCCCATAAAAAAGAAAAGTTATTCTTCATCCGCAATAGTTTTACTTAATGCTGTTTTTATCAAACAGTCCATTCCCAGAAGACTGGCATTTTCTTTGTCTGGGCTCTGGAGTGTATAAGATGGTGTGTTTGTGTGTGTGTGTGTGTGTGTGTGTGTGTGTGTGTGTGTGTGTGTGTGTGTGTGTGTGTGTGTGTGGTGTCAGGGCTCTCCTTTTCAAAGGCCAAGTCTCAGCTCTGTCTTATGGTGTGCCAGAGACAGATAGGTGCACTTACCCTGCCTTCTAGCCTGAACAGTAGTGACAAGGAATGGACTGAGCTGTCCATGGCAGCTGGAGTTCAGTAACCACTGCTCTGCTTTTTCAGCCATTACTTTCTGCCCCTATGCTGTGGAGATGCTTCTCAGTCAGCAGCTCCTGGCCCTCACATTCAGTCCCTTGGAGTGACAGTCCTCTTGGCCTGATCTGTCATTTCTCAGAGAGAATATTATAGGGCTCACTCTTGAGAAAATGTGCGTCTCCTGAATTATTCCCAGTCATTTTTCCATGATGGATGCCTCCAGCTTTTATTCTTAAACTCTCTTTCCTGCTAGAAGAAGTTGTCCTGCACTCTTGCCCTTGTGATTGGCCCTCCATAGACATTTGCATGTAAATTTCCTTGGACTATTATATTTGCCTTTCTGAGAGTCTTGCTATTTTCAAAATGGTTCTGCTTTGTCTAATGAGAACCCTTCCTGTTTGAGGATTTTGGTATCCAGGGATAAGATAACATGACATTTATTTATTTATTTTTGAGCTGAGACAGAAACATGCCTTTTGAGCAGAGGGAATCCTCGGGAGGAAGGCTGAAAGGGAGTGGGTCCTAGAATTTTTGCTGGGTGCCAACAGCTTAGGTGGTGACTGTCTGTACACAGAGCAACATGGCCACTTTACTGTGAATTCAGGCAAGAATCTGGTTGTCTGTCCATGGCAACCAAAGTAAAGTATGAGTTTTTCTAAAATAATATTAATAATTACATGAAAATTACTGAAGAGCAAGATTTTCAGTCTTTAGCTGATATTCTCATCTGGTGTAGTCACAGAATAACAAAAAAGAAAACTTTTAATGAGTCATTGCTAAAAAGGGACATTTGCAACCAGTCTTTCCTTAAAATCATAGAAAATATGTTAACAGTAACTTTGTAAGTTTAGGTAGGCATTACCTTTAAAATGATGTACTATACTCTGCACAAAAGAAAAAAGTACTCAACTAATCCACCAGAACCTGTAAGTATATATGTTAAGCCAGCCATGATGTCATTATCCCCTTGTCTGTCATGAAAAGTTGTCCTGCTCTCCTGCATGAGGATGAATTGGAGCCCCCCTGGGGTGACAGTTCAAGTGGTATCACTGAGTTCTGATCCTAATACTCAAAAGGGGACAGAATCAATGCTGATTTGATAGGATTGTCACAAGGATGAAGTGAAACTGTGGCTGTACAGCATACAGCATTTAGAGAAGCTCCGGAGGTGACTCAGCAGGTAGAACACAGAGCCTGTGTGTGTGAGTCCCAAGTTCAATCCCTGGTATGTACATGCTAGAGTTGTTACTGATTCTCTCTTTCTCCTAAATAAGTACATACATACACAATGAAATTTCCCCCCTTTTTATTTGATAGGACAGAGAGAAATTGAGAGGAGGGCGAGGAGACAGCCAAAGAGAAAGAGGAAACACTTGCAGTACTGTGTCACTGCACATGAAGCATTCCTCCTGCAGATGGGGACCTGGGACTTCAACACCAGTTCCACTACAACATGTGTGCTCAACTGGGTGCACCAGTCTCCATATTTTAAAAATAAAGCATTTAGCATAGTGCCCACTGTCATGCTCAATGAAGCTGGTTCATTGGGACCCAGTTGCAGCCATCTTGCATAGGTTGTGACCAGGCCATCTTCATATTACCATCCACCCAGAAAATAATGATTTACAGGACAGTTCTTACATGGGTTACTTGTTCATCCTTCCATGATAGGTATCTACACACCATTCCCACCATCAATTTTGCTCCACCACTGTGCATTGGGTCCCTGATAGCCACTCAACTCCCTTCCGTGGGCTTTCTGCAGTGGAGAACATCTAGTCTGGTTTTCTCCCAGTGTTTTATCTTTCTTTCTTTTTAAAATTTTTTTTATTTATTCCCTTTTGTTGCTCTTTTTTATTGTTGTAGTTACTACTGTTGTTGTTGTATAGGGCAGAGAGAAATGGAGAAAGGAGGGGAAGACAGAGAGGTGGGAGAGAAAGACAGACACCTGCAGACCTGCTTCACTGCCTGTGAAGCGACTTCCCTGCAGTTGGGGAGCTGGGGGCTCAAACAGGGATCCTTACACCAGTCTTTGCGCTTTGTGCCACGTGCACTTAACCCACTGTGCTACCACCCACTCCCTGTGTTTTATCTTTCTTAAGTTCCACTTATAAGTGAGATCATATAGTGTTCATTCTTCTCCTTTTGATTGATCTCACTTAACATGATTTCTTCAAGTTCCATTCAAGATGGGGCAAAAGAGATTGTTACATCATTTAAATAACTGAATAGTATTCCATTATGAATATAGACCACAATTACCTTTCTCTTCTATTCCCTTCTTCTTCTTTCTCCTCCTCCTTCTCTTCTCTTCTCTTCTCTTCTCCCCTTCCACCACCTCCCCTCCCCTCCTCTCTCTCTCCCCCCCCTCTCCGAACAGGGGCTTAAATCCAGGTCTTTAACATGGTAATATGTGTGTTTAATTGGATGCACCACTGCCTACCCCTAGACGCTAAATTTCTTAACCACCTGTCTGTTGTTGGGCATTTAGCATGGTCTGTTGTTGAGCTAATTTCCCAGAGAATTATGGCTGCTGTTCTGAATGTGAAACCATGTGGGTGAAGTCTTAAGCTTTTGTCTCCAAATCCAAGCTACTTTTCTGTGCCCCCCCCCCAACACTTGGGAAGCAGGGTGAGTGTCTCAATGAGAACTTAGATGTGATATCAGTACCACTTTCTGATCCACAGGGTGGGCCAAGTATCACTCTGCACCTTCTATGGAATAGCATCTCACCATCAAAATCTCCCCATCCCCCCAGACCCCCTTCCCCTGCCACCTTTCTTCTGGAGAGACAGCTCTTAAAAAACAGTGCCCGGGGAGTTGGGCGGTGGCGCAGTGGGTTAAGTGCATGTGGCACAAAGCACAAGGACAGGCGTAAGGATCCCTGTTAGAACCCCCAGCTCTCCACCTTCAGGGGAGTCACGTCACAAGTGTTGAAGCAGGTCTGCAGGTGTCTGTCTTTCTCTCACCTCTCTGTCTTCCCCTCCTCTCCATTTCTCTCTATCCTATCCAACAACAATGACATCAATAACCACAACAACGTTAAACAACAAGAGCAACAAAAGGGAAAATAAATAAATTAAACAAAACAAAAAAACCAGTGCCTGGTCTTATTTAGCTAAGATCTGACCGAAGAGGTCATACTATTCTGTGGATGAGTGAGTGAGACTGTTGGACACATTACAGATTCTCCAGATCTGTCTGACCTTGTCTTGTGAACACTGCCACTTCCTGTGGGCCCAGTACTCTGCTCTTGGGTACTGTTACTCTGTACCAGTTTCTGATTCACCTATACAAGGACAAGATTCCCTGATTTTTAATTTAATGAATTAATTTATTTAGCCTTTTCCGTGTTTTCTTCTCATTTGTTCTTTATGACTGAATAGCTACTTCTGCTGTGCCTGTGTCTCAGGTCTTAACTGCCAAAAATCAATATATCTGTGTGGCCCTGGGTCTCTGCCTGTCTCAGGGAATGTTCTGTGGAAGATTTGTTCTCCAGGCTGCCCAGCTAGAGTATGGCACTGTCTTTAGGGGTTGAGATTCAGTGAATGGGCAAGTTTGGCAGTCTCCCAGTTTCCACATAGTTTTTGAATGAATAAATAAATCCACAACCAACTAACTCCATAGTCCACTACTAGAAAGTGTCCTACTGGCATGTTTTCACATTTCTTCTATAAATTGTGTGAGAGAGACAGATGGAGCTAGAGGACCTCATGAGCATGTTAGTGGGTATGAATACTTTTTATTTGCTTGTAATAGGATAACTTTGACTCTTTAAAAATAACTTCAATCTTTTGTAATATTTTGACAAGTTTTTCAACATTTGTTTTCTGGTTCTATTAAAAACGTAGCACTGAAATCTATACTATAGTCAATTTAGATTTTTTTTTTTGCCTCCAGGCTTATTGCTGGTGCGCGGTGCCTGCGCTGCAAATCCATCAATCCTGGAGGCTGTTTTTTTCCTTTCGTTGCCCTTATTGTTTACTGTTATTGCTGTCATTGTTGTTGTATAGGACAGAGAGTAATCACGAGAGAGAGGAAGAAAAGACAGAGAGAGGGAGAGAAGGATAGGCACCTGCAGACCTGCTTCACCGCTTGTGAAGTGATCCCGTGCAGGTGGGAAGCTGGAGGCTCGAACCTGGATCCTTATGCCTGTTCTTGCGCTTTGTACCATGTGTGCTTAACCTGATATGTTATCTGCCCCGCAGCAATTTAGAATTTTTCACAAACTGTTGATGTTGTCTTTTCAGTCTTTCATCATGATAACTACATATTCCCAAGTCTATACTATGCTGTTGATGTCATCAACCATCATTAGGCCAAGATTTTAGTTTTTTGTAAGGCAAGTTACATTGCTCTTTGAAGTCTGAACATTATTTCTTAGTCTTCAATTTATCTATTTGTTTATATTTCCTTGTTTCTATAATGATATTCTACGAAGGGTCATAGCACACATTTAAAAAGCACTACTATTCCAGGGCCTGTTGGTGGCTCAACTGGCAGAATTGGTAGCACACGCTACCAAGCACAAGGACCCAAGTTCAGGTCCTTGGTGTCTCCCTTCAGGGACCGTCATGGGCTGTGAAGCAGTGTTGCAGACATCTCTCCTTCTCTGTGTCTCTCTATTCTTCTTTCTCTATGTCTCTTGCCCTCTAAAGAAATATCTGCTGTAATGGGGAAGTAGTGTAGGTACCATATTCCAGTGGCAGCAAGAACACCACCACCATTCTTTCTGCTTCCAGCAGTTTCATTTCTGGGAACATATCCTAATAAAATTATCATGAATTTATAGGAAATTAGCTGAACAGATGTTCTCTTCAGCTTTGTTCATTGTAAGAAGTTGGAAAATAGCATTAACCATTGGATAAAGCCAGTGTGAAAAGTAAAAGAAAAGGGAAAGAAAACTACATGTATGCATTAAAAGGATGAAAGTTAATACAAAATACTGTGCTCAGTGAAGAAAAGCAGGCCCTTGTACCCCAAATACCTGTCATCCTTTTCAATCCTGACACCAATCTAACTATGTCAACCCATCTGACTGAGTTTGTCCTTATCTAACCAGATTGGAAGACCATGTGGGAGAGTGTGTTACTGTGGTCCGAAGTGCATATGCCACTTCATTCTTTTCTGTTGCCTCCTCACATGCCACACTCATGGGTGGGAGATAAAAGACCCTTAGGGCCCAGGAAGAATAAGGGGTGTGTGTGTGTGTGTGTATGTGTGTGTGTGTGTGTGTGTGTGTGTGTGTGTGTGTTTGTGTGTGATGTATGTAAATCTTTGACTGTTTCATGGAACTGGGAAACCTGATGTGTTCCTTTTCACAGAATAGAGACCTCCTGAGGTTCTCCGGAGGATTGTAACCTGTATCTCACAAACCTAATACTGGTTTGAAAAGCCACTCAACACTTTAAAAACTGGGAGAAAGTCTAAGCTTGTCTGATATAGAAGGGACTCCAAAGCTGGATAAGGGCAGGAGACTGGCTCACTCAATGATGGTCTCTTTAGCCAGTGTCAAGCCACTCTTATCACCTAGGGTCCTATCCAGAGGATCATAGGATTCCCCCATAGATGATGTGGGGCAAGATCTCTAGGAGTTCCCTCTAACACCACTGGTCACATCCATTGGGAATATTACCAGAAACTCCATTGAAAACACTGTATTTAAAATGGGAGTTGCCTCAGATAAATCAGATCTAGAGACAGCTTCAGAAAATGATGGAAAATTTCCTTTCCTTTTATGTTCATTTCCACCTCCACATTTCAGAGACAGTAATTAAAATTTTTATTTATAAAAAGTAAACCCTGACAAAAACCATATATACGATGGGTACAATTCCCCACAATTCCTGCCACCAGAATGCCATATCCCACCCCCTCCCCTGATAGCTTTCCTCTTCTTTCTCCCTCTGGGAGTATGGACCCAGGGTCATTATAGGGTACAGAAGGTGGAATGTTTGGCTTCTGTAATTACTTCCCCACTAAACATGGGTGTTTGTAGGTCGATCCATACTACCAGCCTGTCTCTCTTTCCCTAGTGGGGCGGGGTTCTGGGGAAGCAGAGCTCAAAGACACATTGGTGTGGGTTTTTCTGCCCACGGAAGTCCAGTTGGCAATCATGTTAGCATCTGGAACCTGTTGTCTGAAAAAAGATTTAACATATAAAACAAACAAACAAAAGTTGACTAATCATTATCCTAAATGCTGTAAAAGTTCATATGAAGAGTTGGGGGGTATCCATTTTAGAGTTAGTTATAGTTCTATTTTAGGTGTATTCCAAAGAGCCTATGACTATACTACTTTGTTTTCCTGAGCCTAACATCTAATATGCAGGTGGATCTAAGTTATTGTCTGTGGAGATGATAATCATGGCTGGAGAAAGGACCAGAAAGCTGGATCAGCGAAGAGAGTAGCTCCCAAGTATGGGATAGGTGTATAAATATTGTTGACTGTAAACCACATCAATTTGATCTGATCTGGTGACCATATTAAGCTTTGGAGCCTATGTGACCTCTGCATCCCTATAGACCTGAGTTCACATTCTGAGGTCATGAGTAGGAATGTTCCAAGCTGCCCCAACTTCAGTATCCAACTTCCTCAGGTGGAAAATAGAGAAACATTCTCTACTCAGAGACTATTTGAAAAGATAGAGTCAGCTATTATTAATAATTTGAAACAAGGGCAACAAAAGGATAAATAAATAAAAAATAATTTGAAGGCATTCTTTAGAAAATTAACAAGTAATATATATAAATATATAAATATATAAATATATATATATATAATTGGGGACCTGGCGGTAGTGCAGTGGATTAAGTGCACATGGTACAAGGCTCAAAGCCTGGCCTAAGGATCCTGATTGGAACCCCTAGCTCCTGACCTGCGGGGGGGAGGTCACGTCAGAAGTGGTAAAGATGGACTGTAGGTGTCTCTTTCCCCATCTCTGTCTTCCTGTCCTCTCTCAGTTTTCTCTGTCCTATCCAACAACAATAACAACATTGTTAATAACAACAAAGATAAACAACAAAAGGGAAAATAACCTCCAGGAGCAGTGGATTATAGTGCAGGCACTGAGCCCCAGCAATAACCCCAGAGGTAAAAAAAAAAAAAAAAAAAAAAAAAATTTTCATGTGAAATAATAGAAGACTAAAAAAAGATATGGCTTTTACCTCCCCAGAGCCCTGCTGCCTCACTTGGGAAAGACAGAAACAGGTTGGGGGTATGGACCCAACGGGCAATGCCCATGTCCAGTGGAGAAGCAATTACAGAATTCAGACTCCTCCTTCTGCACCCCATAAAATCTTTGCTCCAGTGGTTGGGCGGTAGCACAGTGCGTTAAGTGCACTTGGTGCAAAGCTCCAGGATTGGAGTAAGGATCCCAGTTCGAG